>NC_142039.1:60401952-61046952 GCF_982192425.1 Myodes glareolus
CTGTGTTCAGCCTTGATGTAGCAGGGAGGGGCTTGGTCCTGCTTCAACTTAACGTGCCAGGTTTTGGTGACTCTCTATGGGAGGCCTTACCCTTTGGGAGGAATGTATGGGGGGAGGTGAGTTGGAGGAGAGTAAGTAAGGGGGTTGGGAGGAGGGGTGGGAGGAAGAACTGTGGTTGGAATGTAAAATGAAATTAAAAAAAAAAATCTTTAACCAAGTAAAAAAGAAAAAAGAAATAAAGAAACTAAAAAAGAATGCTTTCTTAGAAAACTACAGCTCTGCTCCATGCTGGCTCATCCTAAATTTTTTCCTGTCATGATGCTAGGAATCCAGTTTTGCTTGAGTGGAGTCCCTAAATATGAGAGACCCTCCGGGTGCAGCAGAGGCTCTGAGCTGCCTCATTGCCACCGACGCACACACATGCACTTTATGACTTCATTCAGGTCTTTAAAAAACTGCCAATGACACGGTGTCCTTAAGCTGTACTGTTTTTCTGCCCCAAAGGCTGTGGAGGGCTGGAGACCCAGCTCAGATATCCAGAGGTCTTGCTGCTCTTCCGGAGGAGCCTTGTTCAGTCAGTAGCAAGGCCATCAGGCAGCAGCTCCCCAGGCGGCTCACAATCGCCAGTAACTCGAGCTTCAGGGAACCCAATGGCGTCTTCCAGCCTCTGGGGCCACCTGCACTGGCGTGGCATGTAGTCACACAGATACACACATAAAGTCAAAATAAAACTTGAAATTAAGTCTCTATAATCTGCGTCAGAGGAACTGCACATTAAAACTACTGTTTTTGCCATGTATGGGGGCACACACCTTTAATCCCAACACCTTGGAAGCAGAGATAGCGGGATCTCTGTGAGTCTGAGGTCAGCCTGGTCTATGCAGTGAGTTCGGACCCTTCAGGGCTACATGGTGAGACTTTGTCTCAAACAAACAACTAAATGAAGAACAAAAACACAACTAAATACCCCCAAAACTCTGAAGTCTCTATGCATGTGGGTACTTGTGCATGTGATGCCAGCAGACATCAGGTTCCTTCTTCATTCTCCACGCTCCCCCCTTTCTTTCTTTGAGACAGTGTCTCTCAAAAAATACCCTCAAAGCTCTCCAATTGGCTAAGCTGCCTGTCTAATGAGCCCCAGGCTCCTCTTGCCTCTACTTTCCTAGTGCTCCTAAGGATATGTGCTGCCCCACCCAGCTTCTGAGCTAAGTGCTGGAAATCTGACATCAGGTTCATGTGTCTTTATGGCAAGCACTGTAACAATTGAACCATCTCCTCCGCACCAAAATCACTACCTTCCAATGCATGTGAGAAATGGAATACTAAATATTACCATCAGGGAGACAACTCTGTTAATTTTGGATGAATTTGCATCTTGAAACTTATTAGATAATTTTTTTTTCGAGGCATGGTCTCATCTATCCCAGGCTGGTGTCCAATCTGATACATAGCCAAGGAAGACCTTGGTCTTCTGATCCTCTTGCCTCCACCTCCTGGCTGCGGGGACTACAGGCCTGCACCGCTATACACAGATTAGGTGGTGCAGGCGTTGGGCGTGGTAAGACTCACTCTATCAAGTACAGTACATCCATAGCCCATTTTTAGATGAGTTTTTAAAGTGTGTGTGTGTGTGTGTGTGTGTGTTGTTGTTGTTGTTGTTGTTGTTGTTGTCTATGGAGGCCAGAAGAAGGCATCAGATCCCTTGGAGCTGAAGTTACAGGTAGCCGTGAACAACCTGACGGGAATGGTGAGAAGCAAACTCAGGTCCTCTGGAAGAGCAGCAAGTGCTCTTAACCTCTGAGCCACCTCTCAGTCTTGTAGATTTTTGTTGTTTTTGTTTTGTTTTGTATTTTTATTTTTCAAGACAGGGTTTCACTGTTTATCTCTGGCTGTCCTGGAACTCACTTTGTAGACCAAGTTGACCTTGAACTCACAGAGCCCTGCCTACCTCTGCTTCCCTGGGAGCTAGGATTAAAGGTGTGGGCCAGCATCTCCCCGCGCTCCTTGTGGGTTTTTACAAGCCAGCCTGCTCACTGTGGGAGAGTTGTGCCTATGGAATGTAAAGAAATGTCTCCTGGAAAGAAGTGACAAGTGGGTCACCCACACTGACCGCTTCTTTGTCTCAATGCACCACGTGGGCACTTAGGGCACCGCCTGCTAGTTGGCTGTGCTGCTTGCTTCTAGAGAAGAGCGGAGGGAAAGGATGTCACCCATCGGGGGCTTTTGAACTCGATGTTTCCTGCAGTAGCAGCAGCAGGAACTCAGAGTGGAGCTCAGGCCTTCTTGCTGCATGCCCCTCCTCTTCAGAAAATGGAAGGGTGACTGGGTCAGAAGTCATAAGATGGGGAGCCCTGTAGCCTGACTCATTGCTTTCAGGAACTCAGTGTCCTGTGGGGCCGGGGAGGACGCGCTTTCCCTGCCCCCTCTGAAGGAAGGTTTGCTGGGATGAACTGACAGCTAATGAATTCATGACAGAAGAGAACACAGATTTAGTTAACATGCATGGAGGCATGGCGGAAGGGCGAATATTTAATAATGGGCTGAATTCCAGAGACAGTAGAGCCTCGTTCCTGGGGTGGGGGTGGGGGCGGTAAGTGAGTTTTGAGTGGTACTTAAGGAATGTTAGGGAAATGAATGGATGGGTGGACAGGCAATAGTTTGCAAATTATTCCATTTAGAAGATGAAGGTCACCAATGAAATAGAAATTGTCTCTTAGCCCTCTGGGGGATAAGGGACTAGAGGTTTAATGTATTCCCTACCAAGAAGAGCTCCTTTACTCCCTTGTCAAAACACAGGGACGGTGTCTGCCCACTGTGCCCTCATCTTTTCATAAGAATACAAAAATCCCACTGGGCGCAAGGTATATATCATGATGTCTCTAGTGACTGAGCGGCCCCTAGATCGTACATGGAAAGATCTCCCCAGCCCAGCCTGATGACTATTAGAGATGATAAGATCTCTGACTGCCCCAGAGCCTGATAAATGGCCTGCTGTTGTCATCTGTTGACTGACAGCCTGGGTGTCCCACGGCCAGTGCTGTCCCCCTTTCCACAATCGCCCTTCCTTTCTAGTTAAAACTTTTGCTTAGGATTCAGGTTCCGTATATAAGTTCACTTCTGCAGTCTCTCCCACGAACATCCACCCCCACCAGTATCAGGAGGCAAATGACAGCAGAGGGCAAAGCGTCCAGATGAAGATCCAGTCTTTGTCATCTGTCAGGCTTTTGGTTATGGGATCCCAGGATGTGAACTAAAAGTAACTGATTGTCTCGATTTCTTTTTAAAGGAAATTGTTTTCTACATTTTCTGTAAGTTCGTGTTTTTAAGCTTTACTTTTTATTTTAACGTGTGTCTTTTTATGTTGTGTGTGTGTGTGTGTGTGTGTGTGCGTGTGCGTGTGTGTGCGTGTGTGTGTGTTTCAGTGCAGTGCCTACAGAGGTCAGAAGAGGGTGTTGGATCTCCTGGTACTGAAGTTGCAGGTGGTTGTACGTTCCCATATGTGGGTGCAAAAGACTGAACTCCAGCCCTCTGGAAGAGCTCTTAACTTCTGAGCTATCTCTCCAGCCCCCCATTTTCTCTTTCAAACAGACAAAAATGACCAGCCAACCTCTTTCAGGGTCTTCTGGTCTCCAAAGACTTTCAATTCACAGCAAGTACATATTATATCATTATATCAGCTATATCTGATTGAGATACAATCCAGTCCCCTTCAATGACTGTCCTCTGTGGAGTAGCTGGGGAGTCGAAACAACAGCCTTCTCATGGCCACCCATGGGGATCAGTGCTTATAAACCAGTCCTTGACCCGAGCTGTCATTTACATCCAATGAAACACCCTTCAGCACCCCATGGAGCATGCTGGGCCATGCTTCTAGAATTGGGAAGTCATGGAGCATGTGCCTTGGATCCAGCCTAGGAAGCTTCAGGGGTTCATGCTTACCATGGGAAGAACCATAGCACTGCTCTGCTTCAACGCCAGGTCTGAGCTGTATGAAGCCTGAGGAGTTAGAACAGCCATCTTGGTGATGCTGACCGTGGGCAGCCTTAGAAAAAGAGCATATGGGGTGCAGGAAGCAACTGTTTTCCTCCTTGGCAGCATCTGTCTTTGGGTAGACAAGTGAGCATCCTGTTGACTGGAAACGGAAGGCACAGAGACTCCTATGCAGACAAGCGATACCTCATGGAGATACCGCCCAATTAAAGGCTCTATTACTGGGTAAATGCTATTATTTATTAAATTAAGACACAGCCTAGATTCAAAAGACTGAGTGGCTTTTCTGAATAGGAGCAGGCAGGAATGGGGGCAGTTTTAAAAAAGAGAGCGGGTGTCAAGCCCATTACACTCACGAGTTCTTCACGGTCGTGGACTGCTGACATTCACTATTTCTGTTTTCAATAGATCCCTTTGGACTGAGCTCAGATACTGGCAGCCCACTTAACCAATGGCTGCTGTCCCATTCCTTGCTTTGAGGGCCCTGAAGAGTAACTACCCCAGGATTTGCTGTCAAGGAGCTAATGGTCTCCAGGGCCGTGAAGAGGAGGTGGAGAGGAAACCGCCTTAGGTGAAGCAGGGATATGGGAGTGAGGCCTAAAGGAAAGGCAGGGTCACATCTGCAAGGGCCGTGACATCGCTTTCTATTTGGGCTTTAATCCGAGGATAGTGCTGGTTTTTAAGTATGGAGAGGATCAATTTTGCATTGCTAAATAATTTGCTCGAAAGTTTGGTCATACAAGGAAAATATTAGGTTCTTTAATCACATTGTTCAAAACACAGGCTTTAAAATTTTCTAATAGATTTTTCACATATACACAATATGGGAGCCAGTGTACGTGCTTGCAATAATAAATACATCCTGTCCCGTGGGGCTGATTGCTCTCACGAGATCTCTCTGAGTACTGAAGAGACTGGTAACTCGGTCAGTGAAGAGCTTGCTGTGCAAACCTGAGGATCTGTGTTGGATTCCCAGCACTCACATAAAAACCCTGGAGGGGAAGCACAGGCCCCACAATCCCAGTGCTGAGAAGGTAGAGGCAGGCGGATTCCTGGCATTTGCTAGACAGATAATTAAGTCAATTGGTCAGCTTCAACTTCAGTGGAGACCCAGTCTCAGAAAATAACGTGGGTGGCTCCTGGGATCAACACTCAAGGTTGTCCTCTGTCCTCCTTACTCAAGTGCACAACACACACAGACACACACACATACACACACACAATCAATCTCTCCACACACATAATCAATCTCTCTCTGCTCCCTCTCTAACTGCAGCATAGAATGCCAATGGGAATGTAGAGTGGTTAAGGCCGGGAGACGAGTTGGAGGCTCCTGTGCAGCCTGAGGCAGACATGAACAAGGGAAATGCACTGAGGATGAGGAGGTGACTAAGGACGAAGCAGGCACAGGTGTCTGCTGTGGGTTAGAGATGAAGCATGGCTTACATGTTGGCATCTTGGTCTCCAACAAAATGTTCAGAAGTAGAGTTTTAGGGAAATTGCTGGCACTTGAGGGCTCTGACTATGACCTCGAAGACCACCAGACAGGTGACAGCTCTTCTTCAAGTGTCACTCTCTCATGACAGACGTGCTCCACAGATGTAACTTGTCACCAAACACAATTTGGCTCTGCTTGAAATGTGAACAAGGCAGCAAGTACTCATGCTTAGCAAAAGGCAGCCTCGTGTGATGGAAAGAGACCCGGCTTCCCCACTTTGCAGCCTATGAAGCGCTGAGACTCTTTCCCCATCTGTCAAAGGGACATAAAGGCATCTCTGCCCTAGTCTTGTGAGTGTGTGTGTATACATGTACATGTGTGCACATGCATGTGGAGTCTAGAAGTTAGCGTCAGGCGTCTTCCTCAAATTCCCTTCTCCTTATTTTTTGATATATAGTCTTCACTGAACCTAGAATTCACTGATTTGACCAGAATAACTGGCCAGTGAGTCCCAGTAATCCTCCTGTCTCTGCCTCCTCAGGGTTAGGATTACAGTGGCATGATGTTAAGTCCAGATGTTTTTGGGTTGTTTTAAAGGTAATTTCTTTATTGAACCTTTGGGAATTCCACTCATCTCCCAGTCTTCCATATCCTCCCCTCACCCCTTTAGTGCCCCCCAAAAACAAAATTTTAAGAAATCGGATCAATCCAAAACAAAACAAGCAAGCAAATGAACAAAAACAACAAAAATAAAAAACAAAACAAACAAACAAACAAACGAAAATCTCTTCACTCCTCCATCTTTCCCGCCTCTCCAACACCTCTTTCATTCATCTGGCGTCGCTGGGAGCCTTGGTGTGTCACACAGGACACCCTTTTGTCCAATCAGCTTTACTTGCGAATGTTTACTGCAATGAGTCTTTGTTCTGGTTCAGGTCCTCTGGTTTCTGGTACACCCTCATCACAGGTACCTCATTGAAACTCCTCTCGGTTATCCTGCATCTGCCCTGAGTCATGGAGATCCTGCACGTATCTCTTCACAGGACCAGTCCCTTCCCTAGCTCCAGCACGTCCTAGATGGGGTCGATGTTAGGGTGGACCAACTCCAGGCCCCACTGAGGGCCTGGGTGGTAGTTGAGCTGGTCAGTCCAGGCCACTGGGACTACCCCATCAGGCAAGGGGAGTAGCCAGCTCCTCTAGGGCCCAGTCCATGGAAGTCAGTTCTCTCTCACTCATAGTGATGAGTGGGTCCATCTCTCCCGAGTGGCGGATGGGGGGTGGGGCAGCTCTCCCATGAGGACTGCGGCCAGTTCTTTGTTGCAGCATCCAACAGGTGCCAGGACCAGCTATCCCAGGACCTGCGAGGGGCAGGGTCAGCTCAGCATTTTCATCAATTTTGTCTATCAGCAGTTTCATGGCACATGGTTTCTATGACCCTTTGAGGTGACATGGAACACAGACTTCAACACAGACCCCAACTGCATCAGGACCACGGACCCAGACATGGCCCTCGGCAGCACCTTGGGCCCAGATGACGTCCTGGCGCCCGGGAGAAGCTCGGGCCACTCAGATTAGGATGGCAATGGTGACAAGGCCCTCGGACACTAACAGGGCCACAAAGTTGCGGCCCCAACAACGGCCTTCCGTGTAACCTTTTGTGGCATCACGGGCCTCAGACTTCAACACAGACCCGGAGCTGCGGTAGGAACACGGATCCTGACATGGTCCTCGGCAGGCGCTGGGACTAACATCCAGTTATTTATTTATTTTTTTACTGTGAATCCAAACTCAGGTCTTCATGTTCTTGCATCAAGAATTTTGCTGGCTGATCCATCTCCTCGGCCTTCTCTGTCCTATTTATTGACTGAACCCTCCAAAGTGGGAACATCTGTACCCACTGGGCTGGAGTCCCGAGCTTTCCTTTTTCCCTCAAGTCTGTTTCCTGAGGGTTCTGTCATGTGACCTTTAACAGGTCCCTGTCCTCCTTTATCTTATCTGGGCAGTGTGAGTTCAGTTCAGATGGATGATTTCCCAGAACCTTCCTCTAGATGCCGTTATTCACAGCTGTGATTCAGTTTGCCTGGTTGGGGAAGGAGAGGTGGAATAGGCTGTGGGCGGGGACAAAATATTTACCCCTAGAATTATTCGCACATTAACCAAACCGTGGAAAATGGAAGAAGCTGTGAAGATTTCTCTCGATATGCAGAGCCACCAGGCAATCGCTGACAATAAAATTGTGACTTCAGCAATCCATGCTGTGTTTTAATTTTCTGACCCCGGCATGCTCATTATTTAGGCCTACATCTGGATTGGTGCCAGCAGGCCCCTCACCAAACACAGCTAGGAAGGGTTGCAGAGGAGACTCCTCCAGCCCGTACCGGTAGATCTGGGGTTTCTCCAAATGCTAATAACCTTAAAAGGTCGGGCAAAGGAGATGGCAGAGGAAACTGTATAATGGACAAAAGGAACTGGGAAAAATTTGGAGGAATATGGAAGGAGAGATTAGAAGGAGAGGATGACTGGCAGGAACAAGGCGGTGTCATAACTACGGATGTTTCACTGAGAATGAGAAAGGGGGATGCTGGAAGGGTGACCCCACGTTGACCTCTTTCTCCACTTTGGTCAGCAATGGAAGACATGCCAGCTCCAGCTGCAACTGTGATGATTCTTCTTGATGAAATTCCTTATTGATAATTAGGAGTTTAGCCTCTGGAAGACCCTAGTGACCTTTCCCAGAGTTGTGGTATAGCTACCAGCAAGAGACGCACCTGGAACTGGGCGTGGTGGGAATCTCAGCACCCTGTCTGATCCCAGTATTTCCAAAACAGAGGGAGGAGGCTCACAAGTTCAGGAGTAGCCTGAGCTATACAGTGAGACCTTGGATTACTTCTAATGTTCCAAGCCAGCCTTGTACATACAGTAGAACCTGCCTCCGGATTAAACCCAGCAGCAACCAGTTAGCGTGATTTTTGTCTCTGATGTTCTGCCCCTTGGGCCAATATAGTTTCCTATGCTAATGACTATGCAGTGATCTGAGCTATTGGTTACGTGTGCCAGAAAAATAAGTCAATAGGGTGTTAGGTGAATGTTCCATGAAAAGACAGAGACAGAGGGACAGGGGAGAGAAAGAGAGAAGGAGAGAAAAAGGGAGGGGGAGGGCAAATTTTGATACTGTCTTTTGGGCATTGTCTTTATTATTGTTCAAAAAAATAAGAATACATGATTATTTTAAAAAGGTTGGAACATATTTTAAACAAAATAAAACTTACTTATAATAACATAATCCCAAAGTAATTGTTGCTAATTTTTATGTGTAACAGTTTAATTTTTTTTCTTACTCAAAATGGGGTCATATATAGGGAAGAAAAAAAAATCTCTTCCTGTAGCTGTCTTGGACTCTCATCCAGAATCTTAAAAATTTAGACCGGTGAATGGAAATTTCAAGAAGAAAGGCAGTGGTCTATTTGTTTGTTTATTTATTTATGTTTTTGTCAAAACAGAGTTTCTCTGTATTGTCCTGGCTGTCTTGGAACTCTCTGTAGACCAGGCTGGCCTGGAACTCAGAGACCTGCCTCCCGACTGCTGGGACTATGGATGTGTACCACCACTGTCCAGCTAAGCAGTAGTGTTAAGATGGGCGCTATGCCTACTCAGAGGAGCATACAGGGATGAGGAACCCAGTGGAATGAGTGCTGAGAGATGGGACTTGTTGCTGTCTAGTTTAAGCAAAGGGAAAGAGGTCTAGGGCTTCCAAGTGGAAGAGGAGCGTTAAAAGATGAACAGGAAACGTATGGTTAACATTGCTCAAAAGAAATATGCTAAAGAGGCATATTTCATAATAATGTACTGCATGACTTCTCATGCTACAGAGAATATTTAGTGACTGGATTTTTACTGCTGACCATATGCAATGTGAATTATTTCAAGGCAATATATTTTTTTCTATTGTAACAGAACAGACATATCATTCTTTAATGAATTATAACTAGACATTAAGAGTCTCTAATCTGCTCCCATCACACATTGATCATATCTTTTTCTACTTGTCCAGTTTTATCCTCTGGTAAATTACTAGAAAGTTGATTACTAAGTCAAAAGATACATGTGTATCTGTGTGTGTGTATGTATGATTGTGTGACACACGTGTGTGATGTTGGGGAGCAAATCTAGAACCTAGTACATACTAGGCAAGCACTCTACCACTGAGGAATCTCTAACCCAATGGCAGGCATAATTTTGAGGATTCTGGGCAAGCTCTTCTTCAGAAAGGTGATGCTATTTTAATAGTGTATGTTTATTAGATAGTGGCATCCTATTAATACCTGTGAATCCTGTTAGGAAAATTAAGCTTGTCTAAATCTGAGGAGCAAAACAGAAGCAGCTTAACCCTAACTCTACTTTTGAAGGCGATTCTTTTCACAGAATGTTTTTAACGATCTCCTTTCGCTGATGTGCCATTTCCTGAAAACTGTTTACTGCGGGGCCAGTGATATAGGTCAGCAGGTAAAGGTGCTTGCCACACAAGCCCGAGTTCAATCCCTGGGATACAAGTAAAAGTGGAAGGGAGAACCAACTCTCCAGAGTTATCCTCTGGTATCTACCCCTGTGCTGTGAAACAATACAGCCCTCCCCTTCGTTCTGTCTCTCTGCTTCTCTGTCTCTCTCTTTCTCTCTCTTTTGTTCTATCTTTCACAGACACACGTAGAGAAAGACACACGCAGATAGATTAATTAATTTTAGCGTGCAAACTGTATAATCTTCAAGAAAGGTGACCTAAAGGCAGATGACATTTAAAGAATGTATACAGATGTGGAATTGAGCTAATGACCCTTGGTGGCAGAGATTGGGAGGCTGCGTGAAATAGGAGCTAATGCTGGAGAGGGCGGATGTCTTAGTTCTATAACACATCCATCAAGACTTCTATGGCAGGTATTTACTCCCCACAGCCATCCTTCCATCAGGTCAGTTGAGAAAATTCTAGGGTAAGGTTTAGGCAGCTTTCAGGATGGCAGACAGGTGCTCCTGAGAGTGGACCTGAACCGTGCTCATAACTAGTGTAGCAGAGAAGCAATGATTTCTTCCATCCTTCCTGGTCCTGAGACAGGGTGGAGTCCCGTGAAAAAAGATGCATCAATAAGAGAAAAGCAGAAAGAAGTTTAATAACATGCAGGCCTCATGCATGCATCAAAAGGCACACGGGGAGAATAAGTAAGTCTTGTGAACTTATTTAAATATCATCTAATACTGAAACAAGCAGAGAAGCGTGTGAAGCCTGGTACCAGGGAGCTATCAGGGAAAGGCATGATCATCTATAGGGGCAAGGCTTGCTCTACAGACATACCTTACACCTTCATTCCTGACATCACCCCGCTGGCTAGTGAGCAATAGCCACCCCTCTTTTCCTGGTACCAAGAGGGATGGAGACTCAAATGTAGATCTCTTTTATAGTGTCTTTTCCTTGCAGGTGGGTAACATCTTCATTTATAGAGCTTCTCTACCTACAGTTCTTCAAAATGATCCTTATGCCAAAAGGTATCCAGAATACCCCACAGACGGCAAAATGATAAGATGCCCAAGTTCCTTCTATTACAGCATTGACTGATGTTCCCTGAGAAAAGCGATGCTCATATCAGACATTCAGTGGGGGTGACTGGCTTATTAGGAGTTGAGTGATGGTGGGAAGGCTAGAATGTGGCAAGGCCAGAGTCAAATCCTCGAGGACTATCTTCGGTCCTCTCAATAGTCATTTATTGGCTGCCTCTGTGCACACAAGCGAGGACTACTAGGAAATCATTTTTGAATGTATGAATGAGCCTCGAGCTTCAAAGTTAAGAATATCAGGTGGCCTTTGCAGCCTATAGCATTGATTTCTCCTGATGTTTCCACCAATATATGCCAACAATGTCTCTGTTCTGTTACTCGAAAAACTTCAGGAAGTTGTTACTGTGTTGGCACTTAAGTATCTTGTGTTTCCTGGCTGTGCATACTCATATTTGACTCCAGAAGAAACTATTTAAATTCTCTGAGGTGAGAGCTGTGTTTTTGTTTCTTGGCTTTTTAACACTGACAATAATGTAGTATTTATATCTAAAAAATTCATGTGCTACATGCCTTAATCAGGAGATGATATAAATAACTAACATGATGCAGATAATATGTAAATAGCTACTATACTGCATTTTTAGGTAGTAACCACCCAGGGGGAAAAAAAAGTCTGGTTGTTATAATCAATGCAGACTCAATTCCCCTCTTCTCCCCCTGCAAATAATTGCAAGGTTGGCTGAGAGCCTGAATGTGGAAGTCATGTATGTGGAGGACCAAGAGTGATTAGGGGAGGCATATTCTGGTCTCCTGCAATAGCCACTCTTTTCTGCACCAAGCTTTCTAGAGACCACTAGTAGGCTTAACTACATACCACTGTGCCAACTGCAAGGGTAGCCATGACTTCATCGTGAAAGTCACAGAGTGGTTGGTATTAGTGACTCCAGACCTTCGATAACTACGGTCAGAGGCTCCATCAATGTTTGCCGCATCGAATTACTTCACCGTTACACCAAGTTGCTCAATAAATGTTTCCTACTTCAAGTGGCTTAAGAATGAGACTGCTGCCTCTTTTTCTGGTGTCCACACGAGGATAAGCATAAATGCTATCGACAAACTGACAGCTGTGCACCTAGCAAGACGGAAACCGCAGGAAGCAGGATGGGAAGTAGGTTAGGTGCCAATATTGTTAATGCTCACCAGGGGTCAAGGAGGTTGAGGGGAAGAGATACAAGGATGCAATCAAGGCACATGACCAACATTCAATATTAACTGTCACCTGAGAATCCTGGGGCAGCTTTACCTGGCCCTTCACTAACAGCAATAAACATCTTCTGGGAGCCAGGAAGAGCAAAGCACAGAAAAGAATTCCCAGGCAGGATTAATCTGGAGGTGAAGTCACTTCTGCTCCCACAATGTCCCATATCTAAATTGTCATGATACTTCTCTCTGAATACTGATACTAACATGTCAATTAAGAACCTGGCTTGCAGTGGGACAAGAGAATAGACTCTGGGTTTCATCCCCTGGCCCCAGCTATGTAAAAGCAATGGCAATAGAGCCTCCTCGAATAGTCCCTGTTACCCTATATATCCCAGCTCCCGAACACCAGCTCCATTGGCAAAGAAAAGGGGTGACATGATGGGAATCAAAACTTGCAGGGTTCAACTGCCTTTGGGGGAGGGAGGACTCCAAAGAACAGCTGCCTGACCTGTAGGTCCCGTTTGTATCACTTATTAACCCAAATCGTCAGTGACTTTTGCAATAATTACTGTCTCCCGGAACACATCCAGTACAATAACTCCTAAGCCTTCCTCTTCTGCATTATTAATCACGCTCATGGAGCCTTACTTAGCAGGTCACTGTGTTAGCTTTGCTCTCAGACAAATTAAAGAGGTTTGCTGTGTTCGGTGAAAACACGCTACTCATTTTTTCTGCAATGCTTCCTCACTTTCCATTGGCATTCTAAGCATGTGGCATGTATTTTTAAAAAAGGCTACGAACAGGTCAAGAATGTTAAACCCTTACCCATGACAAGGATTACTCTGTAGACTGTGTACACATAGAGAAAAGATATATACACACTCTGTGTGTGTCTGTGTGTGTGTGTGTGTGTGTGTGAGAGAGAGAGAGAGAGAGAGAGAGAGAAAGAGAGAGAGAGAGAGAGATGTGTGTCCTAGGATGATTCTCTGGCATCTCAGCATTGGGGATTCCAACTTCCGATTGTGTTTGGGTCTTTTACTGGTGGTCTCTTTCTCCTGCAAAGAGAGATTACCAATACAATCCTGGATTTGAAAATAGAGTGTGGATGTCTTTTGTTCAGTTTCCTGTCCAGTTGTTACAACCTTTGTCATGGAAATGAACCATCCTCATTTCACAGCCTGCAAGTTCTCTCTGCTCCAAAGCTTCAAGCACCTAAATTCTGGTGAGTTTATGGTTCCCAGCCAGGCCTCTTTCTGCTGTCCTTGGATAAAGAGGGCTGGAAAAGTGGACCCTACTCCTGCTTTAAGATGCTCAAGGGTTCTCAATGGAAGCTGATGGTTTTCCTGGTTTTTTTTGAAGGGTTCAGACCAGCAAAGAATTCTGTCTGGGACTCTGAGAAGGAGAGTATGCAGTGCCCATTTTGTCTAGGTGCTCTTGAGAAAGGGTGGCGGCGGTGTGTGTGTGTGTGTGTGTGTGTGTGTGTGTGTGTGTGTGTGTGTGTTCCTATTCCACACTGGATCTCTCTCAGTTGAGACAGAGTGCTTTTCATCACTTATTCAACAGCTTACATTGAGTGGTGCCTGGTGTTTGACATTCATAACTACATAGAGTCGGGTACCAGGCGCACAAAGAGCTCAAGCAGATTGGGTTTATCACTCTGGTAGGGTTTTGGGGGGACCACAGAGCCTTTCTCTGCACAAGGTGAGCTTGACTTCTGGGGTGTAGAGTGCTGGATGATTGAAGCCACCCTGACTGGTGACTCCCAAAAGGAATGAGGAAACAAGGGGCAGCAGTGAGCAGAATGAGTGTACATTTATGAAGAAACAATGAGAAAAAAAAAATCCCGGAGTGGGATGGGCCAAAAGGGAGACATACTATTGTGTTGCCCTCCTTTTATGGCTTTTACTCTGGCCAAACTTGAAAAGGGGCGTGTTTGTGACCCTTATGCTAATTGTGCTACGGGTGGGAATTCTGGGAAGGAAAAATATAGTATCTCTTTGAAAGACTGATTATTTTTTCACCTCTTCTCAGTGTGGCTAACCATGAATCTGCCTTCCTAGGGGTGGTTCCTTGGCCAAGTGACCAACATATCCCAACTGGAATGTCAGCTCTCCATCCAGGCCAGAGTTTCTATTCTCTTGACCAGAAGTTTTATAGATACCATAACAGTCAAACATGTGTGTTATGTGCTGGTAACCTTTGGGCTCTCCCAGCCATGTTGAAATACACATTGCCATGGCTGCAGTCACCCTCCTGTGCCACAGAATGCTAGATCTAGCTACTTATGTAATGGTATGCTCCCCGTTAAGAGAGAAGCTACCCTCACCTCCCCCCACCCTGTCCACGGAGGCAAGCTGATCTTCGGCTTCCAGCCTGAGTTCCTTCTCTTTCCCGTCTTTCCCCCAAAGAGGCAGCTTCTGCCTCCCTCCATTCTCCCCACTTTCCCCCTTCCCCCTTCTCTCCTTCTCTCTCTCTGTTTCTCTCTGCTCTTCCCCCTTCTCCCCTTACCCCTCTTCCCTTCCCTTCCATAACCCACTAAATAAATATCCAACCTCACTCTGCATGACGTGCCTATTCATGTTTCTATCTGTCACTGGTTGAGTGGCTCCCTGCCCGGAACCAGCCACCTTTGGAGACCTGTGGCATGATCTCGTGGCATGCCCATCTGTCTGTCTCTCCTTGTGGGACTGGCTGCCCCATCGAGGTCTCTCACCCACCATGCGGCTCCCTGCCTGGGACTAGTGGCCCACTGCAGCCACTCAGGGAACTGCTCCGTCCCTGCCTGGGACTGGCTGCTCTCGGGACCCGCTGCCCACTGCTGCCGCTTGGAGACCTGCAGCATTTCTGCCACTGCAGCCACTTGGGGATCCGCAGCATTTTTGCTTAATCCATTATAACTTAGTTACCTATATTTCTAAACATCTGACTCTTAGGTTACATTTCACCAGTGAATGCCCCAAGAAACACTCATTTCTGACCTTGGTTATGAGAAGACTGCTTGAAGGTGGGGTCCTGACAGCTGATTCCCATTAGAGCGACTTCTCTTCTGTTGTGGCTTTAACCATCTAAAGCCTGCGCGGTACAACATTATCTCTGCTAGACAACAGACATCTTAACACTTTACAGGACGACGCTTGTATTTGTTTTCTGATGGATCATTATTTCACCAATATTTTTTCAAGCTCATGCCTTGTTAATTCGATAGCTTTTTTTTTTTTTGTCACAAAGCATAAACTGTTGGGGTGGGTGGTCTCTGAGGTTACAGAATATAAAAGGGTTTTCTATATTCCCAGCCAATGCCTCCCTCCATTGCCCCAGGGATAAAGGAGACTTGAGAGCGTTTTAAATTGGCCCTAGAGCCCCTGGCGATTGAAACTAGGCTCTAGCTGTGATTGAGTTTATGTAAAGCACCTTGCACAGGGCTGGGCACCGAGCCACCTCTGGGTGTCTGTTAGGGATTCCCCTTTCATTTTGGATGCCTGCAGTTGGCAATCCAGTGACATTTTCTAGCTGGTGTGATGTTTACTGAAGTTTGAATCGGGAAATCATTGGTGAAACCCAAAACAGAACTGATGAAACTCCTCCTGTTCAACTTCCAACCCAACACCTCCTCCCCTCAGCGGATGTCTGCCCCCTTCACTACAGGAACCTTCTAGAGAGAGAATGAAGCTCCCAGAGTGATTGCAGGGTTCTGATAGTTTCAAGGAGAAACTTTCTCAAAGACACTCTTTGGTTTCTTCTCAAAATTCACGTGGTTTCTGCTTCTGCAAAGAGTAGCAAAATGAGAAAGAAAGGTTTGTCTTCCCCTTCCTCTTCTCTCTACTCCCCCTACTCCCTACCTTTGTCCCTCCCGCCTTCCCTCCCTTCTCCTTTCTCTCTCCTCCTCCTCTCCCTCTCATCTTCCCTGCTTTCCTCCCTTTCTTCTTTCTTATTCTTTCTTCCAACCTTGCCTTTTTCCTTTTAATCTCTCTCTCTCTCTCTCTCACTCACACACACACACACACACACACACACACACACACACACACACCCCAAAGCATCGGATAGGGCTGGGAGGAAGAAAGAAAAAAGAAAAGAAAAGAAGAAACCCTGTTAACTATTTTTTCTCTCTCTTCTCCTCCACCCCTTCCTTTCATGTGTGTGTGTGTGTGTGTGTGTGTGTGTGTGTGTGTGTGTGTGTGTGGTGCTGAAGGCTAAGAGGTGTAAGGCTGGGAGATACAGCAGAAAAAGTCAAATTGTGCCTGCTGCTATGAATTCAACTTCAGAAACCTTTGATATGTGGTGCATATGACTATGGGCTGTTTTCCCACAGGAATCAGAGTGTTCTCTAACCACACTCACCTGAGTTATCAGGATAAGAGCCCTTTGAAAGCCAGTCAGTGATGGTGTAACCCTTTAATCCTAGCACTCTGGAGCTGGAAAGCGGATCTCTGTGAGTTCGAGGCCAGCCTGATCTACAGAGCCAGTTCCAGGACAACCAGGGCTACACAGAGAAACCTTGTCTCCGAAAATAAAACCCAATATATAAATAAATAAATAATAAAACCTTACCTGTCATGTGATAATTCCATATGATCAAGGCTAACAGGGTTACCTCTCAGCTTCTGGGCTCACACCGAGCACTTCTTCAGGCTTTGCCTAGGACCACTGTTTGCGATGCCATAACCTTCTCCCCCATCTCTTCTCTGAACAGCTCCCTCATTGCAAAGACACCCCTGATCCGAGGCTCCCCCAGAGATCCAGCACAAATCCTCTATTTCTTTGCTAGATGAACAATAATCACTGTAACCTCCTAATTAACATTGCTAAAAACTGCTAACAAAAGACACATAACAATATCTTAATTAGGGGAAGATTTTCAATTTGTGATATGGAGCATGTTAGACAAACAGAGCACAATTCTCCCTTTGTTTCTGGACTCTGGCAGCCAGAGAGATTACAAGATATGACACAACAGACACAGGATATGCCATTTATCCTCCTGTGTCCTTTACACACTGGTGCTCTGCAATTAGTGTCGTGGCTGAGTTTACCTGTGTTATTGTTTGCACATAGGGGAGGTGATGCATGTTGGGGTGAGCATCTGCCTCTCTGGTTCTTCCTATGGCTGACGGAGGCTACCATGCAAGTGTTGGGAAAGACCCTGTTTAGCAAACCAAGGAAACTGAGGGACCTCTGGCTGAGGGGAATAGGATAGTAAATGGGTAGCATTTTGGGTCATTTTAAACAAATACGTGGAGAACTAACTGTCTCCCTCCTCATCCCTTTCTATGCACTCATAACTTATTTTAAAAGTCCCTACCATCTAGCACTTAATTATTAAAATGTGTCTATTATGTTTTCATAAATTATCTATGTGTTAGAAAAATTGGCATATGGGAGAAAGTCTCGGAGGAAACGGACATCCAAAGCCAATTATTCTAGCTGGAAAAGTGGTTGTTTTTTTTTTTTTTAAGAATATAAAGGAATCCTTGAATTATTCTCTCTTAGACCTTTAAGGGTTTGTGCATATGTTTGGTTAGGGCTGCTAGGGGTGCAGGAAAAGAAATAGTTAAAATTGATAAATTAATAACAATTCCTAATTTACTATTTTTACCTATTTTTTGAGGACATCCTCGGTGCATCCTTTTCCACATATCTTAGCTTCTTTATTTGGAAAACAGGAGAAATACAGTGAAGAAACAATTAATATCAGGTATTATTTAGAATTACTATATGAATAATTACTATTGAATAAGCTAAACTAAATGAAAACATAAAAAACTGCTAGGTAGCAGGTCTGGCAAATATTCAATACATTGTATCTATAATAAATTACATCATAACATCCTGCTGTGTAAGAACACAACACGCCACTGATGAATTTTACACTCCACAGTGATGTATATAATACATAATGATTTGCAGGCATGCATGCGCACACATACACACACACACACACACACACACACACACACATTTATATAGGTAAGTAGACTCACTCTCCATCCTCCTAGCCTTAATAGGAAGTCTAGGAAATATGCTGAAAACAAAGTAATAGAGAAAAAGGTGGGTGGTGATACATGCCTTTAATACCAGCACGTGGGAGGCACAGGTGTAGCAAGAATAATAAAAACCCAGAGACAGATATTGGGGTTCAACCTGAAGATCAGAGAAGCAAAGCAGCCAAGCCACTAGAGAGCTCTTACCTTTATGAAATCTTCAGACATAAGGAAAGCAAGTTCCTATCTCATCTTGCCTTATATTTCTCTCTTGTACTGGGATTAAAGGCGTGCACCACCACTGCCTTTATGGCTATGTAGTGTAACTACTGGGATTAAAGGTGTGTGCCACCACTGCCTGACCTGTATGGCTGACTGGTGTGGCTGTTTTGCATTCTGGTCTTCAGGTAAACTTTTATTTATTAAAATACAAATGAAATATCACTACATACAGGCAGGCAGATCACTAAATTTGAGGGCAGCCTGGTCTATAGAGTGCATTCCAGGACAGCCAGGGCTACACAGAGAAAGCTTGTCTCAAAAAACAAAACAAGTGAAGAAGAAGAGGAGGAGGAGGAGAAAGAAGAGGAGAAAAGTTATCAAATTTATTATATACACAACAAAATACTGTAGATAACTTAAAAGACTGAGATTAAAGAGTTTATATTATATACTATCTTCACAGGGACACGGGATGGGCAGGAGAAGGGTGAAACATGTAATGCACTATGGGAATAAGTAAAAAAAAAACTTAGAAAAACACATCAGAGATGTGGTTTGTGTCAGTTTGTCTAGGGAAGCATCTGTCTTTTTTCATGTTGTGAAAATAAAATACCACAGTTTGGTAATCCATAAAGAAGAAACAGTCATTTCTTACCATTGAAGAGACTGGACAGTCCAGGGTCAAGGTGCTGGCAGATGTGATCTGGTGAAATCTCATTCTGCTTTTAAGATGGCATCTCATGACTGTGTCTTTACATGGATGGCATCTGATGGCTCTGTCTTTACATGGATGACATTTTGTGACTGTGTTGTTACATGGATAGCACCTCATGACTGTGTCTTTACATGGATAACATCCCATGACTGTGTCTACACAGACGACATCTCTTGGCTGTGTTTTCTTTACATGGATGGCATCGCATGATTCCCCTCTGTATGCTGTGAATATGTCTTATCACCATTGGTAAATAAAGAATCTGTTTTGGCCAATGGCTTAGTAGAGTAAAGCCAGGCAGGAAATCCATACAAAGATACATAGAGCGAATAGGCAGAGTCAAAGAGATGCCATGTAACGGCCAAAGGAGGCAGATGCCATGTGGTTACTGAAGAAGCAAGAGGGAACAAATCATGAGCCTCGTGGTAAAATATAAAATAATAGAAATGGATTAATTTAAGATATAAGAGCTAGCTATAAATATGCCTGAGTCATTTGGCCAAACAATGCTGTAATTAATAGAGTTTCTGTCTGGGCAGCAGGGAAATGAAAGATCAGTCTCTGTTTACAAGCTCATGGCTATGACTTTACATAGATGGCATCTCATGGCTGTGTCTTTACATGGATGGCATCTGATGGCTCTGTCTTTACATGGATGACATTTTGTGACTGTGTTGTTACATGGATAGCACCTCATGACTGTGTCTTTACATGGATAACATCCCATGACTGTGTCTACACAGATGACATCTCATGGCTGTGACTTTACATGGATGTTATCTCGAGGCTGGGTCTTTACATGGAAGGCATCTTGTGACTGTGTCATTACATGGATGGCATCTCACGGCTGGGTCTTTATACAGCAGAAAGTTAAGAGGGAACGGTGCTTCATCATCACAGGGCAAAAGAGATGGAGAAAGGTGACTGCTCTCTGAAACCCCTTTTATAAAGACACATAATTTCTATTTTGAGAGATAACTTTGAAGGCATAAATCACAAAACAATCCCACACCAGTTCAGAATTATGGATAACAAAAGGGTTATTTATTTAAGGGAAAAACTTACAGATCACTGTCCTAGACAACAGGCCTCTGAGCAAGCAGGAATAGAATATAGCAGCCAGAAGTGGGAGCCGGGCTTTTTATAGTATAAGAGACCACGCCCAAGTGGGCTGGTATCTTAAAGGCTATTGGCTGAAGGAGCAGAATGTGCTCCTTCATCATAATTCTTTCATAATTTAGTCATCTCTGAAAGGCCCTGCCTCTTAATTTCATCACACTGACAATATCTGACTTATGCAGGGAGACCATTCCCTGGTGTCTTTGATTCTTTCCAGCTCTGTTAAGACTTGCCTTTCCTCCTTAATAAACTCCCTGGGGGTCTAGGGAAACCTGAGCTTAAGCAGAGCAGACAGCAGCCCCTTCAGCGGTGGCTGTCCTTCCAAGAACCTTCTGCTCAAAATAATCAACAGGTTAAAGAGCCATATTTAGTCTACCCATCTGGATCTTCATATGTAATATGCAATGTAATCAAATGGTCATATGCCATTTCTAGACTCAGATCTGAGCCTCTCAATGACTTGTTCCCTGAAGATATCAGGGAGAAGGCAGTCAGGACCAGAGATGTGTCCTCTACCTTGTCAAACACAGCCATCTAGAACTTGCCAACAAGGCAGAAACCCAACCCTAATAAAACAGAGCCAAAAACATTCCTCGGTTGGATAATGAGCCCAAGTCAGTATCAACCTTGATGTGGCATTTATTCCCTTTCTCTATTCCCAGTTTATTCCCTTTCTCCCCAATATTCCCGGGGTAAGCCAGGGCTGTATCCTCACCTTGGGGAAGACGACTGTATTGACAAGATCACTATGGAGAGGTTTGTGGTGGAAATGAAGAAGCGTGGGGAATGGGTCTTTTTCTGTCAGCCGCTTTCATTAACTTCTTGTTTAAAGAAAAGTGTTATTCCTAGCATCTGTTAGAGAAAGTTATTTTGAGACCTGTCAACAACAGTAAGAAAGACTACCCAGGAAGGGACTGCTGCAGTCGGTTCTTGCAGCGTGGGGGAGGGGTCACGCTCAGCTACAAACAGGAGGGGAAAAAATGGAAATTTATTTACAGATAAGGTGCATGGTGGGGGTGGTGTTATGGAGAGAAAATGCTGACGCATCAAGGGAGCTAGCCTGACCCAACAAGACTCCTGCTGGAAACAGGCCAAGATGATCAGCTCTCACCTGGGGGGGATGACAGAAAGGAGGAAACATACAGATGCTAGAAGTGGGGGATGTTTTGTAAATCAGGAAGCCTGCTAGACTGGGGAGATGCCCAGCAGGGAAGAGTTTGTTGTGCAAACAAAGACCCAAGCTTGAATCCCTGTCACCCCTGGAAGAAGCTGGGCCTGGCTATGTGTCCCTAATCCTGAGGGTGGGAAGTGGACAGAGGCAAGTAGATCCTGGGGAGAGTCCTGCTGAAATTGCCCAACAAGGACCCTGTAGATTAAGATGAACGGGTTTGGAGGAGCCAGAGTATGTCTGGTTATGGTCACAGTCTTTGTCATGTTGTCTTAATCCACTTTCTGTTGCTCTGTCTGACCGCCACAGACCTGTTAATAAAGACTAGAGGTTGATTTGTCTTATAGTTCAGGAGGCTGGAAAGTCTAAGCAAAGCATCCGGATGGTGTCTGGTGGAGTTGTCTTGTTGCATCCTGACATGACAGCGAGTTATCGTGGAACAAAAGCTCGTGTCAATTCACAGATTTCCCCCTCTTCTTTCGAAGCCACTAAGGCCACCAAGCGGACCCCGCCCCACAGGGCCTCATCCAGTGCTTATTATTTCCCAAAGACTCACAATTTTAAATACCATAAACATGTGAGTTTGGGTAGTAATTGTCCTACATATGAAATATGGAAGATACATTTAAATCATCCTCCCCTTTTTGTCACCTTTACACACACACACACACACACACACACACACACACACACACACACCACATACCGTGAGTTAAAATATCACAGTTGAATATACATATTCCTAGCAGTTTAGAGTGTGGAAGGCCTTAAACACCACACCCTCTGCCTTGCTTTACTAATTTAGAAATGTTAGCCCGGACGGGAGGAGACTTCTAGACACAAGGAAACTGCCAGACTCACTGTGTCAGAAGAGATGGAGCTAAAATCCTAGGGCCTGTGCCCCTAGAAGGCAAGCGATAAACACAGTTTGAACTTCTGTGAGGTATGATTGGGAGCACGTGTAGGAAGAAGAAACATAAAACTCTCACTCCTCAACCTCGTCGGATGTGGACAGTTGTTGAGCACTTAGGAAAAGGCAGAAAATTGAAGTAGTGGAGCTTCCTGCTTGGGGGAGGGGGCTTATCTAAATCTACACACTTTCCCGTGATTGCTTGCAAAAACAATCACTTTTTGATTATCTAGCAGTCTTATCAGGAGAAGTAATTTATAGAGATTGTTTCAAAGGGGAAGAGAGAAAGCCCCCAAACCCAGCAGCACAGAACCACAGAAGGAGATATTGCTTTCACAGCAACAACAACAACAAAAACAATAAACTTTCTCCTGCGCTTTATACGTTGAAAAGGTTTGACTGTAAATCTTGGCTCTGACAGTCTTCTCAGATCTGTTTGAGAGGCAGCCCACAGACTCAACAGGGCGAGAGAAAGCACTAAATCATAATCGCCTCGTAAAAGCCAAGCTTGTTTTTCTGAACACTCGAGAACTGGTATAGCCTTTCAAAATATCATAAATCTATTGTGCTCGCTCCTATTTTACTTAACAGCCAATTAATGTTACTGTTTAAGAGAATTAAAGCCAGGGCCGAGAAGAGGGTGAGAGTAGGGGGAGATGTCTTTAAGCAGGGGCTAGTGTGTAGGCAGAAATGCACACGGAGCCCTCATTACAGATAGGCTCATTAGAACAACCTCCTCTGCAGCGCCTGCCACCACCATGCACACCCGTCGGTGTGATCTCGCCCTCATTAGCATCCCGAAAAGGGAAAACATTTTGCAGCACAGTCTTCAGTTGGTTTTGATGTCAAAGAGGGTGACACCGGGCGTTATGGCTGGAGGGAGGAGCATAGTCTGTCCTTCAGGTTTGTCCACTGCTTGTATGAGTCCCATGTCACAAAGACGTTTCTACGGCAGTTCATTATTCTTGATATTCAAGATGACTCAAAATAAAAGGTTAAGGAGGCAAATGCAGAGCCAGAGAGGGACAAGAAGGAGTTAAGTTAGGCCAGTGACAAGAGCCTTCCTTCAAGATCGTAGACACGGGACGCTCTTTGGGCCTCCACTTTTTTGGCTTTAGAAAATGAAGATGTCATTGACCATTCAAAAATGGTGCAAAATGTTGCTTTTATTGCATGTAAGTTCCTCTGTAGCAAGATGATGATAGTTTGTTAAACCGGCAAGGGATCTAGTAGAAAGGCACTATGGCTGTTAGGAGAGATGACAATTACAACCAACCAAACAAAAAGCCAGTGCGACCACATCAGGATGAGCTGGCTGAACATGCTCCATGGTTCCTGATGACTGTCGATGCAATTCTGAGCCAAGGCTTGTGGGGCTCACAGGGCCCGACGTGACTAAGTTGTCCTTTAACAGGACAGGAAAAAGAACAAAATTCTTACCTTCAGTTGTTTTGAGTTATCTTAAGGGGGAAAAAGCTGCACTATACATTTAATTCGAGACTAAAAGTGAGATGCCAACACCACGAGGGGCATCCGTGAAACAGGAAAGGGGCTTGCCTCTCATGCGCACTTTGGGGTTCAAGTTTAATAAATGGATGTGAAAGTCAAAGACTTGCACCAGTCACAGCAAATACACCCTTTCTTCTGGTCTTCACCCCATTTCTCCTTGACATACATAGCTGTATTTATTAATGACATACATAGCTGAATAAATTAAATGCAGAAAACTCCAGTCCAGTTATGTACATACCTTGAATTCTGGTTACAGTGAGTTAGCGGACTGATAGCATGTCAAGAGCACAGCGTTCAACCAATGGGGGCTGCTACCCCCTACCTCATTTGGAGAGCCCAGTTTATGACGCCACTGAACAAAACTGGACAAACCACACTCAATGACCCCTCACCAAACATTTTTGTCTTTGAATTTGACAAGATATGTAGAAGGAAAGAAGAATGGGTGAGAAGAACACTTATGTCAATAATAAGAGTTTCAGTAATGAATATATTGGTAGCTGGTATTGCTGAAAAGACGCTATAGTTTAAGCCACGTGTGCACTACCAGCTAAATATTATGAATTATTTACTGATACTGTTCCTTCTTAGGGACAAGGCAGTGTGTTAGATCCCTTCATGTGTGACAGAAAAAGAAATTGGCAATAACTATGGCTTCTTCTCCTTAGCATAGGTTTGAAAGAATTCTGTATATCTCTTTGGTCCGCGAGTCCTTGCAGAATTGGGACAGAAGGCTCAAGGGAGGGAAAGAGATGAGGTGGGATGCCCAATGGAGAGAACAGGATTTATAGTTCTGCTAGTTAGCTTCTTGTTGCTGTAATAAAGACCATGGCCCAAAGCAAGTCGGAGAGGAAAGGGTTTTGTGGCTTACAGTTCCACAGCACAGTCCACCACTGAGGAAAGCCAGAGCAGAAACTCAAACAGGAAACTGGAAGACGGAAGTGGAGAAGAGATATGGGCGAACTCTCTTTACGGGCTTGCTCCTGAGCTCATGTTCCCTTAGTTTTCTTTATACCTTCTAGAACCAGAGGTGGCACCATTTGTATCAGTCATTAAAATGTCCCCACAGACTTGTTTACTGGACATTCTGAGGGAGGCATCTTCTCAATTGAGTTTCCCTTTTGCCAGATGACTCTAACTTGTGTCAAATTGATTTAAAAAAAAAAAAAAGAAAAGAAAGAAAGAAAAAAAAAAAAAAACACTGGTCAGCCAGCATATTAATGGAATCAATTTCAGGCAGGTAAGAAAAGTACTGGGGTGAGGGAGGGCTGGACTGAGCAGTGAGCCGCGCTTTACATGGACAAAGAGAGAAGATGTGAACAGGTTGGGAACAGTCACCCAGAGAGTGAGAGAAAGAGTCGCAAGAAGACCATCATATCGGGGATGAAATCCATGAGAAAGGAGGAATGTTTAGCACCTATTTTGGTGCTTACTTAGCTCTCTGCTCTCGTTCTATGCTTCTTTCGGTCAGGAGTCATGGTTGTGGCTCCATCTCTGACTTGGGGTCTTGCCGTCTGCCTTCTTTCTCCTTTGCACATGAGAAGCCACTGTTACTGTATTAACCGATTGTTTTTCCCCTGCTGTAAGAAGTATCTGAGGAAACCAGTTTAGGGGAAGGAGATGTATTTCACTCAAGGTTTAAGGGGTTTTGGTGCACAGGCAGCTGGCTGTATTACCTTTAGACCTGCGATAAAGCAGGGACTTCAGGAAGGAAGAGTGTGAGAGAAGAAAGCTGTTTACCCTTTCAAAGCCAGAAAGCAAAAACAGAGAGAGGACACTGTGAGAATATACAGCACCCAAGGACACACTGCCAATGGCCTACTTCCTTCAGCTAGGCCCGCATTTGAGAGTTGCCTCTCAGAGTTCACTCAGAAATGAAATCAAATTAGAAATCCATCCATGGATTAATTCTCTGATGAAGACAGGGTGTGGTCCAATCACCTCTCAATAATTGGATCCACCAACTGGGGACCAAGTCTTCAACATACCAAACTTTGGGGGAAGGATGGATATCTTACAGCCAAACCATAATAGTCATCATTGCTCAACTCAGTGTCTGAAATTTCAATTGAAAAAAAAATCCATTAAAAATTGCTGGGATTATCTCACCTCCAAATTTGACCCTATGTGATGTGTCTCTGCAGTCCTCTGAAGAGCCAAGGAGGCCTTTCAGTGACTTCTCTAAGTCGGTCATTCTAAGTTGTTTTCCAAGTCTGAGTAATTTTAAGCAGAGCTGCTTTCTGCAGTGAGCATGTGACAGAAAAATCAGTCAAAGCAGGCTGACCGGGTGATAATCACTCTGAGGGGCCAGCATGGCTACCCGCTGGTTGCCTTAGACTTCTATAGGTGTAAAGATCAGGTATGTTTCTTCCTTCAAAGTCTCGGGGGAGGCACAGAGGCCTGGATGTGCAGGCCCAGAGTTACTGCCAATGATGTCTGACTGCAAATCAAGCAGCTGGTCTCTAGAGATCCGGCCACCAAGACGCATTTCAATTGACTGATACCCAGTCTAAGCTAAATCCTTGAACTCGCAAGCTTGCCTCTCAGCAGGCCATAGCTGATTTCCAACAAAGGACTACACAGACTGTGAAAATTGTGAATGAAAAAAAACAAAAACAAAACCAAAAAAATCTAGTGAGTGTCTGAACCAGGGAGGCGCTATGAGCTGCTCACTTCCTTGTTTTAGAAATTGACTATGACAAGTTGAGGAGACATTGCCCAAGACTTTTAGGGCATCTGTAAAAGTGGGGGTTTGGAGTTTTGTTGCCAAGGCCACTTGTTCAGAGGCTTGCCTTGTTAACAATTGGTGGACAGACCTCTCTAAGATTTGGACTTAATCTTCTCATGATGACATTCTTTTTTTTTTTTTTTTTTTTTTTGGTTTTTGGTTTTTGGTTTTTCAAGACAGGGTTTCTCTGTAGCTTTTGGAGCCTATCCTGGAACTAGCTCTTGTAGACCAGGCTGGCCTCGAACTCACAGAGATCCACCTGCCTCTGCCTCCCGAGTACTGGGATTAAAGGCGTGCACCACCACCGCCCGGCTCATGATGACATTCTTTGTGGCCAATTAAACGAAAATCTTTGCTCAGGCATAAGGAACCCTTTCAGTCTGTATGGTATTGACACTTCCTGGTCTGTTAAAGTTAAAACCAACAGCCATCATCTTTCTGGAACTTTCCTTTTTGTTTGTTTTGTTTTAAAATGAAAATAGCTACTATCTCTGAAGCCCAGAGTTTCCGCGGTAGACACAAGGCATTAGCCCTGCTCCTGAACTCAGAGGACAAGAACCTTGGAAGATGGAAGTGGACAGTTAGGAGTGTCTTGTTCTAGTGTTGTGGACACTGCCAACATGCCCACATTGAGGGTCAGGTTGGAAATGCCTGCGTGTGCCTTGCCCGTCATCTTTAATGTAGTTAGGGGTCTTACCAAAACCCCCACCAGGATGGAGCTCCTGCCTCCTTGGCAAGCTGCTCACATGTCCCACGGCCACCTGCTACAAGTCCTTCTGTGGTAAGACAAAGAGGTAACATGAGGTCTGTGATTTGCGATCATCACTTGGACCCAGAGTTCTATTGTTTCCGATGATTATGGCGGCATATTATCCACATTAAATGGTTAGGCTGATAGTCTTTCAATTTTAATGTCCTGTCTTATTTCCACTCTACATTCATAGATTGTCACTATGGGAACAGATGGCCACTAGGCATCTCTGATTGGAGCAAAGAAGGCACAGGAGGAGGGTGTGGAATGGCGTTCTAAACACAAACCTGGTCGAGAGCACTGGGGAGTGGGTGGCATTCATGTAGATTATCCCAATGCGTACAGAGAGTGACACCCTGCTTCTCTGCCCTCCCTGCCCTAACTTGTTGGTTAATCCTCTTTAGTTTCCACCATATGGTGACGATTGATGTTTTCCAAAATGGTAACAGAGACTGTGGGTTCCTCAAATCCATCACGATAGTTACTGTGTTCTCCCTAAATTGAGCACTTGATATGAGTTACTTCTAATCTTTATATATCTGTACAGCCTAAAGAATGTTCCAGATAAGAATACCTCTGTCAATACCTTCACGAGAGATCTCTTACTATGCATTGACATCTTTACCTTTCTCTGTCTTCCCTGTGGAGGAGAGAGGCTCCTCTTAGCCAAAAGGACTTCAGGTCTGTCCCTGTAGGTGGAGGCTGCTCTTTCATTCCCGGCTGCCCTAACCAGAAAAAAAAATCACACAAACTGTATTAATTACAACATTGCTTGTAATTAATTAATTGCAAAAATTAGGCTTAGAAGCTTAGGCTTCTTATTAACTAACTCTTACATCTCAAATTAACCCATTCCTATTATTTTATATTTTACTATGAGGCTCGTGGTTTATCAACAAGGTTCCGGGCCATCTGTTTCCTTCAGCAGCTACATGGCATCTCCTTGACCCCACATACTCTCTCTATATATCTCTTCCAGCCTGACTATATTCTGCCCTGCTATAGGCCAAAGCAACTTCTTTATAAACCAACGGTAGAAAAACATATTTACAGCATACAGAGGGGAATCCCACATCATGTCCTCAGCTTTCTCGTCTCCAGGATGAGGTGTCAGACTCCCCTATCATTGCCTGTGAACTTTCCCTTGAACTTTCTTGTCGCCATTTTGTTTCCCTCTATGGGCAGAAAATTGTTTCAATGTTTTTCAAGTTTCCTTTTAAAGCATAGTGATCTCATTTTATTATATATTTCTGATTAGTACAATGTGTCTCACAGACTCTAAACTCAACCTTAAAGTTGAATTTCATATTATATTAGCTGCGGTCATTTGATATGAAACTGTATTAATTTAATCCACATTACTGCCCCCAAAGCTAATATTTCTCTTCCTATAAAATCATGGCTAGAAAAATTAAAAGATCTAATAAGCCAATTCTCAAACCTCCAACCGTTAAAATGGTGAAACAGACGGGGTTCTGTGAAATATTCAGATTTCATTGTTTGGGTGCATGCCTTTTCTCTCTCCGAGTGGCATAATAGGATTATAAAAGCAAAGCTAAACAAAAACATTGGACTTAAGCCCTTAACTCACTGCCTTTGTCTTTATGAGAGCAGACAAATCGTTTAACCCTTCCCGATGCTTTAATACTGTATGATTTTGTGCATGAACACACCCAGGCAACACGTCCCTAATCCACGAACAGTTGGACCAAGGTCTCTCAACGCTGTAGGAAGAACGCGCATGCTTTGGCTTGAAAACAGTGCTACTCAGGCCTCAAGATTCTAGAAGGTTAAAGAAACTGTTCTTGGGCCGGGCCTTAGCTCCACTGGTAGAGTGCTTGCCGAGCATGCACAAAGTCTTGGATTCTGTCCACAATCGCACATCACCCAAATATGATGGCACATGTTTGTAATTGCAGTGCTCAGAAGAGGCAGGAGGATCAGAAATGTAATGTCATCCTGGGCTACATACTATATTCCAGATTAACCTAGAATATATGAGTCTCTCATCTCACAAACAAACACCCAAACAGACAAAAAAGGAAGGAAAGAAGGAAGGAAGGAAGGAAGGGAGGGAGGGAGGGAGGGAGGGAGGGAGGGAGGGAGGGAGGGAGGGAGGGAGGAAGGAAGGACGGACTTTTAGTCTTCATTTTCATCTCCCTCTCTCATTTCTCCAACTTTACAGGACTTAGGAAGGGAGTCAATGGGTGCTAACACATCGGTGCATCCAAGGCTCCAAGTCTGGACTCGTCTTAGGTTGATCCCTTATAAAAATCAAGCCTTTCTCTCTGAGAAAAATCCAGTATGCCCGGCTTGTTTCTTCCTTGATACTCTCCCAGGAGGCCTCTTAGCCCTCATTCAGATAATCTTTAGCTCTCTGGATGTATCCCACTGTGTACCAGGACCCAAATGGCCCAGCCTTGCTCATTCTAGACCCTCCTGGACATTCCCATAGCTGGATCGGGGTACGGTAACAGTATAAACATGGAACAGCCTTTGTTAGACAGAACGTCTATTGGATGTGGGTCTCACACATGTTTTCACTTTCAATTGCACAGGTAAATTCTTCAGGTGTGATGAGTAAATATAAAATTGTCCCGCACTTCCGTCTCACCTGCAAGAACCACGCGGGACACAGGATCCTACTGCAGAAATAGCTTTAATGCCCCTTGGGAGAGCGAGCATCAGCCAACATGGCGGAGACCCAGATATGATGGAACCCATCCCTTATATAGGAAACAGACCCTGCTTTGGACGTGTCATTCTTGGATTGGTCAACTGCTCCCAGTCCCAGGTGATACCTTGGGAGTAGTGGAAAAATACCAACACGTGTGAGCTTTCTAGCTCACCTGGCGGTGCAGCGCCATCTATGGTGGAGAGTGTGGTTGCAGCCTTCTACAGCCCAGCCTTGCTCATTCTAGACCCTCCTGGACATTCCCATAGCTGGATCGGGGTACGGTAACAGTATAAACATGGAACAGCCTTTGTTAGACAGAACGTCTATTGGATGTGGGTCTCACACATGTTTTCACTTTCAATTGCACAGGTAAATTCTTCAGGTGTGATGAGTAAATATAAAATGCTTAATGCCAGGGCTGAAATCAAAAGGAAGAAGTTAGAGAAAATTTATGTCTAGTGGGGAGGAACTTCACATCTGGATAGACAAAGATTCTGACTGATAGTACTGCTCCGGTTATAGTAAACTGATTTCAGAAATAACAGAAAACTACTTTGTGACTAAGAAATCTAGCAATTCTGGTGAGTGATAGGCAAGTCTAAAAATCTCTGAAAATAAACAATATATGCGAGTTCACCCTTCTCCATAGGAGAATATATTCCAAGACCCCCCATCCACAGTACTGAATCCTGTAATCCTGTGCATGTTCCATGTTAACTAAGCCACTATCATCTACTGTGGTCATGATGTTGACATTTGAGATGCAATGGCAAAATTAGCATAAATTACTTCTTACCCCATGATTTGGTGCATACAGTATTTGTTCGTACCGTAGCTCTTAACAATTGCAGTACATGATCTTTCCCACTCTTTACTGAGGAATTTCAACTCTTGATCTGCAGGAAACATTTCATGGCTTCTCCTTGGTGCATCTGAATCTCTGACATTAAAATACTTAGACTCTGGGACCATCAAGTAAAATAAGGGCTACTAGAACATAGCATTGGGCTATCATGGCAGGAAATTTGATAATGGAACTAACTGGCAGTTAATGTGTAGAGTGTGGATGTTCTGGGTAGAGGGACGATTCACGTTTCGTGGAAGTCAGAAGTAGATGAGAAATATTTCATCACACTACTTGCAAGTGTTCAGTTTAGAACCGATGATTTTTCTAGAACTTTACATTCTCTCTCTCTCTCTCTCTCTCTCTCTCGTTCTCTCTCTCTCTCTCTCTCTCTCTCTCTCTATATATATATATATATGGAATATATTCTCAAATGTGTGTATATATTTATACACATACATATAGTGTATACACACACACACACACACACACACACACACACACACACACATTCTGCATTTGACCACAGGAAACTGAATCTACAGAAAGTACCAGTTAGTTAAACAAACAAATGCGAATGTAGGCCCCTGTCTTAGTCACTGTGCTATTACTATGAAGAGACACCATGATCAAGGCAACTCTTATAACGACAAGCATTTAATTAGGGAATGCATACACTTTTAGAGCTTGTCATCGTCGTGGGGTGTTGGGACCGTTTGGAGTCCTGGCCTCCAGCTGCTCTTCCCTGCTAGAGAGCTTTACTTTCCTTCGGATGTGAGTTACTAAAGGCTGTGTCAAAGTTGTTTACCAGCTCTGCTTCACAAACACGTGTTGCCTTGGCCTTGAGGATCAGAGGATAAGGTTTTCACCTGTTGGCCCACTTGACTATTGCGTATATAAGCCTCCATGGTGCTATTGAATAAAGGGCTTCTTACCAGTGACTAGAGGTCCGTGTCCCTGTTTCTCTGTCTGGGTGTCTCTGTGTGTTTCAACCTCCAGCCCCTTGCCCAAACCTCAGAAGCTCGTTTACTGTATGGTAGCGCATAGAGCGCAGACAGGCGTTGTGTGCGGCAGTGGGAGCTATGTTCTAGTAGCCCTTATTTTACTTGATGGTCCCAGAGTGCAAGTATTTTAAGGTCAGAGATTTAGATGCATGGAGGGACAAAAGCAGACAAGGTGCTGGAGACATTGAAAGTTCTATATCCAGATCTGTAGGCGGCAGGAAGAGAGAGACGCTGGGCCTGGTTTGAATTTTTGAAACCCCAAAGCCTACCTGTAGAGATACACTTCCTCCAACAGGGACACATCTCCAAAGCCCTCTCAAGCCCTTAATGACCAAGCATCCAAGTAGACGAGCCTCCGGGGCATTTCTATGCAAACCATCACAACGCTGTTTCCAAAACCTACAGAGTGGAGATGCCACCTGTTTATTCTCCCCTGAATAGTTGGTGACCCCATGCCACCGGCCTTGGACAGTGCCTAGCTACATGGTGATAGCCTGCGAAAATGTGCTGATGAGGAAGCAGTTGTCAGTTCAATTTATCTGCTGCCTCCTTTCGTGCCTGCTGGATTAGTCCCACTCTCCATGTTATGGATTGGATTAAAACATCCCCCATGAACTCATGTGTTTGAACACTTGGTCCCCCTCTGGTGACTTTATTTCAGAAAGCTGTGGAGCCTCACTGAATGAAGTGGGTCACTAGGGGCTGATCTTGATGTTTTAAAGTCAGGTCCCATTTCTTGGCTGATTTCTGCTTCCTATTCTTGGAGGAGGGAAGAGCTAACAACTCCATGGCCTGCCATGATGGTGCTGCCTGCTGGGGTGCCTTCCCCAGCATGTTGGACTGTACCCTCAACCTCTAAACCAAAACAAGCCCTTCCTCCCTTAAATTGCTTCTTTTCAGATAATTGGCAACCAGAAAATGAACCAAGATGATCGAGCTGTATACATGGTAAATGGATGAGCTTCACCCTTTTCGGGACACCACTGCCCACAAGTCAGGACTGCAGGCAGCTTCCTGGGCTGTGGATGACAGTCAACAGCAGATCAACCCATGATAGAATTAAGAGCATTGCATGGGTTACCCTTTCTCTACAAGGCACAAGTTTAATGTAAAAAGCAACACTTGGGATTAAGGTATATTTTCCTGCCATAAAAAGTGTATTTTACTTGCTGCCTGGAACAGCCTGTTTTGGTCTTCCCACAGTGCTCATAATAAGCTTTCTGACACCAAAGTTGGTCACAACTGGCCTGATTGCCACGTGCTCTCCAGGGCTGTTCTCTTTCTGGGGACAGTCTTGGCCTGTCGGAGCTCCCATTGGTTCTGAAGAATCGCTGAGCGATGACTTCCTTTCTGATTGTACCCCACAGCCTTCCCAGCTCTTGGCACTCTGCAGGACCCTTCTTCTGAACATGCTGATTGGCCCCTTTGTTCATCAAATGCTCACTGCACTGCTGGTATAAGCTCCAAACTCTCACTCCTGCCTAGCCACCCAGCTACCTACAGGGTCTCTGGGGAAAGGGTTTTTAGATAATACAGGAAATGCAAGGTTGCCTGAAAAGGGAATTCCTTCTAGGTAGCTTTTGGGAGCCCATCGTCCAAACTGGGGTGGGATTTGCTTGTAGTGTGGTTGTTTGGGGGTCACCCATGACCCTGTAAGCAACCCCACACTCACCTTCCTGTAGGTAAGTTCAATGACTCATTGACTCACCAAGCTGGACTTCGATAGAATTATTTCTCTAGACGGTTGGTGGTGGTGCCCCTTCTGGGTTGAAGAGATGTTTTGTTTAAGTGTCCCCAGGAAAAGTATCACAGTAAGTGGTTAAGACTTTGGAGTGCAGCATATGTTGGCAGAATTACTTTTTTGGTGGTTATCTAGGACAAATGGCGCTGCTCCTCATTCCCTTGGTGCCTGTGTCTATTGCTGTTGTTGTGAAGGGCCAGGGACAGGAGGTCCTCCTCACTAGTCTCTGTCTCAGTCTCACAGGGGCCTTCTCTGATGCTGGGATCCTGATGAAGTACCAAGTCTGTCTACCGCTCAAAGTCTCCTGCTTCCTGTGGGAGGGATGACTTGATCCACGATAGGGCCCTCTGGCTCCTGGGTCTGACTTTCCACAAACCCACTGAGTGGCTTACCATCCCTCCATCTGCTTCTCATCTCCATATACTATAGCTTCAGATGACAGATGTGTCCTGACCCTACAGAATGTGATGGTTGTGTTATTGTTACTTGTTCCCTCATTGCTTCAGAGTAATTCTGAGAAAAAGGAGGCAGGCAGAAACATCTTCATCTCGTCATCTAAACACTTGGTTATCAATGTTTCAGAAACACTGATAAGCACCACACATAATGGAGCATCTTAGAATTCAAAAGGAAAGATAGATCTCCCCCTCCGCCCACCTCGGCCTCCTCTTTCCCTCTTCTCATCAATATAATAAAGTACACAACAGCCCTTTATCCAGCACTGAGTCCTGCTTTTCCGCCATCCACACATTCCTCCCAAATCTCCCTCCCCCCTAGGGCCTTGCTCTCCGCCCAAGCAGGCAAGGCTAGGCTCTGAGTGACTTGGAGGAATGCACCCTGCAGAGTAGGAGGGAGGAGAACATTACAAGGAACCAGCTGCTCTTTGGAGGTTCATTTTCATTTTGGAAAGTAGCAGAAGCAATTACTGTGCCTCATTAGAAGCCCCAGCTAACATACTGGCTGCAGAATTATATTTGGAAAACCATACGCACTCAGCTCGGAAGTGGTGAGAGGGTGAGAATGGGTGGAAGAGGCAGGAGACAGGGAGAGACCAGAGCCGGCCTGACTTGAAATCACATGACAAACAGGTGATTTGAAGTTCCAAAGGAACAAGGCAGCAACGAAGTTGGGACAGCAGGCCAAATGGAAACACCTGAATCTTGATGTATCAGCCTCCAAGAGACTTGCTCCCGCCCTTCAGAAAAGTGGATTTCCTGGGGAGAGGCCTGTGGCAAGTGAGGAGCAAGGAAAAGACCCGCTCTGCTTAATGCGACTGCCGAGGAAGTCCAGCCAGAATGCGCAGATGACTTCTGGGGTCCGCTGCCAGCTTCTGGAATCCTCGCTGAAGTCTGGCCCCAAGTTACATGAGAGCCCAATGCACCCGGGAGAGTTTCCTTCCAATCCTCCAGCTTCTCACTAGCAGGCTACCATCATAGTTTGTCTTTGTTCAGAATCAAATGAATGATCCTGGGCAGGGCAATATAATCTTGGGGCTAGAAAGAGAGGGACCATGGTATTTGTGAGATGGACATATTCCAGGAAGAGTTCAAAGGGGATGTGGAAGAGAAACCAAAAATACCCCAAACTTGTATTCCTGCTATCAAATGAGAACCTTTGTGTCCATCTTTGGGTGACTGAGTCACTCATTTAAACTTTATTCTGTGCACACCCCCTTCTTAAACCACAACAATGGTGCTTTTTAGGTGGACACAAACCACTTCAGCGAGCTGTGTGACCTAGTACAGAGGAGGAGAGACAACTCTCAGAGTCGTTTACCTATCAAAGCTGCAAAGGAAATTCAGCACAGGTTGGTGAAGAAGGAAGAATGCAGGCTGAGGGACCTATAAGCCATTGTTTAATTTGCTTTGTTTGTGCTGGAGAGATGACTCAGAGGTTAGAAACAATTGCTGATCTTGCAGAAGACTGGAGTTCAAATCTCAGCTCCCACATGACAGCTCACAACCATCTGTAACTCCAGTCCCAGGGAATCTGACACCCTTTTCTGACCTCCACGGGCCCCAGGCACACTTGTGGTGCACATCCATACATGCAGGCAAAAACAGTCATAAAATAAACAAATAAAGAGATCTAGAAAAAATAATTTGCTTCATTTTAGGTGGAAGGCAGATAACTCTATGGGGACCTGTGGTAGGCTGGTCACTTTGGTTCTATATGCACAGCTTGATTTAACACTATTGGTTCTTTTGTGTGTCTCCCCAGCTGGACTGTCAGGTTAGTGTGCCTTTGATTTCTTTGTACTTCATGAGCATTTAAGTCCAGTACACACTATGCGGATGAACCATTGCCTCGCCTGCCTTCCTCCCGTTCTCCCCCAAGGACTGTCTGATGCCAGCCATGAGAATTGATGTTGTTTCCCTCCTCCTCCATCTCCACAGCTGCTACATTTCATCAGTAATCCAGTGGGCTGCCCCTTACGTGGCCGAGGAAAGAATAAATCCTTTCCTGGTTACTCCCACTTTGGTGGACTGTGGGGGGAAGAGGCAGAAAGATGAAGCATTATTACTTCAAAAAACCGAATCCTACCCCTGAAACGGAATTTGGTGATTTTGCTCACTATAATCTGTGCTCTGGAACCCCAGGTCCAGTGTGCACACAGGTGCCAACAGGCTTTAAAGCACTCATGTCCCCAGCGGTAGCTTTTCTTAGTCCTTAGGGGATGCTTCCGAAGGAAAAGAAGCAAATCTTCACAGTAGATCTGCTCTTGAGATGGCTACCTAAGAAGACAAACGCATAGGCAGAGCAGGAAGATGGATGACAGGTGGATGAATGGATGGATGGACGGACAGATAGATGGATGGATTGACAGGCAGATGCAGCTCCATTGATTTGATACTTCTCAAGCGCTTTATCTATATATTTCTTCAAAGTTTAATTTTTGTCATGCGTACGTGTATGCATGGTGTATATATGTGCTTGTATGGGAACGCATAATACCACAATACACATGTCAGATGACAATTGTGTGCAGTCATTTCTCTTCCTACATTTATGTGAGCTTGGGGGATCGAACTCAGGTCTCTAAGCTTTCATGACAGGAGTCTTTCCCCACTGAGCCATCTTGCCGGTCCATCACCTACATATTCTTCACCAAGAAGGTGGTCGTGAATGAGCATTTTGTGTTCTCATTTGCATAAAGTCTGCATCCTAACTAACGAAACAGCTACAAGGGAATGAGGGTGAGGACTATGATTTCATGGTAGAAAGTGCTATAGTAGAAGAAGGGTGGATCAGGAGGCCCTGGGCCTCCACAAGGAGACGTTAGGGTTACCTGCCTGTGTGGTTATGCACTAAACCTGAGTGCTGCATTTTTTAACTCTGTAAGATCCATTAGAGATCATCTTTGAAATAGTTGTAAGGTGAGGGGGGGCGGGTGGAGAGATGGCTCAGTAGATAAGAGCACTTGCTGCTATTGCATAGGATCTGGGTTTGATTCCCAGTGCCAGCGTGTTGGCCCCTACTGTCTCTAACTCCAGTTTCAAGGTATCTGGCACCTTCTTCTGGCTTCTTTGGGGACCAAGCATATACATAATATGCAGGTAAACACACACACACACACACACACACACACACACACACACACACACACACACAGAAGGAGAGAGAGAGATCCAGCCCTTTAAATAATTGCATCTTATAAGCCACAAATTGGACAGTCTTAGGAAGAATATGATTTGCCCACAGTCATGTATCAAGTTAGTAACAGCACATAAGATCCCTAAATTCTCTTCATTAACTACTCTACCCATCAACATCTAATCTCTCTCTCTCTCTCTCTTTCTGGAGGCCTCTTTGGGTGCCATGCTCACATAATGAATTATATCTGTTACTTTAAAAGGGAGATGGCTTGAAAGATAGGGACGAACAGGGACCATGTGCAATTTCCCTTCCAGTGACTGGCAGCCTTTCATTTCTCTCATCACTCCAGGCCAGTTACTATCCTACCTGAAATGCCCATGGGTTGCAAGACCAAGGCAGAGGGTGGAGGGCTAATCAAATGTTGCAAATTATAGGAGATTTCTGGATGCAGAAGCATCCGCTTAGCGTGATCTGACAGCTGTTCCTGAATACCTTCCCTAGAGACTGCAGGGAAGAGAGAGAGGGAGAGGGAAGGAGGGAGCAGAGAGGGAGGGAAGGCCATCCCCCCAAATCAATTAGGAATAAACATAAGCTTCCTTCCAAATTAAAACAACCAGACGCTAAGGACAGCTTCTCTTTAGGTCACCCTCAGCTGCTCCTGGTCTCCAACTGTTTGACATCCCCAGTTCTCCTTCTCCCTTTCTCCCTGCCTGGCTCTCTCTCCTCCCTCTGCCACGCCCCCTCCCCATTCCTTCTCCTTTCTTCTCTCTCTCTCACACCATGTTACCATTATTGTCAGTAGAACGAGCTGCATGCATGCCAAATCAGGTCATTCACAAATATAGAACAAACGTCTGTCAGTACAGATTTACCACTATGACGAAGGCTTGGCCCTTCTGTCTGTAAAAATTGTGCCCATTAGTGCTGTGACATCCCAGCCCCCAGAGCCTTTTAGTCCTCTATCTCAGCCGAATGGAGACCAGCATTCTTCCAATAAACATAGTGTAAGCATCTTCAATGATTTCATTACAATGATTCCACGTGCAGGGTTAAGTCCAAGACACGGTTAACGTTGTCTTATACCCTTTTCGCCAACACCCATGATCAAAGCCACTTTCTGGGGTTTACTGCTTAACTGTGAACCTTGTTCTGGGCTGAAAACTGCTGGGGGATATTTACCTAATACCAGGTAACTAACAAGACTCAATTAAAGAGAATTAACAGGAGTCAAGACACCCTCTCATGAAAAAAAGAACTAAACAAACATTAAATTCTATTTGCTCTGCCCAGAATTCTCTGTTGGACATTTTTAATTCATTGTGAACTTTTACACCGTTAAAACCAGACTGAGTTTCCTTTCCGCCACACATTCAAGTGCACTCAGCAAAAATACAGGAGGGTGGAGATGAAGGGGGGGGGTATAATAGCAAGGAAAGAGGCAGTGTGAGATGAGGCATTGGCGCCTGCTTTTCTGGACTTGTTCTCCAGCGGTTTGGTTCATTTCAAAGCGCAAAAGCCAAAGGCTCACACCTCTGAGTGAAATAATTGCTGGTGGGAAAATCATTCAATATTGAACAGAGAATGCCCCCAAATTGGAGGCCTTTTCTGGTTTTGCTAACGATTGTAGAAATCTAAAGCTATTTTAAGGGACTTCCAAAACCCAAATTAAACCAAAAAGCCCAAAGCAAAAAGTATAGCCCGAAACCTTTATAACCCAAGCCTATTTGAGTACATAGGCTGGGCTTGCGTTTGCAGCTAAGAATTTTTACTATTGTTTGTGAGAGGAGGCAGTAGGACCTACCAATGCTACAACCAGAAAAACAGACCTGCTATAATTGCTTCGCATACCAGAATCACCCCAATGATCCTGCTTGAAAATGACTTTGCCAGTTAATTAGGACACGGTGGTTATCTCCATCTCCGGGTTGTTGTTATTTTGCTCTGTTCTTTGATCACGAGTTTGCTGGTTCAACCATCATGCACGGATTGCAATTAGAATTCATTCCCACGTGATGCTGAGAGGGGGAGCGGCCTATGGGAAACAGGCTGAGAGTCTCGCAAACACTGAATCATGCAGCATATTAGCACCCACTTTCATGCATGTTTGCCCGCATGCTGATGACCTGGAAGCGCAGGCTTACACCCCATATTTTCCCTTGTTGCTCCTGACTCGTTTCTTCTGTGGTAGGAATGGAACAATATGGGCTTCCTCCGGGGGACAAAACAACACCTACTTCTTCAGCGTGGAAGGGTGAGAGGAGCAGATGGGTGCAAACTACGCTCAGAGGGGGCCAACAGAGCACACGACGGGAAGGGAATGAAGCTACCTGGCATCGTACCTGGCACTGCCAACCATTTTGGCAGCCAGACTGGCTAGGGGACAAGAAGTCTCAGGCCCAGAGGAGCAGAGAGCAGTCTTCCCAGGGGAAAATAATCGAGATAGCTCGTTCCTGGGCCAGGGGGTCTGAAAAGCTCAGAAGCTGAGCTAGTGCTGAGCAGCCCTGTGATCCTAGCGCTTGGGCAGTAAAAGTAGGAAAATCAGGAGTTCAAAGGCAGCCTGAGCTCCAGGAGGCCCCGCTGCAGCAATGCACTGGGAGGAGGAGCCACAGTACCCACTTCTCATGTAAGTATGAACGCTTATAAAATTTAGAATATTATAAACACATTTCCTGGGTTCTTAAAGTCCGGGAGAGAAAAATTTCCCATTACCTTGTTGTATTAGTGGAGATAAATCACATTAATGTACGCACATTCATTTTTTTTTTTTATGCAGTGAGAACCCTACCTGCGTGCTGATGGTTTTATCTTATGCTCATGGAAAGGAGCGAAAGGTGAGCTCCAATGAAGGACATACATGATTGCCTTAGTTCCACAGAAAATCTGTGTAGTACCCAGCACCTGGGAAGCAAAAGGACTCTAAATTTGAGGCAGGCGGGGGCTACATATTCAATACAGACAGATACACAATGGCTAAAGAAGGGGATGTTGCACACACAAGGCACACACACTGTTCTCTGGAGGTGCCATAAGAGATCTTGTTTGTCAGAAGAAGGATGCACTTTGGTACTCAGGGTCTCCACACCTGACAGCTGTGGATTGGACGCAGTGGATGGACGGAGTTCCTGTCAACTGATCAGAAGGAAGACTGCGTTTACACGGGAAGCCAGCTTCTCCCTGCTTCACACCCTGTTCATGCTTCTTTCCCAGTTTTCTTGTCAGAGACCTTACCTCTGGTCAAGAGAGGGGCAGCAGAGCTGGCATGACAATGACGTTGCCGAAGGACAATCTGGAGGAATGAACTTCGGGTAAAAGTTTCCACCCTAGACAAATTGTGTGGATTTTAGGGCTTATGAGTTTTAGTGCAAGACAACAACTCCATCCAGAAGTGTTTACCCAGCTTGGTGACTTCCTAAGCATGGGAGAGACCTTGCTTTGTCCTAATTATATATGCTAACTAGGAGGTCTTAGTCTGTTTCTGTTGAAATAACTGAACATCATAGACTGCATCATTTATAAAGCCTAGAGGTTTATTCAGTCCACATTTCTGGAAAGTACAACAGCACGACACTGGTGCTTAGTGAGGGCCTTTGTTTTGCTGCATTCTAAGGTAGCAGAAGAAACACACGGTAAGACAGAGAAAAGGCACGCCACGTTGAGAACTGTATCCTCTTCTGGTAATGTTACAGTCCCAACACAGGATTTCCCACTCTAAAGACTATCTAATTCCGGTTAATTCCCAATGTCTCTTCTCTTGATACTGGTAATATAGGAAAACAGAAACCAAAACACTGCTTTCCTCTTTACTAATCTCACTTCTTCTTCCAATCCGATGGTTATCAGGTTGGAAGTGAAAAGACTTTCTATTTGTCTTTTTTCCCTTGTGCAGAATTATGGAAGAAAAATCTAAGTAGAGGAGGCCTTTTGAAGAAAATGACAGACAAGGGATGGGGGTGGGGACACCAGGGCACAGCATCACTGGTCAGTGAACAAGAGGAAGGAAGTCTGCAGGAAAACCTTTACTTACAAACTCAATTTAGAATAAGGTCTCCATTGTTTGTCTTACAGTGGGGAGGGTTCATGAGGTCTTGCTTTGACCCCAGGGGCCTCGTTCCTCCATTCTAGGCCAACTCTGAGTAGGAGGAAGCCATATATCTCCTCAGAATATTTCTGTCTTGTGTCTAAGTTAGTCACATTAAGAGAGGGAAATGAGGTCATGTGAACTTTCCCTGGACATGATGATGGGAGTGTCCCAGCTGATACAAAGGATTCCTTGTGAGGCACGCTCCTGTCTGGGGGATAGTCCAGCTTACTCTAATGATTGCCCTAGACTTCACCAACTCTAGGGAGGGCAAAGACCATCATAGACTGCAACTCCACAACATGTTACTGATGTGCAGGTGGCCAAAACACATGGTAGAAAAGGCCCCAGATTAAACAATGCTCTCCACAGTAAGTGAGGCTTGCTACAGAATAATTTAATGACTGGACCAGTTTTGGTGCTATCTTCCCCCAAATTTTGATTCTCACATAAAAAAAAATGACTGTCAGTCAGTTGGTAGGCTAGGATTCATTTGTAATGTATCAGGCTGGTGAGGCGGCTCAGTGGGTAAAGGTACTTGTTGCTGAGCCCGAGTTTGCTTTTGGGGACTCACGCGATGGAAAGAGAGAACAATCTCCTGCAAGTTGTCCTCTGACTTCCTCACAAACATTGCACCTGTGCACACCCCTTCACCCCACATGGTTGTCTCTTGCGATGCCCCCACCAGGTGAGGACCAGGTGTGCAACTCACTAGCCTGGGGGAGATGTTTTGGTTCGTACCATAATATAGTCCATCACCTGACTTCACACGGCCTGTAAGCATAGTTTTTAATGGTTGAGGAAAAGCCAAAAGTTGTAGTTTGTGACACTTGATGTTTTCTAAAGTTCGTGTTTATATTTTAAGGTCCACAAGTGACTTTGTGTCAAATGACTGTCACAGCATACTGCAAGTGGCTGTCTTTGAGCCATAGTGACAGAGCTGGGCAGTTACAGCAGAAACCACACAGCCTGCCAGCGAGGCAAATATTTGCTCTTGGCCCTTTGCAGAAGACGTTTTCTAACTCCTAAGAAAGTCTTGGTTTATTTTTAATTCATCTTGGGTCCCGACATAAATGTGAGTACTCACTAAAGTGCACAGATTCTTTTAAACAGAAAATTTGTTTGAAACCTATTGGAAAATGAACTGTTCGTTCTTATAAAATAGAGTATAGGCTTGATTATTATTAAAATCAGAAAAACTGCAAAAGCAATGCAAAATTTTATTGACTAGACTCTGACATGAATCAAGTGATATACACAAGATCTAGGCATCCTGTTTGTCAAAGAAATGCAAGGGAAAACTGTATTTGAATAGACAAGGGCTTGTTGCCAAGCCTAGGGAACTGAGTTTGATCTGTGTCAACACGGTAGATGAAATCAATTTTTGCATATTTTACTCTAACCTCTATATCTGAGCTGTGGTGTGCACCATTGCCCCTGAGAGAAAATAAATAAATAAATAAATAAATAAAATTGGAAAGAGAAAAACTGCAAAAATATCACACTTTAGAGTTGTCTAAAAACTGTAGAAGCCTGAGAATATGGACACCACTTATGGACAAAACCACTCCAGAGAGCAGGTCAAAAACTCACAATAAGGTAAGAAAGCCCAGGGATTCCACTTCAGGCTAGTGTCTATGATAAAATATGTTAGTTTGAATGAAAATGATCATTGTGAGTTTGTATATTTAAAGACTTGGGACCTGTTTGGTGGAACTGTATGGGAATGTTAAGCGGTTTGCCCTTGTTGGAAGAGGTATGTCACTGGGAGATAGCTTTGAGGTTTCAAAAAACTCATATCATCAATAGTATCTTTATCTCTGTCTCATGGCTGTGTTTCAGGATGGAGAAGCTCTTAGCTACTGCTCCAGCACCATGCCTTCCTGCCCACTGCCATGCCCACTGCCAAGATGGTCCTGTACTCCAACCCTCTGAAGCTGTAAACCCTAAATAAACTCTTTTATAAGAGTTGCCTTGGTTATGGTGTCTTCCCACAGCAATAAAAGTAAGTAAGATAGTGAAGAAAACGTAGAGCCTATGCAAAAACTGTAAAGGCAAGGGTGCTATAAGCAAGCATGTTGAGTTGTGCTTCTGGCTCCTTCGGGGCTAATTCCAGTCACGGGACAGAAGTGACATATATTATGGAGTATACGGACAGCTGACACAAAGCCTTTCTACCTTATAGCTGCACTTTAGAGAAGCTACACTGGGATCTAGAGACTATTTCAAAGTAAACAATGACATTGTCTATTAAAGCTTACTATTGTTCTACAAATTCTTGTCATTATACCATAAAATGCTACATGTCAGAGCATTAACCATGCTTAGAAAGGAATTTATAGCATAATTAAATATATCAGGAAAGGAGAAAAACTGAAAAAAAAATCAATAACATTTGAATATTAGATTGAGATCCCCAGAAGCAGACCTTGAACCAATTCAAGGGCATGTAGTTTATTAGGAAGGAACTAATTAGCTCAGACTGATCTAACAAAGTACCACCGGTTGGGTGGATTAAACAACAGAAATGTTCATTCTCACGGTTCTGGGAACTTTAGCCTGATGTCAAAGTGTCAGAAGGGTGGCTTTCTCCTGATGCCCCTCTGCATCTTGCAGACGGCCCCTTCCCACTGTGGCCTCCCACCATCTCAGTCTGGGGTGCCCTGTGTGTTCTTGTCCTCCCTTAGGAGCACACCCATCAGATTGAACTATAGCCTACCTGATCGCCCGTCTAAAGACTACGTCTCTAAATACAGTCCTACTGAGGTACAAGGGTGACAGATCCCAACTTAAGAATTTTGAGACACGTCTGTGTTGAATCTGGGGAGACCACAGCTGAGCTGACTATAGGGAAATGGAATTATAGGTAGAAACAGGTAGAGAAGAGAGATGTGTTATGAAGCAGCTATCACGACAGGTAGCTGAGATCTGTTGTCATGGAGTATCAAGTAAAAGTCTAGAAAACTGCAGAACATATTTCAAAGTGTTCCCAGCCAGCCATCAAACCAGGGTCTATGGTCCATGGCTCAGTGGGAACTGGTAAAACTTCCTGGTTCTAACCTTATGGCCTTGTTTCATTTCAGTCTTCTCACAAAAACTAACTCAAGTCCCATTAATCCCTTCGGAGAGGACACTTCCAGTGCCTTCCCATTGACGCCATCTGGTAAAGATTTTGCTACATTTCACATGGCCACACTGGGGACTACCCCTCTGACACAGGAGTCTCTGAGAGACAAGAAGCAGCCAATCCATAACTTCTACTGCTCTTATCAGATAGGTAGAACATTCCTAATAAACAGGTCTAGTAGCGTGCACCAAAGTGTGGACCACAGTGAGTCCATCAGAACTAAGTTTAATATAGAGGAAAGAACCCACAGGATTAATAGCGGGAGTCTGTTACTGTTTTAATAAAGGGACATGATGCCAAAGTTCCTGCAAAATGCCTATGTTTATACCAACGGATAAGCATTGCTTTCAACCTTCATTGAAGGAGCTTCTTTTGCACGGGATGGCAATAGTAAGCTCAGAAATTCAATAGTCAAAAGGCTGGCAGTGATGGCAATGCTCAGCCCTAAATGGGATATCCATATCCCTCTTGCCAAGGCTCAAGGAACATAATGCAAGGAAAAAAATGTAAGAGCCCAAGGCTGGGGAGGAGAGCTGTAAAATGGTGTCTTCCGCACAGGACATGGCTAATGCATACATGAACTCACTGTGAAATAGTGTCTCTGCATATGACATAGGTAATACATACATGAACTCACTGTGAAATAGTGTCTTCTGCACAGGACATGGATAATGCATACATGAACCCACTGTGAAATAGTGTCTCTGCATATAACATAGGTAATACACACATGAACTCACTGTGAAATAGTGTCTTCTGCACAGGACATGGAAATGCATACACAAACTCACTGCAGTTGTTGTTATCTGCATGAGATAGGACACAACATCATTGCGTCATGCTTGAGAGAGGGGCTTATGAGATGCTACCTTTCCGTGGGGATTTCAGGCCCTTAGTGGGTGCTGAGGGTAGGGGTATCCTTTTCTTCAGGGATGTAGTCATTGATAACTTGTCTGCATTCCCCTACCCATGCTCGTGCACACAGCCATAATTAAACTCAGTAAATACAAAACGAAAAGGATGCATCAAAACAGGAGGAGATTGATGACTGGGACAAAGGAGATCTCAGCAGGAAAAAAAAAAGGGAGTGGAGAGGATAATGGGGAGGGAGTGGAAACACCCCAAACTCAGTTATATGCATATATGACATTGCCAAAGAATTACCCTTTGAAAGATTTAAGGTTAAGGAAGATGGCTGGGTTAAAGGGATTAGCATGCTCACCCTACTCACGCCCAACTCAGAGAGTCCAGGTTGAATTATAAAAGTTACAATATAAAAGCTGAGCTAAAGCAAGAGTCACGGCCTCTCCATCGGTTCCCAGAATCAATTCAGTTTACAGATTCAGAGCCCTCCCAGTGATGGAGAAGCTGGTCCCCTTGAGGAAAGACCCTGGAACACTGCCAAAGATTTGTGATGTTAATCTTTCTCCTAGCCTTCCCCAAAGGGACAGCTAACCTTTTACTAGGGTTAAGTGTACATTGAAAAAAAAATGAAATAATCAGATCTTTTGGATACTTCTGGACACCGGCTATGAATTGAATCCGAATCCAGGAAAATCAGTTGGAATGGGGCTTATGGAAGTAACTTATGGATTAGTTAATAGTGTTTCTTTCAATTCTGTCTCACAAAGGCTCAGTGGTTCTCCGGACCCACCCTGTGATTATTTCCACAGGTCTAAAACACATAATTGAAATAGACATACTCGGCAGCTGGCAGAACTCCTCCACCCCACCCCCACCCCGACTCACTAATCTTAAAATGTGGGCCAATACAATGAGAAAGATCAAGAGAAAACCACGAGAACTTCCTCTGCCTTGGAAAATCAATCAAAAGCAAGACCACATCTGTGTGGGGGTTCCGGGGATTAGTGCTAACATCTGGAACTTCGCGAACGACAGGGTGATGATTTCCACCCGATTCCCACTCACCTTGCCTGCTGACGCCATGCAGAAGGCAGCTGGATCCAGGAGAACAACACTGGATTACCAAAAGCATAACCACGTGGTGACTGCCGTTGCAGCTGCTGTGCACCTGATGTGGCTCCCTTGCTTGAACAAATGAGCACGTCTTGTCTCAAGCGTGCACTCATCAGTTTGACCGATCCGCTTTTCTTCCTGTCTATCAGTAAGAACCACCAGAAGAAGCTGGCAATGCACCTTTGCTGTCTTGCCTCGGAGGCGTGCAGCTCGCCAACACTATTTCAGAAGTTGTTTCATGGAGATCTCAATGGTCTGTTTCCTCCCAAGGATATCACACTACTCCATGGCATTGGTAATAATGTTCTGATTGGAGCCAGTGAACCAGAAAACACCAACAAAACCTCCAGCTAACCAGCTCCTTTAGGCTCATTCTTAAGATTCTGTCCATAGACAGAAGCAAAACTGATGAAAATGTGGAGACCTCCGACCTCAGTGAAACTCCTAGGGATTCAGCTCTTATATCTTTTCTAAAGAAAAAGGATGCTGTGTGTGACCCCCTCCTACGACCAAGAAATGACCCTGCTAAGCATCTTTGAATGTTGACAGTAACACATGTCTCATGATAGTGTTTTACTCCAATCTACGGAGTGAACCGGAAGGCTTCTGGTTTTGAAGGGTCCTCAGAACAAGCAAAGGTTCTGAAGAAGGGATTGGCCACTAGGCAAGCTGCTCAGTCACTTGGGCTGGGTGGTAGCAGCGGGTCTCGTGATATTGAGGTGTCAGTGGAAGACAAAGGCTTTTTTTTAAATTTTTTGTTTGTTTGTGGTTTTGTTTATGTTTTTTTAATCTTTGGCAAACTCCATAGTATGGAGAATCCTGCTAAAATGGGCACCAGCGGTCTTATAAAATGCTTTAGATCTCCAAATAATATTTATTCTACACACCATTGTTTCTGATCAAGGAGGCTCATCAATGGACACGTTTATGAGTTTCATCATGTTACCTCTCTGTCCACTATCCTGAAGCAGGTGTCTTAATGGGAAGTTGGAGTGACCTTTGAAAGCCTCAGATACAGTCCCAGCAAGACAGCAATACCCTGCAGAACTACATTTAGTTCCTCCAAAAGGCTGTGTATGCTCTCAATCAGCATTCAGAATGCAGCGCTGTTTCTCCCATGGGAACCATTCATGGACCCAGCAATCAAGGGTGGTGTGTACAGTTAGGGACCCACTAGCAAATTTTGCTTTCTGTTCCCGTGAGTTATGCTGTACTGGCTCGGAAATCTCCATTTCAGAGGGACAAATACTGGCACCAGGAGACAAAACTGCCTTTGCATTGAATTGGAAGTTAAGATGGTTGGTCACCCAGCTACTCAGGACCCCTCATGCTTCTGAATCAATAGGTAAAGGAGTTGTTGTGCTGTCTAGAGTGACTGATCTAATACTGGATTCCTAACTCACAGCAGTGGTAAGACCAAGTGTGCCTGGGCACAAGGCGTTCTTTACAGTGCTTTTTAATGTTATCAGGCAGTGTGATTAAAGCCTATGAAAAACTAATACCCAAGCTTGTCAGGCCCATCAGGGCCTCAGGCCCTCCGGGAAGGAAGACTGGCATCATACCACCCTGTGAAAAACGGTCACCAGTTTAGGCTCTTACTGAAGGCAAAGGGGATACAGAATCGGCAGTAGTAGTAAGGAGCCTCAAAAATAAGCTACATTGTATAATCAGTTATAGAAACAAGGGTTGTAATTGTCCTAGATACTTCTTATTTTATTGCTGTTGGTGGTGGTGGTGTCTGTGTATGTGCACGTACATGCACAGCACTGCTTTTTTTATTGTTGTTGTTGTTATGTTTTTGTTTTATTTATTTGTTTGTTTTAATTGGCTCTCCCAATTCTGGATCAGAGATCTTACGTCAGAAGGAGGGGTGAAAAACAGTCTTACACCACCACAGACCCTCAAATACCTCTCCAGCTTTCCAGGCTGCTCTGACCCTCCTTTAGTAGAGGACACAAACAGAGTTTCCTGCAATTGAATAGAGGCCTGACGGTAAGCAAGGAGAAATGTGCGTAGAAAAAGACCTGAGAAAATGGTCCAGTCCACAAATTAGTAACACTTAAACATTTTAAAAGTTAATGCTTTTAGTTAGCCTGTAAAATAATGGGTTTACTGTGACCCTTCTATACATGTATATCATCGTACTTTGGTCACACCCCCTCACACACACAGTTTTTAATATATTTTAGAGAACAGAGATTTACTTTCTAAGTTCTGAAGGCTGAAACCTGAAATTGAGGTAACCGCAGGTTCATGTTCCTCCAGATGCACAAGGATCTGACTCACTTCCGGTGGCACCCAGAGAGACCTGATATCCTGTGTGTCTCGCTTCCATCTTCACACTGTTTTCTTGGCATCTGTGCCTTTCTTAGTGGCGCCCAAACCCTTTACACGGGATGGTCATAGACTCGAGGGCTCATCACAATTCAGTATGACTTTGTCATACCTTGGTTATATTTGAATAGACCCATTTTCAAAACACAGGCGCCTGGTATGGAGACTTGAACATAACTAGAGGAGACAGATAATGCATGTCAATTCTAGTCCATTCTCTAACCTCCACACTCACACCTTCCCCTCATGTACTATATATTCATTCCTTGTCAAGACTGTTAACTCGACCCTAACGTCTGAGCACAATCTAACTTCAATCGTAAGCCCACAATCACACGTAAATATTATCAATTCCATGGATTCCATAGCTCGTCATTGAATTATTTACAGTAACCTGTCCCAAGCTGTCATTTTATCTTCAGATATCACATTCTTAAAAAGCTTGTTGATCTTCCGTGCACTTCACAGGGAGTATAAATGAGTAGACAGAAATATATACAGATTGGTCTAGGATAAAGCCACTTGTGTTGCTGGTTTCTATGGAAAAGATTGGTTGGATCCTCAAGATACACTCATTTACTTAATCTCCATAGCAAAATATTATCCAACCCAAGCCTTGTGTTCTCTCTGGTAAAGCATCCATTTTTGGCATGAGGATATATATCCGTTGGTAAAGAATTTACCTGGCATGTACAAAGTTCTGAGCTGGATTCCCAGTACCTCATAACCTACAGGTGGTGGTTCATGCCTATAATACCGGTGCTTGGAAGGGAGAGACATGAAGTTCAGAAGTTCAAGGCTATGCTCTGCTACATATTAAGTTAGAGGCAGGCATAGGCTACACATGTTTTTTCATATTTTTGCTTTTTGTGTTTTGGTGAGAATTTTCATAACCATTAAGAACTAACTAGTTCATTTTGGCTTAATACTTTCTTGTTCTACTTACCTTTCCTCTGACATCTTACTATAAAGGGAAACCAGGTAACACTTCCAATGCCTTGTTTGAAAGTCTCATACATTCAACATCCAACTTCATTGTCATAAGTTCTGTTTTCATCAACGGCAGAATAAATACAGCCAACTTCCTGATGCTTATCACAAAACTGGCTTTTCAGTTTTAATTGTATCTACCACTATTATTATTAGTGTATATGGATATATGTGTGCATGGGAGCGCATGCATGAGAATATGTGCGTGTGTATGTGAATGCGTGTGCGTGCATGAGTGCCTATGTGTGTATGAGATGTGCCTGGAGGCAGTGGAAGGTCAGTAGGAACTTTTGGGGGTACGTTCCCTCTTCCACCATGGGTTCTGGTTTTCAGACTCAGGTCACCCTGTTTGTACTACAAGCACTTTTACCCACTGAGCCATTTCGCTGACCCAGGGTCAAGAGACACATTCATAACTTCTTGTTCTCACTGGAAATGCTTTTAGTGTTCGTATTTCGCTCAACATTCAGGTCATGACAGTGTGTGCTCTCTAAGGTGACAGAAGACTTACTTACAGTTCTCCCCACTTCTTTTGGGGCCCTTTCCACAGACTCTTTCATGTCCACACCCCTACCAGCAATGTCTCCAAGGCAACCAGTGGAGGCTTTTCCCATCGTGTGTTTTGAATTTCTTTCAAACACAACTGTCACCCTCTTCACAAGCCACTGTGACTGTCTTTTTTTAAAAAAAAAGTCAATATTCCTTAGCAAGTCACAATAAACAGTTTAAAAATACAAGAAACCATCCCCCCTTCAAGTTCTAGAGAGAAACAAAACCCCAAATGTATAAACAAAGTCATAAGCCCTTCAAAGACTACAAGGAAGAACCTTTGCTTGCCCCTCTTCAACTTCCAGTCGGTTTCCTTGGCTTACATCAGCGTTATTCCCTTTCTCAACATCTGTCTTTATGTGTTCTTTTCTTTCCGTCTTTCCGAATCACTCTACACACAATTAAACAAGATACATTGTGCCTAAATACTCTCTCTCTCTCTCTCTCTCTCTCTCTCTCTCTCTCTCTCACACACACACACACACACACACACACACAAATAATAAATAAGTAGAGAACAAAGCAACAAAACTCGGCCCACAACCCTGTGCATTCAAGTTCAGAATTGCTAGCCAAAGCTTCCGTAGGCAGCAGCGGTGATGTGCGCGTAGCTGCAGTGTTAGAAATGAGCACACGTCTAACACAGCAGAGCAGAGGGTCGTGTGAAAGGTGAGAGACGAACAGGCTGTTCAAACGGCGCCAGGGCGGCCCCACTGCTAACTATTGCTTTTATTTTCACGTTGCTGCAACGTTGCTGGTAGGGCAATCAAGATGCAAACACCTGCGGGGAAGCGGATAACCTGACTCAAACTTGTTTGCTCTTTACCAAACAAGTTCATGGAAGTTAGCCTGAGCTCCCTCGACCTGCTTTGAGGTTTATGTGTAGAAGACAACCAAAAAGGGGGCTCACAGGGTGCTGAAGGCAAGGGAGGGGTGTCACCGAAGAATGGACTCTGGCAACGACTATAGACAAGGCAGCTAGAGGAACGCAGGAAACACATGCCTGACGGCTGGCCCCGCTGTGCAACCCAGGATGACCAAAATGGTGCCAGGCTTCCGCTTCAAGTACATGTCAACCTCGCTGGGGACACTGCCCCAGTGTTCTGGAAGATGGGAAAGAAGACTCTCCCTCTTCGGCGCCCCGGCCTCCTACTCCCACGAGACTTGCTCCTCTAAAACGATCCTCTCCTACGTCTCATGTCTGTGATTACAGTGTCTGGGTGACTGAGGCAGGAAGACTTCGAGTTTGAGGATAGCCTAGGTTGCAAAGTGAGAGTTCCAGGCCAACCTGGGTTACATAGTGAGACCTTGTCTCAAGAACAAAAGGAAACACACAAAAAGCAGCTATTCCCCTAGGCAGAGGAGAATGACGCTGTGGTCTTTCGGTCTGGTTTGTTCTTTTCTGCTATCTGTTCACTTAGAGGAAATACCCTCAGCAGAAGAAACTGGTTATGTAACTGTAGACTCTAAAAGACCCTGAGACGCCCTAAGTATGTGACCTGTACCTTGTTTTAAGAAAGATCGTTATGGAAGAGAGCATGCGTTAACTTCCATCCTCAAAGCAAGGTGCAATGGTGCCACCAGAAGCAAATCTATGTATAAAGACTCCAATCTCCCAGAACTACCGCTGTGCCCAGCACTAGCCCTGTCTCCTAGTCCTGAGTTCCATGGGACATCAACCCGTCCTGCCCGACTCTTTCACACAGGGTCCTCTGGAGGTTAAAAAAGTTTATTTTGAAATAAAATGACAACTGGAAAAGGCTTTCATTTTCATATGGGAAAACTCCCCATAAAGCGCTGCTTTCTCTGTGTGACTGTTCATCACAGCTGCCTGGAATGCTTTCTGTGGCCAAGTTCTAGTTGATCTTATAAATCTTCCCTTGATCTGGAATTTTCCCCTCTGCACATTTGTTCTGCTGAAACCTTTCAGCACGTTTGCTAGCTTGAGTGACATCTGAAAAAAATCGCCACCCCATTAACTTGGAGTCATCCAATCTGTGGGGATGCACACGGTGCCTCTAATGGGGATGGCCTGGTTCCTTCCCAGATGTTCCTTTTCAGCAGACATCATTGTGTTTTAAAACTTTGGATAATTATAGCTCTGTAAACCTAGAGTACAGATTTGTTGGCTCCAGCCAGCCCTTGCTCCTTGGGTAATGGCTTCATTGTTTAGTAATCGCCCTATTCAGAAAGCGAAGGGATCTGTGTCAGCATAGCACCTTCCCAGTGCGGGAGAGACAGTAGCAGAAGCAGTGAACCAAGTAGACTGAAGCAACCACGGGGGACTTGGCCACACATCTGACCAGGGATGTCCCCCCCCCCGCTGAAATACAGCTATTCTTCAGTAAAATCACCTTTTCTTGAGAAAGGGGCATCTCAGCAATGCTTTCTGTGTGGGTGAACCCCCTGCTAAAGCAGGCAGCCCCAGAGGAAGGGGTGGGCCCGTTGGGGGATATGGGAAATGCTGCAAACGTTGCAGCTGAGCCTGAGATGGGAAGCAGAGCCCTGGGGAGTGGTCCATCTGTGCTTTCCCCGAAGAGGAAAGAAAGAGAAATACCCTTAAGCTGGAAGGTCCGGAACAATCTCTGTGTGCACTGTGAAGACTCTGCGGGGCCGCTCACTGTGTAAAGAGACTTTTACATTGCACTAGGGACATGGTAAAGAAGTTTATACCCCAAGTTTCCCAAATGTTGGTATCCAAGTGGTGTGAGAACCCAGATATTTCTGGCTCTTACTCAAGCAGACTCACACAGGAGTGTGAACCGTTTGGAGCATCTGCTCTCCTTTGCTGCTGTTTCTGAGACTCCTTGGGAAATCTCGCAGGTAGACAAAGGTTCTGGAGGTGTAGGGAAGCTGCCCTGCAGACACGCGCTGCTCTTCCACCTCCCAGAGTCCAGGGAGAGCGCAGAGCTGAGGGAAGGAAGACACAGAGAGAGGGTGGTTTGAATGATTGTAATAAATGGTGCAAATATCGACCCCATCTGTGGCTGCTTCACTCCAGACCTGGAAGGCAAAGACAGCAAAACGTGCCCTCCAGAATCAGAGTCTTCAAAACCATCAGAAAAGGGGTATTCCGATGGGGCGGCTTCCCCCAGCTAAGCCCTCTCTCCTCCTACCCCATCCCTGCTTTCAGCCAGGAACCCCTTCCCTTCCTTCCTCCCTTTTTTCGGGGCATAAAATCCTCCAACCCAGTCTGTGTGGGTGCCGCTGGGACAGGGTGGTGAGTGCAACCGAGCAGGAGGGAGTTCCTTTGTTTTAATAGCCTGCCTGCAGCAAGGTAGGACTGCAGGCAGCAAGATTCCTGGCCAGCAAGGGGCACTGATCCTGTAGCAGAAGACCCAGTGGAGGGAAGAGCCATTGGAGAGCATCTGAAGGAAGAGATGGGCAGGCGCCAAGGCAAGAATTCCTCCAACAATCTGAAAAATAACATGAAAACCCCAGATCCCAGCGATCTTACTACAGAAGGACTTGAACACCCTATTCTGGAAGAAGTGTCATTATGAAAGCAATAGAATCCCTTAAACAGGGACTAAAAGAAATGGAAGAGAAATATAACAAAAAGATTGAAGAAATGAGTAAAGTAAATGGAAGAGAAATATAACAAAAAGGTAGAAGAAATGAGTAAATTCGTAAACGGTACCCTGGGAAACCAAGAAAAAACAATCAAAATGTTTTTGAGGTAATGGAATCAGTTCAAGAATTGAAAACTGAAATGGAGGCAATGAAGAAAACACAAACCGAGGGCCGGCTGGATATGAAAAATCTAGGTAAACAAACAGAGACTTCAGGAACAAGTATAACCAATAGAATACAAGAGATAGAAGAATGAATCTCAGATTATGAAGACACCATAGAGAAAATAAATGCTCTGACCAAAGAAAACAGCAAGTCCAACAAATTCTCATCACAAAACATTCAGGAAATCTGGGACATAATAAAAAAAAAACAAATCTAAGAATAATAGGGGTAGAAGAAGGAGAAGAATTGCAGATCAAAGGTCCAGAAAATATATTCAACAAAATTATAGAAGAAAGCTTTCCCAATCTAAAGAGCGATATTCCTATGAAGGTTCAAGAAGCATACAGAACACCCAATAGACTGAATCAAAAAAAAAATCCCCGTGCCATATAATAATCAAAACACAAAGCATTCAGATTAAAGAAAGAATATTAAGAGCTGCAAAGGAAAAAGATCAAGTAACTTATAAAGGTAAACCTATCAGATTTACACCAGACTTCTCTATGGAAACCATGAAAGCCAGAAGGTCCTGGAAAGAGGTACTGCAGAAACTAAGAGACCATGGATGCAAGCCCAGACTACTATACCCAGCCAAGCTATCGTTCACTATCAACGGAGAAAACAAAATATTCCAGGATAAAAACAAATTTAAACAATACATAGCTACAAATCCAGCCTTACAGAGAATATTATAAGAAAAATCACAACCCAAGGAATCCAACATTCCCAACACTGCCAACAATAACTCAGACATCTAGCGACCCTTCACAAGCACAACTCAAAGAAGGGAAACACATACACTCTACTACCCCCCAAAAAATAACCAGAGTCAACAACCACTGGTCATTAATATCACTTAATATCAATGGACTCAATTCACCTATAAAAAGACACAGACTTAGAGATTGGATACGAAAACAGGATCCAACATTCTGCTGTTTACAAGAAACACACCTCAACCACAAAGACAGACACCTACTCAGAGTAAAGGGTTGGGAAAAGGTTTTCCAAGCAAATGGACCTAAGAAACAAGTGGGTGTGGCCATTCTAATATCTAACAAAATAGACTTCAAACTAAAATCAATCAGAAGAGATGGAAATGGACATTTCATACTCATAACAGGAACAATTCATCAGAAAGAAATCTCAATCCTGAATATCTACGCCCCTAATATAAAGGCAGCCATGTATGTAAAAGAAACACTTCTAGAACTCAAGGCAGTCATCAAACCCCACACACTAATAGTAGGAGACTTCAACACACCTCTCTCACCAATGGACAGGTCAATCAGACAGAAACCTAACAGAAAAATAAGAAAATTATTGGAGGTATTGAATCAAATGGACTTAACAGACATCTATAGAACACTCCACCCATATAGGAAAGAATATACCTTCTTCTCTGCAGCTCATGGAACCTTCTTGAAAATTGACCACATACTCGGTAACAAAGCAAACTTCCACAGATACAAAAAAAATATTAGTAACCACTTGTGTCTTGTCAGATCACCATGGATTAAAGTTAGAATTCAACAACAATGCTACCCCCAGGAAGCCAACAAAATCATGGAAGTTGAACAGTCAACTACTAAATCACCCCTGGGTCAAGGAAGAAATAAAGAAAGAAATTAAAGCCTTCCTTGAATTTAATGAAAATAAAGACACAACATACTCAAACCTATGGGACACAATGAAAGCAGTGCTGAGAGGAAAGTTCATAGCATTTAAAGTGCCCAATTAAAGAAAACGGAGAAAGCACACATTGGAGACTTAACAGCACACTTGAAAGCTCTAGAAAAAAAAAGAAGCTGATTCACCCAGGAAGAGTAGAAGACTGGAAATAATCAAACTGAGAGCTGAAATCAACAAAATAGAAACACAGAAAACAATCCAAAGAATCAATGAAACTACAAGCTGGTTCTTGGAGAAAATCAACAAGATCGACAAACCCCTATCCAAACTAATCATACGGCAGAGAGAGAACATGCAACTTAATAAGATCAGAAATGAAAAGGGGGACATAACCACAGACACAGAGGAAATTCAGAGAATCATTAGATCTTACTACAAAAGCGTGTATGCCACAAAATTGGAAAATGTAAAAGAAACGGACATTTTTTAAAATAAGTACCATATACCAAAGTTGAACCAAGACCAGGTGAAAAATCTAAACAGACCTGTCAGTCGTGAAGAACTAGAAGCTGTTATCAAAAATCTCCCTACCAAAAAAAGCCCAGGGCCAGATAGTTTCAATGCAGAATTCTACCAGAACTTCCAGGAAGAGCTAATACCTACACTCCTGAATGTATTTCACAATATAGGAACAGAAGAGTCATTGCCAAACTCTTTTTATGAAGCTACAGTTACCCTGATACCAAAACCACACAAAGACACAACCAAGAAAGAAAATTACAGGTCAATCTCACTCATGAACATCGACACAAAGATTCTCAATAAAATACTGGCAAACCGAATCCAAGAACACATTAGAAAAATCATCCATTATGATCAAGTGGGCTTCATCCCAGAGATGCAGGGCTGGTTCAACATACGCAAATCTATCAATGTAATCCATCATATAAATAAACTGAAATAAAAAAAATCATATGATCATTTCATTGGATGCTGAAAAAGCCTTTGACAAAATTCAACATCCATTTATGATAAAGGTGTTGGAGAGATTGGGGATACAAGGATCATACCTAAATATAATAAAAGCAATATACAGCAAGCTGACAGTTAACATCAAATTGAATGGAGAGAAACTCAAAGCCATTCCACTAAAATCAGGAAAACGACAAGTCTGTCCACTCTCTCCATACCTCTTCAATATAGTGCTTGAAGTTCTAGCAATAGCAATAAGACAACATAAGGGGATCAAAGGGATTCAATTTGGAAAGGATGAAGTTAAACTTTTGTTATTTGCAGATGATATAATAGTGTACATAAGCGACCCCAAAAACTCTACCAAAGAACTCCTACAGCGAATAAACACCTTTAGTAATGTGGCAGGATACAAGATCAACTCAAAAAAATCGGTTGCCCTCCTATACACAAAGGATAAAGAAGCAGAGAGGGAAATCAGAGAAACATCACCTTTCACGATAGCCACAAATAGCATCAAATATCTTGGGGTAACTCTAATCAAGGAAGTGAAAGACCTATTTGACAAGAACTTTAAGTCTTTGAAGAAAGAAATTGAGGAGGATACCAGAAAATTGAAAGACCTCCCCTGCTCTTGGATTGGGAGAATCAACATAGTAAAAATGGCAATTCTACCAAAAGCAATCTATAGATTCAATGCAATCCCCATCAAAATCCCATCAATCTTCTTCACAGACCTTGAGAGAACAATAATCAAGTTTATATGGCAAAACAAAAAAACTCAGGATAGCCAAAACAATCTTATATAATAAAGGAACTTCTGGAGGCATTACCATCCCTGACTTCAAACTCTATTACAGAGCTACAGTATTGAAAACAGCTTGGTATTGGCATAAGAACAGAGAAGTCGACCTATGGAATCGAATAGAAGACCCGGATATTAACCCACAAACCTATGAACACCTAATTTTCGACAAGGGAGCTAAAGGTATACAATGGAAGAAGGAAAGCATCTTTAACAAATGGTGCTGGCATAACTGGATGTCAACCTGTAGAAGAATGAAAGTAGATCCATATCTATCACCATGCACAAAACTCAAGTCCAAATGGATTAAAGACATCAACATTAATCTGTCCACTTTGAACCTGATAGAAGAGAAAGTGGGAAGTAGTCTACAAGATATAGGCACAGGCGACCACTTCCTAAGTAGAACCCCAGTAGCGCAGACAATAAGAGAATCAATGAATAAATGGGACCTACCGAAACTGAGAAGCTTCTGTAAAGCAAAGGACACTGTCAGTAAGACAGAAAGGCTACCTTCGGACTGGGAGAAGATCTTCACAAACCCCTCATCAGACAAAGGTCTGATCTCCAAAATATACAAAGAACTCAAGAAACTAGACACTAAAACTCTAATTAACCCAATTAAAAAATGGGGTACTGAACTGAATAGAGAATTCACAACAGATGAACTTCGAATGGCCAAAAGACACTTAAGGTCATGTTCAACCTCCTTAGTGATCAGGGAAATGCAAATTAAAACCACTTTGAGATACCATCTCACACCTGTCAGAATAGCTAAACTCAATAACACCAATGATAGCCTATGCTGGAGAGGATGTGGAGTGAGGGGAACACTCATCCGTTGTTGGTGGGAATGCAAACTTGTGCAGCCACTGTGGAAATCAGTGTGGCGGTTTCTCAGAAAACTGGGAGTCAACCTCCCTCAGGACCCAGCAATTCCACTCTTGGGAATATACCCAAGAGATGCCCTATCATACTACAAAAGTATTTGTTCAACTATGTTCATAGTAGCACTATTTGTAATAGCCAGAACCTGGAAACAGCCTAGGTGCCCCTCAATAGAAGAATGGTTAAAAAAAGGTGTGGAACATATACACATCAGAGTTTTACTCAGCGGTAAAAAACAATGACATCTTGAATTTTGCATGCAAATGGGTAGAAATAGAAAATGCTTTACTGAGTGAGGTAACCCAGACCCAAAAAGAGGAATATGGTATGTACTCACTCATAAGTGGATTCTAGCCATAGTTAAAAGTCTTTGAGCCTATAATTAGTGATCCTAGAGAAGCTAAATAAGAAGGTGAACCTGAAGAAAATCATATAGTTATCCTCCTGGATATTAGAAGTAGACAAGATTGCCAGGCAAACTTGGGTGCATGGGTGGTAGGGGGTGGAAGTAAGGGGAGATGGTTAGGGAGAGGGGAGAGGGGGAGGATTGGGGATGGCTTGGGGGAATGGGATGGGGGGAGAGAGAGGAAGGATGGTTATGGGAGCAGGGAAGTTTATATCTCAACTAAGGGAGCCATTTTAGGACTTGCAAGAGACTTGATTCTGGAGGGGTTCCCAGGCCCAAGGAGAGGTCCCCAGATTGTTCCCTGGGCAGCAGAGGAGAGGGTGCCTGAACTGGCCTTGGCCCATAACCATACTGATGAATATTTTGCATGTCACCATAGAACCTTCATCTGGCAATGGATGGAGATAGAGACAGAGACACATATTGGAACACTGGACTTAACTCTTTAGGTCCAAATGAGAAGCAGAGGGAGGGAGAACGTGAGCAAGGAAGGCAGAACCAGAGGGAACCTTCATCCGACTATGGATGGAGATAGAGACAGAGACCCACATTGGAGCACTGGACTGAGCCCCCAAGGTGCAAATGAAGAGCAGAAGGAGGGAGAACATGAAAAAGGAAGTCAGGACCGCGAAGGGTGCGTTCACCCACTGATACAAGGGGACTGATCGAATGAGAGCTCACCAAGGCCAGCTGGACTGGGACTGAACGAGCATGTGATCAAACCGGATTCTCTGAATGTGGCTGACATGGGGGCTGACTGAGAAGTCATTGACAGTGGCACTGGTCTTGTTTCATCTGCATGTACTGGCTTTTTGGGATCCTGGTCTGTTTGGATGCTCACCTTCCTGGACTTGGAGGGAGCGGGGAGGAACTTGGACTTCCCACAGGGCAGGAAACCCTGACTGCTCTTGGGACTGGAGAGGGAGGAGGAGAGGGAGTGGGGGGAGCGGGAGGGTATTGGGAGGAGGGGAGGAAGTGGAGATTTTTATAAATAAATAAGTAAGTAAATTAAAAAAAAAACCATCAGAAAAATGACTATCCAGCCACTTACGGTGTTTGTGTGTAGAAATATGTGTGTGTGTGTGTGTGTAATGTGAATATATACATATATTATTGAAGGGATAGTTATTTTGGCTTAAATATTATTTTAAAGTAAACACAATTAAAAATCTTACCATAACTCACCTTATCTAAGTAAAACAGAACCTTTCAGAGCGCTACCTGCTCAAAACTCCCCTCTGAAGAGTTTCCCACAAATTCAGGAAGGAGACAGACTGCAGACTCGCACCAGCATCAAGGAAAACCCAAGCCTCTTCCGTCCCTTCCTGTTGATGCCTTAAACTCGTCTCACATCTTTTGGTTGGGTTGATCTACAAATCTTTGTCTCTACAAGTTACTATTGAATAACGACCTGTGCACCAGTAAACGGACCTGTGTTTTCTCCTTTAACCCAGTATTAGTTTTAAGTCCACGTCCATCTGTTCAAAGTTAAGTAGGAGATAAACAGTCTTCTCAACACACACACACACACACACACACACACACACACACACATGCACGCACGCACATACACCCTGCAGACACCCTCACTCTAGGAAAGGATCTGGCTACAGCTAACATTGTACCCTTTATCCCTTACCCCAGAGCACACAGTCCCAAACACAGAGTTCAGGCCATGGCCCTCCCGCTGCGATCTGTCTCTGTGCCTGCCTGTATTGGTGTAGACATGCAATCGACACATTTTAGATGCTGGTCTCCTTCCACCACCTAATACGTGACTTAATTTTTAGACTTCTTCAACTCAAAGCCTGAGCAGTCAAAACTGAGCTATCACACTTACCTAAGAATTGTGCAAAGGCCCAGAACTTCTGAAGGTCAAAACTGGCTCTCCTGCCCCTGTTTTGTGGTATGAGGGTAACAGACTCCCAAATGCTGGTTCAGAGAGGAATGGAATGCAGAGGTGACACGGTAGGGACAGTATTCAGTTGCCAGAGCTTCCATAACAAAGTGTCTTCTACTAAACAGCTTAGAAAGCCAGACATTTATTATAACACCGTTGTAAGTCTAGAAGTTCAAACACAGGGAGTGGCATGAACCTGCTCACGCCCTTTGAAGGCCCTAGGAAGAAATCGGCTTCTGGCCTCTCGCCTGCCTTCTGGTCGATCCTCTGCTCTTGGCGTTCAAACACCGACCTCCACATGATGCTTTTCCCATGTGTCCATGTCTAGATTTTTTTTATTATAAGGAAGCTCAAGTCATATAGTGTAATGGGCCCACCTGCTCCAGGATGAAGTCACCTTGGCTAATTATTAGACCCGTAGAAACTCCCGTTTCTATTTCTAAACACTCATTTATTTTGTGCCAGAATCTTTGTGGATGTGTGCACGCTATGGCATACATGCGGAAGGCAGAGTCAGTTCTTTCCTCCCACCGTGGAGTCCTGGTGATCACACATAGGTGCTCAGGCTTAGCAATATGCACCCTTACCTGCTAAATCAGCCCACCAGACTGTAGTTTGCTGTTTTTTAACTCTTTTATTCTTTGGGGGGCCTGCCACCCAGTTCCCAAATAAATGCATATGGAGGAAACTTACTATTACTTAGGAATTCTCAGCCTTAGGTTGGTTTATTTCTTGCCAGTTTTTCTTAAATTATTCCATCTGCCTTTTGGCTCTGGTCTTTGACCTTTCTCTATTTCTGTATATCTTTTCTTTCCTTCTTAGTCCATGTCTGGCTGCGTAGCTGGGTGGCTGACCCCTGAAGTCCTCATTTCCTCCTCTTTTTTCTTGCTCCTTGATCTTTTCTTCCCACATTTTCCCTTCTACTTATTCTCTCTGCCTGCCAGTCCTGCCTATCCTTTCTCCTGTCTTGCTATTGGCCATTCAGCTTTTTATTAGACCAATCAGGTTATTTTAGACAGGTAAAGTAACACAGCTTCACAGAGTTAAACAAATGCAACATTAAAGAATGCAACACATCTTTGTATCATTAAGCAAATGCTCCACAGCATAAACAAAAGTAACACATCTTAAACTAATAGTCCACAACGCTACTGTGCTTTTCCTACCATGATGGACTGTGTCCGCTAAAGCAGACCCTCCTTTCCTCCCTCTCCTCTTCTCTGGTATTTGGTCACAGCAAGAAGTAAAGGTTTGCTAACATTGTTCAATGTTCCAAGCCTGCCCACCTTTTGGGGTTAAACTGCTACACTGGAAGCCTACTGATATTCGTCACACATAGAACAACATCTTCAGAACAGCATCTACACTGGCCTTAAGCAGACAACTGGGCACAACAGTGTCACCAGGTCAGTATAGAAATCAATTGATAAGCATATTTTCTGAAAGTTAATTGAAATGTGTCCAAGATGGAGGAAAATCAGCGAGTGACAACTGGAGACCAAGGTATGGGTTTTTGGCTGTTTGTCCTGGGCAGTGTACAGAAGGAGAGCAACCAGGCAAGTGACTGACGGCACAGTGCTGTGGGTCAGAGGAATGGGTGGGGCTTCGTGTTTTCAGGAAAGGTAGAGCCAGGAAGTTTTTCTTGGTGTACAGCATGAGTTATGTTGTGGTTTGGTTTGTCTCCTAAGGAGCCATGCTGGGTGCTTGATTGTCACAATATTAAAAGGTGGTAAGTCCTTCAAGAGGTGGGACATTGTGTATGAAAATTAGGTCCTTGAGGTTGACACCTTCAGCAGGGATTAATGTGGTGCTTGTGGGACTCTGGTTATTTTGAACAGGGGAAGCATGACCACCCCCTCCCCAAGTTTCTCTCACTTCTTATCTCGGTATATGGATGCCATTACACATATGTCTGCCACCAAGATGCCTTTTATCACATGAGGCCCTCACTAGAGGCAAGGAGAGGCTGGCCACATGGTTTTGAATCTCAAGAGCCATGCGCTGAAGAAGCCATTTTTCTTTCTATGGTCCCCAGCTCTGGGTATTCTGTTAGAACAGCATCAAACAGACTCGCGCAGGAAAGCAGACGAGCGAGCGAGAAGATAGTCACGTTGAAGTGACTGCAAGAGGATCCTGAAAAGTTCCCAAGTAGGTTCTCTTCCCAAACGCCTCTTTAGGGTCTGGATATTTTGAGCCCGAGATGAAGACGAATCAGCAGACACAAGAAAGAGCCTACATGCAGGGCGTGTGTTTTCCCTTTGTAAAGGAGTTCATTTACAAAGGAAATTTCCATTTGAGGGATCTCTCTCCTGTGCAAGGAAGGGGAGGACTCTTTACCCACATCACGCACATCCGTTCACATGAAAGACTTCACTGACCAACCCTCTTCACCTCCTGGTCCCATTCATCTCCCCACAGCTGGCATCTCTTACCCAGAAGCCTCTTTCAGCCTAAGATGTCTAGGTTCTTGTTGCTGGCATGTCGGGGGCTTACTTATCTCCGGGTACTTCCATGTGTTAGCGCAATGCACATGTTAATGAACTGCTGTTTGTTTTTCTCTTATTAACTTGTGGTTTTTATAGGGCACCATCTGGAAATTCTAGGAAGGCAACGAGGAAAAGTCAGTAATTCTTTCCCTGCAAGATTTCAACGACACTGGCTGATCTTGGGCTGGGTACACTGGTAGAGGAAGCTAGTCAAGGCCTAGTGAACAAGCCTCAACAGACTAAGAGTCAGCTTTGCTCTCTCCGGAATGTATAGAGCCACTTTTACAAGGGTTCCTAAGCAACTATCTTGCTAGAATCTTCAGCTGAAAGGATGGAATCAGGACATCAACAGATGGCATCCAACTTGCAAAAAGCTCTTCGGGGTCAGCACAGTTCCCTAGTTGGGAGCATGCAATGGGTCCATCCAAAACAAAAAAGCTTCCAGATCAGTGATCTTCTGGCTCTTGGCGTAGGAATCTGAAGGGCGAAATCCACAGAGAACAAGGGCATGAGTTAAAAAAGATCTGTATTACAGATTCACGGTGGCAGCTTGAAAGAGTAGGCTGAGTTCCCAGAGGTCAGGGGTGGGTCCCTGTTAGTCTAAGGGTTTTTTATGTTGGACACTGGAATCAGATATGAGGTGAGGGACAAACTGCTAGTCATGAAGTGTCCAGACACCTCTTTCTCTGTCCTTTTCGTGTGACCATGCTGAATAAATCTCCTTTCTCTACCTTTCACTACTTGTCCCTTTAATTGGCCCATGTGGCTGAGTGGCTGCACCTTCTTGCCAGGGCTCATGACTGAACTCAAAAGTTTAGGTAACAACTGGAACTCAGGTGTGCTAACTCTGATTGAAGCAGCGCCTGAGTATCTCAAGTACAGATTTCAGGAAGACTGTTCATTTAGAGAGAGAGAGATACTCCTATGGCATCCCTGGCTCTGAGAAAACAAGACTTCTGGCAGGACAGGGGACATTTGTAGCTTTTAGCTAAGGGGGAAAAACCTGTTAACTTTTGGGTCTCTATCCCAAAAGCTGCCCAACAAGTTCCTGTCTCCCTCCTCATCACAGCCTGTGAATATCTCTGGTCTCAGTCCGGGATCCCAGACACAACACCAAAGGGCAAAATAGAGCTGAGCTGCTAGCTTCCGCAGTTAATTTGTTCTGAAGAGCCTGGAGGAAAAAGAAAGGAGAGCAAGGGAGAGAAGGTGATGTTCACCCTCTTCCTGAAGACAAAGCCATTGCTACTGGACGAGGGCAGCCGCGACTTTCCCACATACCTTCCTTGGAGTTCGGGGCTTGTCCATCTTTGTTGGGGTTTGTCTGTCTCACTTAGTTCTGTTTTATCTGCACAGGAGGGAAGAAGAGCGAATGGGCAGCTGGGATACAGGATGACCTCCTTGTCCACCTGTTCAGCATCCGCACGGTGCTGAACACATCCGATGTGTACTACATCCTCTCCTTGCTTGTCTGGCTAACGCACAGTCTCCACCTTGCTCCCCAGAATGCCCTTCCGCAGCCTGAGCCTGGAGCCTCCCGTGGACCGTGGGGCAGCTCCAGACGGTACCGTAGGGGTAGTGGTGGCTCTATTTCAAAACTGCATTTGACTGCTTGATTGAAACAGCTAGACTCTTCACCCTCCTTGGACACCTGCGAACTCGGTCACCCACTGTTTATTGCTGTCACTCAATTAGTTCAGACAGCAGCCACAAATGACTTTCTACAGCAACATCCTGCCGGCCGGCCGTGAGCCACGACCACAATGCCAAAGATGCCTCTAATCGCCAGTTAATAAAATCAAAATGTGCTTTTGTTGATTCCACCGTGACTCCAGTCACCCTTCCTTCCCAGATCTCTTTTTTAATCTAATTACATATGATATTTTTACTTTAGAAAAAGGATGTTAACCTCTGTCATCAAGGTTATTTTATTTGGGAGTAAGCAACCAAGGTTTCTCCCAATGCAACCGCCACAGCAGTTTGTTTTCTGTGTACAAACTAGCGTATATGTCTTTTTTTCCCCTTCTCAAGGTCAAAATATTATTACATGTAGGCCTTTTCCTTCAAGCTTTTTATCCCCCACTACGAATTGTACAATCTGTCTTCTCTCCCACACCCGTGTAAAGCCCGTCCTAACCACCGTGGAAGAGGAGTTCGCTCCGCTTATAGTAAGCACTGTGAAAATGCCGTTCTATGCAAATGCTTTATCTGTTTGGCGAACGTGCGCTGCTGCACGCACAGACTTACGATGGAGGCAGGGCCTGAGCAAAAGCCTCTAGAGGGAAAGGGGTAGGAATGGAAAGGGCTGAGCTGCTCCACAGTCCCTGTCTTCCCACTCACCTTTAAACACTGGGGCTTGCCTTGGCCTTTGTATGGAAAGGAACCTCATCTCTGATTCGGACCTTCATTTCCAAAGAGAAATCTGAGAGTCCGAGAAGCAGAGAGATGGAGCCTAGGGAAGCAACTATGTTAATGGTCAGAAAGCAACTGTGCAACCATACTGGCAGGAGCAAAGGTTCTAAAGCAAAACATAGCTAGGACAGGTATGGGGACACACACCTTTCGTCCCAGCGCTTGGAAGGCAGAGGGAGGTGAATCTCTTAAAGGCCAGCCTGTCTGCATAGTGAGCCATGGGCCTTGTCTCAAAAAACAAAGACAAGTAAAGAGAGACACCCAACAGGACAAGAAGAGAGATCCCACATGGCTATCAGAGTGCTAAGATAACCGACCCCCAAGAGGGTGGAGCTTCTCCTGGACCTCATGCTGGAGGAAGGGAAAAACCTGTGTCCTGGTGTTATCTAGAGCGTGGACTAGATTTCCCACAGTTCTGACAACTTAGCAGACCACTTGCAGGACGAACTGGAGCTGAGACCATGCCGGATGGGACCACATCAGACTGCTTAGTTATAGATGCTTCTTGCCTTCTGTTTAAACCTAAAGCTCAAGACAGAGCCTACAAATACAGATTGCAGGGGTGCGGATGAGGCCTGGTCATGAGACCTCTTTCTCTGTCCTTCTTTTTGTGTGACCATGCTGAATAAATCTCCTTTCTCTACCTTTCACTACTTGTCCCTTTAATTGGCCCACCGAGGCTGAGTGGCTGCACCTAGTTGCCAGGGCTGATGACTGGACTCAAAAGCTTTGGTAACAACTAGATCCCAAGTGTGCTAACTCTGATTGAAACAGCATTTGAGTTTATGTGGGTAGTAGCAGCCTCCTTTGTGGTGGTCTTGACAATCTCAGTTCAGCAGTTAAGGTGTAGTTGAGTTTCACGACCCAAACACACACACACACACACACACACACACACACACACACACACACACACACCATACGTGCACATTTGCATTTGCTTTGAAGGTTGACTTACATGCAGGGCAAACATAAAGAACCATCTAGAAACCAGGACCCCCTTCCTTGCAGCCCCTACCAAGCTCTTTCTGGTTTCAGGCACAGCTAGGGAACAAGCATCATCTCACATCCCAGTGCCCCATCTCTGGGCAGGCTCTACCTTGCCCACTTTCTATGATTTCCTCAGGCAGAGAAGAATCTTTTTACTCAAGAGCAGAAAACCTACATTATGTTGGAGGTTGAGACCAATGTTAAGAACTCTACTCTCGGGAGCCTGATTCTTGCTTGTTTCTTCAAACTGAGCTTCCACCATTTTACCAGATTTACATGAATGAAGTGGCCACAGCACCCACAAGCTGGGAAGCTTTCACTAGGGTCTCAGGAAATGCCTTTGTCACCAACTATTGTTGTTTGGATTGGGTACATTTGGATTTCTTTCTCCCAACTCTATCCCACACATTTCCTCCCCTTAAGTTTTGACTCCTAATGGTAGGCACGACTCTGTAAAAAAAAAAAAAATCATGTATTCTCTGTCCAACTCTGTCTTTTCCTCATCTCTTACTTTTGCAGAACTATAATAAATATGAAAAGGGCAAGCAATATCTAAAGCCTGGCAGACCGGTTATAAAGAGAGAACTTTGGCAGGAAAGAATTGCTCTCCAGGTAAATGGAAGTTGCTTCCTAGGGTTCACCTGCTGTGTATATGCATTTAAAAGAAGGGATATTTTGTTTTCTAATGAATTATCCTCTCAACCTGAAATTCCCTTCGATGGGTGAGAGTTGGCCAATTTTTCTCTCCCTACCCCACTGCCTGGCATCACAGGGTAAAATGTCTTTGCCATCTGGAAGCCACCTGCCGGTGTGGCCGGGTAACGGGCTTTTTTGGTTTCCCTTGTGAATGTTTCAACAGTCCTGCATTCTGGTTCCTCAAACCCTCTTCAGGAAACCACACAAGTGACCCTCAAAATGCCTGAACTCTTCACCCTGAATTTCTAAGTCTTTACTCTCTCTTTGTTCCTGCTACCTGCCATCTGAAAGCAGCCAGCAGTTAGAGATTCTAATCTCCTGGTGCAAAGTCCCTTTGGCACCCACCATCTGATGTCACCTGGGGTCACTGTGGCCTGTTTGTGGTGGAAAGTTCCAGGTAGTTTCAGTTGCTCTTGTAGTCGACTCGGAGAGCAAAAGCTGAACCCTGACAGGAAGGCTGGTCGTCTGAGGCGTGCTAAAAATACTTTAACGTTTGCTGTGTGGGGCTGATTATTTTTAGTCCAAGGAAGTGGATTTGACATAGACCTGGGGGCTCCAGAGTGGCTGACAGACCTAACAAGGTGTGTGTACCTGGACAAGGCAGTCGTTTCTGTTCCCCTGTTCCACTCTTCTCATTCCTACTTGTCCTCTAGTGATGAATTAGGAGACAAAACTGACTCCAGGTCTCCTTCTTAGTGGGTTAATCTCGTCCTCTCTAGGCTGCTGGCCAATGAGAGGTAGCCATGTCTGGGAAGCCAACAGCTAGACTCGAGACTCCTAGAACCACTGCCCCTTTACTATGGAATACAGTCGGTGGCTTCAGAAGCCCCTGTCCTGTAGTACTGGGTTAAGTAGAGGTTAGCAATTGTCATCTAATGTACATCCTTGGGCCACATGAACAGGATGACCAGATTCCTGTACTCTCCACGCTTCCTGCTTCATTGTAGTCTCTCCAAACCGAAGAAAGAGCAGGAAGTGGGAGATAGGCTGGTTCTTTGCTATCTCATCCTTTGCAGGATGGATGCCTGAGGAGAAGCCGAGAAATGGTGCTATATTAAATACCTCCTTGGTATGGCCTCCACCTCCATGCTGTCAAGCAGAGATAATTCTACAGAAGCAAGTTAAGATGAAGAGGCAAGAGGCGAAATCCAAAGAGCCACAGGTGGACCCAACTGTGGAACCAATGGCAGAGGCCAATGAAGGGCAAGCTAGGAGCGGCCACGTGGATGCCTCTGGACCTGTAAATGTGGATGGCTTTACCAGAGCTCTCTCACAGATACTGTGAGAGACCAGCTGATGGCTACTGCATCTTTCTCAGTCGGCTGTACTTACTGTTATACAAAAAGCCATGGATTGTGGTTTAAATAGCAGATGCTCCTTTCTTAGGAGGTCCAGAAATCCAAGATCAAATGCCATTCAACTACAACTCCTAGTTACACTTCCTGGATGCCTTCTGGTCAGGCTTTTACATGGGTCTTTCTTTCTTCCTCTGAAGGGACAGAGAGGGACATGTCCGCTATCCCTTCCTCTTCTTGTATGACCAACAGTCCTCCCACATTAGGGACTCACCCTCATAATCTTACTTAATCTGAATTCCATCCAAAAGCTCTTATCTCCAAACAGTCACACTGGAGACTGCAACTTCTACATACAGATTTGAGAGACAGGGAACACAGGCAGGCCATAGCTCGTGTGGCCAAATGCTTCTACTGTGCCTGTTGGGACTTTCACCCTTTGCAGACATTCCAGTTTCAGATATTTCAAGTAACCCCCATATCCCTTTCTCAGAGGACTCTTCTCGGGTTCCTAACACTATCTTGTATGGGCAATGGTGAGAGTTAGCTTTCTCCCATAACTGACAGTTTCTAACCAGTGAATGAGAATGACAGGCAGGAAGTAGGCAGAAATACCCTAGTCTCCTCGGCCTTCCAGCGGGACAACAGTGGTTGTCCAAAGGAAACTTGAAGGTGGTGGAAGTCACACCCCAGTTGTCCCCTCCCTGTGCCCTTCTGTGAGATTTACCCTGTCCTAGAATCTTTTTTCTTTGTACTACCCAAAGCTCCTGAGGAGGGCTCACTTCTGGGAAGACCAATTTAGAAACCAAACCAAATCGCTAAGGTACAAGCTACACTGTTGGCCCCCAGGACCTAGAACTGACCCAGCATTCCCCTCGGCTCAGAGTCTTCTCTTGACTTAAAGGTTCAGGTTTCCAGCATCATGCCATAAAGATCCTTAGTGAATAAAAGGACCTTGCCGTGGAAGAACAGCCTGTAACTATTTTCCCATTTTCTAGAATCTTCTTGACCATTCTAACTCAAAGTCAGCACCAACGTTCTAGAGGAAATTCTACTTGGTCTTCTTAGTTTAGAGGAATCATCATCAGCCAAAGCTTCCACCCAAACCACACAACATTACCCAGCATTTGCCTCCCTTCCTCCTGTAGATAACAAAGCTAATGGGCTGTTGATGGTAGTCACTGACTGAAAAACTTTTCCCAAATAACTGGGATTCATTTTGCCTTGTTGACCTGAGTCAATGATTTCTGGGAATCCTGTCCACACATTCAGAACTCAGCAGGAAGAGTACCGTAGGGACGTGGATATCTGAGCTCCTAAGGAACAGACTTCCAAAGCCTTGTCATCGAAAGGAGGCTGAGTGAGAAAAAGAGGAGAATAAGACAGAAGATAAAAGAGGCCACCAGCAGCAACAGCCTTGGCCTTGTGGAAGTAGCGACAGGTTCGTGACTTATAGGAAGGTACTCTTAGGCCTTGCCTATGCTCCTGACTGGCCAGTCTAAGATGCCTGGTGAGGCACATCAGACTCACAAAGAGTTGAGGTGGGGAGGAAGGAACATGCTAAACTCCCACCTCAGCAACACCTCAGCGATGGAGGAGTGGGAAAATGATAAGATTCTGTTCTTGAAAATAATGATATTTTAATTAAAATAGTGTTATTTTAATTAACTTTTGATGGTAAAATCTGAGCAAGTTTAAATTACAGTGTATTTTAGAAAGGTCAAGCAATTTCCGGGAGGTCAAAGGTTACTGCTGGCAAGCATATACAAGAGCAAGGAGCATCACACCTGCTGTTTCAGAAGCAAATGAGCAAGGTAAAGCAGGCTAGAGAAAACTCTGCGGGCAGAGCTAACACTGCACAGGGTTCTGTATTCTTGTGAACGCTGATAGAGGAAGCAGGGATGTATCACAGGTGGTCCATCCCTAGCCCACATCTTGTTCTTCATTCCTTAGAAACCAGTGTTTCCACGTGGACTTTAAAATGGTGAGGGAAGTGGGGAAGGAGCTTTCTTGGTCTATTTTCCCCATCATCTCACACAGAGCTCAGCATACCACAGGTGCTCAACATATTCTCGATGGAGATGACGGGGTTTACCAAAGCGGCTTACTTCTTTCTCCACAGCTCACCGCTGAGGAGGGAAGGGAAGAGAAAGGAAGAGGTTGCTACGAGGCAGAGATGCGTAAAGACTTCAAGGAAGACAACACTATGTGGGGGCTGGAATTCTTTCGTTCAGGTTGAAGGGGCTGAGACTCTCTTTATTTCATAAAAACTGATGTTCTGGAGGTTTCAGAGTGATACTCCCTTCTACCAAGGCTGGAAAAACAGTAGTGCGTGAAGCATAGTTTACTGAGCTCCCCTGTCTATAGAGCAACGAGTCTGAGCCACTGGACTGTGAGTCAAACCACTTCCTACAAGACTTCATGAGAATAGGGTCAGGAAAGGAGGGGACAGTCTCAGAACACAGTCGCTCAGGACTTCTGACTTCGGGACCTCTTTCCTGGACCTGGGTCTGTCTAGAACTGTCTCTCTTTTGAGGTGGTATTGTTGTTTATTGTTTTGTTTTGTTTTGTCTTGTTTCTTGCATCTCAACCTTTCCTGAACTTCCCTATAGCTTTTGAGTCTGTTGTACTCTCTGGGGTTTAAAATGCACAAAGAAAGGGAAGATATTACGGTGGGCTTTTCTTTTTAACTTCAATGGATTCTTTAAAACCTTCAAAGTGTTATATTATATAGTAGAGAACAGTTACAGGCAGCAGACATATATGGCCCTAGGAGCTATCACAAAGTGAAGTCCCCGGCGTAAGTGCCTCTCGGGGCTCATCACTACCCAGGAAACCCACAGCATTAGCCCTCTCCAGTTTATCGCCCATCTCCCCCTCCCCAAAGGAAACCACTGTCCTCACTCAGAAACATGCGAATTTTACTTGCAATTGGGCCACGTACACCAGTGTTATACTTTAAGCATGATTTTGGTCTAGTTACTTTCAATTACACTACATTTGGAAATTTTCAAATGGATTTGAATTTAATAGGCATTTTTCTTATTTTCATTGTTATTGTTGGTGTAGAAAAGCAGGTGATCTCTTTTCTGCCATCATAAAGGGCCATGGACAACATTCCTATAATAAAAAACAATTAACAAGAAAAAAGGATAACAAGCAAAATTGATAACAGATTTATATGGCATAGAAGATGTCAGATCGAGGCTCCAAAGATTCAGTGTGTGGGGAGATGGCTTGAGAGTTAAGCCCTTGTTTTGCAAGCAAGACGACCATAGTTTAAGTCCCCAGAAACCTATATAAATGTAGGGTGGCCATGGACGCCCACCTGTGTTTCCAGACTCAAAAGGCAAAGACAGAAAATGCCCAGAGCAGACTGCTAGCATGCCTAGGCATATTGGCCAGCTATGAGTTCACTGAGAGAATCTGCCTCAATAAATAGGTGAAAGAATAATAAAGGATGATTCCAGACTTCAACCTTAGGCTTACACACACACACACAGATACACACACACACACACACACACACACACACAGAGAGAGAGAGAGAGAGAGAGAGAGAGAGAGAGAGAGAGAGAGAGAGAAAGAGAGAGAGAGAGAGAGAGAGAGAGAGAGAGAGAGAGAGAACTCTATGTTAGTCCCAAGGAGCTACAATTAACTTTGTACACTCAATAGGTTGCCGTTTTTACTCTGACTTAACAGGGATTTGATGTAGATTTTATGGCTAGTATTCCTGACATCATTAAAAGAAAAACCAAATCAAAGATCACAAAAATATTCTTCTGTATTTTTGGAGATGGACAACCTGTACTCTGGGGTTCAAATCCATTTCACTATCTATGGTTTTGAATAAAAATTTGCTTTTATTAGACCCCGTTCTGTTTATTCATTTATAGACTGTCTATATCAACAATGAATCAGTCCTATGGCACCAAACATCCAAGATGTCTACTCTCCACTCTTCAGAAGAAGCATGCTGAATCCTCTTCTAGAATAGTTTTTTTCCCTCTCACATTTGGAGCCAATATTTATATAGAGAGTGTGTTAAAGTCAAGATAAATTTTTCCATGTAGCTATCACACTGAATGAGTTTCATTATTGAAAATACAGTTCTTTGGTCAGGATATCATAGTCTCGTAAGCCAAATCCAGGATACATATATACAGGGGTCTCTTTCCAGATCTTCAGTCCTTCCCAGGCTTCTGGTTCATAATCATTTCTGTTTGCAATTTTTTTTTCAGAGCTGAGAGTGAGAGCCAGGGCCTATGAATTTCAGTCAAACACTTTACTACTGAGCAATTCTTCAGTTCCCGGTTCACTTGTCATAAGGACTCATGGGAGCCTCTTAGTTTTTTTTTTCTTCAGCAATGTTTCTGTTGTGCTTAAGACTTGGCACAGCTGGATTAATTATAGAATTGACTTGTCAATGTCCTCAAAACATGTTAGTCTTGCGTTTATATCTTATTGCCTCTCTAGGTCTGGTGCGGGAGAATTATCTGTATTCTGTCAATCATATTTTAATAAAACGCTGATTGGCCAGGCAGGCAGTATAGGCAGGAAAGCCAGACAGGAAGTAGAGGTGGAGCAAAGAGACTGGGAGTATTCTAGGAAGCTCCCTCTGCCATTCCTGCGCAGACCACTGAAGAGGCAACATGTAAGCTGTCACACTGAGAAAGGTACTGAGCCATTATGGCTAACATAGATAATGATAATGGATTAATATAAGTTGCAAGGACTAATAAGAAGCCTGACCTAATGGGCCAATCAGCTTTATAATCTTATGGAGTCCTGTGTGTGATTTTCGTTGGGACTTGCCGGTTGTGGGGTACTGGGCAGGACAGAAACCCCAACAAGCCGGCCCTCGTGTTACATAGGTCAACGTGAACAGGTTTGACTTTTGATGATCCATCCCATTTATACAAGTGATACAGTTTTCAATGTTCTTAGGTATTCTTTAATTTCCTTCAATGGCATTTATGCCTTCTGATTTTGATTATCTTGTATATGTGTTGATAAGTTTGCTTTATGATGCAATTATAATTTAGGTCAAAGATAAAGCCTACTGACTAGTTAGGCACCAAATATTATTCTCTAGTGAAAACACTCTGGGCATCTAAAATGATCAATCACTCATGTTGAAAGACATAAAATATCTAGGTGGTGATAGAAAACAACAGGGCTTATAACTGATTGCATCATACATGCACACACATGAGCATAAACACAGAGGTGTATGTCCTATGATTTGGCACCTATTGGTGTTGACACCCAAGCCCATATGCCCTTAAGATTGCTTAACGGGACTTAAGATTCCTGGGTTCTAAGTGTTATTCCTCACAAACTACCTGGGAAACTTCAATTGAGGCTTTACTTCAGGCCCCTTCTTCTTAGTTTCTGTACCTCTAGGAGTGAGTTACATCCAATATCCTCCGATTTACAAGCAGAGAAGGGAAATACTTTGGTTCCTGGTGAGTATTATGAAAATCAGGGATGTCCTGAGGATGACGAGGGGTCAGGGTCCCGCCTGCCAGAAGATCTCTTAAAAGAAAGTTGCCTCCCCGTTCATTGGTTTGTGAATGTTTCCAAAGCCTTTGATAAAGAAAAATCTTTTTAAACAGATGTCTCTGAGGAAGGAGACCCATATGGCAAACAAATATGCATAATGGACACAAGAGGGAACCGCAGAGAGTGAAAGCTGGTATCTGAAGTAGGTGGGCCTCACGGGTGGAGAATGAGCAGGGGAAACAGTGGGATACAGAGGTGAAAGGAAGCCCACAGCATCCTTACCTGCATTTAGTAAGAAAATTTCACAGAAGTTAGAGCTCTGCCTTTGGTATCTGTGAGGAAAGAGTTCTGGTCAGTGGAAAAGGAAGTCTGGTCATGCTTTTTTTCTAGCTTTTGTTGTGGTCGTTCTAAGTAGTCGATATAGAGGAGTCAGACCTATTGCTCAAATTGCAAGCTCTTGCTTATCTAGGAAATTTTTTCTGCTAGGATCTATCTTTATCACCAATTTCTGTTGCTCAGTCAGGCTCTATTCCCCAAATACCCAGACATCTGGATCAGAACAATAGAATATATGTAGAATGAATATCTGTGACCTCTGAGCTGAGACTACGAAGATGCATATAACTTTCCTCCCCCTCTATTTCACATTCCAGGATGAGATTCCAAGGACTGGACAAAACAGCCACCAGACACAAGGAGTGTTCTAGTACATCTTTCAAGATCTACTTCTTTGGTGCCAAGCCACTGAAGTTCGGAGGTTGTTCTAGTAGCTAGTGTTGTCCTAGCCAGTATAACAGAGTAGTTGAGCCTGGGGAAGTTAAAAATAACAAAAATATTATTTCTTATCATCTTAAAACCTGCAAAATCCAAGGATTCGGGGTCAACAGGTTCATTGTCTAGTGAGAATCTGGTCTCTGCTTCCAAGATACAGTATCTGAAGAAGAAAGGGACTCCGGGCCTTCACTTGCCCAAAGTCAGAAAGGTGAGAATGAATGAGCTGGATTCACCCAGTCTGACTCTAAGGGCATCTCATTCACTTCTAGAGGTGAAGGGTCTTCCTGACCTGGTCACCTGATTAAGGTCCTGAAAGACCTTCCCCTGCTCGTGACTTGGATAGCATGTGAGAGCTCAGAAGTCTGCTGTCTCTTGATCCCTAGGCCTCCACCATCGCATCCGTGGTCTCAGATTACATTAGCCACACCTGGGTTTTCAAGCAGACCTATCACACTCTGACAGAACCTCACACCTTAAGTTGATGCACTGAGGGGAGTCTTGTGACCCCAAAGAGTTCTTTCATGAGCTATCAGTCCTGCTGTGTTGAGTTATCGATATTTGGCATTTATCTGTTACCTCCCCCGGTGCAGGTGGTTTCCGAATTAAGAGGAAAAGAATAAAAGCGCCTCACCGACATATCACCACTGTTGTGTTTTAGAAAAGACAGGACATGGAAAGGCAGCTCAGGTGTTCCTAAACCTTCTTACGTCATTGGAGAATGTGCACGGTTCTTCTAAAAGTAGGGCACACGTGATATCTATACATAATATCTGGGCCCAGTAGATTAGCACTCTCCAAATTTGCTTCCTAATTTCCCTGAATTGGCTCACGACACATTCTTATGTGGGATTCAACATTCAACACACAAGTAAGACTTCCCTCTCTCTTGGCACGTCTGAGTCCTCCCTCTCCCCCACACGTTCGCATCCCTGCTGTCTTCCCCTTCCCACGAAGCTCATTTTTGGCAAAATGTTTTTTTTTTTTATAAAGCACACACTTTAATGAATTAAGTGTAATCCCACGATCTCACTTGCCTTCTCCCACGGCCCCCAGATTTGCACACTCTCCCATCTGTGGGAATTCTCCCTCACACCTCCAGAAAGAAGGGAGTGGGAAACATTTTTTAATAAATCTTGTCTGTACATAGCAAAGTTGTGCGCAGTGTGGGACAGCTCACAGCTCTCCTGCTTTTCCTTTGGCTCTTTTGAAATGCAAGATAGAAGAAGATTTTTCCAACATCGCGTGTCCCCTGAGAAACTAAAATATTCAGTGCTTTTTTTTTTTGGCAGCAAAATTGGTTATGATCCTAAATCGACCCAGTTCCCTCCTAATCCTTCCTAGTGGTTGGCTTCTTACCTATGAGAGACCTGGCTAGAAGGAGCCTTAGAAGTCACTCCCTTTCTTCCTGATGAGGATGCCAATGCACTCATAGGTCTCCTGTCTTGTCTAAGACAATCTGAGCTCTAGCCACCCATTCCCACGGAACTGCAAGCACGGTCGTCCTGGATTATCCCATCAGCCACCTGCTAGGGGAAGATCCTTTCTCTGTCTGTGAAATGAAGGCACTTGGGCGTGCTCAGAACGATGCCAGCTCTTGTCCTCTATCTAACCCCACACCACTGAATTCATGCTCTCAAGATCACACAGTGTACCCCTTAATCTTTGGAATGTCCCCCGCCCCCCACTTCCACACACACATGCCGTAGAACAAGGTCTGAGGTTGCCCAGACAAAAAGCACACACGATGATATCAAGAGTGCATTTCAGTGAGGGCAGATAAATACACACGGAGATTTGAAATCTGTGGCGAAAGGTGCTGAGTGCTGGATGCCCTGCTGTTGCTGGGCAGTCGTCTCGGAAGCATTTCCTTGGAAGAAGATAACAGCGGCGGCAGCAGTAGCAACAGCAGCCACTAAACCACCAAGCGAGGAGGCACCGAGAGCTTTGCCTCCCCACTACGGCGCAGCTTACTCAATCTCCCGCCTACTTGTCACTGCCTGTAGGTTTGGAACCAAGAAAGGCGCAGGAAGCTAAAGATAACACGTTAATAGGATGTTAAAGCATCGGCAGCCTCACTGCCCACCCCCAGCGGTAGTTTGTTTAAAGATGTGATTCCTGGACTCTGCACGTCATTGGTGCAGATTCGTGGCACTTCACTGAGCTTACAAGTGTTGCTATCCAGAGAACTCAGAAATTGCTTTTGGCAGAGGAATCAAAGCAGGCACATCCAACCCTTCTTTGCTGTCTCTTTTTTTGTTGTTGCCAAAACATACGGTTCTTGATTTTAGGGGAAACTTTCCTTCCAAAAAATAACTTGAGATGGTGTGATAAAAATTAAATGGTAGAGGAAGACTGGGATTCAGCAAAAGGAAGATCTAGCCCTGCACTTGCTGCTATTAATTCTGGGACAAGACATTTAATTGCCTCTAGTCTTTAATTTGTCTACCCTTGAAATAAAAAAGAGTAGACGAAATGATCCCTGTTTATTCTGTCTCTATGTACATTGAAAATTTGCTATTTCATTTTAGCAAACACTTCCTGAGACTATGGTCACATTGCAGTTCCTTCAACAGGCATGGGAAACGAGGGGACTGGCTCATAAACGAAGCAGCTAGGCTGCTGGAGCTCTTCAGGACATGTGTGATTGCAAAGGGGACCACAGTTGGGTGCTTTATCCTCCAGAGCCACTCTTGACCCCTTTCCACTGAATCAGGACATGCCACTCCGAATGCACCACATTGGTCTGTTGATTATTTTGAGTTGAAGGTACTTGAGTAACGGTAGGTGCACCTAAGGCTCTCTGACCCACCTCTTTCTATCTAAAGTCCTGCATCCATTTCTAGTAAGAAAGATGCCCTCCCTCTACAAGGAAGAGGAGACCCCCCATCTCTAGAGATGGGTATCTGATGCCCAGAAGAATCCTACAAATAAGACTAGGACATGGCTCCTTATCTTCCATTAGTGGATTTCCTCCATCTATTTCCTAGTTGCTTATCCACAATTTACTGCCAAAGTTCAAGGGCCTTTCGCTTTTGTGCGGTCTTCTCTCTCCACAGCTGACCACTCTTCGCTGATGTGGTGTGCACTTCCTCGACCCTACTCAGACCTTAGGATCTTCATTTCGGAAAAGACTCCTGTCCCTGGTTTTAAAAACCAACCAAACAAACAATAAGAGCATCCAAAGCATCTAATAGAAATCTGCATGTGTCTGACCCTTCAATCTGTCTTTTAGTCAGTTTGATACTCAGGCCTAGTTAGGGGAGCCAATATTTCTTTCCCTGGGGGAAGAACTCCGTTACATCTCACCGCTCACACCAAACTCGTGTCCTCTCCTCCACCTCCTTTTATCTGTCCTCGACCTATTGACAGGTCTGCCAAGTCTGCTGGCCTCAAGGTTCTATGCCTGTTCCCGAGTACCCCCTTTTTAAACAACTTCAAAGTTAGGGCCCTGTGGATGAACTGTTCTCAGCTCTGGACTGAGCAGAGGGTACCTCCTGTTTTCTGTTGCCCTAAGAACAGCACAAATCTCACTTTTGAGTTTCATGTCCACAAAGGTGGTGAGAAGGAGTTAGGGGAGCGGGGAAAATGTCCAGAGGACATCAGGAATTAGTCTTGAATATAACCAGTTCATGAAGGTAAGAAGGGCAAATGCTTTCAGAGAGCCCGCCCGAAGCTTAGAGTCTTGGAAGATTCAAATATTCAAGGAGATTGGAAGGAAGGACTGAGGAATAAGGCTGGATGGGGGAAGTGAGAAACAGATCATGGAGGATCCGTATGTCAATGAGCTTGGATTCTACTCTCAAGCCGAAGGAATTCACTGACAGGTACTTACTTGAAGAACCACCTGATCAGGAATGTCTTTCCAAATGTTACGTTGGTATTTAGTGTGGGAGAAAGCAGAGAACTGGAGGCCAGGGGTTTGGCTGACAAGTTCTTCCAATGACCGAGGCAAGGTCAATTTGGAACTTGGTGTAGGTGATGGAGCAGGAGGCAAGGGTTATAGGAACTGAAGAGCAGAGGGAATTTGATGAGGACCTAGGGCAGATGTAAGACTAGATTGCACCCAGGCATTGGGTTTGGCAAATTGGTAGTCAGTGAAATCACTCATTACCGAAATAAACCATGAAGGATTATCCAAATGTAATCATTCTTCCCTAGTGAAGGACCTGCATACATGGCCTCTGGTCATTGGCCTTTTGCCACCATGCAGCAAGCATGCTGATTTTCTTTGATGGCCTCTGGTATTACCACCTGTGGGAATAATATCAGGACTGTCTTCCTTTTTGAGAAATAGTAAATTGATCCATACGCAATTCAGACACAGAGTAAACAATCAATGGCGCTTATTACCCAAACCAACAGCCACATTCAATCCCTATTACAGGCATATAATTTGTTTTCTCATTCAGCAAACCCCTTTTGAGTCTGTGACTTGTCTACTATTGGTTATCTCTTGTGTGAACAACTGGCAATCAGCTGTGAGAAAAAGCTGATGTTATTTTTCATTCTTTTCCTTTTTTTCTTTGTGTTTCTCTCCACTTCTCTCTTTTCCCCCTACAGCCTTCTTTTCCCTGAATGGGTATAACTCATCTCTTTAAGAAGAAAAAGTTAAAAAGCTGGGTTTTAGAGCATGACAAACTCGCCTAAATTATCGATTCATAGCTTTATAACACACCCAGGATAGTAAGGACATTTATAGATTTCATGAGCTGTTTAATATCTATTTGTGGAGCAAGCGCCATGCGTAATCATCATGGGCTCATTATGTTTCTTTGGCTGCCCAATGAGTCATAATGAGCTCTGAAAATGTAAAATAATGGGTTAGAACCAGAAAGAATGAAATAACAGTCAGAGTCAGATATAAAATTATTATTACACAGCGTCTGTAAGAGCAATCAGGACAAGAAAGGGATAGAGGGCCTGTTATTGCAGGCACATGTGTGCACATATGCAGTCTCTAAAGAATTCACTATCAAGTGAGAGGTAGGGGCCCTCAAAAGTGATGGGCTGTGGATCGATTCTCCATTAAGATTCAAGATTGTGGAGGTGGGGAGTTCAAATTATGGGGAAGAAATAGAAAAGTCAATGGAGACCCCTCTGAGAAGATGGAGCCCTAGGCTAAAAAGATGAAAGAAATTTGATATCCCAGCAGTTAAAATGAAGAGGAAGAGATCATTTCTAAACAGAGCACAAGAAATCGCTTCGCTTCTCCCTATTAGCTTCTGCTCCCTTAAAGGAAGCTGGGACAAAAGAATTCTGTGAGAACATCTTGAAGAATACCTTCTGTGATTGGAACTATATTTAGAAGAAAAACTATGAATGCAATTTTCTCTTTGGGTTTTTCAAGTTTAGGTCTTTCTTTCTAATTGGCTCCCAGACCATCTGCCCAGAGGTCTGTGGGTGTGCCGCACCCCATTCAAAGAAGAAGACTTGAAATCAGGTAATGGTCTTGGAAGGAGACTTTTTTCCTGACCCCCATTTGAACTCTTTTACATCTTCCTTTGCCTATGTAGTGAGTTGGTTCAATTTTATACTGCCTTGCTACTCATGGATTTTTCTCTTACCCAAGACAGGGCTTAACTTCCCTAAAGTAGTTTCTAATTCTCCCCTTCTTCTTAGTTCCTCAAGGTGGAGAATCACAATGTCTGACTCAAATAATTGCCTCCCAGTGACCACCTTCCCACTCAGAGCTAGACACAGGCCTATGAGAGTCACCCTACTGACTCCCGCACCCTGCCCAGCTATAAGATAGCGGGACTCCATAGACCCCGCTGCTCAGCTATACTATAGCGGCACTCCAAAGACCATGAACTGGTTTGTTCTAATCACACGAATTAGACCTCCCTACGACAACCTCCCTGAGTGATACTGTGGATTCCAACAACAGCTTTAGCCCAAAGGTCTCTTTTTCTCTCTGGTTTCCCCCTCCCCCCGCCCAGTTATTGAATGCATGTGTTCTTGACAGCTACCCACTTTCCACTGGCCTTGCATAATACGCTGCCCTCCTTTCTTGGGTATCTGTATGTAATGTACTGCTTCTGTTATTTTATGGGTTTTGTTGAGTGACTTCCTCTGTGCCTCACCTGATTGATACATCCAAATCTAATGTCTTTCTTGATCGGAGCTTTCCTAGACAGTACCTATAATGACAGGAACAAATTTGATGCAGCATGTTCTCTAGGATAAACAAGTGTCCTGTGAGAAGCACATGTGGTGTTAAGTTGTCTGTCAGGATAAAGAAGTAACCCCCCAAAACACACTGTAAACACCCTATGTTATTTTTCCTATCACTATGGCAAAATACCCAACAGAAGCTACTTAAGGGAGAAGAGGTTTAAATTTGGCTCGCAGTTTAGAAATCACAGTCCATAGAGGAGGGAAAGAGGTAGAGGCTAGGGTGGCTTTACCTGTGGCGGTCAGAGCTCCATGCATAGCTCCTTCCCAGAGTCAGGTTGAAGCACAGTAGCCTTGTTAAGGAGACAGAGTGGGACTGGCGGAGCCCAGCTTGAGCTTCTGTCTTATTTGGTTAGTTCCTATCTGGATGCAAGTGTCAAGAGAACAAATACACAAACGGGCAATGGCCTTCGATTCTCCAGTGTAAGAGCTTTGACCCATAGATTTTGGCAAGCTGTCAAGCAAAACACACTCTGCTATCAGCAATAAATAATCTGGGACTCCAACCTGCTCTCAGTCAGACTTTAAGAAAGTCTCTTTTGATCCTTGTCACTAATATCAACCAGGGAATCTAAACAATACTTTCTGCAACAATTGGCACAAAATAGGAAAGACTTGATTATTAACTAACAGCCCCCTCTAATTCTGTTCTTGCTTCCATCTTGGTTCCAACCAGGCAAAACCAAATATGTACCTCACAATGGTTTGACTGTGTCTCCTTACCTTCCTGGGTGGGAGTTTAGTTTGTAGTATATAGCAGTATTCAGCCCTGGGCCTTCTGCTGTTGATTAGGTCATGAGGACTCTGCTCTTGCATGTGGTTTAATGAAGGGAGGGGGATGTTACTAAAATGACATCTTCAATTCTTGCTTACTTCTTCCTCTTTCAACCTCTTGCCTTGTGTCAGAGAGTGGTGTGTGAAGAAGGCCCCTGGCAGACACTGGTACCTTGATCTTCCACCTAGAATTTTCAACCACCATCATTACTGCAAGAAACAGACTTATTTATAAGTTACCTCATCTTGGTACTCAGTTTTGTGACACTAAATATACAAACATACCACTCTGCTGGTAACCACACTAATCAGGGCAGACTTCCATCTTCCACACTGTGAGAACTTGCCCCTCCTTTCTCCCATTCATCTTTCAGTTCCGGCCAAAAGACGAGGAAGAGTGACAATCGACTTCTCCCTCATCAGAGCAAACTGAGAGTAAGTACTTGTGGCTTTTAGTTGGTTGATCTTTGAAGTGGTGGACCTTCATCATTGACTTGATGAGCTTTAGAATCAATTTAAAAATGTATCTAGGGGTGTGTCTAAGAGGGTGTTTCTAGAAAGGCCTAATGGGGCAGGGAAGACCAACTCCAAGTGTAGTTGGTACCATTTCTTGGGCTTGGATCCTAGAAAAAGCCAGCAAGCACAAGGTGAGCTGTTTGGCTCTCTTCCTCCTCACTTTGAAGGCAACATGACCAGCTGCCTTAGACTCCTTCAGCCATTACTTTCCCACCATGAGGGACTGTACCTTTAAATTCTAAGCCAAAATGCACTCTTTCTTCTTTAACTTGATTTTGTCAGGCATTTAGAAAAGTAACTAATACAGTCTCCCTTTAACCCCACAGCAGAGGGGCCTGGATGGAGACATTTGGTCTAATATGAAAGCCCCCACGGAATGGGACTAAGCTAGAGAAAGAATGAGAAATCACAATATGATGTAAGGGGCTGTTCCTAAGGGGGAAACAAGTTACCTAGAGAGAACCATCAGCCTGATCAAGTAAGAAGAAACAGAACAAATATTCAAAGTACAAACTTCAACCGTAGACTCCAGGGGGGTAGGTAGCAAGCAGGTGTCCCAGGTCACTGGTCTAGAGGCCCCAGTCACCAAGTTTGTGAGCTAGTATCTTTCTATCTTCCAAGAAATAAAGCATACAAGAGGTATCCTTTCCCCTATACACTCAAACACCATCTTGGAGAGGAAAGAATGAAAGCGTGAAAAATTGGAGTGATTGAGAAATGCTACGTAATCAAGCTGGGCATTCACCGAAGGAGCATTTAAACTACCACATCACCAGCTTTATTGTTACTTTCCCACTAATCTGCTCACCAAAGAAGCGGATCAGTTAGAAGTGAAATGTTAAAACCGTGATTTCTCCGGGTACTGAAATTATAATTAAGCAAAATTTGTAACCCCATCAGAACTGATCTAACTTCCTTCTCTGCTGCTGTGTTAAACAACTCTGAGATAGAACTTCGTCTACTGGTTTCCAGATTCTTGAAAATGAGACTGTCAAGTCCCCAAAGTATCCTATTATCATGACTAATAAATCCTTCATCAGAGCTCATTATAGGCCCATTACTTGCTGTGTCTACCAGTCCTAGGCTACTGTGTCATGATTTTGCCCAATCTCAACCTGTCCCCAGTCATATAAGACATACCTAAAGGTCATTTAGTTCAGCCCTAAAATGAATCCTCTTGTGAGTTATCTCTTCTGAGATGCCACTGTACCCCGCACTCCATCAAGCAGGCCACTGGTCTCCCTTATTGTAATAAGTTTTACAAACTTAGTTTTGTTTAACTCTGTTTTTTTTTCTGGCAGTTTTTTGGGGGTATTCTATTGGCAATACCCAAGATCTATTAAAATCTAATGATCTGGCTATGGGATGTTAAAATAACATACCTACAGGCAACAAGTTAGGCATGTGGCTGCAGAAAGTAGATGAGTCCCTTTTGAACAGCTGTGGGTGCTATTCAGGAAACCAGAGGTTAGAAGTTCTACACAGGAGAAATTAAAAACACAATACAAGGAGAAAACGCAGGGGTGCTTCTATACATGGAGGAAGCCAATCACACCACTTCTTTTTCAAGCAATTCTTACACACACACACACCTCAATTGACTTTAAAAAGAAATAGTATAAAAGAATATATTAAATAGCTACATAAATGTATACATTAATATAATGGACAACAAGAAGCACACAAGTTATGGCCCTCTTTTCATGTCTTACATTAAATTGACTCGGTGTTTAAAGAGGAAGATGGAAGGCATGGGAAATGAAGATGCAGAAAAGGAGGAAGAGGAGAAGGCTCCTGAGGGACAGATAATCTCTGCTTTTCAGAACACATATATAGAAAGGTCCATGATTACAGAAGAATCCAGAAGAGAGCTTACATCCAGAGCTTCCAAGTTTAATAGGTTCTGAGATGCCACCGGGCTCCCGTCCCAGGCCCTTTCCGTGGTTCTGGGACTGCCGCTCTTAAAGAAGATCTAATATCAAGTCTGTGCATGTCCACATAGTGTTCAAACTGTACCTGGATACCAATAATGAATTCTCCTATCTATAATGAATTCTTCTGTTACCAACACCTATGAATCTAATCTGTGTCATTCCCTACACCTGGTTTTTTGTATGCTTTGGTGAGCCATCCTGTGGCAACTTGGAATGTATGAGCTTTCCAAGTTTGCTCAAGGAAGAGTGCTGGCTGAGCCTTGGAAACAGCCTGAACTTCTCTTCCCAGTGTATTCATCTTTGAGCAACCAACCCAAACCATAGTTTGAAGGCGAATGCCCCTCCATAGGCTCATTTGTTTGAATACACAGTTCCCTCATTGATAAAACTGTCTGGGAAGGATTAGGAAGTGTGATGTCACTAGGGGTGGGCTTTGAGGTTTCAACAGCCTATGCTAGTCCCAGTTAGCTCCCCCTACACACCTTTCTCTCTGCCTTATGGTTGTTGTCTCAAGATGTAGCTCTTAGCTCCTGCTCCAGCATCATGCCAGCCTGCTTGCAGCCATGCTCCTGCTATGGCGGTCATGGACTCACCCTCTGAAACCATGAGTTCAATAAGCTCTTCTCTTTTGTTAAGTTGCTTTGGTAATGGTGGCTTAGCACAGCAATAGAAAAGTAACTAAGACAAAGAATTTCCAGCAAGATCAAGTAGAGAGAAATTTGGCTTCTTTTGCAGAACACAACATCTTGGCTCTGTTTTCTCTCTGTGCTGCTATTGACCAGACCAGAATTGTTTTCCTTCTCCTCACATCTCTTCGTATGAGACGGTTCTCCAAGCCTGTTTATTGCCAAATGGCATCACCGGGTTCTAGCTAACGTTATGTGACTTGGTGTGGGGAGGTTGGCATTTTTATGAGATGATGAACACTTAAAAGTATGAAAATACTTTAAATAAAATAAAATATTGTAGCGATCTTGTGTAAATACCTCGAGCTGAAACAGTTGGTGGGAATTAGAGGAAAGGAACTCTTGGCTCTAATAAGGATTTTAAAAAGCATTAGTCATATTAAAATTAATCTGCTTATGAAATTGCTACATTTTGGTACAGATCATTTACACGTGTTCTTTGTGAAGGCTGATCAGACTTATGACTCGTTCTTTTTTTTTTTTTTTGAATGTCTGTTATTTTTCAGTAAGAAGCTTTAAAAAGTGAACAGATGGGCAAGCTCATCCCCTCGTGTTTGTATGCCCCCTTGCTAGATATGTAGAAATAGAGGCCCAGTGGTATCTTTTGTGAGCAACCACAGGAGAAAGGACTAGAAGGGGAAGGGGTTTGAGAGCAGTTTCTTACATGTATGGCTCTAATTCTTCCCAAGGAAAGACCCCCAAACCTTTAAGCACCCGCAGAAGTAAGCAAGAAAGACAGAGGAAGTAACAGCCTCAGTGCTAGGGAAGGTACTCGTGGGACACTGCAGAGACCTGGAAGAAGAGGCTGGAAGGAAACTTTCTGGAGACCGAGCTCTTCCCCTACCCTTTCCACTTCCGTGTTGCCTGAAAGTGGTCCTTAACTCCCCCCACCGAAGCCGACTGTGATGGCCCAGCATTGGCTTTTGTGGGCTTGGGATGAAGGCAGGGCTAAGGGAACGGACAGAAGGTACAGCCGATGAAACCAGCAGTTGAGTTGGCATCTGCCTCCAGGGTCTCACTCACCCACCCACAGTCCCTCAGGCTGGAAAAGAAGCATCTGGGATACTGTTGCCCCAAGTGCTCATTCACTGGAAGGTTTAGGGTTAGAATTAACCTAAGAATGCCCTGTGTTCCCTGTGATGTGACGGACAGTGTCTGGTGTAGCTGAGTCCTTTTCCTGAGTCTCGCGGCCTCTTTCTTAAACTGACTGTGGCAGCCTTATGACCATCTGTAACACATGGGACCGTGAAGTCAGCAGCTGTTTTCAGGGAACTGTTGGCTCATGGGAATATAACCAGACCCCTGATGGGCTTTCCTACTGAAAAGTTAGGTAACCAGGCAATCCTCTGCCTACTACCTGTAGCAGGAGAATCCCTGTCACTACAATGAAGCTTCTTTCATTCTGAAAAATGAGAATTAGATGACTTTGTCCATGTGTGAAACACATCAGTGTCTTATGTAAGTCTCAATCTTATCTGTAGATCTCTGAACATGGCCTGCTGATGCTAGTAAAAGGTGTGGTAAACCATATACATGCAGATATACATAGATTTGTGTATATGCACATGAAGGACATGCTAAAAATCATAGCTCAATGCATACATTAGAAACACAGCGGTTTACTCTTATGGTCCTTCACACACTGAATGTGATAGCATGGGCTGTGTCATAGATTTGTTTACAACAGCATCATCACAAACAAACAGCAGTACATGGTACTAGGACGTCACACATAAGAAGTCACTAGACCACTGGAATTTTCTGCTCCATCATAGCTTTATGAAATTGCTCTTACACACACACACATATATAGCCCATCATTATGTGCTACATAACTGTCACAAAAGAGTTGGGATTTAAGCTGATTCCACTAAGTTGGGTGAAACAATAAAGGTATTATCTATGGATAACACTGTGAAGAAATTCTGAAGAAAAACGAAATATTATGAAATCCGTTTGCATTCTAATATGCTACTCTCTTAAGGGCTCTACACTTGCTACCCACTTGCTGACCTGCATAGTATGAGAGGAGCACTATTACTATGATTTTAGAGGAGAAAACCAAGGCAGAGTGATGCTCATGAACTTAGATGCAATGACAGGCAGAGGAGATTTGAAACTAGGAGTCTAATCCCTGAGATCAGCGCTTAACCACTATATTGACCCTCATGGCTCCCTGAAAATCTCAGTGAAAGGGGTAAAATGCTAAAACGGGCCCAGCAAACTACAGGGTTTGGGGTGGGTTACTGGATGGGGGGGGATGTTCTTGAAAGCAAGAACAATGTAAAGTGATAGAAAGTATAAGCAGAAAGCAAAGAGCTCTAGAGAATCGTGTAGAAGAGTCAGCATTCAGATTATTAGACACTGGAAAAAGAGAGGTGGAGAAAGGGAGATTTCATTGAAGGGAAATGATCCTAAAGCAAAGAATGACTTAGCCAATGTGACCTGGCAAAGGGTGGGTTTCAACACCTGCTACATCAACCTTTCCCATTCCTGACACTAAGGGAATTTGTCAAGGAAGCTATGCATTTTGAAGTCACCATCCCTGCTGGCCTCACTTTATTGAGGCTTCTTTGTCCAAACAAAAAGTGTCATCAGGTGTGTGTGTGTGTGTGTGTGTGTGTGTGTGTGTGTGTGTGTGTGAAAGGAGCAGAGAACAACATAGGAATATAAAGGAAGAGGAACAGGCAGGCAAACTGACCTCCTTACGTCAAAGATAAGTGGAACCACGAAAGAGGTCAAAAGGAACTCATGCTTCTGGCTCTAGATGAGGCTAGAGAACCAAAGACCTGCTCCTGCAAAGCCCCTTTTACTGGAGCACAGGCATGCCCACATATTCACCGGTTGGCCATGGCTGCTTTTGCTCCATGGTACAGGCAAGCAAGTGCACCAGAAACTTGCAGAGAACGGCTTATGTCCTTCCCAGGAAACACCGTCTGACCCCTGACTCAGATGAATGCCTCTCAGCTAACACCAGGCAGGACATTCAACCTGTCCGTCTCACCCCGTCACACTCACACATGCCTCTTCCTCTCTCTGTCCTCCATCTCCCTTCCATCCATCACTGGCCTCAGTTATCAGAGTTCATCTTCCACACGTGGGCTCCCAATGAGACACGCAGCTTCTGCGTTTGCACGTGAGTGGTCAGAAAGGCCACCTCACATTCCCATGTGCTCCTAGGTGCCACCGATTATAAAATGAAGTAGGACTTGGTCTTTATTGTGGCCTGTTAGAGTGGTAGAACCGTAAACCACAAATGATGAACTTGTACCTCTGCCTCACATGGGATTCGTAAATCACATGTGTGGCTGGGACTGGGGTAAAGCGACAGACTGTCTTCGGGAGTCCTTTGCTTCGTCCTCTGTGTCCCTCTTGAGACAGCGCTGCGCACATACGGAGGTGGCTCTCTCCCGCAGAGGATAGTGACTTGGCTGCAGTATTTGCTTTGCTGGCATGCTTTTGCTCCTCTCGAGTGAGCTGAGCGCACAAATCACTCGTGCTTATTTTCGAGGCCTGTATGTGAGATAAAGGCCAGACAGTTTGACTCAGGATAGAAGGGGGAGGTGGAGAGAGGGGAGGTGGGGGTCAGGGATGCCTGGGCAGGCTGAACCATCATCACATTAGGTCACTGTTTATAGAGAGAGTTAAAGTTAAACAAAGGGTGATTTTCTAGGCTTTCGGACCTTGGATTTGGTGCTGGACTTTATTCCTGGAATGTCATGCAATAAACATTGCAACACGTGATGTCACATCCAAGGAGAGGCCAGGGAGCATCGCAGAGGCTTCTAGGCTCTGCAACTTGATGGCCTGCTGATGGGCAACAAGACTTGTCCTCTCTGGCTTATTCTTGTTAGTACCTCTCCTGGTTTCCCCCTTTTTAGTTTCCAGGTTTATATCCAAGAGGCAGCTCTATCTCTTGAGAATTACCCCACACGAGTTCTGTGTTGCCATTTGGTCAACAGCATAAAGCCTAAAGCTTTTCCACACTATAAAGCATCACTGCTCAACCTTCTTCCAGGAAATTCCTACCTCACGTTTCCTCAGAGACAAAGCAAGGGCCCGCATCACCTGTCCGCAGACGTCTGGCGGTGGGTGGAGCATGCTCAGAGAGGTTGAGGGACTTGCCAAAGGTCACAAAGCAAGGCAGCTGCTAAGAGACACACGAAGGGCGCCGTCCCATGACTTTCCCATCACACCACAGTCACCCTTCTGATCGTCCCCATCTGCCACTGAATTTTCATCAAGAGTAGAGGTCCATCCTAGCGTGTCTTCCCATACTCACTGCTTAAGGGGCAGTTAGAATGGATGTTGTCAGAAGGCAAGGGCTGTGTCCTGATCCCAGGTGTCCAGTGTGGAGCACAGTGCTCACCCTAGAGTGGACACTCAGGAAATTCACAGCAGAAGGTGCTTCTGTTAATCAGTTCTGTTTGACTCGTTTTCCCTCGTACCCTTGAAGTCGTCTGCGGGGCTGGGTAGTGATTTTCCTTTCATATGGGGTTTGCAAGCCAACACCCTCAGCCTCTGCCTCCAAGGGACTGGGATGGTAATAAAATACTGAGCATAAGATGAGTCCACCCGATCCCCTAAGCATCATTCTCTCTACGGCTTTGGCTTCCCTACTGTCAAAATACATCCTTTCATGCTTCAGCATGGTTGACTCCATTGTTGACATTCCGTCTCCCTCAGCAGTCCCATCTGGCAGTCAGATTCTATATCTGTGTTTTTAAATAAGCCAGAAAACACTCATCCCGCTTGCTCCAAATTAGTTCTTTCTTCCATGCCTGTTCTGTCTCCTGGCCAGGTGCCAGACTCGCCTTCCTTTAGAATTAGGAAGCAGGGCTCAGAGTCAATATGTCCTCACCTTGTTAGCGCTTCACTTCGGGGACCGAGTCTCTTGGGGTGGCTCCCACACAAGCCTCCCACACTGTCTTCCTCAACACCCCCAGGTTATCAGTGTCGGGGCGGGAAGGGGGAGGGGCACACATACTTCTGGAGGTGTGGGGGAAGACGGGCTGCCTTGTCACCTGAGCGCTCTGTTATGAGGAGGGAAGGAAACGGTTCCTTGGCCACATGTTCACGATGTGGCTTATGGAAACCAGAATGGATGGCTTCTATCTGCTGAGAAAGTCTGTCTCTGACGGCTCAAATGAACAAGAAAAGCCTGTCTTTTTCATTTGCCTAGTTACTTTTTCTTTGGAAAGCTTGAATTTTACAAAGATGCTGGCGATTAAACCATCCCTGAGTCAAGGCTATGTGGGACTCAGTAGACAGCAGTGGCGTTCTCGCTGAGGTCACCTGTTCTGGAACCACTGTCCCAACCACTCTCCTGCGCCCTTCTCGGCTGTTGCCTCTCCTGGGACACCCCATTTTCTGTTGGGTGACTATTTGCTTGCCACCCCCACCCCAGCCCCACCTCCCTCTCCCCTCATCTCATCTGACTACAGATGAAGATAGCTGAATAGATAAATAGAATATTTTCTTCTTGACATCATTTTTTTCTTCCAAAGTATCTCGCAGGCACAACAGAAGTCGCAACGACTCTGTAGGTCATTGGTGTTTTTCAGATTTTAAAACCGACTGCTGTTCATTCTTCCTAATTCAGTTACCTGTTGCTTTGTAACAAGCCCCTTCCATCAGTCAGGTTTCTCTGGTTAGCAGGGCTCCAGGAGCCCTTTTTAGCACTCACAACACAGCTGATGTCCCCTGCAGGGGTTACCTCCCAGGGGCTGGAACAGGAGGATGGACTCTGGTTCTCTACCATTTTTCTCTACTTGGCTATTCATCATCACCTCATAATCTATGGAGCCTTCGTGTCTCTAAGAGACACATCAGAGGTCAGGCCTCGGTCTACAAGTGTTTGCCACACCTTGGTTCCGTCACACTTGCTGCAGTGTCAAATCAAGTCTCATGGCCAAGTCCAGAGACAATGCAGAAAGGATCACACCGGGGTGTCTCACATTCTGCCACACCTGTTGCCCTTACTAAACACGTCTTGGTCTCACACTCAGATGAGACTGCCTGACCTTGACTTATTCAGCAACGTGAGTAGCCAGATGCCAAACACCTTGGTGTGATACAGTATAGAACCCTTGTTTCAAGACATGTATAGTTCACGCTATTACTGAAAGGGCAAGGCGCTGTCGGCCAGCGCTCGTCTGTGTATATGACGTAAATACGAGCCGCTGCTGTGTCTGATGCAAGCACAGACTGCTTCATGATCTGTACAGAGAGGGCAGCTGTTTACTCATGCCAAGGCTGTGCAGCGGTTTTCAGAAAGCAGAGCGCCCTGAGCCTAGTGCCAGCCCTCGCGAGCAGCTGTTCATCATGATTATCAGAAGCTCGATGACAACTTCCTTTTCTTTTAGCTTCCTTTTTCTTACCTCTCCTAAAGGACCATCTACAATATCCCGGATGGAAGTGACGGGCAGCATCAATCAGAGCAGTGTCTGCTACAATGGGGGGGGGTCTCACGTAGCCCACACAGGTGTCAAACTCTGTAAGTAGCTGAAGATAACTTTGAGCTCTGAATTCTGCTTCTTCTACCCCTGAACGCGGGGTTATCGATGTGTATTACCACCACCTTGATTGATGTGGTACTGGGCATCAAACCCAGGGCCTCATGCATGTTACACAAGGACTCTCCCAACTGAGCTAAATTCCCCAGCCCATAATGAGGGTCTCTTCTGCAGCAAAAGCAATCTAGAAATCAAGCAGGGCTCCAGGCTCGGCCTACACTCACTGATTATGAGTCGTGGGTGCTTTAGCAGGCCCCAGGAATGATGAGGTAGTATCCTTACCTCTGGAAATCACCACATAGGCCTGTGTTTTGTTTCTTGGCTTTTTTTTTTTGTTGTTTTTACTCAGTCCAGATAAAGTAGGAACACACTGAGCATGGGCCAGAAGTGATTCAGATTTGAGATTTTTGTAAGATTTTGGAATATTTACAGATTCATAATGAGGTATCTTGGGGATGAGATACAAGTCTAACACAAACTTCATTTATGTTTCATGTATACCTTATACCCATAGCCTGAAAGGAATTGCATTAGGTATTTTCAGTGCGCCTGTATGTTGAATGCCACGTGGCATATGAGGTCAGCTATGCTGGTGCCAGCATTGAGGCTGTTTTGAATATTGGAACATGGGATATTTTTTTTTATTTTGATATGGGGGATGCTCAGTTTGTAGTTTTGATCAGTCAGCACCCCTGTTCACATGCCTTCCTTCTGATCAATATTGCAGCATCCGCCCTAACAAGCAAGCAGAAAGCAAAATGTGATGCTTTTGTGAAATTTTTCAGAGGGAAGACAATTCTCCAGCGGGCATCTGTAATTTAGACCTGGTGAGTTGTATGTACTGATTTAGACATGCGGATTATTTTCTATAGAAATCATACATTTTCTAGACTCTCAGTCTCAAGCAATCACAAGAAAAGCACTATAGTGAAAGATTTACTTCTACATTTTTTTTAAATTAAAATGTTTTTCTACCATTTCTCAGGCAGGAAAAGCAGGTGAGAAATAGAAAAATTGAATCAGAAAGAAACTGATCATACATACTTGAAAGAAAGTTTATCCTCAGACTTCAGATAAGTATAATAAAGAATTTCTTCTTTTGGAATGTCAAGTCATCTGGCAAAAGGCATGAATGATGCCATTTCTATTTCATTGACCGAATTTACAAAGCGTTTCTCTGCTTCACAGGTGTAACTGCTTTCCCGTGAAGCCCTTGGGATTAACGGTGGTGTGAGTGTTCAGGCGCCGACGGGCTCTAACTAAATAGTGTTTTAGAACTATGGATTGCATCTTACATGCTTGGTTCTTTGATTCGATGATAGCCTATACTCAAATTTGTAGCAAAGAAATAATATCGTGTCTAAAATGCTACTTATTTCTTCGTAACTTATGATATGAAAAACCTGCAGACAAGCTAAGTATTCAATAATACAGGTTTTTCTTAAAGAATGTATTCACATACATATAACCGAATAATATATGGTCTTTAAAATGGCAGTTCATAAGAATTATAGAAGAAATGTATTTATTTACTATACACATCATTACAAAAGTTTCAAAGACTAGGTACAGTGCCTTACATACAGGAGGGTGGTTATTAAAATAAAAACTAACAAATGTCAATAAAGCTGTGGGAATTGTTTATGTGCTGCTAAAATGTAAAATAGTGCCGCTTCTAACGGAAAACAGAACAGTGTTTTCTCAAAAATACAACCACGGAATTGCCGTATGATCCCAGCATTCAACTCCAAGCTGCATCCCCAAGGACCCGAAAGCAGGGACACAAACAGATGCATTTGCATCGTTATTCAGGGTAGCGTTATTCTCAGTAGCTCTAAAGTAGATGATCTTTGTCTCTGACCAATGCATAGACAAATGTGTGGGCCATAAACACAATCCAAAGGCCAGCATCATTTTCTGGTCCCTGTTTTAAGAAGAATGAATCTGGAAACCATCACGCTCCAGCTAACGACAGAAGGGCGAATTGCTATATGATCATTTGGGTGGGTGACTCACGGAGGCAGGAGGTGAAGCAGCAGTGCCTGAGGGATGGTGGAGAGGAGATGGGGCAGGTACTCTTTAATGAGTACAGAGTTAACCCTCTGGGTTGGTAAGAACAGTCTGGAAATAGAAAGTGGTGATAGGTCTATGGCCTTGTGAATATACTTAATGCCACTAAATTATATACTTAAAACGTCTAAAATGGTAAGTTTTATTTAGCATTATGTATAAGATAATTTATGCATGCTTAACAATGATAAAGAGAAAAATTAAATCTATAATATGATAATATATTTTTACACACATATAATATTCGTTTTTAGGAAATATCACTAGCTTAGCATATTTGACCTTCACATCCATGTTGGATTAAGCTGTTGATTGGCAAATTCTAGTAAGTTCTGAAAAGCAAGCTATAAAGGTTAATTTTTTTTTCTGTTTTCATTTCCCATAATAATAAAGCAGAACAGCTACTAACAGAGTATTCACATCACATTGGGTATTGTGAGTAATGTAAAGGTGACTTGAAGTCCACAGGTAAATGCATAGGTTCTATTCACATACTATGTTGTTTTATATAAGGAACTTGAGCATCCATAGATGTTGGTTTCTGTATGGGAGTCCTGGAACCAACCTCCTGTAGACACTGAGGGATAAGTATTGCATGTGCTCACAGATTCAATCTGATTCCAGACCCAGAAACTGGAATATTAGCATCTTAGGAATTAGGACAGTGTATTTCAGAATGGAAAAGGGTCTGTGTTCGACTCACAACCAGCCCCCAGGTGATGAAATCGCGTTTCTCATGCCTCTGATTTTCTATGTGTATTCAATAGTTCTCTACACATACTATTTTTTGTTACTGATGTCAAAGGCATGTGCTCCTTCCAGAACGACTTTTGAGATCTAAGCAGTTACAGTTTTGCCTGTGGCATACACTTCTGCCCTGAGTGATGTCTGGGTATTAAAACCAACACAAGGACCATTCTATGGTCCTCTAGGGTGAGGGGACCTGCCATCACTAAATTGTTTATTTCCCGTCCAGCTTCATCCCACTTCTCTGCATTCGCATCATTATTTATACACTCCATCATTCCTTGACTTATTTATTTTCCTTGGCCCATTTTCCACAGTTAGGAGTTGACAGAATTTGTCATTGATATCAATCTTTATTAAATTTACCTCTGCGAGCTCAGAAAATGAAGGTTCTAGGCAAGGAACAGGATGAAGGCCAAAGAAAGCCAAGAAAAGGAAAAAACATTTCCCTTAAAAAACAAAAAAAAAAAAAGGCATTTCTATCCCCTAACTTTATCAGTGTTCACATTTCTCTGTGATGCTTTTGCTTTTTTACTCAAAGAAAACCTACGGTTGTACCAGGGAGCAGTCATCCCTCTGCAGAGGCAAGAGATACGGAAGGGTCAGGTCTCACTGAGAGGCGGGAGCTGTGCTGTCCCAGCCCCGCCCTCTATTGCCTCTAACAGAGAAGGAGCCTGTAGAGCAATGTCTTTAGGCTTGGGGTCTTCTCCCACATCTTTGAAAAACTGAAGAAATGAAGGAGACTGCACACATTGTTAAACTCAGCACTTCCATGTTGCATAGTTTGTAAGAGCAAGACTCCAGAAACACCCTGCCCGTCACATGCTCTTCAGTACTTGGTAGCTGTGGGACACTTGGCAGGCTCCCCCTCTGCATATGCATCCATTTCCTCACAGTGACACAGGAGACATAACACTCTCATCTCACACCGTTGTCGTGTATTAGTAAGTTATGTAAAAGGCGTGTGTCAAATAAGGGACTACACTTTAAGTATTTAGTATAATGCCCAAAGCATAGAATATACCCAACAGGGACAACATAGAACAGATTCCCGCGACAATCCAGAAATCCTGCTCTCCACTGTCCTTTTACCTTCAGTGAAAGAGCTGTGTTGAGGATACTAGCTCTTTCCCATCACTGAGTTAACCTGGAAAAAAGAGGTCCCTAAGCTAGTCTTCACGTTGTACTTTATTAGTGTTGATTGACGGTCTCAAATAATGAGAATGCTAGGGACCAGTATCAAGGCAAGGACTTGCCTACTCTGGAGTTGAGGGAGATGAATTAGCGTGGCTGAAGCAGAGTGAAAATAGTTAGGCTTAAAATTCAGCTACTGTCTCAGATGAGAGTCATGATATAAGCAAAAGAATGTGGAATTGGTAGTTGGGAGTCATATTTAGCCATTTGTCAATCATGAAATTTAATTCCATAAGCAAATCAGCCTTGGAACTTTGTGTTGAATGACCTTCTGCAGAGTGAGCCTACTCAAGGACTCAGGACTCAGGTAACCATGCAGACTACCGCCATCCTGTCAGAGTTCCATAACTGCCTTCTCTGCAGCACCAGCTCTCTTAGAGCGTAACACGACTTTAATATATAAGTCTACATCTGGTTGTTATTCTGTTCCAGTGGTTTGTCTGTCATTAATATCAACCTTCTTAATTATAACTTTAAAATACTAGTATCCAATATTTTATTTTCACTTTTTAAAAATAGAGATTATCTTGGCTGTATTTTTGCCTTTTGCATTTCCATGCCAACATTATAATCCCATTTAAATTCTTTTACACATAGAAGTTTAGGAGAGCAAAGGATGTCTTTACCAACCTTGTGTGGTTGAGTCAATGAACATGGTATGTCCCTTGTTTATTTAGATATTTATTAGTTTCCTTTAGTAGAGCTCTGAAAAGTGTAGAGATCTTGGAAAACTCATTTCTAGGACCAGCAAAATGGCTCAACACATAAAGCTGCTTGATGCCAAGGCTATTTTTCTAAGAGGAATTATGCATTTCACTCACCTCCCCACCTCCAAGCAAAGATCAAGTCTATGGCCTTATGCATGCCAAGCAAGTAATCTACCACTGAGCAAGCCCTGCGGGCATTTCATTTTTCTTACAGTATCCTTCTCAACTTTAATATCAAAGTCACAGTAACCTAGTAAAATGAGATGACAGAAAATCCTCCGTCACGTCTTTCACTGGAAGACTTGTTATTCTTTTCAGGTGGAAGTTTTCTAGACCGGGACTTAATTTCAAAGTTAGGATTTTATGTCAAAGTTTTAAAATAGACATATATTATTCATTCTTCTCCACTTGTCCCGGTGTTTATTTTTAAGTTATACTTCTCAAGAAATTTTCTACTTCTAAATTTTTTATTTGTCAGCACAAGCCCCTTTTATATGTCTGTTGGAACCTTTTTTAGAGTGTTTGTGTGTTTGCATTTGAAGCATACAACCTACATAATTGCATATAGAAACATGCAACCATGTATGTTTGCAACCAATGCAACATGTATGTATGTTTGCAACCAATGAAACACGTATGTTTTCATTTAAATTTTATAAACTGGATGGGTGTATAAAGAAGAATGCCAATAGATCCATGTCTATCACCCTGCACAAAACTCCAGTCCAAGTGGGTCAAAGACCTCAACATAAAGTCAGATACACTGAGCCTGATAGAAGAGAAAATGCAGAATAGCCTTGAACACATTGGCTCAGGAGACAACTTCCTGAACAGAACATCAATAGTGCAGACACTAAAATCAACAATTAATAAATGGGACCTTATGAAACTGAAAAGCTTCTCTAAAACAAAGGACACAGCCAGTAGGACAAAAAGGCAGCCCACCGAATGGGAAAAGATTTTCACCAGCCCCACAATCGATAGAGGGCTAATATCCAAACTTTATAAAGAACTTTAGAAACTAGACATCAGCAAACTAATCCAATTTAAAAATGGGGTACAGATCTAAGCAGAGAATTCTCAATAGAGGAAACTCAAATGGCCAAAAAACACTTTAAAATGTTCAGCCTCCTTAGTCAACAGGGAAATGCAAATCAAAACTACTTTGAGATGTCATCTTACACTTGTCAGAAGGGCCAATACAAAAAGTGCCAGCTCATGCTGGAGAGGATCCGGAGCAAGAGAACACTCCTTCACTGCTGGTGGAAGTGCAGACTTGTACAGCCACTTTAGGAATCAATATGAAGATTTCTCAGAAAATTGGGAATCAATCAACCTCAATACCCAACTATACCACTCCTGGGCACATACCCAAAGGATGCTCCATCTACCACCAGGACACTTGCTCAACTATGTTCATAGCTGGTTAATTTGCAGTAGCCAGAAACTGGAAACAACCTACATGTCTTTCAACTGAAGAATGGATGAAGAAAATGTTGTACATTTACACAATGAAGTATTATTCAGCTGTAAAAAACAATGACATCTTGAAATTTACAGGCAAATGGCTGGAACTTGAAAAAAAATCCAGTCTGAGTGAGGTAACCCAGACCCAGAAAGACAAACATGATATATATGTATGTGCTCACTTATAAGTGACTATTAGCTTAAAGTAAAAGATAACCTAAGTAGCAAAGGTGCTTAAGGGGGATGCAAGGATCTCCCTGGGAAGGGTACATAGAATAGATTTAGTAGGTGGGCTGTGGGTGGATGGGGTTGGGAATAGGAGGAATCAACTGGGGGATGAGGAGGAAGAAAAAACTGGGAAAAATGACTGGGATTGGGAATACTCCAAGGGCAAGGTGGAAAGCTTTATGAAATCTACAAAAGTAACCCTAGCAAAGACTCCTAGTAATGGGGGACACAGAGGAGCCTACACCAGCCATCTTCTGTCACTCAGCAAGGTGTCAAGTGGAGGGACTGGGACACCAACTCTGCCACAAAACCTTTGGCATATAGTTTATCCTACCTGCATTGTGTTCTGGGTCCAGAGCCTGACAGAGTCCTCATCAAAGAGACCAGGGAGACTTCATCCACCAACTGACTGGAAAAGATATAGAGCCCCATGGAGAAAATTAGGCAGAGCTTTGGGAGTTCTGTGGAGGAGGGGGAGGAAGGAACGGAGTAACCAGAGGAGTCAGGGACACCAAGAGAACACAGCCCACAGAATCAATTGACGGGAACACAAGGAGCCTATAGGGGTCTGACCTAGGTCCCCTGCATATATGTTATGGCTTAGTAGCTTGGTGCTCTTGTGGGATTCCTAACGGGAGAGTGGAGGCAGTCATTGACTCTTTGGCCCACTTACGGGACCCTTTTCCTCCAACTATATATGTATGTATGTATATATTCTATGTATATATAATATTTTCAATTTTCTTTGGTTCAAAATATTCTTAAATTTCCGTATGATTTTCTGACCTTTAGTCACATAGATGTTCATTGATAATTTTTAAACATTTCAAGTTTTCTAGTTATGATCTTGTTAATTGTTTTTATTGTGATCAAAGAATATGCTCTCTCTGATAATATTTATCAGAGTATTACCTCGGAAATACATTGAGACTTGTTCAGCACTCAAGTCAGTTTTAGTAAGCTATTCCTCAAACACTTAATGCATGTATCCTGCACTAAATAAAATAACTAGATTGAATCTATGAGCAGCAATGTTCACATGTAACATGTGTCATATAATGATATTTGTCAATTGTGAGCCACATACCAGATAATATACTCCATGATGTCTACACATGAAATCACCCAATGATACATTTCTCAGAATAGATATGTCATCATTTTGTCACAGAGGCATGACCCTTGTTACCTTCCTGTTACTGTGACCAAAACATCAGACCAAAGTAATTTAAGATAAGAGAGGACTTATTTTGGCTCATGGTTTCAGAGGATTTTAGTTCCTTCCTCGTGGTAGGGAAGGTGGCAGAATAGCTCCCTTCATGAAAGTGTGGGTGTGTTGTTGTCTACATCACAGTGCACCAGGAGGCAGATAAAGAACAACCAGAAACAGGGGCTAAGTTGAACCTCAAGGAGTTGCCCTGAGCTCTTCACTGCCAGTGAAGTTCTACTTGGAAAAGCTCTTGAAAGGCTGCCTGCCACTAGCCTGGAAACAAGTGCTTAACCCACAGACCTGAAGGGGATATTTCATATTGAGAACATAGTAGCCACTATTTTTTATTTTTTCATGTTTTCACTATAATCCTTTCTATTTATTCACGAAGAACAAGTACCAAAATTCAGTTTAGATGTATGTAAACCCATGTATTTCTTTATAGCATATTAACCAAGGCTCATACTCTAATATGTAGATGTCCATTTTCACATTCCAATATTTGCAATTATCATTGTTTCTCTTATTTCTTTGAGATTATGATTATAATATAATCACATTATTTCCCCTGTTCTTTTCTCCCTCCAACCCCCCCATATACACTTCATTGGTCTCTTTCAAATTTATGACCTCTTTTTAAATTAATTGTTGTTAGCAGCATATATGTATGCCTTTATGTTCCCTATATATATGCATTGTGTGAATCTGTATCTATATTTGTAGATACATAAATATTGCTCGATCAGTCTTTATAATGCTACCTTGATGTATGTTTTCAGGGCTGACCATTTGATACAGGATAACCAATCAGTGTCTCTTCCCTGGGGAAGATTATTTCTTCCACTGTTCGCATTCCTTAGTTGCCTGGAGTTCTTTGAGTAGAGCTGAGGTTTTCTCTCTTCCATGTTAGCATGTCTCTTGCTATTGTTCTTGTTCAGCAACAACATGTTTAGGCAGTCATATGGCTGGTACATTTTGAATGTAGCTTCTGACATTCCTAGGAGACACAGTCTCACAGTGAACCCTCTGTTCCTCTAACTCTTACAATCTTTTTTTTTTTTTTCTTGGTTTTTCGAGACAGGGTTTCTCTTTATCTTTGGAGCCTGTCCTGGAACTAGCTCTTGTTGACCAGGCTGGCCTCTAACTCACAGAGATCTGCCTGCCTCTGCCTCCTGAGTACTGGGATTAAAGGCATGCACCACCACCGCCTGGCTGGCTCTTACAGTCTTTCTGCCCCATCCTCAGGAATGTTCCTCAAGCCTGGGGTGCAGGAGTTGTGGCGTAGATGCATGTATTGAGACTGGGGTTCACACCGCTCCATTTTGCTGTGTTGTGGTTTTCTGTAATGATCTCCATCTGTTGCAAAGAGAAGTTTTCCTGATGAGGACAACACTATTTGGCCGGACCCTGGAGAAGAATGTGTTCTTTCATGACTTAAGTTGCTATTCCCCTCTGCCCTTCTCGGGTAGTTTTCTCAAATTCACACATTGATCTGTATCCTTTTGTGTACTCATGGGGAATCTTGGCAGATGTCCGCAGCCTGGAAGTTTTTTCCAGGCAGAAAACCAGAGAGCTCATCAGACTTTCCTTTGACACTTCTTAGGGACCGTTGCATCTTCTCACCTAGCGAGCAGGCCTGAGTAGCGCTGTTTTAGGTGACTTGCTTATCTTGCTGCTCCTACAAGAGTGAGGGTTCATCTGGGTCCTCATCTTCCGTGTCGAGCAGAGACAGAACTTGTCATGACACAGTTCAAATCTGTATTTGACTACAGAATTTGCTTGGGGTGCACATTTTGGAAAACTCTAGATTAAAGGGTTAAACTCAGGAATTACCGCGTGGGAGAGGCACTAGACATCCGATCATTCGTGAACTAAGAAATTGAATTGACTTATTAAAATTCACCTCCCTTTGAGAGGAAAACCCTTTAAATCATCATTAACATCCATTAGTGCTGATTAGTTTATCTGAAGATTGGGCTTCTGTTTATTTCTTTGTCTAGCAGAGAACACAAAGGAAAGAGGAAGTAAAATTGTGGGGTAAAAAAATTAAATCATAGGAAAGTAAGAATAGCATAAAGAGAAAGACCAAAGTTTGAGGGGGAACGCTCCCCTTCACATTTTAGTGTTGTCTTTTGTAGAGTGAAGTGAATCCTACAGATGTTAGATGATTTGTTCACTTAGATAGCTTTAGACTAGAAATTTGGGATTAACACTTGATTCTAAATTAGAGAACATTCTTCGACACACACCTGTTGTTTAAGTGATAAGCAGTAGGGGCTGGTTATTTTTTTTCCCCTAAATCTGTCGTCGGACCAAGGGTGTGGAGTGAAGCAGTGGAATCTTGGGGTCATCTTGGGAGGACGCAGAGTCCGTGGGTTCCACCACTTCAGCTTGTGTAACACACTGTCACAGGCATGTGGGGTGTGAAGAATTAGGAAGAAGGACAGACAGGGTACTAGAGGACAGCAATTTAAGAATGAAGGCACGATTGGATCCAGTGGCATAGATGGAGAAGCTACAAAGTCCTTGCAGACAAACAGAAAGATCTTTTAGTATGGCAACCCTCCCTTATCCATGCAGGACGCATTCCAAAACATGCCATGGGCAGCAGAAGCCAAGGAAAGCCACGATAAATTTTAACTTATGAATTATTCATAATAAGGATAGTAACTAATAACAAAAGTTATAGCAATACATTATTATAAATGTTATTTAAAAGTTGGGAAATATTTATTTCTGGGTAAAATATTTAATATGCTCAGGGCACGATTGAACACAGGCTACTGAAACCACAAGAAAGGGAGGAGACTACTGTGTATTTTCCCTACACCAGCTCTTTCTGCCTTCCTCTCTCTCTTGTTCTGGAATTCCCTCAAACAGTGGCTCCCCCAAACCCGTGGGGCTTCTTCTATCATTTCATCTAACTGGACTCAGTAGACCGGCTGACTTTGGTCTAGAAATTCAGTCCTGACACACCAGCCCCGTGAGATTCCATGTCAGAGTGCATAATGCCTCAACATGGCCAGTGGCATCGGTCCTTCTGAACAGCCCCTTGGGCACTGCCAGGTCCAAGCTTCAGCCTTAGCCGTCACATCATAAAGGGACAAGAACTCTTGTCCTTTGCCCTGATCCCACACTCAAACCAAGTCCTTACTTTAAGATAGCAATTCCACCAGGGAGTTCTTCCCTTCTGTGAGGGAGCATCTTTTATTAATGGTGATCAGCAATAGACCCTTTTTTAAAGGTACAGAGTTAGATTACCTAGGAGGACACAGTGGCACCAGGCCGGCGAACAATTAGAAAAGACATGGTCTATATTTCACGGTGAAATGCCAGCTCTTCCTCTGTCAGGGGTGACCTGTGGATTTCTGAGGACCTTATTCTTGGTCACAGCTCCAAGGGGTGTACCAGGACTGGGTTCTAGTTTAGGTGACCCATAGTACTCGCGGGCACCCAATACCTATTGGTAGAGGAAAGCATCAAAGAATAGAAGAACATATTAATCTGAGATGGTGACAGATTATGCAATTCCCTCATCTTCCTAGTGCCACACTCTCAATTCAAAACAAAAACAGTCGAAGTTATGACCAAAAAGACACCCTCTGAACACTTGGTATGAGGGAGGCATTTCCTTTGAATTTACATAGTGTCATTTAATCTTCTATAGAAAGCTTATACAGGAAAGACATTAGTATCCTCATTTTACTACCAAGGAGACTGGAGTCCCTTTTGGTTATGTGGCTAACCAGATCAGGCAGTCATAGGCCAATGGGGCTTAGCCTCTTCTCTGCCTAACTCACAGAGAGCTGTGCTGATTGGCCGTGGTCCTTTCTCCAAGCGAATGGTGTGAGCTCAGAGCCACAGATAATTAGACTTAGAAGCGGTTAAAGGAGGAGTGAACTGGGGGGGATGGTTTAGTGTTTAAGTGCACATAGTGCTCTCGCAGAGGACTCGAGTTCTGTTCCCTGCACCTGCTCACGTGGACCAGCTCACAACTGCCTGTAATTCCAGTTCCAGGGACCTAAGCCCCTCCTCCAGTCCCATAGTCACGTGTACTCATGTGTATAGGCATATACTTTCAAAATAATTCCAAAACATAAAAAAACCCTGGTGCTGGAGAGATGACTGAGTCAGCAAAGCGTGCGCTGTGGAGCATGAGGAGCTGAGCTGGCTCTCCAGCACCCACGTAGGAAGCCCGTGTGGTGACATGTGCATATCATCCGGCACTGGGGGATGGTGGGGACAGGGACCGTGGAGGCGGCCCGGCTAGCTCGTCTAGATGAACAGACAAGTGCCAATGAGATCTAGACAAGGTTCCGTGAGATCGTGTCTCCGAAAATAAGGTGAAGAGCTACTGAGGAAGACAGCTGATATCAGTCTCTGGCCTCCACAGAGCACACTCATGTGCATACTCACACAAACACACAGACATGTATGTACACACACAAACACGGAGCTAAATTAATAAATTTTTGAAAACCATGGCTAGGGATGTAATTTATTGGTAGGGTGATTGTATAGTACTTGCAAGGCTTTGAGTTGATATCCAGATTCTCACACACACAAACGCACACACACACACACACACAGCAAAAACACAACAATTGCAATAACTTATTTTTCCTTACTACTGAGAATCAGAGCACCTTTTGTGCCTGCCATGGCAGCACTGATGAGAGAGTGTGGCATGTGTTTATACGAATTTAGGCATATTGATCGTGACAACATGCATTTTTAAGAGGCAGGGAATCAGGCAGATCATAGCAGAAGTTAAATGCAATGGACAATTTCAAAATAAATGGAAAACCTGGGCTCTTAACTTCAAGAGCCCAATCTAAGCAGAGATGCCACAAAAACACATGTCAAAAGGGTGCTAATAAAATGCTCCCAAACAAATCACAGCTGGGCAAATAGACACTCTAATATAAATGATAACTATCATTGCCATAATTTGTTGAGTGTCTACTATGTGCAGGCACGTAGGCACTTTCTATATGCAACACATTTAACTTTTACTTCCTGATGAGGACATCATATCAGGCAGGCTAAGAGACTCTCTCACACAGCCTACAAATGAAAGGACCAGGTCTCAAGGCCAAGGCAGTTAGACTCCTTCATCTTTGTTCTTCCCAGACCCTTGTTATGGCAGGCAGGACGGTGGATTCTTAGATACTAAATGGGACTGGAAATATATAATCTGGGACAGAGATAATTTTGGGATCAGTTCAGATGCTACACTGGCAAAGCAGAGGGGGCACATTCAATAATTTAAATAAATTAATATGATAATATAGAAGGCAAAAGGGAAGAAAGCAAGAAATTGAAAAATAATAACGAAGAAGAAAAGAAAAGGGGGGGAAAAGATGGCAGCATGCTGATCTCTGTTTCAACTTTCCTGATTTCCCCCTCAGGAAATCATTTAGGGAATTGAGAGACAGAAACAGGCAGGCAAAGGAACTTAATTGTAGAGTTTACAAACCACTAAATCAAAAGAGACTGTGACATTCCTGCCTGGAGAAGCTAGCCGTGAGATTAAGTGGATTAGCCTACTGTACAGGAATCCGGAGAATGCCCACAGCACGCGCTTCTCTTGTGGATTGTTCAGCAGTGACATTATGGTCTTCCACCTTCCAAGAACAGATGGGAATGTGTCCTTCTGTGGAGCGGCAAGAAAGAGCAACGTGTAGGGGTTGCCTTGTCTGTACCGTGTACCACTGCATCATTTCTGGAGGTGACAGGTTCTGACATTTTATGAAGAATCTACATGCAGAACCTATTAAAAATTAAAAAACTAAGCTTGCTGACCATACCCATGTTTCTAAGCCCACCAACCCATTCAAAATTGCTTAAACAATATAATAATAATTATTATTAATAATAATAATAACAGCAATAGGAGCTGGAATTTGGGGCTATAGCACCAAACCTTTCAAGGATCCCAAAACAACTCTTAAATTTGAGAGGCAATTACTGCCTGGCCATGGTGGGAGACAGTCTTTTCTAAGATCCTATCCTTAGTGTCAACGAGCACTAGCAACCGCACACGGCATCACACTCCCACACCACATGGACTGCTAGTCTTCAGAAATCCAAACCCCAAAGTCCCAAATCCCAGAGCACTGAATAGACACATGTACAAACCATGACCTGCCAGAGATAACAGTTTACATCAGTAGTCTATAATAAATAATTAATCTTGCCCCAGGAGAGATAAAGCTGGTGACGTGGTATTTCTCCCTTGGCTCTAAACGGGATGCCAGATAACCTACTTTGAACAGTTAATGTGTTCATAGTATGTGGGAATTAACTGCGCAATATAATGAGTACTGCCGAATGTCCGTCCCATCTCCATGCAGATGAAGGGCAACCACTACCTCAAATGCAGCAATAACAGTAACGAATGCTGGAGGGAAGGAACCCCTTTTTTTTTTTATTGCACTCTTAAAATGTTATAGGTTAAGATAACCTTAGAAGGTTTTTCGTTTATTTTTGTTTTGTTTTGTTTTTGGGGGGGGGGAGTGGTCTTTTTGTTTAGTTTAGTTTTTTTTTTTTAATCAGCAATTAAATCTTTCCATGTCTGTTTTCCAAGATTGCAGCTGGGAAAACGAGGGCCTAAGAGCCATACGGTGCGAGCCTCGCTAATAACGCTCTATGAAAAATCTCATTAATTCAGCCTGGCTCTTCAGATCAGCCGCTAAATCCTTGTATTGTCACTCATCCTCTGGCCTTTTCAGGATTTCCATAGCCCAACTAGCAGGATCTCCATGGAAACCAAGCAGTCCTGCTTTGCCCAGCCCGGAACTTTTTGTTCCTGACAAAGCTTGACAAATCACACGCAGCGCGAAGAGTTTAACACAGCGAACTAAATCCTGACCCGCACTTAGAAACGATAAACCCGAGCATGCCAGCTTTATTAGAAATGATTTCCTTACAAGATACTTAACCAAGCCACTGAAACGCCGAACCAGACAAGTTTCAAAAACAGGGTGCTGGCGGGGAGAGAGTGTGTACTCAAATAAATAAATAGATGGATAGATACGGAGAGATTCGTAGGAACCCCGGGAGTGTTTGTGGTGAGCTCAGATTCTACCTGACTTCAAGGGAAAGCTACCAGATGTGGAAAGACAGGGATACTGTCTACAAGAGTCCTTCAGCTTCTACTCTGCCTCAGAAAGAGAACTTCTGCACCCATCCCTTCCTTCTCCACCTCTCACGGAGGAGTCTCAGGTCTCTAGCCCAGTTATCCTCTAGACCAGTTATCACTTGGTCTGGCTGCAGTATTCACCCTGCAGCCCTCAGCGTCAGTAACTCTATAAAGAACTTGGCTTCACTGAACCGGGGGAGTCATCCTTTCTCCTCTCTAGCCTTCTCCCTCCTTCCCTGCAACATTCCAGAAGAAAGGGCATGTTGAAAGGCAGGCAGGTGCAGGTGCATCAGGAAGATGGAGTAGAGGAAGACCCTGCAAGAAGCAGATGCAAAGTTCCTACTTTCAAACTCCCCTTCTTCTCAGAGGTGATACCCTAAACAAAAGGATTCCTTAGCGCACTCAGGTCAGACTGGGCCCACACTAAGGCCTCCTGAGAGGGAGATCAGAGGTCAGAAAATATTAAGGGAAGATGCGGGAGGCTGAGGGCATTACCACTGTTAGCCTCATTCACCCGTTACACGGCAGGCTAGCCATGCTGACACACGGTATTGTCAGGTTTTCAAATGTCACATTTTCCTGACACTTCCGTCAGTCTTTGAGTACCTACCCAGACACCACATATGCACCAGTGTGATAAGGCTAGTCCCTGACCCAAGTCCTCTTCCCCTACCCCCACCACATGACTGGGACCTAGTGACATTTCAACCTACAGAAAAGCCTCATTCATACCTTCTGCCTTCTGCTTGTGTAGTACTCTTTGACCCTAACAAGTCCCCTGGAACTCACTCATGGGTGCTCGCTCTCTCTCCTTCCCACGGCCCTTCTTCCTTCTACCTGACATGTCTCTCACGTGGTCCTCTATGTCCGATCTCTTCAGCATCTGTGCCTGCAACGAATCATTCCGTCTCACTTGCCCCTTCAGATATAATCCCCACAGCTAGGCTGAAGTGACTGTCGGAGAAGCCACGGAAGGGACTTCATCTACCGTTGACAACATAGGTGTGTGACAGGAGGGCCGCGGCAGCAGAAACAGGTTTGAAAATCAGCTTGACTTTATGTGTCACCTTGATGTCACTTGGAATCATACTAGGAAGTTCCGAATGTCTGAGGCAGGTCTCCCTTGAGACCAATCATGTTTTCCACTCACCCCTGTGCAGCTGGCATAGGCTGTGCTTTGGCTTAACAAACCAGGCAGGGCTAGACTGACTTCCCAGTTGCCGGTAACACCTGAACCCTCATTACCCAAGAACTCACAGTCCAGTGCCGTTAGGTGTTTATAGCAGGGACCAGTCCTGGAAACCCTGTGCATGGACTATAAATACTATTTACCCGAACTGGTAGCTTGAGAGCCCACGGTTCTCTCTGATTTTTCAAAGCAGGAGCCAATGGAGCCTAGTCCCTGTTCAGTCCTCCGTGAAGGCTACTGCAGGCTTTGCTTTTGAACGCGGAGGAGAAGCCACACAGCAGTGATGGTAGGAATGATGGCAGTCAGCTGTTTGCAAGTTCTTACTCAACAGCATGCTTTCTGCCAAGCGTGTATATCACACGCACACATTTCCTGCCTTACTCCTTGTAACTGCTTCTGCAAGACACATCACTGTGCCCTTGTTAACATCTGCATTTTGCCCATGAAAATTCTGAGGGCACAGAAATTTAACAGAAATGTTCACGTTCACAGCACCAGACTCAGAACCCTAGCCAACCCGAGGGCTCCCACATTCTTAAAAATTAAAATATAATGACATCATTTCCCTCCATTCCCTTTCCTTTCTCTAGACCCTCCCACCCCCCCCCCCAAATTCCTGGCCTCTTTCCCTTTATTTAACATGGATGTACTCACACAACTGGCTGAGTCCTTTTAATGTTGCTTGCATGTATCTGATTTCAGGACTGAACACGTGCTATTGGATAACCAATTAGGGAGCTCATCCCCAGTGGAAGACAACTTCTGCCAATTCCAGCATCTTTTCATTGTCTCTAATTCTTTGCTTAGGAGTCGGGGTACCTATAATTGATTACTACTCATGACTGTCTCTGGTCCTATCACCAATTCTGAATGCCTTAAGTCAGAATATCCCATTAATTACAACGGTACTCACTGGCTCTGTGCCAAGAACTCCTCCAACTTAAGTGAATCACCTCATTTGCTCCTCCCTATGAGTACCAAAGTATGTGTGTGTGCGTGCTTGACTAGGGATGCACATATACCATGCCATGCATGTAGAAGTCAAAAGACAACTTTTGGTGATCAGTTCTCTTTTTCTACCATGGGATCCAGGGATTAAACAGCACAGATCACCGAGTTTGCAGAGCAAGCACCTTTACCTGCCGAGCCATTTCATTGGCCCACAGTATATGTTGGTTAAAATTCTTTTATAGAAGACCAAACAGGCATAAAGAGGTTGAGGAATTCACATGGAGTCATAGCCAAGTCAATGATAGATCTGAACCCAAACCCAGACCGCATGATTCCAGAAGCTTCTATCAGTCTCTTATTCTAACCATCCCAGGTAAGTTGAAGAACATTGCATGGAGCTATTTATTATTGGAGGCAGACGTTTTCTTTCTTAATGCCATACTCAGCTGACGAACAACCTTGATGTTGTTAATTTTCCCCTCTTAACCATCCTTTTTTGATGACGTTTTATGAAGAGTCAGAAAGGATCTGAGGCCCAGAGTGAGACCATGGTAAAGGCTTCTCCATCCCTGTGTCCTAGGTGACTTTCGTGTCCATTTTCAGAAAACCCAGGCAAAGAAATGTACCTCCCACTATCCTCACAGGACTGCCTGTGAATCCAGTTTACTCCTGCTCTGGAGGCAGACTCCACAGATGGATAGACGGACATTGTCAAGGCTTTAGGGACCTAAAATTTTACCTCCCAGCTGCATTTTGGTTTTGCAAGCATGTGCATGTCTGCTCCATTCTTGAATATGCTGGGTATTGAAATATACACGAAGCATGGGGAGATCACAGAATTCTTGAGCCTTTTCTTGCTGATTTCTTCTCTTCTGAAGATCACTGAGATCCTCAAACTCTCACTGATCTTTTGCAGCCCAGAGGACAAGGTCACCTGTTGCTTCTTCTTCCTTTAGGCCATTGCCTCAGAAAATCTCATCAATATTCACCTTCAAGAATCCCATGTGTTCTCTCAAGAGACTGAACCCTGAGCATAGGATTTCCTTCCTTTGTTCAGGTTCTCTGCTAAGAGAATGAGCCATAGAATCACTAACAAAGTCCTTATCGAGAGAAACCAGTCCAGAAGTCAGGTCTTCTGAATCTGTCTGAATCACCAAAGAAACTAAAGTATCCCAAGGATGCCAAACAGACCTCAGCCTCTTCTCCTTTATCACCAAGATCACATAAGCCAGATATCATGGAAAGAAGAGGGACATGAGGCAAAAATAGTTCAGCGGGTGTAGCAGTCGCCTATTGCCAGGTAACAAATTGCTCTAGTATTCTGGGGCTGAAAACAGCTACGCATATTTATTATCTCACACGGTTTCTGTGAGTAAGAAATTCAATAGTCACAATCCTTCTCTTTGGAGGTGTTACAGCACTGGAAGGCCCACCTTGAAGAAGACGCACTTGTTCCCAAGCCACGTCTAACTGTTGGCAAGGAGCTTCCATTTCTTGGGCTCTTAAATGTCTTTGTTCCCTGACAGCTGGCTTCCTCCAGGGAAGGTGATCCCCCAAAGCAAGGAGAAAGCAGAAGGTTTTAAGTGTCTCGGCCCCAGAGTCCCTTGCCATTACTTCTGTCATAGAGACATAATCAGTCATACCCCTGATATAAAAAGAACAAGGACACAAATACTGGAAAGCAAGGGTTGTTGGTGGTTACCACAGTAAAGAGTTAACTTTTGAACTGGCTGAAAAGTCACAAGCAATGTGGCCGGTTTAACCAGAAAAGAATGTCAAGCTCCTATGTATGTCTGAGGTGCACATACGTGGGAAACATCCCGCTTCTCCTGATTCACTTATAATGATGGGCCTTGGGAAGCAAAGTTGGCAACATTTGTTCAGGAGAAAAATATCTTCTGTCTTCCCAGGGCTGAATAGAGACATTTAAGCAAACGTTTACTCATAACTTCTATATAATGATAAACAAGTGCTGACTCCCTCAGGATCTCTGGTGGTTTGGTTTCAAGACCCCAGAGGACACCTCAATCCATAGATGGCACAATATTTGCATAGAACCTACTACCTACATCATTCAGTATGTTTTAAAGATGTTTGTATCGAATTTGTGTGTGTGTGTGTGTGTCTGCCTATAAGAGATAGAAAAGGTCATTAGATTATTACCCAACACTAGCAACTGAACTCTGGTCCTCTGCAGAAGCAGTATAAGCTCTTAACTGCTGAGCCATCTCTTCGGCTGCGCTTGCATGTTTTACAATTGTCTCTAGGTTACTTGCAATACCTAATACAATGTAAATAGAATATAAATAGTTATGACAAGCAAAAAAAAATCTGTGCATGTTTAGAAGAAAGTCCCTCCATCCCAAATACTTTTGATGCCAGTTAAACCTGCAGCTGTGGGACCTACAAGTGTACACTGTACAGCTAGCTACTTGGTCAGGGCTTGATTGTTCTTAAAAACAGATGAAGCTTCTGATCCCTCCCTTAAGAAATTTATACTGTGACTAAGGAGTAGGCAAAAGGAAGAGGAAAGGTGTAGTTCCATAAAGACACGTCCTCGAAGCAGGCCACCTTTCGGTCAGAGGTGAGCAGAGTCGGGTGACAAGCCCGTGGAGCAGGTCCTGTGATGTGCAGAGCTTCAAGCATCCACGACAGAAATCGCCAGCTCCCCTCACTTCCCAAGCACCAGGAGGCCGAGGACCCCTCCCATTAGGGTCCTGCCCCTCACCAGAGAAAGTCATGCCTTGAAAGGGGAAGGGGGCAGCCACCTCCTGTGCTGCTCCTCAGATCACAGCCCGACACCCAGGGCTTGCTGGAGAAAAGAGAACTCTCTGTAGGCCTCAGAGATGGGGATGGGTTTTCCTTGAAGTTAGATTCTTGCAACACATTAGCTTTCAGGACAGTTGAGTCTGGGTATTAACTGGAGAAGGGACTGGGGGTGGGAAGCTGAGAAACATGGAAACTTTCCCCTGCCATTTCTGGAAAAGTTCCGTCTGTGGTTTTCAGGGGACAAATAAGTCAGTGTTCCAGTGCTTTGGGGAGATGGGTGCACAGTGAAGAAGGGAGAAAGGATCTGTTCTGTCTGCCTTTCAGACTTGGCAAGGACAGAAGGCTCAGACTGCATATTGGGTAAGGGATTCCTAATACTTATTATTTCAGAACTGTTGGCTTCGTACCTAGGAACTCTGAGGCCCCAGCCACAGGCAAGTGCAAGCCTTCATCAATCAGCAGTTACCATGATATTCCATAGCAATGGCACATCTGTGTAGACCCCCCAATAAACACTGTTTGGTGATGTAGAAAGGAAATTATACAGCACCTTTTAAGAGTAGCATTGTTATTGATTGCTAAACCATAGGGCGCACAGAGAAGTCAGGCAGGCAGAGTGGGAGCTAAACATAAAATGTCCCATTTAGGATTCTGTTGTTACCTAGTTGTATATAAATAATGAGTACTGTCTTTTGGAGCTTTGGTGAAATGGGACCCCCCCCCCACACACACACACCTTTATTCTCCTTCCTTTTCTTCCGAATGATTACAATTGGATGATACCAGGACTATCACTTCAGAGAGTCTTCCAGAAAAACATACAAAGGGAGGCAGGATCCAGAGTACCACAGCTTACAGCTGACTTCGCAGCGGTATGGCCTTGCTCTCCAAACCCAGTTCTCAGGAGCCCTTAACAAGAAGCCTTTTACATTATTCTGAAAAGAAGAGCTGCCTCAGTTTCCCTACCTGGAAAGTGGAGATAATTTGACAGCTCTTGGAGAGCTGTAAAAATATAATGAAAATATACCGGAAATCCCTGGCACGGTGTACTTTGTGTAAGAAAAAAAAATCAACTTCCAGCTGCACCCGACCTGGTGATGATAGGGAAATGTTATTTGTTTCACAAAGTTATGAAAATTCAATGAAAACATATGAAAGTGTCAAATTCAGTATCTGATATATCTAGAGCTTAATGGGATGAGCTTGAGAAATTTACTATTATTATTAGTTTCTCCTTCTGTAATTTCAGAAAGGGATAAAGAATATAAATATTTTTCTGCTCTCATTTCTAAACACCACCCTCCCCTGCCTTTCCTTCAGTTACTCATCTTTGCACATCTTTATGGATCTTTGTGATCTTCAGTTCTGACAGAGTTAGCACATTTTCCTATGCTAAAAATGACTGAGTCTAGACTTCTTTTTCAATATCTCTGTCTATCTCTCTGTCTCTCTCTTGTGTGTGTGTATCTGTCTCTCCTCTCTTCCCCCTTTCTCTCTCTCTCTCTCTCTCTCTCTCTCTCTCTCTCTCTCTCTCTCTCGTGTGTGTGTGTGTGTGTGTGTGTGTGTGTGAATGTACATTCACATGCATGTATGTATTCTTGTATATGCAAGGACAGGCATTCTATTGCCAAGGTCAGAAAAAATTTCAGGTGTTCAGTCTTGCCTTCTGCCTTGTATGAGGTAGGGTCTCTTCGATGCCAAGCTGGCTAGTTTGTGAGCTTCTAGGAATTCTGTCTCCACCCCCATCTCGCTGTAGGAGTGCTGGGATTACACACATATTGTTGGTTGGTTTTGCTTACTCTTTTGAGGGGCCCACAACCCTGCTCCCAAATAAATCACACATGGAGGTTTATACTTAGTTATGAATGCCCAGCCTTAGCTCGGCTTGTTTCTTGCCATCTTTTCTTAACTCAAATTATCCCATCTATCTTTGGCCTCAATACTTTTCTCTTTCTCTATTTCTGTATACCTTTTCTTTTTTTCTTACTCCCCTGGCTGTGTGGCCGGGTAGTTGGCCCCTGAAGCCCTCCTCCTTCCTCTCTCATTCCCAGATCCCCCTCCCAGATTTCTCCTCATATTCATTCTCTCTGCCTGCCCACCTCACATATTTCTCTCTCACTATTGGCCGTTCATCTTGTTTAGACAGGCAGTAACACAGCTTCACAGCATTAAACAAATGCAACATAGCAAAAGTAACACGCCTTAAAACATGCCAAGACCCACATGCACTGCCCTGTTGATAGTGGGTCCTGGGTCCAAAACTCCGGTCCTCACACAAGCAATTTATACTAAGCCATCTCCCCAGCTCAGTACTCAGACATTGATATGAGATGAGTCAATTACTATGTGCACTGTATAGGCAGGAGAATAGGAGTAAAAGTGGGGGCCAAGGCAGCCAAGGGTGCTAAGAGAAGAGCCTCACTCTGGGGCAATACTGAGAAGACCAGACTCCACATAGCTCCAGATAACTGTTACCTGAGAGAGCTGTCCTTTATGCTTCATGACCCACGGACCCTCAACCAGGTTCTTTGTGGCTTTGTGACATTCAGCATGCTCTGTCACAACAGATGGAGAATAAGGATGGTGGTTCCTAAGGATGAAAAAGCAAGGCTACGGATTTCTTCCCTTTCCTCTTAGTCCATATCTACCCCACCCTGGAACCCCAAGACCATAGGAACTTTTGTCCAACAGTCCCCGATGTGCCACAATAGAACAAGTCTTGGATGACATGAGGACTTTGACAATTTTGGTTGCTGTTAGAGAACATGATTCTTTGCCCTGCTCAGATCTTATCAGACACATGACAACTGTCTCCTCAGGGGATCCTAATGTTGCCTCTGTTACCAGAGCTTCTCCTGTAAACGAGAGACAAAGTCTGCTGGACTCGGATCTCATAGCCCTGCCTCCGCCAGTTCCTGATGCTCGGCTTCTCCTCCCTTCATCAATGTTCCTTTGTCATAAGGAAGCCATATTTCCTTAAGACAATGTCAGGGAAGCCTCCTAAGTCCCACCTGGGCTGTGTGCCACCTGTTTGAAAATATGACCTGGGTTCTAAGGCAGGGTTTTGTGCCAAATCCCTAGGAAGAGATAAATGAAAGCAAGAAGTGGAAGAAAGCAGTCAGGACAGCCTTGCCCGATGTCGAACACCTGACGGAGCACCTGCATGGGTTGCACTTTTATATAGGATACTGCAGCCCTTGTTTGTTTTCACACCTACAGAATACTTCGATTCATATCCCTTATGTTAAAAAAAAAAATCAAAGGGAAAAGCCATTGTGATGAACACAAAGATGGTTGCAGAGCCAGCCAGTTTGTAAGTGAGCATATGAAGTTCGCATGCCTAGTCACAAAACAAAACGCTGGGAGCAGAAAGAGGCACTGGTTTCCACAGAAGGTACGTCTGCTTTTGAGCTCTCGGGGCTACAGGAGCATTTAGGGGATTCTTTGAAGCGTCCATGGCTGTGTTATTAGATTTGTCTGGGGCTTGTTGAAAAGTATTTATTAGAAGCCTTCTTGATCCTTCTTCTGTCTGATATGTCATAACTTTTATGTCATAGAAATAACCAGAGTGAAGAAGCAGAGGCAAGGCACAGGTTATTTACCAGCCTTCTCCACATCCAGCCGGCCATTTAGGCTAGGAGGAGTATGCTGGGTAATTTATGAAAACAGAACTAGTCCGTGGGAGTGAAATAAAGCCCTGTGCAATCCGAGACAGTCATAATGAACAAAATAAATTCCATCTTTATGCAGATGTGCCACGAGGGCTGTCAGAGTGTCAAGGAAAATTTACTCCCTGTCTCAGATGCTCAAGACAAACAATTGCAGGAGATGAATAACGGTACGGGGAAGAGGAACCTGCCTGGCTGGCATCCCCGAGAAGTTCCAGCCTGTGGCGGAGCTGTGTACTTGAACCCAACAGTAGTGTCCCCTGAGCTACCTTCTTATCCCCTGCAACGATAGGCTGGGACACTTATTTTATTCTCCGTATGCTTATATTTTGATCTAGAAACATTTACTGAACTCTAGCAAACAAGGGAAGGGAATCGATCTGGGCTGACATGAGTGGCAAGGTCTATGTGGCTGTAAGACAAATCTCAATAAAACTCAGACTGGAGAGCAAAGCCATGTGCTTCCTCCATCCCCAGCAGCCCCAACCCCATCCTTAAGGAGATCCTGAAGTGATTCAAGCCCATGTCAATAGGGAGAGGTGGCTGCCTGACCCTTTGCCAGCCACACCAAGCACTGCCAAAAGTCTCAGATTCCTGACATGACCCTAGGGACCAGAGTCCGTTCACCCGTGTCTGGTTTGCTAAAATTGAGAAAGTGCTGCGGTTCTTGGATGATGCCAAGGAGCTATGTATTCAGGGCCCCACGTTGCATGAAGTTACTTGTCTTGGCTCTGTTCCTTACTGTGCTCCATCCAGAGGTGATTTTGTTTGATTAATTTTACTTCACTTATGGGGGAGAGGGTGTTTTTTTCACTAGGAACTGCTTTCTTGCTATGGCTTCACTATGACTGTCAACCTATGTGCTGAAGGAACCTATTATGGATGGGCATGCAATGGCCACTTGCCCTGGGACTTTTCCTTTGAGGTTCCATTACCCAGAATCTCTAACATCTGGACTGTGCCTGACTTAAACTCCAAATAGTACATGTTGGCACATTTACCTGCCTCTTCCCTTACCAAAGCAAACAAACAAACAACAAAAACCAAAACCACTCGATTAAGAGGCATCAAGGAATATTAATTTCACTATGTGATATTTCAGAAGCCCTAACGGGAGATGATGGCTGACAATTCCTTTTGTGGATTTTCGGGAAATTATAGCAAGCCATAAGTAAGGAAATGCAGGCTGTCATGAATAGGAAGTTTATAACTTCTCACACAAGCCTCCCCAACAACTGAACCAACGTTCTGTTCTCTCTTCCGCCTTTTACGTTTTACTGGAGAAGCAGAATGGCTCCGGGCAGCTTCACTCAACGAGGGCTTCACTCCTGGCTTCCGTGTGAATTTGCTCTGAAATCATAAAGTAAAACATAAAAGCAGGATGGGAAGAGTAAAGAAGCTGCGCTGCAGACTCCACCGTGATTATGTATTCTATCCAGGGCACACTTAACTCTCTAATTGCTAATTGTAATCTAAATGAAAACATGTGTTTCTTGTTAAATTCATCAACTTCCCTCCTAAGTGCTACCAAGGAGGACTGTGATTAAGGCTGAAGGCTCACCTCGGGGTTCTGACACCCACGGGGCTCAGGCAGTCGTTGAGATGTCTTTGGAAACTGGAGCCTGAGATGGGTGAGTGTACTCTTTTCTAAATCCCACAACTGGAGAAGACCTGGAGAGGTCAATCGGGTAGGAGCTCGGCAGGTCACATGCTGCACTGTCTCCTCAGAGATTCCGGCCAGCCCTATTTGGACTCTATCCCTTTGCCTCCTGAGGATACCCTATGGAGCTCTAACATCCTACAGATTGGAACCAGAGTGCAGCAAAGGAGCTGGTTCCCCACTGGGTCGCGTGGAGGCCACCCATCCCTGACAAGTACAAGAGGCTCTGAATGAAAGGATGCTTAGAAAGATCCTACTGGGACACAAAGGATTCTGGAACACAATAGAAGACCAGAGTTCCATTATCTGATAAGTACAAATTTAGTATTAAAATTGAGGGAAAGCCTAGGGGCTCTAGTATCACTCAACTTTTACAGGGAAAAATCCCATCTTGAATAAAAACAAAATCTTGGGTAGAGAATGGGACTGTTATTTTTATTAAGGTATGGTATGAGACCCCACACCAAACTAGTAATAATCACATGACTTTTTTCTTTTTACAAATTACTTTTTCCGTATTTGTTTTCATTGAGCTCACAAAGAGGCTATGTGGATAGCTGATCAATACACGTGAAAAAAATCTATAAGGTGGGAGTTTGTCTGAGGGTGCACTCTTGAGAGAAGTAGAATCAATAAGGGACACATGTAAAAGAGGGAGGAGCAGGGAATGAGAGAGAGAAGAGGAGCGAGAAAGAGAGAGATTGGCTTACGAGGATTAGTCTTAAAATATCCAGCTGAGAGAGAAACCAACAAGGCCCTCCCTCAAAGACAAGCAAAGACAATGAATGTTCCTCACTAAGTCCTCTGTTCTACTCAGGCCTTCTGGGGCCTGAATGAGACCCACCCACATGATGGACAATCGGCCATATTCAGGCTATTTATTTACATATTAACGTCATAAAGAAATATTCACACAAACATCTTCAGAATAAACCAAATATTCTGGGCACTCTGTGGTCTTGTTGAGGTAACAAGGATTTAGTTATCATAAAGTCTAAACTTACAATGCATTCAAAGCACTGAATCTTATGGAAAAGCCTAGGAAATGCATAGCTCAGCAAACATGGCTGAACATGGACACAATGATGCTTGCCCCATCTGTGGGCACGGGTGAAGCCAATCGTGCCAGTCTGTTGGCCTGTGGGAGAGAGCATAAGGCTAGTGCCTCGTTCTCTGTCTCTATGGAGCCTGGGAACTTGGGGTCCGTTTTCTCCTCTGTAACTGTCTTAGGAGAATCAGTGCCTGAAGACGGGTATGCAGGAGGCTTGGTCTACTTGGCTGGAGCCCCGATTGCTTCCAAACAATTCTCAGCCACAAGTTCCTGAGTACCTGCAGGGACTCATGTTGCTCCTGTGTCTTAGTTATGGTTTCTATTGCTGTGAAGAGTCACCAGGACTATAGTAGCTCTTATAAAGGAAAACATTTAATTGGGTGGCTTACAGTTCAGAGGTTCAGTCCATTATCAGTATGGTGGGCCATGGCAGAGTTCAGGCAGACATGGTTCTGGAGAGGTAGCTGAGACTTCTACATCTTAAACAGGCAACAGGAAGTAATCTGAGGTACTAGGTGTAGCTTGAGCATGTATGAAACCTCAAAGCCCACCTCCACAGTGACACACTTCCTCCAACAAGGCCACACCTTCCTATAGTGTCATTCCCTATGAGCTTATGGGAGGCAATTATATTCAAGCTACCACATCTTGGGATACTGGATCAGAACCAACTGGGTATGTGTTAACCCCAACCCAAGGTATATAAAACCCTCTTTCCCTTCAGTTAAGCTCCTGGGACTGGAAATCTTTTTCTTTGGGTCTATCATTGGTTAAACTATTGTAGCTCCTGCACTATGGTATGCAAGGCGGGAACTAGGCTGGGGATTTTAAAACATATACACAGAGAGACACGGGGACACGGGTCATCTTTGAATTCCCCAAGAATGCCAAGAATGCCCACTTTATTGTGTTCAGTGGCAGCTTATATAGGGATCTGGCCACACCCCAATTCTCAGAATCCTTCAGCTGCAGACCCATCAGACTGACATCAGGGTCTCCTGCTCAGAGCAGCTGCAAACACAGAAAAGCAAGTTGTTTTGCCCAGAGCAGCTGCAAGCATAAGAAGTGGTTTACAGGAAATTCAGGGTCTGGGGGTCCACAGCTCCCAACAAACTCTGTTTCCTCAAAATGCACATTGACTCCCGGTACCTCAGGATGTGAGTCTGGAGGTATGGGCTTCACTGAGATGATGAGTCTACATGAGGCCATTTAGGTATGGTAGTAATTCAGACTGACTGATGTCGTTATAAGAGAAAGTCACCATGGACACTCAGTGGCATGGCCATGGGAGGATGCAGGAACACAACTATAATCTGGAAGCCAGGGAGATAGGACCCAAGAGAAACCAACCTTGCTGATAACTTGGTGTTGGACGTCCAGATTGTAGAGCAGCGAGAAAATAAAAGCCCGGTGTGCGAGCCCTTCCACCAGGGGTAGGTTATTATGTCCACCTGAAGCATTGAACACAGGCTCCTTAAAGCATAAATGGTATCGCCACACCATCCTGAACAGTGATGGTCACCCCTGTCATGGTGAGAACTTTCCTCTGACAATGACTACCATAGTCCAGGACAGAGGGCACAGGCAAGTTCCTCCTAGCTCCGCCTCCACCCCACTAAATCCCTGTCACACCTTGGATCACGGAGACCCTAGCTGACACACGCATGTTTTCTTCTCGGAGTTTTTCCCATATTAACTTGGTTTTTATCCTCTTGCACCTTTGCCACCCTCCCCCACCCATGGCTTTGCTTTATTTTCCAAATTCTTTTGGGGCCTCCACTGCATGACATTGGACTTTTCATTCATGAAGTGCTCTGATCCTTGGCTCGTGTAAGGATTCATTTTTTTAAAGTAAATATTATGTAAATCAACTCTTATCCCTCGAACCTATCAAAGAACCTACAGTTCACACTTTCTTGGGTCCCCTACCTTCATCAATAGAAACATACTGAAGCGTGTGTTCATCAAGGACTTCCTTCATTATACAACATTAGTCTAGTCTCTAAAGAACCTGTGTGCATGTGAGAGCATGCGTGCGAGCGTGCGTATGTGTATGTGTATATCCAGTATTTTCTACTGGAGATATATCCTGCATCAAAGCATACATACATACTATTTTGAGAAATCCACAATAGACTCCAGTATTGGAATGTTTGGTTCCCAGCTGGTTGTGCTGTGTGGGGAGGTGACACAGCCTTGCTGGAAGAGACACGTCCGTGGGGGTGGAGTGGAGATTTGAGAGTTTGCATCCTTGCTCCACTTACAGTTTGCTTTCTCAGTTTTTATGCTTGAAGATGTGATTGTTTTCTCAGCTTCCTGCTACCGTCACAATGCCTACTGTTTGTTGTCTTGCCTCCCCACCATATTGGATGCTTAACCTTCTGGAGCCAAAAGCCAAAATAAAGTCTTTTGTTCATCAGTTACTTCTGGTCATGGTATCCTATCAAAGGAACAGAGAAGTAGCTAACATACGTATACACACGTGAATGGACCTGGATCATACACTACTGAACATTCAACACCACCGGCAAGCTAAGCAGTCTAGGAGAGCTGGAGTAACTTGTGCCAAGTCAAAGGTCACAACGCTATTGTGATCGCTTTGTGAATGCGAATTTTTAATCTCATTATCTGCAGTACTGGACAGCCGTTTAGTCCGCATTGTCTTCATCTGTTGTCACCCTGAACTCAACTTACTGGCAGTATTTCCCACTGGCTGTTTGGAACCTGCAGTATTTGGAATTCTGTCCATGTTTAACCACTGGGGTCATTTTATTTTCCAAAGAACCTCCTTAAGGCTTTATGGCTCATCTTGGTTGGCTTGTGTTTCCTATTTCATTGGCTTCCATTTCTGTTTTTGTGTTCTTCTTCTCTCTTGCCTTCTTCTTTTCATCTTTTTGTCAGTGGTTTCATTTTTATTTTTAGCCTTTCTTCTTTCATGATTGAGGCATTTTATGTTTTGATTTTACCATGACCCCTCTTTTACCATGTCTCACAAGTTTTAATATTTAGTATTTTCATCACCATACATTATCAAGTTTTTTTTATTTCCAGTTTGCTTTCATTTTTGGCTTATACGCCTGGAACTTTCCCTTTTAGTGTTATTTTAAATATTTTTATTAATTTTTTGACAATTACATACATGCCTATAATGTATTCTGATCTCACATTTGCTCTGCACTGCTTCCCTTAACTCCTCCTAAATCCCGTGTCCACTGTCCTGTCAATCCTCGCCCAGCTCCAGCCCCCTTCTAATCACTCCAACCCCCCCCCCCCAACCTCATGTCCTCTTTTCTCTAATGATTCACCAAGTCCGATTTGTGCTGCTTGTATACTCATGGGTGTGGAACCATGGGTGTGGAACCATGGGTGTGGAACCATCCACTGGAACATGGTCAGCCTACCCTTAAAGACGATGGTGGAAGTCGTCAGTTGTTAACTCCTCAGTTAAGAGCAGGACCTTTGAACATCCCCTCTTTGTTTGCTCGAATGCTGATTGCCTTGGTTGTGCACAGGTAACCACAGCTGCTGTGAATTCACAAGTACTGTGATCCTGCCACGTCCAGAAGATTTTTGCAGTCTCATTCTTTGCCTTTCTGTCCCCTCATCCATGGTGGCCCCTAAGCCTTGGGGTGTAGGTTGTTATATAGCTGTTCCACTTATGACTGAGGACAGCACAGATACTTCTCTGGACTTTAACCGAGTTCTACATTTCTGAGTTAGTCACCATTTACTACACAAATAAACTCTCCTGATGAGGTCTGAGAGCTGCACTCATCCGGGTCCTGTATTTAGAGGGTAGTTTGATACTATGTCCTTTCAGCAGAGCAATAGAAGTAGACTCACCCCCTGGGTCCTGTGAACTCCCAGACATGGACTCTTGGCCATGTTTACAGAACCAGGCATGTGTTCCTTCCTGTAGAGCTGGCCTGAAATCCAATCATAAAGTAGTTGGCTATTCCCATGACATTCATGCCACTATTGTCTGTGGGTGTTGTCTTACCATAATAGCCATTAATGTAGCTCACAGAGTTCACATCTGGGTAAGATTGTTGATAACTTTTCTCTTCCTGTAGTCTACATAGTCAGCTATGGAGCTAGCCAGCAGGGAGGAAGCTTCCCAGTCAATAACCAAACTGTTCTCCATTTTCTGTGAGCAAAGTATGTGATATTTTTAGTAATAGGATCTTATGATCATGTTCTGGCAGGCAACCTAGAAAAATGATAATAACCTATGTAGTTTGGTATATTCTGGAGTCTGGCCAATAACTAGAGGAGAGATATCCTACACCTGGCATCTGGCTATTTACCTGGCAACTTTTAACTTCTGGGAGGAATATTATCTTTGTGTAGGTTAACACCAATTAAATTTTATATGCATATATGTAACATATGCATACTGCTTATAAAACTGTAGGTTTTCAGATGGCTTTTCAGAAATTCCTTAATGCTTTTTATCCCACCCCCTCTTCTTCTCTACCTTTCCATCCTCCCCATATAAACCTCTCTTCCCACTGATCCTTCCTTGCCCCCCCTTCATGTCACCAGTACTTTGACATGATACTCCCTTAAGATCTTCCTTCTCCCCAAGAATCTTTCCTTTCTCATTTCCTTGCTTCTACAGATACTCCAAGTTAAACACATAAATCTACAGATTCAGTGTTAGGATCCACATATCAGTGAGAATAAGCAACATTCGTCTTTCTGGGTCCGGGTTGCCTCACTCAGTATAATATTTTCCAGCTTCATTCAGCTATCTCCAAATTTCATATTTCTTTACAGCTGAATAAAATAATATTCTTGAAAATGTGGTTTTTCTTTCATAAATTTTGTGACACTGTTTTCCCGTCTTTATTTTTTCCAACACTGATCTCAAGGAAGGTGTCTCGTGCTATTTTGTGGTCTTAAGACAGAGTGTCCAAGACTGGAGGATATATAAAGAAAAAAGACTTACTTATTACAGTTCTGGGGATTGGAAAGGTCAAGGTGGAAGGGGTCCAGGGCTGTTAAGGAGGGTCTTGCTGCATCAGCATCCACTGCAGAAGGCTGAAGGGCATGTGAGCATGAAGGGAGAGAATGGAATGAGACCAAGCTCATTCTTTGGTCAGGATCCCACTCCTATGATCACCAATCCACTCCTACGATGGTGCGAGATCCACTCAGGACACCAGAACTCCACAGCCTCGTAAACCTTAAAGTGTCCCACCTCTAACGTGGTTGCACAGGGGACTAAGTTTATAACACACATTTCAGGGACACTTTCACGCCATAGCAGTCAATGTCACGGTCTTAGAAGGAAGTAGAAGTCCTCTGTATCTTCCTTCTGGCTTCCTCAAACAAATGGAATGTCCCCTTCCTGTCCACCTATCTCCTCTGCCTCCATGCCTTAAGTTGTTACGGTGAAATAGTTATGCCTATCAAAAGCTAATTTTTTAAATGTCACTGTTACCTCACAAAGCTCTTAGACTGTAGTTCCTTTTCATTCTTCAAGAGTCTCTTCTCTGCCCCACCTCCTAAGGAGAGCACACACTCCATGACGACAAGGAAGTTCCTACCACATCACCCTCCAGAGTCCTAAAACCTGGAGCAGCTGTGTCCAACACACAGTAGGATCACAGGCTTCTCTTATTCCTAGAGTCCACAAACACATGACATTTATTCCAATGTATTTCTTTGATTGGTTTTGTAGTTGTTAATCTGTTACTTTGTCCGTTGTGTATATTAGTTTTTTTTCCTGAGTATGTACATATAGAGAAAACACAGAAGATATAGTGGGTTTGGTGCCATCCACAATTTCAGGCGTCCACTGGTATCTTGGCACAGAGTCACTAGGGCCAAAGAGTAACACTGAACTTGTCAAGAAAAATGGGATCAGCACAATGGCTGAGTGGGTAAAGGTTCTCGCTGCCGTGCCTGAGAACCTGAGTTCAATGCCCAGAACTCACATGGTGGAAGGAGATAACTGGCTCCCAAAAGTTGTCCTTTGACCTTCCCAGGAACACCATGACACACTTGGGCATGCACATTTGCAGGAGTAGCAGGGAGACAGAGGCTCCCAGGAGGTATCTCCAAGAGCTTCCAAAGATCTTTTGTTGGGAAATCTGATAGAAGTGTTACTGTAGGAACATAGTAGATGGATCAAGTAGAGAAACATGGCAATATATAACTCCTGGAAAAACAAAGAGTCATGTAAGAAAGAAAATACAATCATAAAGAGGGATGTGTTGCTACTGTGAGCAAAACCTCCATAGTTTAATCAGATGTTTTCAGAGAGTTCTGTGTGGAGAATGTGGAGGAGGGGTGTGCATAGTTATACAGAAGATGGCCTTCAGGGAAATTTTCTGTACAAGTGTTTCTATGTATGTTTCATACAGAGAGTTAACAGATAACATCAAAAACAGAAAAAAAACAATAAATAATAAGAGTGTTCCTTAGAAAATTGGAAGTAAATACAGGAATTGATACTAAAGTTATTTAAATTGGTTGCCTCAGAATTACAGAAATCAGGCAGATGGAAGGCAAGTGAAAGGGATTTTGTAGCGCTATATGACAGAATAAATTCTGTATATTTATTATTCTGATAAAATTAAAGTTATGACAGAATCTATTTAGATAAATCTTGAATAACCTTTTGTTTTCTTTTTAAATTGTTTCTTATTTTTTTTAATTAAAATACAATCACATCACTCCCTTCCCCTCCCCTTTCCTCATTCCAACCCTCCCCATGCTCTCCTCTCAAATTCATAGTCTCTTTTCCTTTAATGATTGTTGATACACACACACACACACACACACACACACACACACACACACACACACACATCTATATATAGGGAGAAAGAGAGATAGACAGAGAGATGCATACACATAAGCATAACTATGTAAATACAACCTGCTGAGTCCATTTAGTGTCCTTGCATAAATATGACTTCAGGACTGAACACGGGGTATTGGATAATCAATTAGGGGCTCATCCCTGGGAAAGACTAATTCCTCCTTTCTCTGCTTGTATCAGCTGCTGTCGTCCTTTGTCTAGAGTTGGAGTCCTGTGAGAATTTCCACTTCCACATTAGCATGTCTATTGGTATTGTCATCGTTCAGGTCTTATTTAGGCAGCCATATTGTTGAAGCATCATGGATGTGGCTTCCCTGTCATTTCTAAGAGGGACAACCTCAGAGCAGACTTCCTGGCCCTCTGGTTCTTCACATCTTTCTTCCCTGCCTTCCATGATGTTTCCTGAGCCTCTGGTTCTGGAGTTGTATTGTAGGTGTATCTAATGGGGCTGAGCACCCCATTAATAGCTGTTCTCTGTGTTTTGACCAGTTGTAGTTTTCTGTAATGGTCCCTGCTGAACCATGACATGCTGAAAAGACATGCTTCTTTGATGAGGAGTCAGAGCTACAGTTACCTGTGGTTATAAGGATACATATTTGGAAAGAAGTTAAGCATCATTCTTGTTGACTGAGGTGACATTAGTAGGTTCCCCTACAAAGGTCCATTGGTTCGCTAACCGTAGACAGTTTGCTGGGGTTCCCGTACCAGGCATGGTTTTGTTCCTGCTGAGCAAGCCGTAAGTCCAATTAGACAGCTATTATTTCCCGCCAGGATATGAGATGGCCAGGGGTTCTTTGTGAAACAATCAGCAGAAATTTCAAGATGGTGACAGCCATCAAAGGACCTCATGGGTCTGCACAGTATGCAGCCCACAGAATTCCCCTGGGTGTATGCCATGAGAACATATAATCTGGATTAGAGTGTAGACTTACGTTGACCATTTGTTCATTAGAAATGAATGTGATGGTCAGACCATTAGGGACAGAGCTCATGGATCGGAAACCTATGTGTGTGCTCCCCTTCCACGTAGATGTTCACAGTGACGGACTGTGACTGTGGCAAAAGGAACATCAGAGCAGATGCCATGCTGTGTGACCCAGCAGCTGCATCTGAACTGGTCTGCAGTCTGGGCCACTGCCTGGTCTCACAGGCTGATGGTGTCCACACTGCCAACTACCTCCTTTCTTCTTGTGATCCCAGGAAGCCTCCGAGGGCTGTGAGAGCCCCTTAGCTAGGATTCTGAGACCCTCATACAGTCTGACTCTAGTTCTGCCTACTTGGAAGCCAGGTCTGAATATATATCCCCTACCCTTCTAATTAAATCTTCACCAGTCTGCTCTTTTCCTCGAACTTTCTCAGACAAGATTGTATTTGTCCTGTGGCTTCCAGGAATTAAGTGTACATGTCATTCATGTTTGCTGGCGCACAACCTCTGAAGACAGTGTGGCTCTCCCTAAAGTGTACAGGACAGGCCTGTTCCGCAGAGTCCCTTCCTGGTGCGGTGGTATCTAGCTATCTCTCTCACTCTGTCAACAATAGCACTAATCACTAGGATGCAGGCCCTGTTACAGCCGCTGCAGTGAAATCTCCATTTACAATGTGTGAAGCTTGTTTGCTTGGGGAAACAAACTTGGAAGGATCGTTTTCATAATTTGTGATATCTTGTACTAGGTACGATGTGTTCATCCCATGGACTCTAACAGCTAAGAGCATTGTAAGGTACAGCGCATGTCAAGCACGCACAGCTCCACCAAAGAAAACAGCCTTGACAAACGGCCGAAGGTAAACAATACAAAGCACAGAAGCTTGAAAGAAACACACAGAGAGGAAGAGCCCAAAAGACGGAACCAAGGCATTGATGTTCTTGGCCCAGGTATAGCTGAACTTTCCTGCTTCTGAAATAAAAGACGAGCATATGATCTTTGTGAACTCTGTAAGATTTCATATTCTCTGTCATTTTTTAAAGTTATTTTTAAGCTCACAAAGGTACCGTGGGACCCTTATAAAAGTTTCAAACGATGCAGAGCTTTCACATGAAAAGTGATTGTTGTCCTTTACTATTCCCTATGACCCTCCCCTCCCAGACGCCTTTGAATTTCTGCACACCACATGTGTGCTTTCATGCATGTAGGAACACATAGAGATCTTGCTTGTGTAAAAACAACATATATATATATATATATATGCATATAGAGAGAGACAGAGACAGAGGCAGAGGTATAGATAGATAGATAGATAGATAGATAGATAGATAGATAGATAGATAGATAGATACAAATATAGATAGATTGTTTACAGCTTTACTGAATATTATTTAATAACTGGTAGCTTTATATATCATGAAAGCAGAAGAGAGTGCTATGGTATGAAGAATGAGAGAGGCAAAAGGAGGAAAAGGGTAGAATAGGAATAAAGTATAACAACATCATACATACATGCACACACACATGCAAAGTTGCCACGATAAAACTCACTTCTTTGTATACTAACCAAAACCTCAACAGAAATTAAAGCAACAGAACCCCGATCTAAATTATTCCCAACACCTTTTCACCCCAGGACAACTAAACGTTTTCTCTACTAATGAGCTACACAATAGTATAACAATATAAGTAACCTGTGAAGGTACAGTTATCCCTCCACTTAAAGTCCCCTCAGTTCTTCTTATTTTGATTCTATATGAAGTGTTGCCGTGAGCATCCTTGTACAATTATCTTTGAGTGTATACATAAGTATTTTTATCAGACATATCTAGAAAAACTTCTGAATCCAAGTGGGTTAATGTTCTAATGTGAAGGGTTTTATCAGCTGACTTCCCAAGAATCATTTTATTTTTTGTTGAGAGAAAATGTTTGTACATTATTTGTGTAATGGATGATCTAATGCATGCATACAATATGTAATGATCAATTCTGGTCAATTAGCACTTCTGATTCCTCAAACATTAGTCATTTTTGTATATTGGTAACTATACACTCTCAGTTACTTTAAAATACATCATAGATCTTTGTAGACTATAGTTCCCCTTCACTATGCTATAGGGCACCAGAACCAATTCTCTTCCAATCATGCTTTGGTGACCCTAACATACCCCTTTCCTATCCCTGGAGGACAGGTAGAATGATTGACATGTCCAGCTCATGAAACACAATCAAGTATGGTATTTAGTACCAGCTGGGAGTTGTCCAGATTAATGACTGGGATGAAATTTGGCTCTTTATAGCCTTCAAATCATGCTATCCCCCATCAAAAAGAAATTTATCTTCTAAAATAAGGAGCAGAAAAGGGATATGGAGGCAGGGTGGCCAATTTATCACTGGGAATGAGATTAAAATTGCAGAATTCTAGCAGCTCTTAGTTTTCAATGTGGACCCAGACCCAGAATTGATCTTGCTGTGTGTGTGTGTGCACACACGTGTGCACGTGTGTACATGTGCAAGCCTGGGCATGGGGGTGGACAATATACTTTAAACCGAATTGTTAATATTTTTTTTATTGGATGAGCATCTTTTTGTGCTGCCTTTCAGTATAATGAGTTGCACCACTGAGTACAGTCAACACTCACAATGTAAGACAGACACCACCGACGCTAACACTCACATCACCCCACTGTCATTTGCCATTGATTCATCTCTGTGATTTCACACGCCCCTGTCCCGTGTCACTTCACACAAATGAGGACTGTATCCCCTCTACGTGTTCTTGTGCTATCTCAAACACTGTCATAGTCTCAGATGAGACTCTTGTTAAGAATTTCACTGGAAAGCCTCCCAAATAAATGATCTGTTAGAGAACCTAGCTCAGCACATTTTCCCACACCCAGCAGGTGCTCATTTTCTGCTTCCCGAGATGAATGGCCTGAAAGTCAAGAATAGAACTGATGGATGGAGGTTGAGCACAGAATTACAAATCCTTAAATCAAAAGTGCTTGGGATGTATGGGCATCCTTACCTCCTGCCTTTAGAGGTGGTTTTGTTGTTCTTGCTTTGAGAACAAAAGCTGGAGGCAAATTAATGACAATTCTCTTCCTCATTTGGCATCCGAGAGTGTCAGTTCTAAACGGCAGTGAGTACCTTCTTGCTGTGTGATAAGTGCTTTGGGGCTTGACTGTGTGGCAGGAGAGGGGATCAGAAAGGACACAGTGACAGTGCCGAAATTCGTGGTCACAGTTAGCACGGACAAGAAGCATGTGTGGTTCCTGTTCCTTGGGTAATGAAAGAAGAGTCAACACATCCTGGTTCCTTTTCTAGTCTGGATTCTCGGTCACCACCCGCCCTCTCTATGCAGAGCCCAGCCCTAATGCAGGGGAAAGAAGGGAACTGTTTGCCAGAAGAACTTGCAGCCGGGGTAACCCCAAGCCTCCTGGAGCTCCTGGGGGACAAAATATGTCATGGTAAGTTTTGCTCACTGAAACCTCTAACCCGCTTACAGAGGAACACTAGACCTGCCAGGGTTACTATCCAGTACTTCCTCCCACAAGGACCATTTTGTCTGCTCCAGTTGGCTATCTCTCAGGACATGTGCACCCTTGCATTCCCTCTTCTAGTTCCTCGTTATCTTCACTTTGTATATGAATAACAAAGGCTCAAGGAAAGTAAAGAAGTGAATAAGGTCCTATGATTTAAAAGGGCAAAATCAAGTTTGAATTTAACTAATCCGATAGAGAGCCCAAGTCTTTAGGTATTCTACCCCCATGTCTTCTAGGAGGAGTAAAGTTCAAGGTGCGCCCAGTGCCATGGAAGAGGAGGGGGAGCAATGTATTGGGGATCACAGTCATTACAAACCCCCTATTCAAAGAGCAGAAGACTTGAAGGTGGAAGAATGGACCAATGTTCCCCAGAACTGTTTGACACCAACAGGCTTAGAGAAATGAAAGCTATCCATGTGTCGAGTTCAATGTTAAACTGATGACACAGTAAGCAATGAGAAAAGTACACTTTCTTTAACTTACTATGTGTGTGGTTTGTACTCTGAAAAGCAGTTGAAGACAGCCCTTTCCTTGGGTTCCTGAGAGCCATGACAAAGAACAGCGGCCAAGCTCTCTGCATGGAGCTATATCCAGGCAATGCTTCACAGGTTTCCGATAGCAATGTTTCCCAGTGAGTCGCTGTAAACAAGGAAAGTGAACCTGAGTTGGCCATACTCAATGACTTATTTATTCTACCCACTATTTCCCTAAGGAGAGAGATCAGAGGGTTTATAAGACTAAGTCCTTCTCTGTTTTCCTTCTGGAATGTTCCACAGTTTTACAAGAATGTAAAGGGCCTTTCAAAAAGAGGGGAGAAGCATGCAGTGGTTCAAGAAGGGGAATGAGCTTCAAGGTATCACGGGAAGAATGAGGAGAGGCTTTGTGAGCGGGGTGGGTTCTGAAGGCTACACAACAGAAAGAGCAGCCATCAAGAGGAAACCAACAGAGGGGACCCCTTCACCTGACACTGTATCCAGAGCTGTAAGGGAACAATGTCTGTTGTTGAAGGCACCCAGTCTGTGGCACTCTGCACCACGGCAGCTAAAGCTGTGGGATCCGCCTGCCATTCCCAGCTTCACCAGATCCTAACTTCCCACCACTCCACTCCCTTTCACTTGAGGTAAAGAAGGCAGTGAACTGCTTCTTCCTAGATTTCTCTTACCGAGAATCACCAGAGGAGAGCAAGAAAAAAAAGCAAGAAGGGGAGTTCTCAGAGTAGACAGTGTAACATGAGGGAGCCAGGCCTGCTTGTTTGTGTTTCTGTCCTGCCCGGCCCCCAGCTGTTTAGTCCCAGAGAAAATCACACACAGGACTCCGTAAGTTATAAAGCCGACTGGCCCATTAGGTCAGGCTTCTTACTGGCTAACTCTCACATACTGATTAACCCATTTTTCTGATCTATGTTAGCCATGTGGCTCAGTACCTTTTTTCAGTGGGGCAGCTCACATCCTGCTGCTTCGGTGATCTGGGCAGGAGTGGGAAGAATCAACCTTCTCCTCCCCAGAATTCTCCTGCTCTCCTTGCATCATTTCCACTTCCTGTCTGATTTCCCTGCCTACACCTCCTGCCTGGCCAATCTGTGTTTATTTAAAACATGACTGACAGAATATAGACAATTCTCCCGTACCACTTCCCCCTCTTTTTTTAAAAAAAGAAAAACAAAGGAAAATATCCATAGTCCATTTTTGGGAATGTGAGTGTAGTATTCCAGACTACTTCCAGCTGGTTGGGGGTGCTGACAATCTTATGGGAACCTAAAGAAAATTTAGAGTTATGATCAAGTCCTGACTGAAGTATCCTATGAGTCCTGATCATCTCAGGCAGCTGTCTTGAATCTGTTCTGGATGAAGAACTCAGACATCTGGGCCATTTGTTCCTACTGGAGATTTCTCAGGTGGTCTCCCTTTGTCAAAGATGATTTTTCTTAACTCTGAATAAATCCAGAGCCTCTTATTTTCTGTGGAAACAAAAGCAAAATCTCTTTTTGAAAGTAACATACCTTTTGACTTTAATTTTGAAGCCAAGGTATTTTCAAAATGCCTATCTTGGATTAATTCTGCAGCATTTATAAGCAAATACCTTTTAGCAGCTGTTTCTCCTTCCTCAGCATTCAAACAATTCAAAGAGAGCATAATAGCAAACAGTATCAAGATTCTCTGTGTATTTTCTATCTTTACGTGGCTTTATTTTAACCTCTATTTCTTTTATTTTTACTTTTAACTTTTGGCTTTTTGAGACAGGTTCTCTGCATATCTTTGTCCTGGAACTCCCTCTGTAGACCAGGCTATCCTTGAACTCCCAGAGATCCGTCTGTCTCTGCCTCCCCAGTGCTGAGATTAAAGGTGTGTACCACCACACCCAACTACTCTCTTTATTTCTTTTTTTAGTTTAAGGCTTTAAACCTTTTTTTTAAGACTGCATATATTTTTAACACATTGTAAACCATTTAGAGGTTTTCTTAGTCTTTGAATCTCTCTTTACTGTAGATCTCTCTTTTTCTGACCACATGGGTCTTTAATTTGCTAAGGAATATGGAGAAAACAACAGGCAAAAGTTCTTAAGGCGTTTCAAGGTCATTGCCAGGAAGCAAGCTGCAACAGTGTTTCCATAGTCTGGACTGCCTGCTTGAAAGAGTCAGAGTTTTCCCTGGCCCAACGGCCCAGAAAGCCAGCATTTTAAAACAGCGTAGCTTTTTTCCTGCTACTGCTGAAAACTGAAATGCTTTAGTCTAGTCTTTCCCAAGCTTTCTCAGGCTTTTTGTGGATGCAGTTATCCACGTGGGCGCCATTCTGTAACATGAAAAGGCCGGGCCTGCTTGTTGGGGTTTTTGTCCTGCCCTGTTCCCCCAGCTGTTTATTCCCAAAGTAAAATCACACTGAGATCTCTATAAGTTATAAAGCTGATTGGCCCACTAGGTCAGGCTTCTTACTGGCTAACTCTCACATATTGATTAACCCATTTTTCTGATCTATGTTAGCCATGTGGCTCAGTACCTTTTTTCAGTGGGGCAGATCACATTCTGCTGCTTCAGTGATCTGGGCAGGAGTGGGAAGAATCAACTTCCTTCTCCCCAGAATTCTCCTGCTCTCCTTGCATCATTTCCACTTCCTGTCTGGTTTCCCCACCTACACCTCCTGCCTGGCCAATCAGTGTTTATTAAAACATGACTGACAGAATACAGACAATTCTCCCCCACCAAGACAGGGCATTGCTTGAGGGGTCCGTAGGATGCTGTGGATGCCAGAGAGAGTCCTTGGCAGAAACTTCTGGAGTCTCACCCGCAGATACCATCTGTGCATTGGTTAATCTGAAGGACGTGCAAAGAGAAGAGGGACCAGGTCCCTGGAAAGGCCACCTTGACTCCTAGTGAAGCTCCCCGACAAGCACTGGCAGATGGCATTTGGAAAAGGGATAGCATTTTTTTTTAACCTACCCTTTGGCCTGAGCAACTAAGCTCCACCCCCTGGCAGATCCTTGGTCCAGTTCCTCCCTCCCACACAGATAGGGAGACTTGGAAGGGCACAGGCCTGCTTCAGAGATCACCACTTTTAAACCTTCCCCATTGCCCTTCTCTTTGCTTCTCGCCTGAGTCCAGAAAGCTTACCAGGCTGTAACTAATATTTATTATCGTGTGTGTGTGTGTGTGTGTGTGTGTGTGTGTGTGTGTGTGTGGTGCATGCCTACACATATATGTGCGGAGGCCAGAGATCAATGCTGGGCTTCTTCCTCACTCACTCTCCACCCTGTATTTTGAGTCTTTCACTGAACCTGGAGCTCACTGGTTTGGCTAGACCAGCGGGCGGGTAAATTCCAACAATCCTCATGTCTTTGTCTCAGAGCTGAGACGGCAGCAAACTTTTTACAGGCTTGCTGGGGATCCAAATCCAGGTCCTCGTGCAAATGCTTTCCCCACTAAGTCAACCCCGCAGACTGTGGATATTACTTATTAGTATTAATTTGTATCAGGTCCCATTAATTTGGACAGTCCATGGAAGGAACTCACGTCAGCACAAAACTGCAGCCAGCCAGTGTGTTGGAATTAATTGGGCCAGGAGGCCGCCAGTTCCTTGGCTTCTGCGGTCAGTCTTTGTGGATTTTTTTTCTCTCTTGCTCTCTCCCAGCAAGTGCTGGGGCCGAGCGATGCCTCAATCCTTACTCCGCATGCGCTGAAAACTTGCAGATAAAAGCTGTGGCTGGGACCAGCCTAATTGGAGAGAATTGCAGTTTAGAGGTAAGGGCTGCAGCTAATAAGTCAATGGAGGAGCAGGGTGCAGAAGAGGAGGTGGAGCACGGCTCTTTTTTATGAAAATGTGGGCCTCCCCACAGTCTTTCCTCTTCAGCTGCTGCCTCACAGATGGACCCTTTAATTGAATTTTCCTACAAGCCTGGGGGAGGGAGTCATTGCGGGTCCAGGAGCAATTGAAGTGAATCCGATGGCTTGCGTTTCTTTTCATCAGGGGCTGAGGGCCAGGTGGGCAGTTGTCATTCTTGGCATTTTTAATCTTCTTCCTGTTCCCTCTTCTATTTTTTTTCCCCATTCACCTAAAGGTTTGTCCTCCTTTGAAGTCCCCACCCAGCGTTTTCTGGCTATATCCTGGTCTTATTCCCAAGGGCAAGCTTAGAGAAAGATGAATTGGGAAGACGGGATTCTGTTTAACTCCACTGCTTCCATTGACCTCTTATTGAGCATCTGAGCTATGTCGAGGCCTGGGTGCCACAAGGAAGGAGAAAATGAGAAGTTTAAAGTCTGCCTTTGGAGAACTTAGGCCTCGCCTGGAAGAACACTCGTTGCTGTTTAATCTTACTTGAGAATTTCACACACGAATACTGTGTTTACAGCATCTCTGCCTCTTCTCTTCCGTTCTGAAATGCCTCCCATGCAACCCGAACTCCCTCTCGAATCCAGGACCTCTTCTTTAAACATGGTTTTATATATCACATAGGGATATGCATAATGTAGTTATAAATGAAGTCTGCCGAGACTATTTCATGTTGTTCATTTGTCTATGTGTTTAGGACTGACCGCTTGGGATGACTAGCCTACCCAGGGCTCATCCTTGGAGAAGGCTGATTCTCCCTCTGTGAGTAGCCATTATTTGCCTGTAGCTCCAGTGGGGCCCTGAGAAATTTCAGTTCACATTGGCTCGTCAACTGGTGTTGTCATTTTGCGAGTCTTTTTTTAGGCAGCCGTATTTTTTGAGAGTTGGTGGCTACAGCTTCTTTGTCACATATAGAAGCCACTACATTGCCTCAGAGGTCCCGGTTCTTTAGCTCTTGCCATCTTTCTGTGCTCTCTTCTGAGATGTTCCCTGAGCCTTAGACATAGGGACTGTGGTGTAAAAATATAAGACTGGACACCCCTGGGCAGTTCTTTTCTGCATTTTGCCCAGCGGTGGCTTTCTGTGACGGTCTTCATCTATTGCAGAGAAAAAAGCTTCTTTGATGAGGGATGAGAGTCCCATTCATCTGTGATTATAAGCAGAAATATTTAGAATGCAGTTAGGAATTTTGCTGGTTTGGGAAACTGGCAGGAGTAGGTTCTCCCCTGGGGTTCGTGGCCTTGCAGGCCACAGGTAGTTATAATCCCAGGCAAGAATTCTCTTCCACTGAGCAGGACTTAAGCTCAATTAGGTAGCCATCAGTTGCCCCAAGAAGCAAATCTGCCCAAGGAATAACACTCTTTAAAATAAAAGCAAAAGACAGTGAGCAAAGCAATAGCTAAAGGCAACCAAGGGACAAGAGAGGCAGTAGAAAGTCTTAAATGTAATACGATGTAAGACTAAAAGATACAGGGCAACCATAAGAAGCCCCTTGGGAGTCAGAGGGGTTGAGGGATACTTCATTTGGGAATGACCTATAAGTTAACTCGTTTGGGGTGAGGCAGGGGGGGCTAACTCCTTTTGTCAGGAAGAGCAATAGATCTGGCAGTGTTCAAGAGAAGAGAAGAGAAGAGAAGAGAAATGAGTCCCATCTTCCTCCTCTTGTGCAAATATGTATGTGTCTATGCCTAGCTCTGAAATATGGACTTTCTAAGAACTCTTAGGATTTCTTCTTTTAAAATATCCAGTTTTGTTCCTTATCGTCGACTATGGCTATTTTTCGGGGTTCGAGATTCTCTTCTGTTAGAATCAAAGAAATTTTTGGGTAATGATTATTATAACTTTAAAGTATTTACTCAGAAAATATGGGGGTGTCTAATAAATCAGAGCACTTAATAATACTAGAACTGAAACTAGATTAAAAGTTTAATTTAAAAGCCAGGTCTGTCTCCCACATCTATACCCCAGCCCTTGTCAAGGCTGCCTCCAAGACCTTTCCCACCAAAGGCCTGGAGTGTAGACCCCACAAACATGTTTCCAGAGATCAGCCCATGCCACCCACTGCTAGCCACATATCTTGCCTCCTCTATTAGAAAATCAAAAACAAACTCTCTTCAATGCACGTACATCATGATTCATAAGTAATGAGAGCCCTTGTGCTGGTGGGCACAGGCAGCGGGCCACAGCTGGTGTGTGCTCAGTGCTCAGAGACCTCTGCAGTCACAGGAAAGAGGGAGACACCCAGTTCTGCCTTGCTTCTCCAGGGGGGATCCCAGCACCGCCTGTCAAGAGCTGCCAGCTCAGTCCTCAGGAAGACAGCCTGGCATACTGAGCAGCTATGGTGAGCTATTTGCTGATCTCTGCATAGTACTGTGCTAAGAATTTCACGTCATTGCTGAGATTCTTTTTCATTGCAGGCCATCTCAGTCTGAGCACTATGGGTAATCTGTGCCAAATAACCCTTGCTCATAGGGAGCTTTTTGTGCATCAGGAAGATGCTAAACAATATTCTGACTTCTACTCACTAGATGCCAAAAACGATCTCCAGATAGGGCTAACTGTCCCCTGAGTGACAGACTGTCCCAGTGAGGACCACTCACTGTTTCTGAGTCAATCTGCTGGATCTTTATATCGACACTTTGGGACCACTTGCCTCTAATTCGGGATGGCACTGTATCTGACATTCTTTGTCCTGGGTCACTAAGGCTACACTATTCTACCACTTGAAGTTCTGGGTGACAGGCTAGACCCTCCATAAGCCAATGCATCTGAATATGAGCTTGATTAACAAGGGGGCAAAAGCAGGATCCAAGTCCCTGGGGCTCATGTTTCCTGGGTTGACTTGCTTGGAAACAGAGGCCAGTGGACATAAAACCCTGGATGAAGCCTTTCAATTGCTACCTGGTCATTAGTTAGATGTGTAGCCTCAAAAGGGGACACAGGCTCTCTGAGATTCAGTGATACCTGTAAAATCCATCACATAGGATCTTGGGAGAATTGGACAGGGTGTTAAATATTCAGTTCCTACCCACCTGTTGGGCACCTAGAAGGTTCACTCCATCTGAATGGTTTGGTCCTACCCTTTAGACAAGCATAGGTTTTTATCTGTAATAAAAACCAGTGAGCACCAAGCCGAGAATCCCACTAAATGGGTGTGTTATGAATAGAGGGCAGTATTTCCTTCCAAGCGAGGCATTTGAACTTGGCATAATCCAATCCCTTTGTGAATCTCCAAGTGATCCCCCTGTGACGGTGTACACAGGCCTATGGGACCAGGGTTGTTGTCTGAGTGCTCACGGAGGGGACAGGTGGGGGCTCTGCAGGTGTCTGTTCTCACAAGCTTGTCACCAGGAGCTTTGCCAAAGCCCAGCTCATCTGTCAGGTGTACAGGTGTGTCTGGGCTCAGTTTACACCCTGGAGTAAAGGTCATGGTTGCCAGGGTAGAGGGGCCTCCTCCTCCTCTACCCTCTAGGGATGGGAGCTTTTATCAACTTACATAAGAGCCTGCTACACCCTAGGACCCACAGAGGGCAACGAATAGGTTTCTCTCCCCACTCACACCGGAGAGTCATGAACCAGAGCTCCTTTGCAAAGGATCCTGGCGCTCAGTTCCCCTGAGGTTTGGAAGAATCTTGATGAAGGTTTGGGTCGCCAGGCAGAGGACCAGGGAGGCAGATTCGGCTGCCCTGTGAGGCATCACGCCTTGAGAAAGTAAAGCAAAATGAGCAATAGCTGGCAGATTCTGGGGCCGGCAATCTAGCTCAGGATTGCCTCTGTTCTTCACTTCTCTTTCAGACAGGCATTTTCCTGACTCTCTCCGGGTGGGTTGGGGGCAGACAGAGCGGAATAAATGAGGAAGCTCTTGCCGATCCATTCTGAAAGCCTCTCTAATGGCTGCGATTGGAAGAAGCGGGCCAAATGGAGTCCGAGGGTCATTCCGATTTCATGTATTCACAATCCCCAATCTTCCATTGAGTCATCGGGGTCCTAGAACCACTCTTGATGTTCAGCATACAGCAGGCTACTTCCGGTGTGGCTGAGGAGGCAGAGTTACGGAGGAAACACAGAGAGCCTGAGTATTTAAGCTCTACAGTGTCACTAGACCAAGCCATTCAAGCTCGGTAAGAGCCCCCGAGGAAGAAGAGCCTCGGCCACCAGGCTGCTGAGACCCAGTTGTGCTGGGAACAGGGTGGGTGTTGTGCAAACTTTGTGAAAATTGCATGAGTTCGGCACAAACTCAACTGGGCTAATGAGGACAGGATTTAACACAAGCCTGTGACAACATCACTCTTATATTGCAGACTAATGCCTCGGGGATAGTAGATGATAGAATCCACTAAAATTTAAAACTTGGAAAGAAAAGTGCGTGTGTTTCCCAAGAAAATGACAGGACCAGAGGAACCCATTTGAATGTAACCTAATAATTAAGACTGCACACTCTAGGGCCAGGCCTGGCTTCGAATCCCAATTCATTTACTGACTAAGGGAAAATATTTATTCTGTGTCTCAGTTTCGACATCTGTACAATAAGAACACAACACAATGTAACTCGTGCTGTTTTTCTGGCACGGTAAGTTAGCCCAAGCTATGGGACTCAACAACAACCTGGACCTATTCTTTTCAAGTTCCAGAAGCCTGAGGGCCGGGAGGGCTACCCTCCCCCTTGAGGCTCCAGGAAGGAAGGACTCCTTGTGTCCTCCAGCATCTTAGGGGTGGCTAAGGATCCTGTACTCCTCTGTCTTTTGGCTACTGTGTCTCTAGCCACAGGGCTCTCTCCTTTGGCCGCATCTCCAATGAGGATACTAGTTATATGTGGGATTTAGGGCCTACAGTAACCCTTCGGATTGCATCCTAATTAACTACATCTACAGAGATTCAATTTTCAAATATCAGGATTAGAATTTCAATGTAATTTTTAGGGGGGAGATGCATTTCTAAACTTAGAAACTAGCTCAGTCGGGTAGGTACCACTGCACTTCTTCAACAGCAGGGAACCTAGATTAGGGTTTTATGGAAACTGGGCCAAGGCCACCGAACTAGTGAATGGTAAAATGAGATCTAGGCAGGGTCCCTTCTGTTCCAGAATCTCTATGACTTCTGCACACGTTCGAGGGCAACTTGGTTTCTGTTTTCATCTAGTTACTTTATGGACTTCACGTAAATCTCATTTTCCAATCCCCGGGTTCCTCCACATGACACCCCACCACACACAAATTACTCAATTTCTACTTCACTGCTTTAGAAACCCAAATTCAAAGACTTTTGACTACGGTGGTATTGACACTTACATTTAACACATGTCTTAAAAACCCTTACTGTGCCAAGGACCTCACAATATTTAATTAGCAGACCAAAGCAGACTGTGAACTTCTCTTCCTTCATGAGTCTGAAAAGACTACAAGGCCTAAAATATTTGGAAAGCTGAATCAGGGGGATTGTGAGTTCAAGGCCAGCCTGGGCTACATAGCAAAACTGTAATTTGAAATTTCAAAACATATAAGATTTTCAGATAGATCTATCCAGAATTAGCCACATACAAAACAGAATTGGGAAGTGCCCGCTACCCATATAATCTCCCCAACAACTCTGTGAAGGGAGGGGTCAGTCTATGACCATGTTGCAGATCAGACAATGGAGGCACAGGAAGCCTAGGATCACACAGCTGAAAGGTACCTCAGTGATCCAGAACAAGGACCAGCCCTAAGTAGCCTGCCTTTTGGCTCTAGCGACTGTGGTTTGGTGTGTGCCATTCCCTGTGTGCATAGGGATGTTAAAATCATGTTTAATAGTTAAACATTGGAGATGCCACAGTAAGCTTCCTTTAGTTAAATATGCACCCCCTGAACGAGCATTCTTATGGGAGAATCAATGTTAGAGCAGGCGTGTCACTAAGGCTTTGGTTCATCGTGTCCAGTTGCAGGAATGAGGGAAGGACTTCTCGGGAAGCGAAAATGTGATCAGCCGAAGCACGAGACAGAGAGAAAATGGATGCCCGAAAATAGCAAACACTCCAGATGAATGCAGCGCGCCGTGCTCAAGGGCGAGGGCCTGGAGAGCCACCTCTCAAGTGGCCAGCTCCAAGCTCAGGAGCAATCAGAACAGCAGACTGGGGACTGCAGACATTGTCAAGTGACCCTCAAGCCCCAGCACATGCTTGTGGGAGGGAGATGATCAGATTCTGTCTGAAAGAATCCTCAAGGAGAACTTCCTGTTTCCCATGATTCACTAGCATACCTACTCAGTGCCAATAGAAGTGGAGTGGAGGGGGGTTCCTACCTAGTTTTGTTTTTACCTGATGTATTCTTGAAATTACCTACTATAATATATAGGGAATAATATAAATAATAGTGTATTAGAAGTATTAGAAGCTATTATGTATCTAGTATTCCATGCTAGAAATGTACAATAATGATATAACTATGTATATGAAATAGTACCTAGTAATGCAAGGAAGAGCATAAAAGATCCAATCTTATCTAGAGTTCATCTACTTCTTGCACAATTTTCCATGTTTCTACTCAGTTTTATGTAAATATGAAGGGGCAATAAACAATGGCACATTGTCTGTGTTAAAATCTGATGCAAGTAGAATCGTGATGTGCATTTCCCTGCAAATCTGGTTCTTATTTCACTTTTTCCAAGAAATTATTATTATTGGTACATGTAGTATCTGTTTCTTCACGGCCATTCTGTATTCTAATCCTGAAATTCACGTGTTTTTCTCTTTTACTTAGTTCACTTTTAAAATGTAGCTGTTATAAATGATGCCATGGTGCTATCTTCATATTGTTCTCCAGGTCTGCTTGTGTAGAGGCCAAGAGCAAAGATCTCAGAACTCGACTGAGTTCCTCCGAGTCACAGGAGGCAGACAGCTGAGTAACTGGGTTTGCAAGCTGCCCATTCGTGATGCAGAAGGGAGAGGAGGCTATGCTTCATGAAACAGATGCCTAAGGGTTGGAGTCCTGAATCCATTACCAAAAAAAAAAAAAAAAAAAAAAGAAAAAAGGTGGGCACAATTGCTCTTTTACCTGGAGGTTCCAAAAAGCTGTAGCCAAGTGGACTTCCCAGTGACAGAGCCCAGTGCCGCACAGAACTGTGAGCCTGTGGGGGATGGGGATCAGACTGGGGAAACGCTTGCTCGAAAGCGGGTGGAGCAGCTTCTAGGGCACTGAACTTGCTTTCCTGTAGTGCCCAGGATGGAATTTCTTGCTTTATATTTTCATAAACTACGCTGTTTGCGTTTCCCTTTCTGAATGCCCTGTCCAAACCTCTCTCAATCTAATTCGTCTCTATCTGATTATTTGTCCGTTGGTAGGCCTTTACATATCGCTTCCTTTCTTTTCCTGAGAATTGCATAGACATGCCTGCTCACCCAAGAAAGAAAGAGCAACAAGAGACCAAAGAAATAATCTATCTAAGTATAGCTTGGTGACCCAGTGAGTTTACTGAACTAACCTGACAGGAACACACATGAGGAGTGACTTATGATCAGGTAACTGGATCACAGGAAAGCTCCTCACACCAGCTCATGGCCGCTGCATGGGCGCTTCCTGTGCAACACGCACCTACGTCATTAAAGGGTCTCCTCTTTCCCAGCAGCTGTGGAGGCTGGTGAGGCTCCTGCTTTGGTCTGCTAGCTTCCTGAATCTTCCTGGGTCTTCCTTAGGAGTTTCCCGTGCTTTGTGACCCCAACGCCCTCCACAACAATGTTTCAGTTCCTAGGAAACAGCTACTTAGGATACACTCTGATATTGATCTAAATCGTTAATGATGAACACACGGGGGGGGGGGGGGGGGGTGCAAGCTGGCTCAGTGGGTAAAGGGGCTTGTCACCAAGTTTGAACACCTGAATTCCATCCCCAGAACCAGCAGAATGAGATAAAAAAAAACCTTCCAAAAGTTGTCCTCTGACCTGCACAGACACACACACACACACATACACACACACACACACACACACACACACACACACACACACTGTGACACATGTGTGCTGCCCCAACAGTGAACTAAATGAAAAATAAATGTGATTAAGATTTTAGATAATTAATGTAATTGAAACCCCTTCAGTATGAATTTTAAGTTGTACTGAGTCCTACTACTTTAAGGCCAATGAGAGAGAGAGAGAGAGAGAGAGAGAGAGAGAGAGAGAGAGAGAGAGAGATTCCTAAGGAACCGTTACATTGGCAGCACTTCACTCAAGAGGTGGGTTCTGAGAGTCTCCTGTGAATTAGACTGTGGGAGAAAGTGTACAAATAGAGACGTAACAAAGATGGGCTGTCTACTCTTCAGAGAGGTGCCGTTTAGAGCAGAAAAGAGGCAGCCATTTAAGATCAGTTACCGTCTCACAAGTGGCATCATACCCAGCCACATGTGTTAGTCACCCTGACACCGCTTCAGGACAGAAAGAACAAACTGCTTCCGTGGCTCTTCACTGAATGGCAGAGTAAGCAGGAATGGTGAGGATAGCTGCCGTCCTGAGCCTTAGGCCCCATTCAAGGCAGGACCCAAGGTGGCCAGCCTAGGGTGTGGTCTCACCTGCCACCTCCCAGAGCTAAGGCCCCTGGCAGAACTCAGTCCTTATCAAAACCACACTCTGTGCCCCTCATTCTTACACACCTCACTGAGCAAGGCGTCCTGCTCCTGTCCCCATCAACTGCTCCCCGCGACAGTGTGGAAAGACTGTCACACTGCACTTGTCGGGAACTGCGGCGTAGCCAGCCGTGACAGCTGGTGGCACGGAGCCCCCGTGCATCTGCTTTCCTCTCCCTGAATAATGTGGGGTCTTGTGTATGTAAGAATGGTGCTATCGATCCTCCAACAGTGGGCTCCACGCACTGCACTGCTCTTAAAGTGGCTGGGGCTTGCTATCCACTGACCTACATACACACGGCTGCCTCCTTTGCCCTGAGTCCCGGGGAGCACATTTGCACTTGGTTTATAACTGTAAGGAGCCCTGGAGTCCTCGTCAAGAGAACAGTGTTTTGGTGGCATTTCTGTCACATACGAGCTGGGTGGCCATGGGGAAGTCATTAGGCCTGCATCTCTTCCCTTCAATGTAAAAGAGGAGAATCCTACCCGTCCCGACTCCCAGAGATGTATGTATAAAATTACTTTTGAAATTGATTTGGGAACTCTTTCGCATGAGGCAAATAGAAAAGATGGTAATTATTTGCCAAGATAGAGCCCACACTATACTGGTACAGAAGGCACAGGGCAAAGGGGACCGATAATTGCATCCTATGGCTTCTCTGTCCACACAGCTGGGACCCAACGCAAATGGGCACGAACCTTTGTTCTTGGACAGCTGAGACACTCAACCCTGATGAGGGGAAACCTAAGAAAAACAACCAGGGATTCTTCTCAGCTTTGTAGAGCCATGGACTGCTAAGTCCGTTCATTGTCCGTGGGATGATCAGGATGGATTCAGTCACAGGCTTGAAGCAGGGATGTGCTTCGGAACTCACCTTCAGAGAACAGGTGTGTACTGTCATTCACTCTTAAACCACAGATGGCTGGGTGTACATGATCATCTGTGGAAGCCTACACATTGCTAGACAACTTAAAAGTACAACGGAAGCTCCGTTTTCCTCCGACAAGACGAAAGGCCATCATCCCGGGAGGGCGTACCAATGAATGCAGAATCCTCCAGACAAACCAGGAAGCTGAGGCTCAGAAAGTTGAAATGACTTCCTCACAGTGAGGCAGCTAGTTAGTGACGGAGCTGACACACTGGTCTGGGGCGGTTACTTCCTGACCCAGGTGTGATCCCAAAGTTCACGTGGGTTGCAAAAAACCACAACGTAATTATCACATTGTCTAGTCTATTTCTTAGCACATTGAGATGCTTTGCAAAAAAAAAAAAATAAGAATAAATAAAAAATTAAACCACCCTTTTTCCTTTTAATTTCTGAGAGCGGATCTGAGAATGTGGGTATAGATTCCCCTCACGTGACAACGTGAGGAATAATAGAGAAAGATTGTATGTCACAGATGAAAACGCTGTATTTATGCCTCATTGTAATCCATTCATTGCTTTATGGATCTGGAGTCCCCTTGGGACTGTCACAAATCCACATAATGTTCCTGAGTGCAGGGCTTGGCATTTGGGTCTCTGATTTAGCTGTCAGATATGTAAAATCACATGTCGCCAGACAACTCCCTGGGGACTGCACAGCTGTGCACGTGGCGGAGCGCAAGCTACTCACAAGGCCAACATTAATTTACGCCCTCACGCTGGCCCCCTGGAGCCGCCCTTCCACTGCCATGGCTAATTTTTAGTGTGGCTCACAGAGCTCTGGGAGAGCGATTCCAGTGGTGTTTTCTTGTCCTGGACTTTGTCAAGATTTCTGGGGACAACGTTCAAGGGAGTCACTGGGGGCAGGGGATGTGGGTCAGTGGTAAAACAGCTTCCCTGGCAGGCACAGATCTTGTTCTACACACACACACACACACACACACACACACACACACACACACACCCCTTTAAGGGGAATAACAATTACCTGAGAACATCACACGGCTCTGAACAGCAGCTTCACCTTCTGGTCCTCTCAGACATCTCCGTGACCATGATCCCGACCCACCAGGTAAACACAGAGTAGATGGCCCCACTGCCGGACTGGGCGTCATCAACCGCAGCATCCTCTCTTACTTCCATATGAGAGCTACCGGCGAGGGATGAGAGACTGTAAATGAAGACCAAACTCTTGTTAACAGAAAAATGAGCTGGAATGTAAGCAATCACTTCTCTCGATGCCAGAGAGCGCCCAGAGAAAGTACTCTACTGAGTGGGGGGCTGGAGCTCATGCTCTTTCTGTCCTCTTCCAAACTGAGAGGAAATAAGAAAAGGGGGTGTTGAATCAGTCAGGTCTGGACTTAAAATCCCCCCTGCCAGCTGGTCCTTAAATACTTAGAGTCAGGAACTTTCTGTCCAGTTGTGCATGTTATTTCAACTCTTCTGAGCTCACACTCTGATTGTACATGAGAATGGCCACAATCCTAACAGAACTGTGGTGGTAACTACCACTCAGTGAGGAGTTTTGTAAATGAAGGGTAAAATAGAAGTGACGAAAAAACAAATAAAGGGAGGGGGGAGGGTCTGGAGATATAACTCAGTCAGCAGAGGGCTTAATAAACAAAGCCCTGAATTCAAGCTTTGATACTGCATAGAATCAGATGTGGCGGCCCACATCTGTAAGCCCGGAAGTCAGGAGGTAGAGGCAGGAGGAATGGAAGCTCAAGTTCATCTTCTGCTCCCCTGCTCCATAGCAACTCAGCTCAGGCAGTAGAGGCAGAGGATATGATGCTCAAACTCATCCTGTGTTCCACTGTTCCGTAGCAATTTCAGTGTAGACCTAGACCTACAGTGCAAGACTTGCTGAGAGAGGCTGGGGGAGGTAGGGACGGACAGACAGACAGACAGACAGACAGGCAGACAGATAGACAGATAGACAGATAAAGAGATCTGAATGTTTTTAATTCACTAGCAGGCGTGTCCAGCTTATAGCCCATGGGCCTTGTACGAGGATAGCTATGAATGTGGAAACTTACAACATACTCTGTGTGTGTGTGTGTGACTCAATTGTGAGCTTCTCAAGTGTGAACTTTGTAGGTGAATGTACCACAAGTTCAGAATGCTGGACCTGCCTGATGGTTTCAACACTTCAAAATGGGCAATGCTAAACCACAGCTTCCAAGAGGCCTCACCTTCTGGAGCCCTTTCTAGATAGGACAAGCTTGAAAGTAACCTCTGTCTTCACTGGTGCCCTCCAAGATTAAAGCCAACTCTGCAGGCATTCCTAGAACTAATGGATATCACTGGAAAGGACTTCCAGTCCTTTGGCGTCTCCTCTTAGTTCTGGTCGCCGCCTCTGCGTCTGTTCTGTGTCCAGACAGAGTGAGGAAGCCACAGCTTACTTCAGTTGTCTAGGGTGGAGCTCTCCGCCATTTTCCTTCCCCTTCCCTCTTCCAGATCTCCTTTCTCTTCCCTCATTCTTAGTCTGCCCAGTTCTCCTTCCTCTAAAAACAAGATGGTGCCCCGAGCCTTCCTGTCTCTATGTGGTAAACCACTCAACCCTTGCTCTGCTGCTCGTAAAACACGTGACCCTCAGCAGACAACTTAGCTTTTATGAAACCAGGTTTCCACTTGCCAGTCAGGAACGAGGGCCAAACCTCAGGGAACTTTTGGAGAATCCAGTGGAGGTGTGTGAAGGGTCTGGCATGGAGTGGGCATCCAGCAAGTCACATGTCTGTCCCCTGGGTCCTTGGGTGTCGCCTCGGCCAAGGACTGTGGATTTTTTGGAATCTGTTTCTTGAATTAAAAGGAGCAGGTACTAATGCTGAATGAGGCCATCTCTGGACCTCCTTGAAGAGGCCAACACCCCACTTTGTAAATCATGCTGCTCTGTGCTTTTAGTGCGTTTTCAAATGACCTGTTCATTCTTACAATCCTTTGATTAACACCTGCAACCTCCCTGGACTGTGTCTATTCCTGGGGTTTGGGTAGGACCCGGGCTCAGCTGTTTCTATCCAATCCCCAGCCACTTGATGCCTCAGATGACACATGAATGAAGGAGTAGACATAGAGGAACATGCTACATCTTGGTGGGAGAAGTTTGAGCATGGACTATCTCATAAGAATATCTCAGGTCACTGGTTCTAATTATGTGCGATGTAGAGAGAGATGGGTGGGGGCGGTGTTCTTCCCTTCCCCCTCTGTCCTTTCATCCCACTGGAGTCCTGGAGAAAGACAGTGCATGGGAGGTGGGGGGGTGTGTGAAAACAATGGACTTTCAGGCATGGAAGGAAACCAGCTGGCCACGTCTCTACACTGTCTATATTTAAGCAATTCTAGGGATTATGGGGAGAAGGAATGGACTTCAGTCTTTAGGGAATCTCAACAAACTCGTTGGCCTATCCATACCCTCCCTTCAATGATGGATATTGCATTCAGATAGCTCCAGCTGATGGACACCTAACATGGTCCATGGTGAGCAGCGTTCTGTCTGAGCCTCTTTATTCCTCCTAGGTCTAGGTGTGGTCTTCCAGTTCTAACCTGCCCCGCTACTCAGGATCTCCATCCTCAAAACCTGAAGAAACTAAGCAGACTTCTTACAACATTTGTTTAAGTAAGTCTTTTATCACGCTCTCCCCAACCCAGTCTCTGTAGCCTTAGGGTTTCCCCAGGCATTGGCTGAGTAGTGGCGCCCGGTATAATAGCTGCCTATTTGAGTTCATCTAGAATAGTTTACTCATAAATGTTTTTATGGAGATCTGCTCTTTTATACGGGAGGAAAATGAAAAGGTTGCCCCAATAAATGACTTAGTCGTGTTGTAAAAGAAGAAAGGAATTGCTTGTGTCTCCATGTTTAAGTTATGGAAGACGGAGAATCACTTTCATCATTCTCTTCCATGCAACCTAGCATGTTTATGGAATCAGATCATACCAGGTTCATGAGTCAGGGCATTGAAGCTAGCCTCCCAATACCTCACATATCCCCTCACTACCGGCTTCCATTTCATGCTCACAGAAAATGGGGGTACCGACCATCGTTCAATTGTCCTACACAAGGAGCTGAAGACAGAGAGATACCAGATTGAACGGGTTCATTTGGAGCAAACATTTTGAGGAGAGTGAAACGAGTCCAACCAGACACGAATAGAACCCCCGGGAGCAGTGATGGCTCCACATGGGTAGAGGAAGCCATGAGGGAAATTAGAGGCCGTGTGGAGTCACTATTGGGGAAGGTTACACTGCTGGGGTTGTTGACCGCTAGGCTGGGACTAAGATGCAAAAGAAAGCACTACCATCCGTCAGATCTTCTTGCTGTAGCAAACACAAAGCCAAGGTCAAGAAACCCTACAACTGTGTGAAGCTGGTGAGAGGACTTCAGCACTCCCCCTTAGTGTGTATCTCTAGACTTCTAAACAGATGCTGAAAATGGTAATTAGACTCACGTTGAAGGTTTATTAAAATCCTATGACCCCCCCCCCCTCTGGACCATAATTTCTTCTTCTGTACAAAGAGACTGGGCTGGAGAAGTGCTATTTTTTTTTCTTAGAGGCATGAATAAGATTTCCTTTTTTTTGCTTTGACTAACAAAAATAATGCAAAATTTAATTGGAAAATAATTAATATAGAAAATTACGAATAATATGGAAAAATAATTCTAAACCTACTACCTAGAAACAGCCACGATTATCTTTGGTATGCACATCTTTTAAGATTTCTTTTACAAGTTTTCTAATTTTGATAAAAATTCCAGTGCAGTAGCAATGATCTATTAACTTTTGAAAAATCAGATTCCATGAAAGTTAGGTGGCCCAGCAGGTGAAAGCACTTGTCACTAAGCCTGGGGTCATGAGTTTGCTCTTCAGAACCATGGGCGGAAGGAGAGGAACAACTCCTAAACGTCACCCTCTGACATCTTCCTATATGGCACATGCATGCACACACATGAGCATGCGTGTTCACAAACGTGCACACGCACACACGCACATGCATGAGCACACAGGTGCATGCGCGTTCACATATGTGCACATGCACACATACACACACACACATGGGAGGGCTACATTTCTAAAACTTGAAAACTAAATACCTTGCAGATTGCTGCTATGGTCGGGACAACTGTGGCTCCGTCTCATTTTCCGCAACTGCATAGTTTTCTACTCGGTACATTTTCAGCTGACCAGGCATTTGTTTGTCACTGAAAATAAGACACCAGTAAGTGTTATTTGACATCTCTCTTTGTAGTCAACCTCTTACTTCTTCGAAATTCGCTTTTAGAAATGGAATTATGGGCATTTGGTGCGCTGTAAACTACATGGTCACTGTGATTCATACCAGCAATTTCCCTGTATGAGCTGGGCTCAGCTCCTTTCCATACGGTCCCCAGTCATGTGGCGCCTCAGATGACCAATGAATGAGTTAGTGGATTCAAGGAGGAAATGGTACACACATGGCTGGGAGGAAGTTGGATGCAGACTGTCTCGGGACCCGGGTTCTAATGTAAGGCTCAGAAACAAAAGGGATGAAGGCATCTTCATTGTCTTCTCCTCCATTTCATAGAAGCCCTCACTTCACCACATCTGTCCTGGTGACAGATGAGTCATGGACAAACCGAAAGACTTTTCCTAAACCCTGATTTTATAAAGGAGACGTGATTTGCTGGTGGTCATGTGTAGTTGGTTTGTTTGTTTTTTGTTGTTTGTTTTGTTTTTATTCTTTGGGGGCCCACAACCCAGCTCCCAAAGATATGTACAGAGACTTATTCTTGCTTCTGAATGCCCAGACTTAGCTTAGCTTGTTTCTAGCTGACTTTCTAACCTAAATTATTCCATTTATTTTTAACTACATTTTGTCTATGGGCCTTTTACCTTTCTTTATTCTATATATCTTTCTTTTCTTCTTATTCCATGGCTGATTGGCTGGGTGGCTGGCTGGGTGGCTGGGTGGCTGGCTGGGTGGCTGGCTGGGTGGCTGGGTGGCTGGCTGGGTGGCTGGCTGGGTGGCTGGGTGGCTAGCTGGGTGGCTGGGTGGCTGGGTGGGTGGCTGAGTGACTGGCTAGGTGGCTGAGTGGCTGGCTAGGTGGCTGGGTGGCTGGGTGGGTGACTGGGTGGCTGGGTGGCTGGGTAGTGACTGGGTGGCTGGGTGGCTGGCTGGTCAGCCCCTAGCATCCTCCTCGCCTCCTTTTCTTGTTTCTCACTTTTTTTCTCTTGAGCTTAGATGTCTCCTCCTATTTATTTTCTCTGCCTGACAGCCCCACCTATTTCTCTCTCCTGCCTAGCTATTGGCCATTCAGCTCTTCATTAGACCAATCGGGTGCTTTAGACAGACAAAGTCACACAACTTTACAGAGTTCAACAAATGCAACATAAAAGAATGCAGCACATCTTTGCATCATCAAACAAATACTCCACTGCATAAATGAATGTTACACATTTTAAACTAATACCCTACAACAATCATGTGCCTTGTGAGAAGCAGGGTGAGGGCTTAAGCCCAGCAGCACTGCAACAAGTGGCAAAGAGACAGGAGACCTAGGGGATCTATCTTGCTTTTAAAGAAAGGACTTGGAAGACTAATGGGGAAAGAATAGACTCCCAGGAGGAAGAGGAAGGGAATGGGTATGAAAGAGGCCTCCTAGCCAGTCTGTCACACTCTCCAGCTCCCCAGTGAACCCGGGAGTGACCGTTAGCTATGATTTGAATGTGTCTCCTGAGTCACATGGTGGAATTGCAACCCTCAAGGTATAAGTACTGGCGGGTATAGGCCAAGGGGGACTCTGGTCCTGGGGATGGTCTGCCGTCCCTGTGAAAGGAAGTGAGTCTGTAAAGCCCCAGCTCGAGCTCTCTCCTCTTGCCTCCCACCCCCTGCCACACGATGAGCCTTGTTCAGAGCTTCTTCGGATGCACACAGTCTTCCTGGCCTCCAGAACCACTGAGGACATTTCTCTCCGCTATTGTCTACCATGGCAGACATGGTCAGAACTCTAAAATGACTGAGACATCACTTTTTGTTTTTTTGAAATCTTTGTCAGTCCAAGAGTTGAAAAACAAGGACTTTTGTTTTACTAATTGAATTTTGCTTTTGTAATTGTTTGGTAATTGAATTCTATAATTCAAATGTTATTCGTTGCCTAACACGAGGCTTAGTGAATACTTGGTGTGTAGTAAGTAGTCATTAATTTTTATGAGCCTAATTAATTACCAAACTGAGTGTCTGCTTGAAAGCTTAGGAACAAACTTGCGATATATTTATAAGAAAAAGCCTAGGCCGTTGCCCTAGGGATGTTTTCTCAGTCTCTGTTGTGAGTAAAATATGAACTGTTCCGTCACCCCCTGGTTCATGTCTTAAAAAGCTTTGTCTCCCAATGCTGGCACTATGTGGGGAACTTCAGAAGGTGGGATCTAGAAGGAAGCAGGTGTATGTTTAGGAGGTACATCTTGTCCCCCACCCCCACTTCCTTCCACCATGATGCAAACAGCCCCCTTCTCCATATGTTTTGCCCCCATGTTTTCTATTGCCCCAGGCACACAGCAAAAGAGAGAATGGCCCGGACCAGAACCCTGAAAACGGTGTGCCAAACCAGCCCTTTCCGCCTTGGAAGTTGTTTCTCTCAGATGTGTGTCAGCAACAAGGGTCTGACTGACACAGACTGCTGACTGTTTGGATTCTTTTCCCATCTTTTATTTTTTTTCCCCCTTGGCATTTGCTGTGAGCCATTTTTGTTTCTTAGAATAATTCATTTATATTTTTCTTTTCTTATTGGGTGCATCGTGCATGGTTTCTAAGATGGAGAATGAACATGTGGAGGGACACACCAACAAGGAAAGTTTGTTGGAGGCTGTGGTGACAGTGGTAATGGTGATGACGTCATGCTTGGCATGTGTCACCAACCCCTTCTAAGCCATGAAGATGGGGGCAGCCCTTGAGGTCCCCCTTTCTCCTAGAAGAGGGTGTTTGGGGACGGCATCTGTGGTGGCTGCTCTTAGCTGTCTACTTCATGGAGAATCTCAGTAAAAACCTAACTCTGTGGTACTTGTGATGGCCTTTTCAGAGGGCTTTAAGTGAGAGCAGAGAGCCCCACCCTGACTGTGAGCCGGGGTCCCTGACTGAATCAGCAAGGAAAGCCAGTCAGGAGTCACTGATGATGGCAATAGACTGGTGATGTCATCATGGTGTGAAGCTTCAGAGAAAATGAGCTGAACACCAGCATTCCTTTCTCTGACACCCAGATATAGACACGATAAATCCAGGCATCTTGTGTATCCAAGTAGGAACCACCCTTATGGCCTTGAACTCCACACTGAGAGGGACCGTACCTTTAAATCTGAGCCAAACAAAACCCTTCCTTTTTTAAGCTAATTGTGCCAAACATTTTGCCATAGCAAAGAGAAAAATGACTGATACGAACAGCCAACAAACCCTTTTCCACATAGTGAACACTTGGGGGTTTCTAAGACACGTCTACGGAGACAAGACAGTGGATAGAGGATACAGTGACGGGTCCTTGAGGTTGTTGAGACGGGGTGCTCCAGAGGAAAATGGACCCTGAAGAAACTATCCTAAGTAAAGATGACAATATTTAACTGGTGCTGTTCTGGTACTGTAATCTGAAGACACATTTGTTTTTGGGAAAACTAAGCTATGATTCTATTAAGTGTCTCCTTGAGGAAACTTGACCGAGATTAATTGTCACAAATGGATTGAGCAGAATGCTGGGTGAAGATGCGGTCTCCCCCTCCACACACTCAACTAGAAGTATTCAAAGACCCCGTAACCTCAGCAGGCTGATAAAGAGTCTGACAGGACTCCTGGAGGAGCGCCCTCCTGCATTCCGCGCTGAGCCGCCTACGCTATTTTTCATTACCTCACAATCTGTTGCCATTTGATCAGTCAATTCAGCCCCACAATTAAATGGGAAGGAAAAGAGTCAAAGTGATTGTTTTACTTTTTTAGCGGGTAAGAATTGATTGTTCAACTCGGACAAAAATGTTGATCCCATTTTGCATGTGGAGATAGTCAATTTAGAAGGCCTGTTCTTGCTGGCCTAAGCCCGGGGAGACAGAAATTAAACTTGACACTGCAGCCGAGGCTGGCATGGGGGGAAGGTGAACGAATTACCAACTCCTTAGAGCCTTATCCTCTGGCTTCTCAGCGTTTTGCAATCTGGTGACTGCAGCAGAGTGGCGTCAATTATTGACAATTTAATAAACATTAAGCAAACATATATAATTGGGAGTTATTTGCTGGTGTGGAATCACTGGCTGTCTAGCTGGGGGAATCCTGAGAGATGTAGGGTACAAGGTGTAGTTATGAAACATGGCCCATCAATAAGATCCAGCAATGTCTCGGGGTGTTTACCTTCATTGTTTAGCCAAGAAGGTTACAGGGACCCGACAGATCACTGCGTTCACTTTTAGGTTCCAAACCCTAGCCAGAAGAAAGAGAATCTCACACACACACACAAAAAAACCAAAGTCTTTCTCTCTATATATCACATACTAAAGCGGTCTTGGAGAATACAAATGACAACAGAAAAAGAAACCCAGAATGATCACAACTGTCCAGGAATTAAAGCCAACACCAACAGGAAGAGATTAGAAAAGGCACAAACTCTTTACCTGGGAGCTTTGTAGGCAATCCCAGGCTTGTCCGGTGAATGTAAGGCTCACACTTCCAGGATAAGAGAGGGTTTGAGGGCTCTGACTAATCACTGGAGACTGCAAAAAGAGCCTGGTATCTTAAGAAGCAATGGGTGAGTTCTCTTGCTGGAATTCTATTGAGAGACTGAGGAAGACCCTCAGAGAACAAGGCTTTATGGAAAACCTAGCTAGTGATCTCAAATCACATGATTATTAAACTCACCAACTGTATCTATTTTTGCTATTCTCAAGGGTAGGAATAAAATCATCTAAAGTACCTAGAAGTATGTTCTTAAGGGTTATGAAATGTGAATCAAGACTCAGAAGAATTCGGCAATCTATGTAGTAATTTTAGTATTTCTTGTGTCAATAACTGGGATTTAGGGTGAGGAAAGCTGGCCAACAGTGAACTCTGAAGATGACATTATGGATAGGATCTAGATCACGGGGGCGTGACCTAAGAGGACAAGGAGTGGGTGGTAGCTTAGTGTACTAGCATGCAGCTCAGGAAGAGACAGAAGAATTCACCCAGCTATTCACCGGCCACAGTGGGAATGTTCTATCAATTCAAGCCTTGCAGATGCTCATTTGAGGTAGACACAGAGATGTGATGATCTAGACAGCCCTCAGGACAGATGATTCCATTGGTTAAGGTGCTTGCTATGCAACCATGAGGACCCAAATTCAATCTCAGTATCCAACATAAAAAGTTGGGTGTGGTGAAATGTCCTTGTAATCCCAGCACTAGAGGGTACAGACAGGAAATTCAATGGGGTTCACTGGCAGTCAGCCTAGCCTAATCAGGAAGTCTTAGGTCCCAGAGAAAGGTCCTATCTCTAAAACCAAGAAGAATAGCTTCCAAGAAATGATACCTGAGGTTGATACATATATGTATCCGCACAGACTTGTGCAACTAGAACATTGTGCAACTAGAAATATTGACACAATAAATAGAATAATTGGTTAAGAAGGCCCTCGGTTGTTAATTCTTTTAGATTTATTTCAATTTCAAGGCAAGAATATACTCCTCTCACAGTGGCCCCAACAGTGACTAGGTGGGACTCCTTTAACTTGCTGTCTTTGCCCCAAATCCCTCTCTTTGCTAGAAGACAGTGAAATTCATGGGAATCGTGCAGAGTCACTGACTAACCCTGATCTCCCCTTTCCCTTCCTCAGGAGTTGTACACTCCTATTTCCACCTCAGTATCCGGCAGCCAAGCTAACAGCTGGGGTTAAGTCTGCATTTTGCCCAGCTGAGACTACACTAAGTTTCATAAAGAAGGGAAGAAAGACAAAGAGTTAGCTAACCTGTGACAGCTGCTGTTTGGGGACACTCCTGGGACAACATTCTAAGTACATTCCAGTAAGGGCAAGAACAGGAGTTGGGTCAGGGCGCACACAGACTTGGGGGCGCGCTCTTGGACTTTCTTGACATGAAGCACTTCAAGAGCACACCAACAGAGGAAACGGTGAGATGAGGTTGAACCAAGTGTCTGAATGGAGAGAGAAACCCCAGCGTATGCATGCAATGAACTGTTATTCTGCCTTGTATGTGCTTTAACATGGATGAACCATGAGGATGTAGTTCACAATAAAATATTGCATGGACTCCCTTAGCGCAGAATCTAGAAAAATAAATCTCATTCCGACAGAATAGAATAGTGGTAATTAAGAGCTTTGGCTGGAGGGGAAAATGAGTTCTGTTTGATGGGTACAGGGCTGTAGTTTTGGATAATTATCAGGATAGATAAATGTGCAAAGTGAGCCTAAAGTCACTGGATGATGCACTTTAAAACAGTAAAATAAGTTTTACGTTAGGTGTATTTTGCTGCAACCAAAAACACTGGGTTTGGGACCTGTGTCTCTCATAACCAATTAGCAGTGATGCCTCCACCATGTGTATATAGAATCTCAATAATCTGACATAAAGTGGCAGTCCAACTTCTAAACTCTTCATGACAATCACAGGGAGACTTTGAAGTATATCCCAACATATATAAACACCCTGGTTGTTGGCGCAGTTCAGATATTTAAATGTAGGAGATAAGGGCATGCAACGCAGACCAGGTCCCTGTGTCCTGGTTGACACCAAGCAACACCACACTGCAAGATAATGGAGAAGTAATGGCACTTACTAAGCAGTTAAAACCTAGACATGAAGGCCAGCGGCCCCTTGCTACCTTACAAGGGTCTTTTTCTTCTGCAGCAAGAGATCAAAAAAGCTTTGAAGACTATGTTCACATTTTAATAGGTGGGGGAAGGGGCTCACAGAATGTACATCTGCTATGACAAAGCTAAGTTCCTGGTTGGGAGAGCCCAGGGCTCTCAAACAAGGCAGGGAACACCCGGTGGATGCCCCATCGGCTTAGCTGCCCAGACTCCTAGTCTGTAGAGACTGCAGAGATGGCTGACTTCTTTGTATGAGTATAGAGTTGTCATTTCCTCCTTATGGCACAAAATGGCAGTGTCCCTCTATTCCTTTTATTATCAAAAAATCATCCTACTTCCTGTCTTGACTTCCAGTACAGTAACTGGGTTTAAGTCTGAGAATAATCTATCTGGGGACATATTGGCTGATAAAGGAGCAAAGGAACTGCATGCCAAAGGATCTTCAAGTAGTAGCTAATTCTACACCAACAGGAACTTGGGAATACCCAAGGGAATCTAAGGATGTCCCATAAACGATCTGGACCATGAGCCTAGTTATACAGTATGCACAGAAATGAGGCGCCCTCTTCCCACCATACACCCACGATACTAAATGATTCTGTCCCCACCGCTATTTGGGAACCAAAGCATGTAACCAGAATTCCCTGTGACTTCTTGGGAATCTTTGTCCTTCCCATCCATAGTGTTCTGGCTTTTAGGTTTATTAAGTCAAGTCCCAGTAGTAGGCAGTTACCTAGAAAGTCTGAAGTCTAGTGTCTGAGGACCAACAGGCAAGAAAAGGAGTCAGCCCCACCGCACACTGGTATTTGATAAGCAAGAGGAGACAGGATAGCCGTTTCACAAGGGTGGTAGGGAAGAACATCCATCTAGGCAATCTGTTTATATGCCTCTTCGTCCATCCTTGATGCAGCATAGTAGCAACTGGGGAAATTCTGCCTTCAGAAGAGTATATTTACCAGGGGGGATGGTTGATCTTGATGGCCAATTTGATAACATTTCAAATCATATGAGAGCAATCTTCTGGGAATGCCTGTGGGGAGTTTCTAGATTGAGATAACTGAAGTAGGAAAACCCGCCCTACATGTGTTGAGCACTGTTGTCTGGGCTGGAACCCAGTACCAGAAAAAAAAATTAAAAAAGAAAAGAAAATGATATGACAAGGTGAGCAGCTGCATTCATGGCTTTCTGTTTCCTGATTACAGAATGACCAGCAGCCTCAGGTTTTGGCTACCATGATGGATCGCACCTCAAACTGTGAGCCAAAACATGGTAGGTAAGTAATACACCAGGGGAGTCTGCTCAGCATTGGGAAGTACAGCTCACTACTGTCCCTTCATCAGGTACAGCAGCTTTAAGCTGGGGTTCCAGTCTTAGCTTCCACCAGTGACTAAGCAAGACAATTACCTAAGCACTCAAGCATTTATGCCAACCCAGGACTCCTCCCAAGACTAGCTTGACCTTGGCCTTCCTTGTCCAGCTAACAGAAATTGGTATAAGGGAAAGATAAGCCCCAGAAGGGAGGTGATACACAAGTTAAGCCTGTAGCAAGACATGGTCAGATCTGCATCACTGTCTCATGCTCCCTCTCCCCATTTCCTTCCCTGAACATCAATTCAAAGTAAGCAGCTAGCCCCTCTAACTCCATCTCAACATCTGCCTATGGGAGGAACCACTAAGTGCTACTGAAGTCAGGTCATGTAAGCAGAGGCTCACTGGGCTCAAGGATACTTCAGAGCACCTCTCCAGTGAGATGCCTTTAAAGAGGAATGACAGTCGAGAAAGCGGGAAAGGATGCCATAAAATACTAAGCATAGATAAGGAGAAATGAAGACGCTGGATAAATCATGCTGTGAAACTCAGAAGGTATGGTGTTTAAAAAATGGGTGTGAAGGTTTGTAAAAGAATGACCCTCACAAGCTCCTATGCTTGGTCATCAGGGAGTGCCGTGATTTTGAGAGAGATTAAGAGGTATATGGCCTTGTTGGAGGAAGTATGTCACTGGAGGTGGGCTTTGGGGTTTCAAATGCTCAAGCCAGGTCCAGAGTCTCTCTCTCTCTCTTCCTGCTGCCTGCAGATCCAGATGTAGAACTCTCAACTCCATCTCCCATACCATATCTGCCTCCATGCTTCCTATATGATGAAAGTGGACCGAACCTCTGAACTGTAAGCCTGTCCCAATTAAATACTTCCCTTTATAAAAAGTTGCCTTGGTCATGGTGTCTCTTCACAGCAATAGAGCACTGACTAAGACAATGGGAATAACTAAAAGTTACTGGTAGTTTTGATTTTTAGAAAGTTAGTGAGCCAGGGACTAGGAGAAAAAAAAATAATCTGAGATGCCTGACTTTATTTAAGTCAGCAGAGTTTGAGTAACAAAATGAATTGGAGATAATTTGAAACAAATTGTTACAGCATAAGGCAATACATATAGATTGTTTCACCCAACTTGGGAGGAAAGAGATACACTACTGAAATACATTGATGGAAGGAAACATAAGCAGACCAATTTGACTGTTAGAGGAAGAGATTGAGTTGAGTGTAGTGACAAGAAGACAGACATCTTTGGGAAAATCCAGGGACCTCCGATGTGGAAGAATAGATAAAAGACAGGAAGAGAAGGGATAATGTTTCTCAAATCTAGCTAATCATCCAAATTGCTCAGAAGACTTTTAAATTGCAATGGGGTTTCAAACACCCTACTGCCTTACAAATTCTAGAAATTGGGTCTTAACATTTAACTTTTAAAAATCCTTTGGTGAATGCCTGGCTGGTGATGAAGGTGAAAAATAAAAGGTGGGCAGTCGGGGTGGGGGGGGAGATAGGGGAAAAGAGAGGGTGTGGGGAGTGCGGGAACCAATTTCTAAATATTTTTCTTAAAATTCCCTATAGATGGATTTGATTGCGCTGTAGGGTTTCAGCTCTCTAGACATTGATTAGAGGCCTTGTTTAGCCAAAGGCAAAACACAGCAAACTTTCAATACATTTCTACTAAAATAAAGGAACCAAATGAAAATAAAAACCAAAACTATTGTCCTGGGTTTAATTAAGACTGACTAGATTAAAGTGGTGTTTAACAGAGGGGATGAGAAAAACGCCTTGGGAGAAGGGTCTCTGTGATGGCCGGTCATTGCCAACTTAACTGAACTTATAATCACGTCTGGATGTTTCTGTGAGGGTGTCTACAGGTGTCTTCCTGAATGTGGGTATCATTATCCGATGGGCTGGCATCCCAGACTAAACACAGAGGAGAAAGTGCCTGACCAGTGACATTCATCACTCTGCTTCCTGACTGTGGATGCAATGTGACCAGCCACTTCACACCCCTGTGACCAGTCACTTCACACCAGTGGCCAGCCACTTCACATTTCCTCTGCCATAATCCCCTACCATTTTGAATTGTACCTTCATCTTTGTGTCAAAAGTAACTCTTCCTTTAGAATGCTTTGGTTAGGCATTTTGTTATACTCACTAAGTCCAAAGAGCACACATCTGACAACAAAAGGGGAAAGGGAAAATCAACATGTGGACATGAACATAATTTCAATGCATGAGGAAAGATGGTTCATTACCTGAGATGATTCAGGAATTTCTCAGTCGTATTGTGCCAGGCAAGCAGGTGAGGACAACAGAAAGAAAAATGAACTCTACAGATGCCACACCCAGCAAGCAAAGCAAACAAATGCTTTAGCTATCCACTGAAGGACTTTTAAAAATGATGCAAACACTTCCACCACTCCCTGGGGTTTATACCCGGTGTGTCTAGGGCAGAAAATCAATGTAAGTGATTCCCAGAAGGTTCTAGTATTTGACTATGCTTGTTGTTGGTGTTTAAGTTCAAAAAGCCAGAATGAGAAGGATGCAAACAACAACAACAACAGAAAAAAAAAACAGTAAAAGAAAGTGACAGAAAATTTTAGCAAAGCAAACAAATAAACGAACAGAGGCAAAAATCAAACCCAACATCCCCATCAGCTGTATTTAGAACACTTCAGAGATCAGAGAAAAGACAGTCTTACTGTTTGGGAAAAGGCCAAGATACCTTAGAAGGCTGTAAATGAATTCCTGATTTCTGAAATGGGTGGGAAAAAATCCTGGAGCCCATGGATGGTAGAACATGATGCGGAGGTCAGATGAGAGTCCAGAGCATGCTACTGAAGCATGCTGTAACCAGCACCCGAATGACAGTTGGCTAAAGGATGGAGCATAGGCTACTCAGAGCAAGTGCTGTTGGTCTGGCCCATTTCCAGTCATGCAGCAATACTTTCCAAAGGGAAACACTTCCATGCCTGAGGGAGGCCCCTTTAAGACTCAGGAAGTCAATAGCTCCAGTCTCTGGAAGTCCCTACTACTTGAAAGATTCACAAAGTTCCTCTCCCTTGGAGGCCATAGAATCAATAAGAACTGCTGGGGAAGGATACTCAACTTGGGGAGCTGCCTGCAAGTCAGAGTACTCCAGGGATGCAGCTTTAGTGAGTCCTTACCTATGCTGGGCTGGGCTTTGCAGTGATGCAGCTGTCTTTGACTTGTCCGTCCCTGTTTAAATAATCCCTTGCTCATACAGCTTTGGTTCACCATGTTGGACTTTGGCAGAAACAAGTCTCCATAGAAAAAGTTACACAGCACCAGTCCTCAGGGAAATTGTCAGAAAGATGAGGCCCACACATTTTCACTCAGGTTTCTGGACTAGCAAAACTATTGGCAATGTCTCCAAAGATACTTCAGTGGTTGTAACAGAATCCCAGCATGTTTCAATGGCTTTTTTTTTAAAGCATTCATAAGTCACATGGGAAAAAACCCAAGAAGACGTGTTGAATATAGTAAGGAGCTCCTAGGGTCATGATCATCTGCCACAGAACTAATTGACAGCCCTATGTGTGCCTCGATGTTTTTCTCAATGAGTTAGGTGGATATCCAAAAGCCTGTTCATCGTTAGCCATGTCATCCGACATCAGGAAGTGATGGTCTGGATATTTATTGCACTGAAGAACCAGGATGTAAAAAGGTGTTTCTTGTGCAGGGTTTTGCATTCATTTCCAGATTCCATATTTAAACACAGAGGTTGCTGTGGTTTGGATGTAAGATGTTCCCACACAGGCTCATGTTTTTGCATTGCTATAGCTTTGAGGAGCCGGAGACTGGCTAACACAGGCTGCCAGGGATGGGCCTTTGAGGGTTCCGTTCCTGTTTCCTCTGCTTCATGGGCATCACCTCATGACCACCTGCCTCACGCTTTCCCCATCACTGATGGAACTGTTCCCACTGCCGTGCCTTTTCTGGCACAATGGAATAGAATCCCTGAACCCTGAACCAAGAAAAAAATAATCTTTGACCCTCAGGCTTTTTAAAAATATATATATATATTTGCCGCTTAATTCATTGCTGTGACAAAATACGCAACCAAAGTGATGTAAGGAAGAAAAGGGTTGCTTCGGCTCACAATTTGAAGATAAAGAAAAAAGCAGAGGCCGGGACATGCTTTCCTTCTCCTCCTCCTTTTTCCCTTCATTGTCCTCCTTGTCCTCAAAAAGATTTATTTTACATGTGTGAGTGTTTTACCTGTCCGTGTGTAAACACACCATGTGCATGTATGGTGCCTGTGGAGGTAGAGGAAGGTGTCAGACTCTCTGGAATGGGGGTCACCATCCAGTTACGGACGGTTGTGAGCTGTGGTGGTTTGAACAGAACCCGGGTGCTCTGCCAGAACAGCGAGTGCTCTGAACCACTGAGCCATCTCTCCAGCCTCCCTTTCTTCTTATTCAGCTTGGGACTCTAGACCATGGACTGGTCCTACCTACATGTAGGGTTAGTCTTCTCATCTACATCGATTTAACCTAGAAACTCTTTTACAAGACATGGCCAGGGGTTTGTTTCCAAATTTATTTTAAATTCTGACAACTTGACCAGCACAGGCATTTTGGTCGCCGTGATGTATAAGTAACTGATATTGGTACCCCATCTGCATCCTATCCTAGAGAGAATCCCAGTGTAGTGAGAGAACTGACATCCAAGCTTTACCAAAAGCAAATGGGCAACTGGTTTCCTTGTTAGGAGGAAACCAGGGAGAAGAAGACATGTGCCCGCAATCACTAGACATCTGTTTTGTGGAAGCGCATTAGTGCGCTCTGTCCCCCAGCAATTGAGCAAGACCTGAAGCTGTGATTGGGCTGGAGGCTGCCTTATTTAGAAATCAGCATTAGCAATGAACTGTCTAAAATCAGAACCTCATGAGGATGACGGTCCCCAGTACAAGGGGCATTGTACAGGACAAGGAGGCACCAAATGAAGCCATGCATCTTAGGGGGCAGTTAGAGCCTGATATGTTATCATCCTAAGAACACAGAGTAGACATGTGTAATGCAGTGCCCAAAGCATGTCTCCATCCATGGGGACAGCGGAGGTATTTCTAGCAATAAGTAGGCTGGTGAACAGGCCTTCTTTCTAGCATATTGGATGGAAGATCAGTCAGTCTTCTATGGCTGGTGATCCTCTTGGCAGCAATACAAAATAGGGCAGTCTATTTAATGAGTGAGTTGGAACAAGGGACTGCCTTTTATCCAATTCTGCTTTTCAGTGTGGCCCAAACTAGATTTTTCTGAACTCCAATGAACCTTTAAGTGGGTCTGTTCCCCAAGGTCTGGTCTCAGTATCCCAATAATAATACAATGGGGAAGGACTGGGAAAAGATCCGCCCGTTTAGTTATTCTGCTTTCATCACCACAATGGGGCTCTCAGCTTCCCTGGGGGCCCTGTGAGGATACCCCTTCTTTTTCAACATCCCCATCCGTGGAGTCTTCTTTAGGATACACACATTGTCCCTGGAAGCCTTCCTTCCCAGAGCCCTGCACCTTCATATGAGCAAACTCTAGGTTCTTCTTGAGAGTCAAAGATCTGCCGCCTCGGGATTTGGCTGGATCTACTAGACTCTCCCATGAGGAGTTAAAGATGTCTTGTGGTTCTACTGTAGGAAAAGGACAAGGAGAAAGTGGATGAGGGCTCTTACAGGAGCATGTGACAGGGGATGAAGAGGCAGCTTGGCTTACAGCTTGAGTCCCTCTATGAACCAGACTCCAGCTATTTTCCCTTGAAAGTCTCTAAGCGAAACCTAGCCTGGACAACAGTGATAAAATGGCCTCCCGAAAGCTGCAGCTCAGAATCTGGGAGCGCAGACTCTCGTGCACACTAACCTCTGACCCATAGCAGCCAAACAGGGAGGTAACTCTACCTACTCACACATCCTACCCACATCTATCAGTTTCTGAAAGTCATAAAGTATTGATTGCTCTGCTTGGCTTTCTCAAAGACAGAAAAATGGTACTTGCTCCCTCTGACATCCCCGGGGCCTCCGACATCTATGGGTTGAGTCTGTGAGTTGTACTAGGAACCTGTTACAAGCTTTCCTGCAGTAAGAACATTCTCCACGTTTCTTGGTAATGAAGCAGATATTTCTTCAGAAGGCTGTTAAGCCTCTGCTGCTCACTAGCTCTTCATCCCAGATGGAAGGCTCCAGGCTATCTACTGCTTGTCAGGGTCACCCCTCAACAGCTTTTTGGGGTTGAGGGCAGAACTCTACTAAGCCCATTAAACCATCTGTCTGCAGCTCTAGTTTAGAAAAAGGATCGCAAAGCCTAGGAGGCAAATGATAAGGAAGCGACTGGCTGGATCCAGCCTGGGATTGCTGGTAGATTGACTTTATCCAGTCTGTGCCCTAAACCACCACTGTCACAGGCAATGGACAGAGATGGACATTTGTCCAATGGTGCTGAACTTTATGATCTTCATGAAGACACGAACCGCTCACCTACCCAAACGCTTGTACCAAATAGTCAGACCATTTGGGCTGCAATGGTGGTGCTGAGCCACAAAATGGGAGAAGTGACAGCTGAGGAATATTCAAATTGAGAAGTTATTTTAAACACGGGGTAGTTTTAAAGTGTGGAAGTAAGTTGCCACTTACATTGAGGGAAAGCAAGAACGGACAATAATCACAGACAATAGTGATGGTGGTGACACTCGTTTGACACTTCTGTGTGGTTGACGCTGCTGAGTGTAGGATTTTAACCCTCACAGCAGCCCTGTCAGGTTACCACCATAAATGTCCCCATTTTACAGATGAGAATATGAAGGCAGAAGGCAGTTAAGTAGCTAATCTGAAGTCACATAGTTAATAAATGGACTGAAAGCCAAATGGTCTTCATCTGGGATGCTTCTGTGGCTACTGCTGGAAGTCAATTCTCCTATTCCTATAGGTATAGGTCCTATCTTCGGGGTAGGGAACCCAGCTGGGCTACACACTGAGGGAAAAGATGACCAGAGGCAAGTTCATTTGCTCATAACTCCATTAATTTCAAGATGAAATGAGAGTATTCATGTAGGCTCTGGGAGATGGCTCTTATAGACTTCTCTAGCTTCGATCCTCTCTCTCTCTCTCTCTCTCTCTCTCCCTCTTACTCTTTCTCCCTTTTTTTGTTTTTTGTTTTTTGAAGCTTCATAATCATCTCTCTTTAAGTTCTAGCAAATCTTTTCAAAGAAAAAAGAAAGAGAAGCATCCTGTCAGGAAAGAGGTGAGCGAGTGTACTAGTTTACCACACTCCTGGCATCTGTGTGTATCAAGGTCTCCTGTGAGACCTTCTTTAGAGGTGTGCAGAGACCCACCTGAGAGACAGTGTGACTGAGTGTGCCCGCCTCTCCCAAACTCAAGACCAGTAAATGGGTCGCTCATGGGAGGAGTGCTCATATTATGAAGTCAGCAGGTGTACCACTCAAGGCTCTGTGTGGGTGTGTGTGTGCACGTGTGTGTGTGTGTGTCTGAGTGTGTGTGCGCGCATGTGCGCACACGCATGTGCATGCTCAATCTTTCAACGCCAGCTTACCAGTCTGTCACCATACACTGCACAGACTGCCTCCCCTAGAGGCAGAGTGACAAGTCTCAAGCCATTCTGCTTCCTCCAGTAACTGCATTTAGGATAATGCCACACACACACTTGTCTTCCTTCATGCCTCCCTCTAGGGCCATTATCATCTGTCAAGCAGAACTTTCATTACGAACATTCTCCCTCCAAAGAGGCACTAATGCACCAGAGTCGCCTGACTCGCGACTTCCTGTGTCATGGGCACAGACAGACACAGCGCTTCCCACATCTGCTGGCTCTCTCCCAGGTCCCCAGCTCAGACTCCTTTCTTGCTGGCTCGCAGCACAGCTGAATTCTCTATTCCTGGTATCGGCTACAGCTATGGTTAGATCAGCATTTGAGTCCCAGCCTTACCCCTGAGATTCAGCTCCATCTTCTGAAAACTGAGGGGTAGCATAGAACTAAGTAAAATTCACGGAGTCAGCTTGGTGACGCCACTTTTTAAAATTAATTAATTAATTAATTAATTTTTTAAAAAAAAACTTTTCTTATTTTACATACCGATCCCAGTTTCCACTCCCGCCCTTCTCCCATTCCCTCCACCTTTTCCCTCCCCCCACCCACTCCTCAGAGAGGGTAAAGCTTCCCATGGGGAGTCAATAAACCCTAGCTCATCGCTTTGAGGCAGGACCAAGGCCCTCCCCCACTCTATCAAGACTGAGCAAGGTATCCCTCCAAATAGAATGGACTACAAAATGTCAGTTCAAGCAGTAGAGATAAATCCTGGTCCCACTGCCAGTGGCCTCACAGTCTGCCCCAGTCATACAACTGTCACCCACATTCAGAGGGCCTAGTTTGATCCTGTGCTGGTTCCCCTGCTGTCAGACGGAGTCAGTGAGCTCCCATTAGCTCAGGTCAGCTGTTTCAGGGGGTTTCCTCATCATGGTCTTGACCCTTTTGCTCATATTATTGCTCCTCCCTCTCTTTGACTGGATTTTGGGAGCTTCGCTGTGGATTTCTGCATCTGGGTGACGCCACTTTTTAAAGTATTTAAAGCGGATAGAGCACACCCGAAAGAACGAGTCCACATGCGTAAGCTGCTGCGCTGGTAACTTCTCCTGTGGCTCTGACTAAACCTCCCCTCACCCCCCCCCCCCCCCCCCGCAGACGCAACTTGAGGGAGGAGTTGCTTATTTGCGCTTGTGGTTCAAAGGGATACAGTCTTCATGGTGGGGACAACGTGGTGGTGACAGGGGCTCACCAGTGGCCATGGGAGCCGGCTGCATAGCTTGTTTCTCACATCTAGCAGCTTAGGCAACAGAGAACTCGGCAAGATGTAGGACCAGGTTATCATTCTCAAAGCCCGTTTCCCAGGTGACCCACTTCCTCCGCATAGACCCCGCCTACTAAAGCAGCACCGGCATCTGGAGAACAAGGGTTGAAACACATGCGCCTATGGGGGACACTTCACAGCCAAGCCACAGCCCGCCTCTTATCAGCATCTATCTCAAAGCACTGACTCCCCTCCAAGCTGACGTCCCCACCCTCCACTTCCCATCTCCTTGCTGTTGCTCATCAGAGCTCTTGTCTCAAAGTCCCGCCCCCTTACTCACTGACGTCATCCTCGGCCTTCAAATTCCTCCTCCGACAGCACTTTCTCTGTAAACGCTTGCTAATTTTCCCAACTCCAGCTGCACTTGGCTTTGCCACCCTGCTGGAAGCCAGGGCTTTCCTCATGGGGCATCTTCACCATCCCTACCTGGCCTGAAAGGCTCAGAGAACCTTGCTGCTTTGGAGTCCAGCTAACATTAGTTAAGTAGGAAAGCTGCACGTCTCCCCACGGTGGTATATTTTCCGACCCCTCGGGACTAGGTCATCTTCAGCACCGTGCGATCAGGGCATTGGAAGGTTCTGCAGACCACGGACTGACAACCATAACTCTGGATGAAGATATGGAGCCGGATGTGTGTGATCAGACTCTATGACTTCCTCTCCAACATCTGGGACTAAGCCTACCAGAAGTTGTTTGAAGGACAGTGCTCAAAGCGTAAGAGAACATTTCAAAGAAGGCTGGTGGCCATCTAGGAGATGGGATCATCCAGGGGGACCACGGAGACAGGAGCTGCAGGACGGATAGAGAATCGGAATTGGCCAAAGGTTCCAAATGAGTTTCTGGAGGAAAAGTCTTGGAGAGAAATGATCTGTTGGTTTCATCTTTTCATTCAGATTGGCGATATCCCAAACTGAAGCCCTGACCCGGCCACAGACAGCTGTGTGCAGGAAAGTAATCACGGGGAGTTCATCATTCTATGATGCAGGATGTGGGCTTTGTGCATTTGCTAATGGCTGCCCAGGTTCCTGTCCTTGGAAGACAGCCTGCAGCATAAAATATGCTCTATACCTCTAATTTGTTGTATTCTTTACCATTAATGTGCATCTCAGGACTTGAGAAGATACCGCTCATTCATTTTCTGATATGCTATCATGAGAAAGGAAGTTTGAGGGTTAGGGTCTTGGCCTTTTTTTCATAATGTACAAAGCACTTCATGAATATTTGCTGAGTAACTGGGTCAATGACATAACCAGGACATGTTATATTAATGGGGATTTGTTTTTTTCATCCTTCTTTTCGGAAGGATTCATTTTACTATGTATTTTCTAGCTTCTTAATTTGATGCTTTATCCTTTGTGACTATGAACATTTTATAACTACTTAACTGCATCCCTAAGTTTTGGTTTAAAAATGGTATGTACTATTCAGTGCCAAATATTTAATTTTTCATTGAGACTTCTTTATGATCCATAATTTATTCAGAAGCACATGTGGATGGACATGCACATATATTCCATTTACAAATAAGTAAGGGGCAGGAGTGATGGGTCAGTGGTTAAGAGCAGCTATTGCTCCTGCACAGGGCCTCAGGTTCGATTCCCATTACTCACATGGTGGCTTACTACCATCTGAAGTTCCAGTGGATTTTATGCCCTCTTCTGTCTTCCATAACCACCAAGCATGCACATGGTGCGCACACATACAAGTAGTGTATACATACAAGTAGTGTACACACTCATATGCATAAAACAAACCAAGTAAATAAAAAGAAAAAGCCTTTTAAATTGAATTGTTATCCTGTTTCTAAATACACTTGTGAGCTGAGACTATGCTGTAATTCTTGTCAGTTGATTACAGTGCTGGGGACAATCACAGAGCCTTATAGATATCTACCCTATCCTTGTCGATATAAGGGATGCACCCTACCACCAACCTGTATTCCATTCCTGAGTCCAGTCTTTTGGGACACCAGTACTTATGGCTTTCCAGTTTCCAGAAGGCGTTAATATTCCATGCACTCTGGAAAGGTCTATTCTCCTTCTTCATATAGATCCTGTTGACCATGCTTGATAACTGGGCTGCTCACATTTGTAGCCTTTCCTCTGCGCAGGGAATCATGAGTCTACGTTTCCATCCTCATTTAGACTCTAGCTCTTTGTAAGTTAGTCTTGGCTGTGTCTTTCGTGGCCACTGTTCCTTTGGGGAAGATAAGAACTATGCTCATGTCTGCAGCTCAGATCAATCCTCTCTCAACTTAAATGCTCTTGCTTTGTAATCTTTTCGTTTCTTTTTCATTCCATGGAGACCGGAAGTCAACCCCTCGCCTCAGTGTAGAAGCAGATGCTGGGGAACCTGCACTGGAGAGGCAGCGATAGGAGACTCCATGGGACTTGTTTAGCTGCCAGCTTTTCTACATAAACTAGACTCTGTTTTTTAGTTTTATTTATCTGCATCTTTCTCCATCACTTCTATCTGTGTCTCTGATCTTTCTCTGGGCATAATTTTCCTTCTGCCTGTAGGAATCTTCCAGAAATTTCCTTAATGGCAGTCTCTCAGTGATAATCTTGTGGTTTGCCTTTCTTTTGGCCTCATTCATTCTACTCTTGAGACAGACTCAGTATGTAGCCCAGATTATCCTCAAATTTATAATCCCCTGCCTCCCAAGTACTGGGGTAACAGGTATGCACCAACATAACCAGCTCAATTCCATTCATAAAACATTTCCCCACACACACAGGATAAAGTATTTTGAATTGACCAGTTTTCTCTGGCCATACCTTAAATATTACTCCTCTGCCTAGAAATTTTCACCACTGTTGAAGAAATGCATGTATCAGGAGCCAGGAAGACTCCATGCTTGCCTGGGCAAGCATGGAGACCGGAAGTCAACCCCTCGCCTCAGTGTAGAAGCAGATGCTGGGAAACCTGCACTGAGGAGGCAGCGATAGGAGACTCCACGGGATTTGTTTAGTTGCTCCAGCTGGCTTGGAGAGCTCTGGACTTCATGAGAGACCATGTCTCAAAAAATAAGGGAGAAAAAGATTAAAGAAGGTATTTAACATTGACCTTTGACATCCACACACAAGCAAAAGCATACACACACACACACACACACACACACACGCACGCACGCACGCACGCACGCATGCACACACACAAGCATGCACACCCCACAGGAGAAAAGCCAAAACAGATCAGCCAAATCCCCATATCCCTGGTAGGTGATCTGGCTATTCTCACTGGCTACCTTGTAAATATCTCGTCTCACTTTTTTTCCCCTGCAGTTTGTCTGTGACTGCTCAAGGTGTCATTTATTGTATTCATCTTACATAGACGTGGGGAGCTGCTATGGTTCAGATATGGTTTGCATCTATCTCTAGCCATTTGTGAGTTGCAGAGTTGATGCTCAGGGTAGCAGCACTGAGTGTTGGTGGAACCTGTAATTGGCAGGCCCTTAGGGACGTTTGAGGGCATGACTTTGGAAACGACCATGGGATCCCTCTGTTCTTCCCACACGCACTTTTGCACGTACCTCAGCTACCCTGAGAGCCTCACCAGAGCTGGACTCACACTGATGTCATACCCTGAACCTCCAGAACTGTGACCCCCAACCTGAGTATGTTGTTATAGGAACAGAAAACAGAAGACTTCGGGGATTTCTAGGATAAACATCAGTATGATTGGTTAATTCTGGAAACTTCTCAACCATTATCCCTTTGGATTGCACTTCATCCCCATTCTCATCATCCCCTTCTGGGACACTGATTAGAGGGCAGTTAAACCGGTACTCCCCTGTAGTAGCACCTGTGACTAGTTAGGGTATTTCCATCACTGAAGGCTGCCTCATCAGGCAGACCCAGCGCACACTTGCTTTCCCTTAACCTGTCTTTCATGTTTTCCAACTCTGTCTCATGGAACCACGCATAAACAATCTGTTGAGGTCAATCTTCTGGTTCTCCATTCACTGTTTATTAGTCTGTTTAATCACATAGTTTATTTTTTAAAATCCATTGTATATAGAGTTTTGCTTTCAGACATTATGTTTTGAGAGATATGTAAATCTAAACATAAAATATATCTGGTGATGCTATCAGTCTAGGATTTTTTTTTGAACTGTCTTTTTTAAAAGAAGTTTTTAATCAGTCCTTATACATGGTATGACTTCTGACCAGAAGTTCACGGGGGAGTTGGCTCACCGCAACTGGTTCTCACGGGAAACTCTGTTCCTCTTTTCCCCAGCCTGTAGAGTTGTGACAGATAGGTTTTCTGGCTGTCAGGTTCTCTATGTGGTGAAGTTTATTTCTCATTAATCTAACAGTGGCTGTTGTCCCTCGGGCTCCCAGCTTAACGCATGAGTGCTGGGATGGGAGATAGATGATGGTTTTCCACGGTGTTCTATTCTACACATTGGGAAAGCCCTAGATAGCAGGCCCTGCTTCACATGAAGTCATCAAGGTCTCAAGTCTGCATGGTTTGACAGCAAGCTCTGGGGGAGAAAGCCACCTCCACACTCAGAGTCCCCCTGGTTTCTTTTTAAATTGCTACAATTCTTGTCCATTGTGGTGGTTCATGCCCATACTCTCAATGTTTGGAAAGCTGAAGTGGAAGATTTTCATGAGTTCAAAGGTCAGCATAGGCTATATAGTTAAGACCGCATGAATTATATAGAGTTCAGAGTGAGGCCTTGCCTCAAAAAAAAAAAAAATGAATTCTAACAAAAACACCAGGAAAATCAAATAGAGGGGCATTTCACATAATACACACTTCAAAAGTTCTTAACAAGAATGAGTAAAAATAAAATGTCACAGGCTAGACCAGAGACTAAATGTACTGTGATACCTTGATGTTTCATAGAGCCCTGGACTGGAATCTGGAACAAGGAAGATCATTAACTGAGAAATTAGTGAGCTCTTTGCAAAGGGTACGGTTCAGCTAATAGTTTGGACCAATATTGACAGGCAGTTTTGACAAAGTGCTACATCAGTGTAAGATGACAGAAAACAAAGCAGAACTTAGCACTCTTTTGGCAACTTTTCTTTAAAAACTAAACTTAATCTCAAAGACAAAGTTGATCGAAAAGTAGAATCCCTATGACCTCTCATTTTTATTGAGGGTATTGACAGTCTTCTTCACTGGGGCTGGGCGTGTATGTGAGGTAGAAGATTACTTCCCTGGCATGTACCCAAGCCTCGGGTTCATGTCCCAGCGCTGCATATAACTGGATACGAGGAAGCTCACACTGATAAGCCCAGCTCTCCGGAGGCAGAGGTGGAGGCAAGAGGCAAGAAGACAAACTTTAAGGTAGTTCTTGGCTACATACCAAAGCAGAGGCCATCCTGGGATAGATGAGACTGTGCTGCGGGAGTACCTTCCGCTGCTTCAGCCAATAGTCGCTGAAGCAGGAGCCCACAGTGCTGTGGAGCGCCTTCCGCTGCTTCAGCCAATAGCCCCTGAAATACCAGCCCACTGGGGCGTGGTATATTTCTCTTTAAAAGAAGAGCGGCAAGCTCGGCTTGGCCTCTTGGTTCCAGTGCTTGGTTCCGGCTCCTGCTCCCGGCTCCTGCTCCAGTGACTAGGCTCCCTTCCTGACAGTTTATCGTGTATGTAAGTTTTACCCCCCAAAATAAATAACCCCTTAAAGCATAACTGGTGTGGGATTGATTCGCCATTAAGACTGTCAGAGAGAGAGAGAGAAAGAGAGAGAGAGAGAGAGAGAGAGAGAGAGAGAGAGAGAGAGAGAATTATAAAAGTCCTGTTATGGTCTGTCCTTTCTCTTTTGCTTTTACTTTATTTTTCTCTCTCTCCTTTTCCCTTCCTCCCTCCTTTGCTCCTTTTAAAATCACCACTGCAGTTACCCCACAAGACCCACACCAGACACGCCTCCAGAAACAGAGCCTCTTCTTTGCAGAAGAGCTGGCCAGAACCCTCAGGGCCAGATAGCCAGTGGGGGAAGGGCAGTTGAAGGGACAATTACAATAATTGCAGGAAAGTAAGCCCCGTTCCCACTTTCCCCTCAAAAGGGAAAACCCCTTAGCTCAACTGGCCCAAAACAGAGCAAAAATATCAATCCTTCTCTTATGTAGTTCATGGCATCCTTCCGGTCAGCTTTATATGCTGAAATCCTAAGCGCCCCTTAGTGCCTCCTCAACACACACACACACACACACACACACACACCGGACCTCAGGACAGGAAGCGATCTTGTTTAGCTGCGGGTTGGTTCCTCACAGAAGTGCTCAGGATAGCACGAAGTTGTTAAGGAGCAAATCCTGATCCTTACAGGAAGAGAGGATGTAGATGCAGCCATATGCACTTGGGGCACTTGGGGGCTGGGCACGGACACGGACCCACCAGGTGAGTGAAGACAAATTGCAGGGTGATGTGTCTACAGGTCTATAACCACCAAAGCCCCTTAGCAAAGAACCAAGATCCAGGAGAGTTCTGGAAGTTTCTCCTCTCGGCCTTGAGAGAAAAACCAACCCTCCTGGCACCTTGACTCCCAGCACTCTAACGTATGCGACAATGCACCATCATTGTTTAAACTGCTGTCGAGTTTGTCCCTAGGACTGCGATATTATGTCATCTGTTAGAAGACGTCTTCCTAGCTCTTCTGTGTGCAAATAGTTTAGACCTCAGATATTTAAACTTTAGAAGTAACTTAGAAGCTCCAGGTTCAGCTCTGTTCCCGGCAGCATTCCCAACACTGGGTAGTGTTCTCTTCTATTATAATATTGCTGTCTTACAGGTAGTTCTGGTACACAGCCAATTATCCTCATCAGAGAACTCTCTGCCTGAGAGACACAATGTTCTTATCGACGACACTGCTCTCTACAAATGTTCCGAAGCAAATCTAAGAGTTCCCTGTTTTTTCTGTGCAGAAGCTGGTTAGCCAGTGAGGACGTAAAGTCACAGGAAGATACACCAGTTGTTGGCCATGTCACTCAGTGATTTAGTGCCCATGACTAGAACAGAGCCAGGGCCTCAGTACAGAGCATGGTCACAGACTGGGATAGCCTTCAGCAACCGACCTTGCTGGTCTCTGAGATTAGGGAACAGTGGATGGATTCTCTGAACTCGAGAAGTTCTTCCTGTCTCTCTCAGGCCAGTGTAGTCAGTTCTCTTGCCCATCATGAAATTCAACAGCTTATGGGTGAACCCAAAACTCACCCAGTAGAGCATGGTAGAAAATTGATAGGTTCTCAGACCTACCTGTAAAACACATGGAACAGGAGCAAGCTAGATTTAAGTCTGAAGAAGTCACTCAACCTTCCCTCTGCTGTCCAGCATGCATATGTCTCCCTTTTTCTTAGCAAAGCCCATGTCTCCATTCCCTTGTAGCAATAATGTCTCAGTAGCCACTGCACACCCCCATCTTGTGGGCTACTTCCTAAGGTGTTCCATAGATACTTAAAACCACAGATAGATAAACTAAAGGGTTTCATATATATATACATATATATATATTAGTATATAAATATTTTATATATAAATATAATTTTAAAATAAATACATATTTATAAATATATAATAGTATATATTTATATATTATATATAGTGTATATAATATATATTGTATATATAATTATAATGTATATATAATTTTCATATATATACACATATATTCACGATAAAGTTTGATTTATCAATTAGGCATAGCCAGATTTACAATAACTAATAATAAAATGGAACCACTATACTAATGCACTGCAATAAAATTTTCTAACACTTACAGATTCTATTTCTGGAATTTTTCCATTTAATATTTTTGAGCTGCAGTTGAATATGAACAACTGAAACCCTGGAAAGCAAACCCAAAGGAAAGCGGGGCGTACGGAGGAGCAAACACCGCAGGTGCCCTGCGTAGTCCTGCACTGACAGGAGTTCGGAGTTGGGATGTGGCGGAATAGAAACATCCTCTCCCACTGGGCACCAAGATGGTGTGTAGACCTACATGTCTGAGGCCACTCAGCACCTGGAACCTTGATGCTACCTCTTCCCCAGCTCCCTTTCCCCTAGACCTCACACTGGATCATTCAGCTCAGAGCGAGCACAGAAAATGCCACAGGCTGCCTTGATCCCACGCCTTTGTCCCATCTGATGGCACTGGGATCTGCGGCTCTCTTGCTTTATTATGGCCATAGCCAGCTGTCCAGTGCCGTGCCAGAGGGAGACAATACCAGCCACGCTGGGCAATCATGAGTAGTTTTAAACATCCCTGTCGCCTGTTTGTAAAAGGGGAAAATGGTGAAATTAATCTTACTCATGTGCTCTGTAAAAATACTGTGCTGACATATAGCGATGTTAAAAGGCTTTCTCGTTAAGGCATTTTACATTTATTTAGTTTGATTATATGCGTGTGTTCATGTATGTGCACATGCGCACGTGTGTAGGGGTAAGAGGTCAACCTTGCCCTTTAGCGTTACTCTTCAGAATGTCATTTATTTTGGTTTTTGAGACTCACTGATTCCACCAGGCTGGCTGGCCTGGAGCCCTGGGGGCCTCCTATCTCTGCTTTCCCAACACTGGAATTATCATGTGAGTGTCATATTATCTTATGTTATAGCATATTATATATAAATTATATATTATATAGTAAATACATTATCGCATTATGATGCGAGTGTCAGCATGCGGCTGTAAAAAAAACTTGGAATCAGCTTGTACAGCCAGCGCATTACCGACTGAGCCATCTCCCTGACTCAGTGTTAAAGTCATTAATGAGGGACCTTCCTTTCCTTTGGTTTGTCTTCAAACTTGGCCAGTTTATAGTCCAGAATATTTGATTCAGGCTAGTTATGTTTCATAAACCAAACTGCCACGCATGTCTGACACCTACCACATTGGATAGTGTTGCTCTCAAGTGGCCTAAGTGTTTCAAATGATCTCTCATAATTGAAATCTTGAGGAGCCAGAAGATTTTAGAGAACATTTTCCATACATTTTTAAAATGTTTTCGGTGGGACCCATAAATGAAAGCTCCAAAAAGTTATTTTCTCCTGCTAAATTGTTGCGCTCAATTCCCCTCCCTCACACACACAGCTGTCAGCATCAAAGGCCCAGTCCTTCCCTTCCCCAGCCACCTGGAAGGCATCTATTTTTTTCCTTGAGTTTAAAGGCAATTCCTGGGCAAACTAAAGCGGAAGCGGCGGTAGCTTTCCTGAAACCCACAGACCACTTGTCCACTCCACTGAGGTGTTTGCCCCCGTCTACCACAGGGCATCGCATCTTCTTGGCAACACTGCCCTAGCCCTACAGAACAGAATTGTTTTATGTTGGAGGGATAGTTCTCATCTCCGCTATGCCAGTCAGTTTTGTGTTACGATGAAAAAAATACCCGAGATTAGAACACTTCAAAGAGGAAAGGTTTCTTTAGCTTCGAGGTTTCCGTCTCCAACTGCCTGATTCTGTCATACCTTGCCTATTTCCCTGTGGTCCTTTATGAGCTCCACTGGGTGAGCCAGGGTTAAAGTCTGGTCAGCATCTGCCCCCAACAATATAAAAAGTGTATCTTGACACGCTATCAAGATACATGGGCCGGGCAGCGGTGGTGAATGCCTTTAATCCCAGCATTTGGGAGACAGAAGCAGACAGATCTCTGTGAGTTCAAGGCTAGCCTGGTTTACAGTGCGAGTTCCCGAACAGACTCCAAAGCTACAGAGAAATCCTGTCTTGAAAAACAAAACAAACAAAAAGAGATACATGGATTCACTCCTTAAACCTATTAGTACCTAACCTCTTCCCAGCTGACAGCAATTAAACACGGAGCCATACAGAATTTAAAGTGAGCATTAGACTCACAAATTGAAAAGATACTAAAGTTTTGTATCAACACAGGTGACAAGATGAAGTTATAAACAGCATCCACACCAAAATGTTGATGCTACTCACCAAAAATTTTAATGTGTGAATCTGAGGGTCTTGAAGGGAAACACAGAGTATTGGCAGGACAGTGAAAGCCAAGATGCTTTGTTACTGTACAGATGTATAAAAAGGGACTCGCAGGTACGATGCCTACACAGAACCTTATAACAGCCAGCTTCCAAATGAGATTATTAAACACATTTGTGCAAAAGCGACTAAGGTCTCTCTCTTATCTTCCCAGATCCATCTCGTGCACCCGCTGCTTTGCCTACTCTAGTGAGTCTGTACCGTGATTAGAATAAAAGAAGATATCTGATCATGGATTGTAGCATTATTTATTTATGTATGTCCAATCTGTGTGCACAACTGTTTTTAAGCTTGAGATTAAAAATAAATAGGAACTCTATAATTTATGTCCCTCATAACATCTTATGAAGTTCACTTTGAATATCTTTGTCTTAAACGTCTTGTGTACCTGTTCCGTTGTACTTGGCCGCAGGCCATGGATATCCAGTGGCATAGGAAAGAGGTAATAGAATTCCCTCCTGTATCTCTGTGTGCTTCCATCTACACAGGAGGGAGGGCGCTCTAGGGGAGAAAAAGTGGGATGATCTAGAATCCCCACGGATTTCCGGACTACAGAAGCACATGTAAGGAGTGGGATTGGTCTCAGGAAGCCTGGATGTCGGCAGTTTCACAGCAATGAGCTCATCATCACAGCAAACAGAGATATTTTCATCTGTGCTAAGGAGCAATCAGTTAGAAAGAGCAGAGAGCCTCTTGTTAGAGAAGGGAGTTGGGTGCAAGTAGGAGTTAGTAGATGTATTACGCTAGAACTTCCTCCACGAAACTTCTGTCAATAGAATTTGAGGCTAGAGGCAGAAGTATTCCCCCACCTCCTGGGGAAATGTTTAGACAGATGAGAAAGACCTACTGTGGGTGAGTTGATATGGCCACTTGACGGGAGCCTCATCCCTGAGAGACTATCTGAGCGGGAGCCAAAGAGTCCAAGTTCAACCTTACAGGAGAGAAGGAAACTTAGGAAACGAAATGGCACAAGAACTGCACTCTCAAGTGTCCAAGATGCAGACCCGTGTGAAAGCCGGGGACAAAGCCCTAGGTTCTCTGATCTGGAGAAAATAAGCCTGTTTTCATGGGTACTTCCAGAAGCACCGGCTCCAGGACAACCAGTGTAGTATCCTGCTGGAAATTTCCAGCTCAAGGCCATTGTGCGGTCTGATCTTAGTACGTCATGAATTCCTAAGTGACCAGCACTGATTTCTGGATAGATGGAAATATCCCTAGCAATTCTATCTAGGAAGAGAAAATATAGGAAAACAATCCTGGAAGCAACTCAGTATTTTGCAGCCAAGAAAGTCAATATTTATAACTATGGCTTTGTTTGGAGGAGCAAGCAAAAGTGACTGAGGAGCCCCTATTCAATACCCGGACCCTCCTAGTGAAGTTTAAAGACAACGCCATGAAAACATAACGACATCTAGCTATATCACCAAATAGTCCACTGCTTAGATAAAATACGTCACATCCTACAATAGCTTCCATTTTGAATCTCCATGAGAATATCCATAGGAATAATAATCAATCCCATGTAACATGAGGGCCAGCTTGTTCGGGTTTCTGTCCTGCCCAGTATCCCACAACCGGCAACTCCCAACGAAAATCACACACAGGACTCCATAAGATTATAAAGCTGATTGACCCATTAGGTCAGGCTACTTATTAGTTCTTTAACACATCTTACCCCATTATCCTTATCTACGTTAGCCACACGGCTCAGTACCTTTCTCAGCTGGGCAGCTTACATCTTTCCTTTCCGGTGGTCTGGGCAGAACTGGCGGAGGGCGCTTCCTCCTCCTTAGCCTGCTCCTATTCTCATTGCCCCACCTCTACTTCCTGTCTGGTTGACCCGCCTCTACTTCCTGCCTGGCCAATCAGCATTTTATTAAAATACATGATTGACAGAATACAGACAATTCTCCTGCACCAATCCCATATTTTGGGTATAAGAGCCTGATTAAGTGTTCACACAGAGGCATTGACACACTCATTCTTTTTGCCAGTCAGAAATGTCACTGAAACACAGGCAAGCAATAAGAAGGGGTTCAAACTCACAGGGACAAAGGTATGTCTGCCCGCGATGGCTATCAGCAAGAATTGAGAGACACTGGGCCCACAAACAAGTGATGCTTACAAGAACTGAAAGCTGGAGAGCAGAGAATGGCAGGCAGTGAGGCATCCGGGGAAAGAGGAACTAAAAACCACGGCAGAGAAAGTCACAAAACACGGGCTCCTTTCCCAGAGAGATCCTGATAAAACCATGGTGCTCAAGCTACAGACCCCCGAGGAGGCAGAGGAAACAGAAGAGGTCGTGCACTTAGCTCCCCAAATTCTGTCCCCTACTTCCTGGACCCAAACAATGGCTCTTCCCATCACCTGTGGGGACAGGGAGTTGAACAGTTGACTGTGCACTCCAGATGCCTTGAGCAGAATGAGACTTTTACTACAAAATGGAAGATTCAGTGGACAGTAGAAAAATTCCAGGGTAGGCCTTGGTGGGGTCCTTCAGGACCAGTGACTCAACCAGCCATGAGTTCATCTACCTTGGGCAGCTAGCCTGAGCCTTGGAGAACGAACTAGTGATGAATTTTAAATGTCTCTTGTCCCTTGCTGTCTACCTGCAGGTAAGAAACCTGCTGTATACAACTGTTGGGCACAAGTGTCCTACCTCACCAGATTCACTCCGGTTAGAGTGGTTTTAACCAAAGATTAGAAAAGCAAATGCTGGTGATGACGTAGAAGAAAATGAAGTCTCGAACACTGCTGGCAGAAATGTATTTGGTCTCAGCATTACGGGGAAATCCTGTAATCCAGTTATCTCACTGGTTACATAGCCAAAGGAAAGAAATTTACAGCAGGTACCTGGGCGCTTATGAAGGACCTTTTTACAATAGCTAAGCTATGGAATCAGCTTGACTGCCCAGCAAACGGTGAACAAATAAGGAAAGTGTAATGTATATATGTAATTAATTATCACATAACCATAAAGGATGACTTCCTTTGACGCAGTGTCTGGAACCGGAAGGCGCGCTGCCACACGAAATAAGCCCAGCTGTGAAACACAGCTACCACATCTTCTCTCTCATACGTGGAAACGCTCAAAAAGTCAAAGTGGCAGAGTGCTTCCTAGAGAGCCAGGGTGGGTAGAAGGGAAAGAAGGGTGAAGACAGGCTGGCTTTGACGATGTGTGCTGTATGTATGTGCCGAAGCATCACACTGGACCCCATTGACAGATGTAATTAATGCATATCAACCCAAAAGAAAATAAAGCGCAAGCTAGAAATTTTAGGAAAACGAAACCCTAGAGGAAGAGTGATGGGCAGTCCCAAGACTGTGCCTGTGCTGTAAGCCCAAGGAGACAAATCCAAACGGGAAGAGGAGAAACTTGAGACATGCGGCTAGGGAGAAGATGGAGAGGAAATAACAGCTGGCACATTTAGGGAAGAATGCTGGCTTTGTTCACAGTTCAGGGAAAGATTGATGATAAGTATCCCTAAAAATAAGCAAATGGGAGAGAGACGAGTTTAGCACCAAAGAGAATAGAAAAGCTGTCGGGAAAGGAACTGGATTTTGATTGGTTGCACACTTGCTGCAGGGCATGGCTGTGAGCAGGAGTTACACAGTCATAATGGGCAGAGGAATGGGAACCTGTGCATGTCCCTTACTAGGCACAAGGGCTTGCAGATATCACTAAGGAACCTCAGGTGACTTCAAGGTCATGAAGGACTTTGAGGCAGAACCACTCAGCTAAGACACCCCATGCTCCTGTCCCACAACAATGGTACAATAGCAAACATTCATTTCTTCATGGCACAAACTTCCGCAGTAACTGGTATTTGGTAACAGATACCTGATACACAGTTATCTCTGAAGGATGAGAGAGGAGAGTATGTGCATATTACTTTATAATAAGTGCAAAGGCAGGAGTTAAGAGATTATATTTCAGAAAAGAGAGTCAACACAAAGAATAGAAAACTGAACATTGAAAAATAGTAACAAAACCATATTTCTCAAGAGGCAGGAGGCATATTTGAAAGACTAGACAATGTTTTCCTTGAGGTCCAGGAACCAAGTGTGCAGAGTTGAGTGTGCAGGGTTGAGCTGGCTCTTATTAGTAATACCAAGAGATGAACTGGATGTTTAAATCCTATCCATATATCTATTAGAAAATAAATCTGTTAAAAATTCACTTCAATAAACTGCCTAACATGGTCAATTATCAGAGACCATCTTGTTTACGTTACAAGCAAAATTCTAGCCCTTTGATTCAGAGAGAGAATGTGAAAGGGGAAGGTTCTGAGATGAAGGCAGACCCCCATGAATGTCCTCTCAGGTCAGGGAGTCTGACAGCTTTTCAGAGCTGGATTGATTCATCCAAACCAGGCAGCAAGGGCCATGAGACCTACAGCAACATGGAAAGGAACCTAGAGTTGGATTGAAGAATAGGATCTTTATATTGAAAAGAAAACTGCCCACAAGGAGGATCCAATGATTTTAGGTCAAGGATTAGTCACACCAAAGCCCTGGAGCAATGTTCACCCATGAGAAGCAGATTAACTTTCATGAGGCCATCTTCAGAAGTACTCTACAGACATCCTTAGCTGCTTTTAACAGGCTGATGGGAAGAGTGACTGACAGGTCCTTGTAGATTATTTTCTATGAACCAGGCAGGGTCAATTCACTTCCTGTGCTGGCCAGATTCCTTGAAGAAATTAACATGCAAATAAAAGATTAACATTATTATTTTTATTACAAAATTCACTATGACTTTGACATATTGTATTATATTGGGCATGCAATTTTCAATTGTTGAAATTATAGTCTTGGTTGCTAAAATACCTTGAAGTCTGCTTTTGTGAACTGATGCCAGATGCCCATGAGATGAATCACCAACACTCTAAGATTCTAGCATGGGGAATGTATGAGTCTGGGACTGCCAAATGATGGTGGCTATGACAACGATGGTGATGACGACGACGGTGAAGATGATTATTATGATGACGATTGTAATGATGGTGATGATGATGTTGGTGATAGTGGTCCTGATGAGAGTAGCGACAATGGTGGTGATGGTGGTGATAAAGATAGGAATGAATGATGATAGTGATGGTGGCCATAGTGATGGGATTTAATGGTGGTGGTGATGATGGTGATAATGATGACAGTGATAGTAATGATTGGTCTTCTTTGTAAATCTTGTATGTTTCTAGAGCAGCTTCTTCTAGAATTTCATGGTAATCTGCTACTCTCTGCCCCAATCTATGAAAGATATCTTAGAACAAAAAAAAGGGAATAACAATATGAAAGTCCTGAAGACTTATCACATCCAGTGGGTGGCCTCACCATTCTCCACTGTCAGAAGATGTGCACACAAGGGAGTAGCAAGAGATCACACATACAGAAGGAAGAAGAATGCTTCTGGTTGCTATTTTTTGATTGCTTCTCCAGGTCTTGGCTTTCTTTCACCACACTTTCCATCTCTGGTCACACTTAATGATTCGCCCCCTCACCTGCCTCATTAAATCATTATTTCCCAGTCTAAGTGTGGGCAAAGTGTCCAGGTAACCTGTCAGATCTGGCAGTCTATCCCCAAGTCTCTGATCCTGCTTCCTTCCTCCCCATGCCTTCCGCACTCTCTCCTTCTCTTACTCTCTCACTTTTTTGCTTTCTCTGGTACCAAAGATCATCAGACAGTGTAAATGCACTCACAACAAATGGAAGCCCTCTTTTTTCAGCACAGTGACATCCAGGTATCCTTTGACTCCAAGGATTTTTATCATTCATGACAACCTATCTTAGAAAGCCATGTCTGAGCAGACATTCACCCCCTTCCGACTGCCTAGCCCACTCACCTATGCCTATATTTGCTAACATCTACAGATAGTTTTAGATTACAACTGCAATGTGCTCTACAGACCCCTGGACTTGTGATAAGGAGAAAGGCACACACTTACCACCTGGGGCTTAGGCAGGCACCTTTCAGAGATAAGGCCCCAAGTCAAGTCACACATGAGCTTTACAGTGCTTGTAAAGATAGTAATAAAAACAGCCATTGGGAGACAAAGCCACCAGCAAGTAGGAGACAGAACAGCAGAGGCATGAATCCTGTCCTTGGGGACCCGAACTCTATGCAAGCAAAGATAGAGGAAACCAGCCAGTGAAGCCATCCGTGCAACTCATTCTTGACTCTTAAGAGAAGTTATTACCTACAGAATACCAAGAGACACCTGCCTGCTTCGGCTGGGAGAGAAGTCATATGATCCTTATAACCTTCGGAAGGAAACATCAGAAGGCAATGAGAAAGTTAGTGAGAAACCATTTTCGAAGAACATCCAACTCTGTCAACAAATAGAAGCCCTCTTCTTGCAATTTGATGTCAGTCAGATGTCCTTTGACTCTAAGGATTATTTTACTATTTATGATGACCTATCTTAGCAAGTCATGCCAAGGCACATGTTCACCCCTTTCCCGACTATCCTAACCCACTCCCCTATGAAACTCCTTGGGGAACTAGACATAATGGCCAGGCATGCCTTAATCCCAGGATCTGGGATTTAGAGGCAAGGGGATCACTTGTTTAAAGCCAACCTGTGCTAAATAGTCAGACTTTGCCTTTAAAAAAATAAATTAACAAACAACCCTGTATTTGAGGTATTGTGACAATAAGGATCACAAGAAACCAGGTTATTAACTGCTCCTGTAATTCCTATTTTTGTGATGCTGTTTTCCCTTTATGATCCACAGTAAAATCCTTAAAGACCAGAGGTCTTCTCTGTTCATCTTTAGAAGATTTTAAGGGGGAAAAACTCCAAAGATGGTGGCCAATCCTGAAGGAGGGAGAAATTAGTTGATTCTTCTGGAGCCTTCTATAGAGTTGGGGAAGATACTGTAGGGAGTGGGGAAAGACTCTAGGAAAGGTCTCTATGTAACTTGAAGGGCCTGTTTGTTGGGGTTTCTGTCCCGCCCAGTACCCAACAGCCAGCAAGTCCCAAAGAAAATTACACACAGGACTCTATAAGATTATAAACTGATTGGCGCATTAGCTCAGTCTTCTTATTAACTAATTCTTACATCTACAGTAACCCATAATTCTTGTCTGTGTTAGCCATGTGGCTTAGTACCTTTTCCAGCTGTCAGCTCACATGTTGCTTCTTCGGTGATCTGGGCAGGAGTGGTGGAGGAATGGACTTCCTCCTTCCTACCCTTCTGTTCTCATCACCCCGCCTCTACTTCCTGTCTGGTTGACCCACCTATATTTCCTGCCTGGCCAATCAGCATTTATTTAAAACATGATTGACAGAATACAGATAATTCTCCCACACCAGTCTCTAGAGATATATCATGGAACCCAAGCACAGTGCTGTACATAAGCAATCTCAGCACTGGGGAAGAGGCAGGAGAATCACAGGTTCAAGGCCAGACTAGGACATACATAGAGACCTTCTCTCAAAAAGGAAAGAAGGAGGAAAGGAGGGAGGGAAGTGGAGGAGAAAATGAATGGGACAGAAGAGAGGGAAAAGAAAGCAAAGATGAGGAGGGGTAGGGAGAAAACAAGATAACATGCATTTTTACTGAACTTGGCAAAAGGCACATGGCCTGGGACACATCTTAACTCACAGCTTCCTCCCCTGCTTCCTGCTTCCCCTCTGGTGAAAACAGCATTTGTCTGGTGAATCTTCTGAAGCCAGCTTATGACATAAGAACAGCGTCAAGGCCCTCGGTCACTGATGGGTCCCTCTGGCAGTGTTGTGTGACAACCACCAAGATAAATCTTAAAGCCACCACTAGGCAATGATCTCTCCAAGTTCGCAACAGACGCTCCATCTTTTGGAACAGGTCGAATGTCTGGCTTCCTAATGATTCTCGTAGTACGCTGGAACCTTAAGAAACTAGACTACAATATTGTTGCCATTGGTCAGCCCCACGGTGGAGTGGAAAGGAGCTGTGGCTTGGGGAACGCCTCTTCCTGAACTCAGATACCAGCACCACTGTGCTGTATTCATCACTTTGACATCACAGTGACAAACCAACTCACGGAAGTCAATTCAAGGAGGAGGCTTTATCCTGGCTCACGGTTCAAGGGATGTGGTCCATCCTGGTGGAGAAAGCATGGCAGTAGGAGCAGCTCCCAGCTGTGGCAGCCAGAGCGTGAGGTGCCTGGTTATACTGTGCGGGCTGTCAGGAAACAGAAAGCTTTGGAACGCAACCAAGAAAAGGCATAACCCGCTTCTTAGAACTAGATCTTCACAGCAAAGTGGCCCTGCACCCTTGCAAAGTAGGGTCACTAGACAGTGACTAACTGTTCAGACAGAAGAGCCCGTGGGGGACGTTTCACCCTCAAACCCAAACAACACATCCAGAATGACTTGTCCCAGGGCCTGCTCTAAATCATGGGCATTTGTCTCCTACATGTGTGCACCAACAAGTTGTTGACCTGTTTTCAAAGGATCAGAAAATGCTCTTGATACCCTGTCTTAGTTGGGGTTTCCATGGTAATAAAACACCATGACCAAAGTCAAGTCAGAGAGGAGAGTACTTCACCTTACAGCTTGGAGTTCATCATCCAGGGAAATCAGGGCAAGAACCTGGAGGTAGAAACCAATGAAGAGGCCGTGAAAGAGGGCAACTTATCGGATTACTCATTCTGGCCTGCTTTCTTATACACCACAGAACCACCTGCCTAGGGGTGGCAGCGCCCCCAGTAAGCTGAGCCCTCCCAGATTAAAATTAAGAAAATGCACTATGCACTTGCCTATAGACGAATGTTATGAAAGCATTTTCTCAATTGAGTCATCCTTTCTGTTAACTCTACCTTGTGTCGAGTTGACATAAAACCAACACACATCTCAAGGAGAGACCGATAATTGTACAGCAGCTCCAGCATGCATTTACACACAAACACACACACACACCCACACACACACACACAGAGAGAGAGAGAGAGACAGACAGACAGACAGACAGACAGACAGAGACAGAGACAGAGACAGAGACAGAATGAGAGTTTTCTCTTGCAAATACCCATCTGCACATGGGTGTCATTGGTAAATGCCAATTTCCTAGGTGCGATCTAGATGCCCAGATTTGATAACTTGGCACAGACAGGGTGCCCCAGCTCTGAGTCAGCTGCAGACTGTGATGGTCATTGTAATTAGTTCCAGTAGATACGTGTGCCATTCAATAATAATGCTGTATGATTCGGTCTCTCCTTCATCTCTCTGCAGCCCCGTCTCCCACTCAGCCCTTTTATCAGAACAGCCAGGCATGGTTTGCTTAGCCAACCTCCACATCACAACCCCAACAGTGAAGATGAGAAGCCCAGATGTGGATGACCCATCTGCAGTGTGTCACGGTTTTAGCATCTTCCTTATTTAGAGCTGGGAGAAAGAGACTCATTAGAGAGAGGAAGTCCACAATGAAATTAGGAAACATTTGATCAGACCATTATCCCTGCACAATGCGGGCAATGAGAGAAGTGCTGGCGTTGGCTGCAAACCCGAAATGTGTGCTGCAGCCTCCACGGCTTGCTTGTCACTCCTTTCCCTAGTGCTGACCAGGGACAGGAGCCTGACAACCAACCACACGGAAACTGAACACCATTAGGACATACCACTTCTCTTTTCCCTCACGGCTTTATCCTGACATTTGAAGTCTATGGCAATTAAAACATTCTAGGCTTTTGCCTACCTTGGTTCTTCTTTGTTGCCTTCACAGAAGCATTTGTGAGAGCCCAGGGATGCATAATAATCCCCCTCACGACAATGACCTCTGGACAACAGTCTTTCTCTTCGGCTTCCTGCCACACAAAGGGCAGAGGTTTGCTACCCGGAACCTATGCCTAGGGCTGCATGCTGTTCTTGAACTCCAGGTCTATTTCTCTTTCTCTGGTATCTCCGCTCCTTTGTCGAGTAAAGGCGAAGGTCAGAAATAGATAGGCTCCCAAACCAAATTGCTAATATGTGTTGAGTCCCAGGAGACCATTTGCTAAAAAAATGTCCAGTTTTATCTTTAAACATGCAATCTTAATGGCATAGACATTGGCTCCATACAAGACAAGCAGAAATGAAGTACAAAATGATGGTGTCTAGAGACTGGATTTAAGAGAGAAAAGAGTGAATTTTGCAGACTGAAAAAAAAACTCCAGGCCTGACTTGGTCACTGGCTGTGAGCCATTTGGACACTTAATCTCACTTGTAACAGGATTCAGAATGGTTGCTTTACTCCCCTCAAAAGGTGGTTGCAAAAGTATAATATAAAGATGGTTATTAAAGCAACCTAGAAAATTAAAGTGTTATATAAAAGGAAAGTGTGAGTTTTATTACTATCCGGTCCCAGAGAAAATGCACGGCCATTTGTGGGGTTAGAATTCATTCCCCATCTGGCACCAAATCCACACTGTTTCATCTGCTTAAATGGCATTAGAGACTTGGCATTCTCCAAAGACATGGAAAAACCATCTCTTGGTCCAGGTTTAAAGCAACATTTACCACTGAGCACATGGACTTAAGAAACTAAAGTCCACCACACCAGCATTAATGTCTACAAGCTCAGCATCATCTACACAGGATGGACACTCAGCATCATCTGCACAGGGGAGCACTCAGCATCATCTACACAGGATGGACACTCAGCGTCATCTGCATGGGGGAGCACTCAGCATCATCTACACAGGATAGACACTCAGCGTCTTCTGCACGGGGGAGCACTCAGCATCATTTACACAGGATGGACACTCAGCGTCTTCTGCACGGGGGAGCACTCAGCATCATCTACACAAGGGAGCACTCAGCATCAGCTGCACGGGGGAGCACTCAGCATCATTTGCACAGGTAGACACTCAGATCATCTGCACAGGGGAGCACTCAGTATCATCTGCACAGGTAGACACTCAGCATCATCTGCACAGGTAGACACTCAGCATCATCTGCTCACAGGATGATTAACTAAGAAAAATGTCACAGAAAAATCCTGTTAAAAAAGAAACTGAGGGCTAGAGAGATGGCTCCTCAGTTAAGAGCACTGGCTGTTTTTCCAGGGGACCGGGATCAATTCTCAGCATCCACCTAGTGGCTCACACCCCTTTGTAACTCTGATTTCAGGGAATCTGACACTCTCTTCTGGCCTGGGTAAGCACCAGGTGTGCACATGATGAACAAATATGTAAATAAAATACTGGTGCACATTAAAAAAAGAAAGAGAGAAAGAAAGAAAGGAAGGAAGGAAGGAAGGAAGGAAGGAAGGAAGGAAGGAAGGAAAGAAGGAAGAAGACAAGAGAAAAGAAATGTAACCCGCAGATGCAATGTCATTGGATGCCCAGCATGCTCATGCCTATGGTTTTAGACTAAACTGATGAATTGAGTTGGAATTCTCTTCCACATATCAGTCACCTAAAACCTTTCTTTATGAAGAAATTTGGTAAACAAGCAAAGAAAAGCAGTAAAAGTATCCTAACGAAGCACACCTAAGTCAGTTTCAATAAGTTTATTCCTACCTCTCCACTCTCCACAGAAAAAAAAACAATGAGAGGAGTGTGCACAAGCAGAAAGCAATGTGTATAAATGGCAAAAGGCAATATAACAACCAAACAAAGCAGCAGGAAAATTGAGAGATGCTAATGAGAACGGTGAGGGTTGGGCTGGCAAGATGGTTCAGAGGGTAAAGGCACATACAAACCTGACTACCTGAGTTTGACTTCCAGAACCCAGAAAGACAGACCAGACTCCATAGAGTTGTCCTCTGCCCTCCACACAGCACGACACACATGCACTAATATGTTATGTGTGCATATGGTAATAATAGATAGTATGTTTTAAATGAACGATGAGCTTGGGGTAAAGAATCCCATACATTTCTGTAAGTTTTGAAACATTATTATTTTAGGTTTCTTTGACACTGTTGTGACAGAAAAGTCTGTCCTTTCATTGTTGTGTTTGTCATGATGCCACTGAGGTTAACTTTTGATGAATCACTCACTAGATTTTCTCTAAAAGGTAGCAAATGTTTACTTTTAGTGGAATCAAGTGTTAAGGAGAGGCATGCATAAAGGGCAGTTACCTATGATTTTTCGTGTTTATCTCCCGCCATTCTCTTTAGTCTACTTTGTGGGTATAGTAGAAAATTTTCTCATACTGTCAGGAAATGCTTGAGTAAGCCAACTTAATAAGAGAAGCGGTCGGCTTGTTGACTCACCATTGCGAAAGTTTCAGTCCCTCACCAGTTGGCTCCATTGCTTTGGGCTTGCGGCAAACACATCACAGTGGAGCAAACAACTCGGCTTGTGCCTCAGATGCCAAAAAAGAGAGGATGAGACCCAAGTCTGCCAGTCGGTTTCAAGGGTGCATCCCCTGATGGGACACTTCCCTCAAGGCCTGTTCTTAGTTTCCGGTACCTCCCCATAGTATCTGGGGAGCAAGTGTTTAGCACATGGGCTTCATGGGGGACACTTCAAAGCCAAACCATAGCAGTGAGAGCAGCTATTTGAGAACTCTCTGTCAAGTTATCTGGTCCTCCTCGGCCCAGCCTCAATGTCATAAGCCGGGGACCAGTTCCCCTACATTCTGCCTGCAGAGTATGCTGACCAATGCATCAAACACCCTCCACCCCTCCACACACCCTTTCTCACCATTCTGGTGCTCCAAAGTCTTCCATATGCAACCTTCCTGACTTAACTTCAGCGTGAGAAAGAGGAACTTGGGAGACAGACACAGACCTTTATGTAAGAGATGCCCAGATAATTTTCTTACAAAGCATGTCTTGGTGCCCTGTCTCGTGTCTTGCTTTGCTCTCTGGCAGCTATTGCTTGTTTGCCCTCAGTCCAAACTTCCAATTTAGCACTTGCTTACCCTGAAGAACTCCCACATGGGATCATATTAAGGGAGAGGTGGGGGTAAGTCTTCAATGGGGTGACCACTGAGCATGCTCAGTTCCCCGTCCAACCTGAGGACACCTTTAACAGTTCTTATTTGGAAATATTTGGGGTTTTTGATGAGATGTTTCCAATTTAAATCCAGATGTTAGAGATCCTGGATGAAGCCAAGAACTGGAAAAATAAATTATAGTACAGCGAAAGAACCTTGGTTTTGATGTCTCTATTTAGACGCAATCTGACAGCTCATGGAATTGAATATCGGAATTCTGGATCTGGGTCTAGATGTAGACACTGAAATCTGCTGTAGCTGGAAGAAGCTATTTATCCCGTGGAACTCATTTTCTCCACGAGCAAAAAGAGGTTTATATATTGCATTCTGAGAAACCAATAAGGTAAGCAACTACTTCTATTGTGGAAAAGCTCATATTTTGTTTGGCATACAAACAACATGGGGGAAAATGCAGCTTCTGCCAAGGAACTGTAGGTTTTATAACACGTCCAAATATTATTCGATGCTTCATTTGAAAATGGAATCTATAGAGCCAGGCATGGTGACTCACCCTGGCCACCCTAGCACTCCGGAGGCAGACACAGGTGGATCAGAAGGTCAAGGCCAGCCTTACAGGCTTCAAGTCTTCAATGTAAACCTGAACTACATTTGACCCTGTCTCAAAAGATTTTTTTTTTTTTTTTTGGTTGATAGCATGTGGGAGTGTGAGGCAGGAAAAATCTCATGTTTAAGGTCAGTCTCAAAAATGCAGTAAGGTCCTGTATCTAATAGATAAATAGGCAAGTGAGGTCCAGGCAGAGGATACAGCTCAGTAACAGAATTCTTTTAGAGTCCAATTCTACTTTAGACTTTCCTTAGTAAGCTTCATCCAGTAAATACAGGCAGGAGAAATAATCATGTTCACTTGGCTCTGCAACTGAGGTATTGAAGACAAGGGCTTCTGTCTTGCTCTCCCTGATTGCCCCTTTGAAGAAGTCAGCTGCCATGTCATGAGGGCACGGAAAACAGGCCTAGGAAGAGGCCCACATTGTGAGGTGCTGAGGCTGCCTGCCCTTAGCCAGCTCAGAACTGACGCTACCTCCTAGCACCATCCAGGAGTAAGCTATCCTTGAAGCAGATTCTCAGGAGCTGGTCAGACATGAAGATCTCTAACCCTGATGTTCCCAATATGTCTGCCACCTCAAAAGAGACGCCAAGCTGGAAAATCCCAGCTTCACTATTCACCTACACCTGGGGCATGGCAATGGTAACTTAACAACTGCCTGTTGTGTGGACCCACTAAATTATAATATACATTATTATTTAAGATAATATAGAATGGGGTTGTTCCTTATTCTTTTATAGTAATCACTGATACTCATGAAGCAGTGTGATAATCACTGATGCTCATGAATCAGCATGTGTGTGTGTGTATGTGTGTGGGTGTGTAAAAACCTCACATCTGAATAGGAAGAATGGTGTTTCCTGATTTTTCACCATTGAAATCCTACTTTAAAAAATAGATAAATAAAATAAAAACTCCCAAATCCAAATCCCACCTTTTGAATCCACAGCTCACTGAAGTCACCACACAGATAAACACCTGTGCCAGCTCTTTTAAATACACGGGATAAGCACAGGTCCTTATGACCCCACACTGACTGCCACTAATAAACTTAACAATGCATCCAGGGTTACTCCTGGGTGCTTCCTGCATTAGCTCCCTTTTTTCAGAAGTTCACCAATTTACTTTTTATTTGTTTAGGAACTTGGGTTTTAAAAGGAAAGCAGCTGCGTGTTTATTGTGAAGATAAAACTTATCCTTCATGAGAGTGGGATAAGAGAAATTGCACATGGGATATTAAATAATGCTCATGCAACAGAGGCTGCAAGGGCTCCACACATTTGCCAAGAGTTCACAGCTACCGGAGTGAATCGCGTTTCAGGCCCATAATAGTCTTGGAGAGTGGCAGTGGACGGGATGTTTTCCTATTTTAAATAGGTGATGGCAAACAAACAAACAGGAAAAAAAACTCTTAATGTGAGAAACTTCTAGAACTCAGCCCCTCCCTGGGTCTGCAAAGAGAATACTCCATTTGCATGCCCAGTCTCCTCCTTCTCCTTCCCTGCAAGGGCACAGAGGGAAGGCAAGGTGGGGTGAAAGTCTCACCAGCTGCAGTTCGATAGGTGTCGAGGAGTGGGGAACATGTGCGCCACTCTGGGGTGTGAAGGACCAGGGAGAATTATGAGTGTTTGTGTGTACACAGTGTACATGTGCATGCGTGTGTATGTGAGTGTGCATGTGCATGCGTGCATGTCTGCGTGTGTGCGTGTGTGCACGTACTCACACATGTGGAATTCAGAGGTTGACTTCAGGTTTCTTCCTGAGTCACTCTCCACCTTTTAAAAATTATTCTATCAGTTCTTTGGGAGTTTCACACAATGCCTTTCCATTGTACGACTCTTGACTTTGTTTCTCAGGACAGACTATCTCTCTCATGGACCCGGAAGCTCACCAACTGGGATACACTAGCTCCCCAAGCCCCAGCACTGGGGTTACAGGCGCACACCACTCTGTTGTTTTCCTGTGGTCCTGGGGATCCCGACTCAGGCCTCAAACTCACTGACTGAGCCATTGCTCCAGTCCAGGAAGGAGGGAATGTATTTAAGACTCCACTGGAGGGGTGGGAAGTGGGGAAAAGCCATGTTCTTTATTTTGGCTTTTGTACTGTCCTTTTCCAACACATCATTCTTAGACCCCGGAGTCCAGGTTCAGATAGGTAAAATGGTCTCCAAAGAGTCTAGATCTCCTAATTAAATCAGTTCCTTCAGTTTATCAGATTTCACCCGTGTTCCTTTATTCATACAAGCATGTAGCAACAAAACATGCAGTTGAGTTGGAGCCTGGGGAAAGCTCTTGGCTGTAAAGTGTGAAAACTGTCATTCTCATACTTCAGCCAACAAGTTCAAGACCTGACTTCAGTCTCCTCTGGGTCAGACTGCTGCAGGTTTGAGACAAGCAGCCTGGTGGCGTCTTTAATGACTCAGACACAAAGCCAACATTGTTCTGAGTTAGCCCCGTGAACGGAGAGGGAAGGCTCAGGATGAGAACAAAACCCGCCTCTAATTTTACTTTTTTACCTAGGGTTGAGCCAAAGGCTTTTATTTTGCTTTTCTCTGTCGCTATTCCTTTGTTTTAGGACTATGGCTTTTTCCATATGGATCTAGACAGCCTGTGCCAGGAAGCCTTTGTACCTCTTGAGGAGAGAAGGACATTCAGGCACGATCCCAACATCAGGAGCAAAGAACTGGGAGCAGGGCTCTTGGTGCTCCAGGCTGTGCTGCACTGTGGGTGTGCTGTGCGCTGACTTTTCATACAAAGTAAAACACACCTTGGGAATTCATTAACCTTAGGAGACTTTGTTCTCGGCTGCTCACATTGTTAGAGTTGTTCCTGTTGCCTTAGAATACTGAATAATGCCGAAATAGAAAGTAGAAAGTAGGACTCTCTCTCTCTTTTCTCGCGCTCTCTCCCCCACCCACAACGTGGAGTGTGTGTGTGTGTGTGTGTGTGTGTGTGCGTGTGTATGTGCATGTAGCCCAGGCTAGCCTCAAACTCATGATGCTGTTATCAAAGTTGTTAGTGTCAGAGCCTAGACCTGCCAGCCCTAACAAGCAATGCCGAGCCATCTCATTAGGCCAATGAAACAGACAAGTGATAGCAAAAACAGAGAAAGATTTGAATAATACGGCTACATTGGGGAGAAGAACAAATAAAAAGGTCTAATGATACCAACCCCTGACCCCCAATTCCATCTTCAGGGTCCTGACATGAGGCTAAGGTTTAAATGAAGGGCAAGAGCTCAACACTCCTGGTCAAGGGATGGTCCTGCCCATCACTGGCCCGTCATTATCTCAGCTCCAGTCTCTCCTTCCAAAAGTTCTGACAAGTTGATAGTCAAAGGGAAGGGCAACATAACTCTTTAGAATATCTTCATTTCAAGCCCAGTGGTGGAGGCATACGCCTTTAATCCAGCACTTGGAAGGCAGAGAAAGGCGGAGCTCCGTGAGTTCGAGGCCAGCCTGGTCTATAAGAGCTAGTTCCAGGACAGCTGGGACTGTTACACAAAGAAACCCTGTCTCAAAAAAAAAAGAAAAGAAAAGAAAAGAAAAAAGAAAGAAAGAAAGAGAGGAGAGGAGAGGAGAGAGAGAGAGAGAGAGAGAGAGAGAGAGAGAGAGAGAGAGAGAATACCTTCATTTCTTTGGGGTGGTTACAATTCCACATTCCATATAGTGGGATGAAACCAGGCAAGCATTTCTCTGGTCAAGCTGCCCCAACCCCAGTAGATTCCTCCCTGTGTCTTAGCATCCTAGAATGCCACTCCTCCCTGGTTTTCTTCATTAGAGGCCTTTGTTCAGACTCCTTTTCTGACTCTCTGAACTCAAGTTCTATACCCAGGGCTTGGTTGAGGGTGGCATCTACAGCTGTGCTCTGCTCCCTGCCCCGAGGGTGTCATCCAACCCCAACCTGTATTTGATGATGCCAGAATGTGTGTATCTGGTCCTCACTTTTTCTTTGAGCTTGATACTTGCATATCCAGCTGCCTCCTAAGAGGACAGGCACTTGCCTACCCAGGAAATAGCACAAACGATATATCTAAAAGGCACTCTTGATTTGGTCCCCAAATCTACTCCTCCACCACCATTGTCTTCCTAAGGAAATGCTGCCTTTGCCATCTCAATTGCTCAACTAAATACTGGAAATCAAATGAATTAATCCCTCCTCGTCCCTATTCAGTTCTAGCACTTTCCATCTCAGCCTCCAATACGATCCTCCAGGTCACCTTTGTATCATATGGTCTGATTGCCTGGGATAGCCTCCTCTTAGTGCCTCTGGGTATTATACAATTGTGCCAGGCTTTTTCTTGTGGACCTCCAACCAGCTCCCAAATCACAACACAGAGAATTATGATTAGTTTTGAATGGAGCTTAGGTCCATTTCTGGCTAGCTCTTTTAACTTAAATTAACTTATTTCTCTTTATCCATCTTTTGTCTCAGGGTTTTTTTGCCTTCTTTTTATATACCTTACTTTCACTCCTTGTGTCTACTGGCTGGCATCTGCCTGGCTTCTTGCGGAGTGTCTCCCTCATCTTTTCCCCTCCTTCTTCTCTCATGCCTCTTCTTTCTTTTCTCCTCTGCCTAGATTTCTCCTTTTATTTATTCTCTCTCCCAGACAGAACCACTTATCTTTTCTCTGCCCAGCTATTGGCCATTCAGCTTTTTATTAGATCAATCAGGTGTGCTTTAGGCAGACAAAGTGAAGCAAATGCAACCCATCTATACATAATTAAACACACATCCTCACATCACTAAACAAATGCAGCATGAACAAATGCAACACACCTTTACATGGTTAAAAAACCATTCCACAACACATGACACTGTTTACTTAGTAGGCTGAGTTATCTATTAACTGCATGTTAGTAAATTATAGTCCTTTATCATTACCTCCCGCTTTATTTTGGATTAAAAAACAAACTTCTTACCACCTCCACAAGCTCCTAAGCAATCTACCTTCCACTTGGCTTCCAATTGCATTTCCATTTTGTGACTCTTCCCACTTGCCACTTCTGCCTCAATGTTTTCTTGTGAGGGCGGGAAAGCCGTAACACCTCCTATTCCACACAGGACAATGGAACCAGCTCTGGCCTAGAAAATGCAGGCCATGGACCTACTGAGAGACCACAGCAGGGACTCAGTAGCGATGCTGTGAGGGGATACAGATCCAGCACTGTGTGATCTCACTCAGGTGAGCACCAATAAGTGAGGTATCAGGAGATACTGTGACAGCCATGAAGAGGCCAGGATCCTGGGGTGGGTGTGGCTACTACCAAAGGCACAAGGCCACAAGGCTTCTGCCTATGGTGCTCTTCCAAGCATCAGTGGAAATGTGACCTCATTACTCAATACAAGCCTTTAGGTCATATCACATTTTGCGCCGGTGAGTGGGATATAGCCTCTGTCCTCAGTCATTATCCAGCCTAATGAGAGACAGACAGATAGAAAATTGCCACCCAGTTTGGTAAGTGCTGCCAGAAGAATGTATGTGGGGAGAAGTGTGGCTCAAGCCCATGAGGGAGCAGTATTGGCTAGTGGTGACACAAAGCAGTCACAGGATCATGCTTCTGTAACCGGTCATGGTCTCTGTCTTCATCACTATTCTATTTCTGGAAAGAGACACCATGACCAAGGCAACCCATAAAAGAAAGCATTTGATTGGGGCCTTGCTTGTAGTTTCAGAGGGTGAGTCCATTGTCATCACGGCAGGGAACATGGGGGCACACATGGCACCGGAGAAGTAGCTAAGTGGTCTACATCCTGATCCACAGGCAGCAGACAGAGAGAAACACGGGCACGGGGCCTGGATTCGGCTTTTGAAACTCAAAGCCCACCCCCAGTGACACACTGCCTCCAATCAAACCATACCTGCTCCAACAAGGCCACACCTCCTCCATCTTTCTAATCCTTCTCGAACCCAGTGTCATCCATAGGGCAATGAAGGGGTCCGTCCTTACTGGATAATTCACGCTCTGAATTTCAAAGTACCACATAAAACATGCATTTAGAAGAGCAGAAAGAACTGGAACCCCAGTCACTTACATTTTATTTGCACATGTGTTTTCAGTGTCATGGTAACATTATTACCACTGCTATCTTTTTTTAAAAAACACATTTCTGCATTGGGATTCCTGATAAATAAAGCCAAAAATGGAGCAATGGAAGTGTCTTTATGGTTTTAGCATGAATGCTATCATTTGAGTGCGGCAAGGAGGTATGCTCAGATCAACTAGGTACAAAATGCCATTAAGCACTGTGTTTCTATTTTCTCCCTGTGGGTCCAAGAGATGTATTTGATTCCTACACCTTTCCCTTCTTCTGAAAAACTTAGGAAAGCACTCCTCAATTTTGGGGGCAATCAAAGGCTCCCCAAAGAGATAGATGTGAGGATCTGCCTAACTAATGCCTGTCCTCTCTGCCCATCCCAAAGCCCTTCATGGGGCAAACTTTCCAACACGCAAGCAGTCACCCCTGTACAGCAAGTGCTTGCTAATGGTAGGAGTGCAATTGGATTAGTTCTCTGGAGGCAGGAATCAATAGCCCAGAGTATGTGGAGCCGATTAGACATTGCTAATTAGAGCTCTCAGACATTAATCAAGCACCATGTATGGAGCTAATCAACCAACGTAGGAAGCAGAGAAAGTCAATAACGTCCCAAGTCTCTCCTTGAATTTTCCAACCTGGTTCACCTTGAAATCCAGCCTAAAGATATCAATCCCTGAAATGTGTCTGTTTGTAGCAGGCTGGGAGACTATGCATTGCCTTGGCTCCCGAGCCTTTTAAAACAAGAGACAGAAGTGATGTCATCAGGCCCCTTCTTAAATCAGCAGAGGCTCCAGCCTTGTCACTTTTCATTGGTGGGGCAGCAGGGCTATGGGTCAGCTGCAGGCTGGTCCCAAAGAGGCTGACCAACGTTCCCAAGGCAGGAATTGTAAACAAACACAAATGCTCGCTGGCTGATGTATCACTTGTAAGGAGCCCGGCACATAATTTAAACAATTGCTCCTATGCACTGAAGTAATAAATGTTAGGCTTGTGTTTACTAACATGAGTGGAGAACGAATCCTACACTTTTTGAACTCTAGGAGATATTCTACTAGATCACTCTGCCCACCGGGATTTAGAGCGCTTCAGTAACCGCAATTCTAAAGGATGACGTTAAGTCTTTTAATATGGAAAAAATGTATGGGCTAAAGTGGCCTTTGATAGATTCTGTTTATAAAACTGAGCAAATGCAGACACAGTCAAAAATGAGTAGCATATAGCAAAACCATTTCCAACCACTTACATCCTCAGTTGATTGACGGCTCCCTAATATCGCTGAGTGTTACCCTGCATGGAGTTACTTCTTGCCCAACATGTTCTTGGTATCTCATCAGAATCTCCTCTTAAAAGATATTTTTGTTGAAAATCACATTGTGTGTGTGTGTGTGTGTGTGCCAGCATTAAAATTTTTGTTTTTTGTTGGGTGGTGGTGGTGCATGCCTTTAATTCCAGCATTCAGGAGGCAGAGGCAGAGCCAGGCAGATCTCTATGAATTTCAGAACAGCCTGGTCTACAGAGCTAGTTCCAGGACAGCCAGAGTGACACACAAAAAAAAAACCCTGTCTCAAAAAAGTCAAAAATAAATAAATGAATTTATTTTTTTCAGAAATGGAAAGTCAGCTTGAAATGAACTCAGATCCCCAAAGATTCATAGGAAAATTAAAGTTTACATGCTGTAGAATTTGCATGCTGTAGGACTGACCAGTAAAAACTGCATGCTATAGGGACTGATTAGCTTTTACGTTCTTAGAAAGCACGTTCTTCCGACCCCTCTCAGCATCACCAGCTTTAGACTTAAGCAGGAAAAGGGAAATAGAATTCCAGGATTTAATTATGTGATACAGAGCAATGCTGGAGGAAGGGAAAACACAATATAGGAAAATTAAGACTAAAATCAAATCCTGCCTGGAACCCTGGGGTCACAACATATTGATGGCAGGGCCTGGACTCATATATAATGTCCCTGATTGTCTGAGATGAAGACAGGAGGACCTAAGGTCATCATGTGATATAAGAATATACACAGGAGCACTTGGGATACCATGTATGCTTGGGGTTAGAAGACAGTGGATGCTTGGCCAAGTCCCCTTGGCTTCTCCCATTGATGGTGGATATTGACTATTATATTTTAGAAAGCAGTAATTGTATTTTTTACATATTTGTATCCATAGTTCCTGGCACTGTAGTGGTACATAGCTGACTTAAGAAATTATTATTAAGACAAAATGAATTGACTAACAGACAAGAAAAAATTTAATGGGGGAAACACAAGAATGTATTTTTTTTCCTGCCCACAAGTCAATACTGAACAAGATCTCCAGGGAGGTAACATTTGGAAATTAGAGAAAATAGTTCAGAAGAGTCAAGATAGATCCTTCCAGTAATTTCCACCATTGAAAGACTGGCTATAGGAGGAAATTATGTTTTATTTTATTTTTCATTTTATATAATTAATTCATTTCCCCCTTCCTTTTTCTCTCTCTAACCCCTCCCATGTCCCCTCCCTTTAATGCCTCCTATCCTCACCCCTTATTCATGAATCCATGGCCTCTTTTTCTTTGATAATTATTGTTACATATTGTCTTGGTTAGGTGTCTATTGTTGTGATAAGGACCATGTTCTAAACAGCTTGAGGAGGAAAGGGTTAATTTCACCTCCTAGACCTTCATGAAGGGAAGTCAGGATAGAAACTCAGGGAAGGGAGCTGCAGGCAGAAACTGAAGAAGGAGTGATCGAGGAATAAACTCCCTGGCTTGTTCCCCCTTTCTTGCTCAGTTTGTTTTCTTGTACAACCTGCCCAGGCACCACCCGCAGTAGGCCTACCCTCCCACATCACTCCCTGGTCAAGAAGATGCCTTATGCATTTGCCTACAGGCCATCTGACAGAGACATCTTCTCAACTGAGGCTCCTCTTCCCAGAAAATGCTGGCTTGTGCAAGACTGACAAAACAGAGGAGCGGGGGAGAGATACAACCTGTCAAATATGCTTAATATTACTAGTACACATGACTTCAGGGCTGATCACTGGATATTGGATGACCAGCTGGGAAGCTCTTCCCTATGGAAGACTAATTCTCCCTCTCTCAGCTGTCACTCGCCACCTGTAGTTCTTAGTCATGGAGTGGGGTCCGTGAAAATTACCCTTCCACATTATCATGTCGATTGGCACTGGGGTTGTTCGAGTCTTGTTCAGGGAGTCAATTTGTTGCAATATCATGGGTGTTGCTTTCCTGTCATTTCTTAGGAGACACAACCCCGTGGAAGACCTCGTGGTCCTCTGTCTCTACCATCTTTCTGCTCCTACTCTCGTGATGTCCCCTTGAGTCGGAGTTACAGGAGTTGTGCTGTAGATGCGTCCGCTGGGGTGTGACACTCGTAATCAGTTATTCTCTGCACTGGGGCCAGTTGTGTCTGCCCGACATGATTTTTGTCTGCTGATGAGAGGGGAGTTACATTTATCTGTAGGTACAAGGATAATACAGAATGCAATTGAAAATTAGGCTGGTCTAGCAAAGTGGCAGTAGTAGATTCTCTTCTGAGGTCCATTCCCTTACGAGCTATGGCTAGCTGACTAGGTTTCCAGAACCAGGCATAACTTCCTACTGTAGAGCAGCTTAAGTCCAATTAGAGAGCGATTGGTGACTGCCTGCCAAGATAAAAATGTCACTATTGCACTTTTAAGGGTATCTTGCTGTGCTGGCTGTCATTGCAGTTCATAAACATCACAGCTGGAGAGAGGGATTGATTGCTTTTCTTCTTTGACAACTGGCAACGCACCTTCCAGTACTAAGAAGTCTAGTTCTCAAGGAGGGGGCTTGCAGGTCAGGTCCAGCTTGAGTCTTCTGAGTCCTATGTTAGAAATGCATGGTGTCTTTACCTTTAACCTCTGTGAGACAGCCAAGAGCCCGGAACAGCCTATATTGTGTGAAGAGTCTCTTGGACTACCCTTGCCAACAACTGGAAAGGAGGTCTCTCATGCCTGATGCTAGGGTTTTTGTTTGATGGTCTATGGCTCTTGGTGAGGGGGGATTGTCAGTCCAAGTAGCATAACTTGCTTGACTTTGGAAAAAAGATAGAAAAATCAACAAATACATAGATGGCTATATGTTGGAGCAGTGGGCTGCGTTCCTACCACCCGGCTCCCGGCTAGCTTTACCCAAAATAATTACACGGAAATTGTATTCATTTAAACATTGCCTGGCTCATTATATCTAGCTTCTTGGCTAATTCTCACATCTTAATTAACCCATTTCTAATAATCTGTATATCACCACGTGATTGTAGCTTACTGGGATGAGTCTAACCTATGTCAGTCTCAGAGAGGAGAGCCATGGCATCTGCCTGACTCTGCTTTCTTTCTCCCAGCATTCTGTCCTGTCTACTCTGCCTATCTAAGCTGCTGTCCTATCAAAAGGCCAAGGCAGTTTCTTTATTTGACCAATGAAAGTAACATATAGACAGAAGACCCTCCTACGCCAGCTATAGATACATGCCTATATAGTGTACATAATTTTAGGTAAATACAAAATAATGCTTCCTGAAGGCCTTTCAAACATTCTCAGTGTTATTTATCTTCCCCTCTTCCTTCTCCTTCTGTATTCCTCCCCCAAGTTAAAGTTCCCCTCCCCATTTTTCCTATTTATCCCTTCCCTAATGTTTTTCCCACCATGGTCCTTTTGGGCTCTCTTGCTTTCTGTGATTGGTCTGCTATAATTTGGGGAATATTCATATGCACAAAATCCAAGGCAGAATATGAGGTGATGGCTCAGTTGGTAGAATGCTTGCTTACTGTGAATGTGCTCTGAGCTTGATTCCCAGTCCCACATGAACAGGGAGTGGTGACAGACACCTGTGATGGCAACACTCAGAGGTTGAGATTGGAGGATCAGAAATGCAAGGTCATCCTCAACTACAGAGAAAGTCTGAAATGAAATGGGCTACATGACACCTACCAAAATTTTTTCTAAATGTGTATGTGTGTGTGCGTGCATATGCATATATATGTATATATATGAGAAATATGGGAGAAATAAATATAGCAGATACCAGAGAGATGTATTTTATGGACTATATAGATGATTAGTAAAAATGGGTAGAATGCAGAGCCCAGATATTGGAGAAAGAACATGGCTTAGTAGGCTTTTAAGCATGGAATATTCTTAATACCCTATATAATTCTCAAGTTAAGTGTCATAGGAAGATCCACAGATTCCCTTCAGCTTGGACCATGAGCACACACCAGAACAGAGGAAACACTGTACCCATGAAGAGCCTTAGCTGTGCTGTAAAAGGAAGGGTCCACCAGTAAAGGGCAGTACCAGCCATCAGAGGCTGACCAGAGTCCAGTCCTACACTGAAGGCATGGATGCCATGGAAGGCATCTCTTTCTAATTAAGCACCGTATCTCCATTTCCTCAAAAGGGCAATGTTCTTTACAACATGATTTTTTTTTAAGTTGACAACCAAATCCCAATGAGACTCTTTCTGCCAGTAGATTGAGAAAGTGAGCTAAGCAAAGGGGCCTCTTTCCTGCTAGCTGTGCCCTACATTACTGGTTTCAGTGGAACTGGCATCTGCACCCCCATTACCAAAAAACATACAAACAAAAACTTCATCTTCGTTTAGTAAGTCAAATCTTTATTATGAACCTAAGAATATCATACTTGAATAATTACACCTCTTTTGCATGCTTGTGAATTAAGTCTTTGTCATTTGGAACCAAATTCCCAATTCCAAAATTATTGAGAGTCTCCAGATAAGCCGAGGTCTGGAATGGAAGTGCTTGCCATCCAGCCTCTTCACGTGTGATGCATCCAGAAAGCAAGCCCTGGCTCTAGCGGTCATTCAACCTTTAGTAAATGCATTGGGGTTCTGTGAGTCACTGGGTTTCAGGAAAGAAAGAAAGAAAAAGACAAAAAACAGAAAGAGAAAAACAGCAGAGGCTGGCAGGGAGAAAAGGATTGAGTGTTTCCTTCAAAATCTGAGTCTGAATTTCATTCAGAGATCTTTTTTTTGCGAGCTACCCTTGTCCTGCCTTCATTCATTAGACTCCATCACCCCGAGTCACTTCCTATACACAGCCCAAATTTCCTGTAATGAGGGGAAGCTGAGACACAAACGCTCCACAGCTGCATTAAGTCTCAAGTTATTGAATTAGGCTGGCATAATTTTAAATATTAAGCAATCTTCCCAGCCCCTGGTTATTGTCACTCAATGCGGGAGACATATGTCATATTATCTGCCCAACATTGTTTCCCCTTGTCTGACAACAGCACCCCCTTTTCTTTTTGGGTAATTATCCTCCTGACAATCCAGGTAGCACTGAGTATCGGTGGGGGAAAAATGGCTCCCAAGAAAGCGCATGGGAGACCCCGTTCAGATGCAAAGCGACAAAACAGCAACCTCTTTCTTGCATCAACACCCTCCGGCCTTGAGAAGCTTGGCGCATTCTCTGCCAACTCCCTAGCTCCCTTCACCAAAGACAGCTGACCACATCATAACCAACCCCTGGATCCAGTCATGCCCGAAGCCAGCTGCGCCTCGGGACTCTGAAACTCTTTAAGCAAGCCCTTGGCCTTGGCCAACTTAAAAAGCCCTTCCTGAAATGTACACTGTTTAATCTGCACCTCCAACCGGCATGAGCCTGGCATTTGTCTGTCCCCCACGCTGTCCTTCTCCAGGCCATTCATCTGTGACCTATGGATCTGCCCCATTCTATTTCATAACAGAGCCTTTCTTGGTTAATTAATTGCCATCCTCTAGGTTCAGTGTTCTCCGAAAGTTCCTGAAGTGTCTCATCCTGGCCCTAAGTCCTCATTTGCTCCCTGGACCGCATAGTCTGTATACTGCCCACACTTTCCTTGATGCCCCTCATCCACTAGTCCTGTTTCCTTTTCCTTTGCTGGACCTCATAGTAAGGCTTTTCTAGAAAAACAACTGTTAGTTCCACAGCCTGGTCATTAATGAGCTCTGGAGATGTCTCAAAGTCTCATGAAAATACATATCATTTTTACTTGAATATTCACATTTAGACGCATTAGTCATCAGTGTTACATAACAAGTTACTCCATGTTTTAACAGCTTAAAACAACTTTTATTAGCCACAATTTCTGTGGCTCAAAGAGTCAGATGTGGCCCAGAGAGGTACCTCTCCCTCTTATAAGGCAATCAAGGAGGAGCACAAATTCAAGATTATGATGGGGATTTTTGTCAATTGGCAAGGCTAGGGTCAAGGAAAATCCCTTCTTAACTTATTGCCATGGTTGCTGTCAAGAAGTGGCCTTTCACAGAGCAGCAGGAGCAATACAGGGCCAGTGGGAGACACCTTGGCCCTGTTGTAATCTAGCCTCAGATGTGATATTTGGTATAGAGGAGGAACCAGTGACTTGGCTCAGCTGCTGCTTGAGGCTTACACAGGGTCTGAATACCAGGAGGCAGAAGCCACAGGGCCCTCTGAGACACTGGTTAACTGTGTCTTCTGCAAAGGAGACTAGAAGTATCTGACTTTAATTTACCACCAATATTTACACTCTCTCTTAATTTCTGCCTCAATTGGCAATTTTATCCAAACTCTTTATTTTCACAGAAAAATAAATTGCCAGAAAGTTCTGTGTAATACACTAGGATCAGCTTCAGCTTTGGAACAGTCCTTACAGCCCCTGCTACTAAAAGTTCATAACACAGAGATCCTGTCAGCACCCGCTCCCTTATCAGTGTCCCCCACACTATACACAGCCTCTTGACGAGACTAGGAATGAGTGCCTCTTTAAAAAACCATTTTACATGTTTTTAAATTAGCATATAAGGTATCATTATGACTTAGTTTTTGAGACAGATTCTCATGTAGCCCAAGCTAGCCTTGAATGTGCTATGTAGCCAAGGATGGTCTCAAACAACAAAACGAGGTTGTTCCATTTGGGTGGAAAATGTGGCTAGCATTTTTCCATGAATCCACCAACCATGCTGCCTGCTATACTGAAGAAATATTGACCCCTGATTACCAGTTGATCACACAGACTATCCCAAAGATATAGAAGGGTGAGGTTTAATATGGGTCACAGCATGTACTGCTTTTCTGCCTGTAGGTGACACTGGCTCTTCTTTCCATTGTGAGTATGATGGTAGATTCAGTGTTCACTCTTGCAGCCAGGCACCACTGTCTAGGAGTTCCCTAAGGAAGACACCAGGTTTCATCCAACATCACTTTCACATCAGCAATGCAAAGGCCAACATCTGTGAGAAAAGGCAAACAACAGCTTAGCACCCCTATAAAAATGGTTTTTACTTCGTGGACACATTGAAAGTGACTTAGGGACCCCTGGAGATGCAGGGCATCCCTTGGAAGCCCCTATTACAGACCGCCGCACATATATATTTTAACTCTGTCGCTTGTTTACATGGTGGTTTGATAGATTATGTACTCGGTTCTGCATTTCAGGGTCTGCTGGGGAAAGAGGCCTCTTATAAAATATTCAGTATTAACGAGCAGGAACAATCTGATATTTCCCAAACATTACTAATTCACAAGTCTTTCCAGACAAACACGATCAGTCAAGCCTAGATGAATATCTAGAAAGACCTTTTCTTGATCTGGAAACAAGTATATCTTTCCACAAATAGTAAAAGCATAGTGTTAATCTTTTAAAAAAATAATTTGCTTAACTTTTATTTTATGTGCATTGGTGTAACCATGTCAGATTCCCTGAAATTGGAGTTAGAGACAGTTATGAGCTGCCATGTGAGAGCTGGGAATTGAACCTGGGTCCTCTGGAAGAGCAGCCAATGCTTTTAGCTGCTGAACCATCTCTCCAGCCCCCATAGTATTAGTCTGAAAGTGTGTATGTAACTACTCAAACTTTCATAAAAGCTTTTTATCAAGTGTACTGCCTGAGGTCCCACCACTGAAGACTCATTTGTAGAGAGTGTAATAGTCCAACAATTTCCCTCCCCCTACCCACATACTTCTGAGCTCATCCCATTGGTAAATTACATTGAATGAAAATTCACTTGCTTATATCTTTTAGATCCTTCTACCTACAGATTGCGAGTCACTCCTGTTGGGGATAATTAGAGAGGAGGAAGCTGGGGATTGGGTAAGAGGAGAGGGAGGCAAAGCAGATGGCAAGGAAGAAATACAGCTTTGGGCATGAAGCTCTGGGAGAAATAAAGGAGAAGGCAGAGGAAGAAACATCTAGGTTTAATGGCCTTGTAGGGTTGGGAGAAGTGGATGTGGGGCGAGGTGGGTATGAAGGAGCTAACAAAGTGTTTCTCTGAGAGAGGAGGGGCGTTAGGCTTCAGCACTAGAAACTAAACATGTCTAGCCATTTGTGCCAAATAAAGCTTTCTGCAAAAAATCTTTTATTTAAAAAAAAAAAACTTCAAGAGTTCTTATATCTCTGAGACCAGGGCAGAAGATAGGATGTCGCTGAACGTTTGGATAAAAGGCACATGCCAGTATCCTTGCACACACATGCATCACATATTCAAGTGTGTGATCTCTTGGTGTGTGCATTTTCTTTGGAGAATCAAACAATTGGAAAGCATGGTGTAATCATGAAGAATATCTTAAGAAGTCTATGGAGTGAGAAAGCTTGCGTGGAAAGGGAAACTACAATGCCCACTGCAACCCTTTGCGGTTGTGAAAACGGGGCTGAGAGTCTGACTTCTAGGGTCCTCTTGGAGCTGATGTTTGGAGGTACCTGTGAGGACTTCTTCTGGCTCCCGCGTTACCTTTGGTTTTTAACTCTGCCTTTGCACAGACAGTGGGCTCCAGGTTTGAATGAACTGGTCAGGGGTCCTCATCCACCCCACTATTGTGTCTTCTCAAGTCTCTGTCACTTGTCTGAGTTCTCCCTCTCTCAGACTTCATCTGAAGAAAGGATTTTGACACCAAACCAGAAAAAAAAAACCAACATAATAGTTTAAATAAGAAAACAGCATTCGTAGGTCTAAAGTTCCACCCAAATTTGAAAACTGCCCTTTCAACTTTAAAAAAACCAATAGAAAAACATCCAACGCCAGTATTACACGCAAAAGTCTCAGAGATGTATGGTCAGCAACATCATAAAAGAGGATACCAAATGACTATAGAATTTAAAATGTATTCTACTCTGTATTCAACAGTTCGCTCTAAGGAAAACCACTCTAAAACTGTTGCACAAATTACTTAAAATGATGACATCAAGTTTCTGTGTAGAAAAAATATGGAAATTGGAAGTTTCACTGAATATGGGGGAAGCGATCATTGTATCACCAATTGGAAAGCTGGCAATATCCAATGTGGTGGTTTGAAGAGGTGTCACCCCCCATAGACTCATGTGTTTGAATGCTTGACCCATAGGGGATGGCACTATTAGGAGGTACGGCCTGGGTGGAGAAGTGTGGCCTTGTTGGAAGAAGTGTGTCACTGTGGAGATAGGCTTTGAGGTCTCATGTACGCTCAAGCCACACTCAGAGTAGCAGACTCCTTCTGCAACCCGCAGATCAAGATGTAGAACTCTCAGCTCCTTCTCCGGCACTGTGTTTGTCTGCATGTTGCCAGGCTTCTCACCATGACAATATTGGGCTAAACCTCTGAAACCACAAGCCAGTTTTTAAATGTTTTCCTTTATAAAATTGTGTGGTCATAGTGTCTCATCACAGCAATAGAACCCTAACTAAGACATCCACTGAACATTGAATGTAACCTACAGCCCAATCATTACGCTCCTAGGTATATACTCTGTCTACAGGCACACAAAGACATTAAAGAGGGTTCAAAAACAGACATCAGCATAGGAGGGAACTTGTTGGGAAGAACTATTTCAGTGGATGCAGGGATTTTAAAAAGGCAGTGGGTGGGTGGGTGTGAAAATGACCAAAACTCATTATAAACATGAATGAAGTCAGTAAAGAATCAAACAAAACTAATTAGCAAGAGAAAAATCCTCTTAATTAAAAAAACTGTAGCTATAGTGGTAAATGTTCTAGTATATGACTTTTACTACAATAAAAAGAACCTGAGGCAAAATGAGAAGAATGTCCACAGAATCTCTCAATACGCAGACATTCTAAAGGAAGCAGAGGAAGCCAAATTCATTCTGTGAATTTTTTTGACATTTCTTCATCCGTTTATTTTGCATGCACGTGTATGTGGGCAGGCACATACATGCCAGATCATACGTGTGGAGCGGAGAGGACAACTTGCAGTAGTCGGTTCTCTCCTACTGTGTGCTGCTCCAGGGATCGAATTCAGGTCCTCAGGCTTGGTGGGAAGCACACACCTGCCAAGCCCTAGAAATCCCGGTTTAATAGATCACTAAAGTAAAAAACAAACAAACAAAAATTCCACCCTCTCCACTCTAAAAGATAAATAAATCTAGTACATGCGCTCAAGCATCCGCTTAGGTCAGATACTGTATTTAACTTTGGAACTCTGTGGGCAAAAGAGGCCAGTGGAGCTTTGATTGGGAAAGCTGGCTGGCTGTCAAGGGAAAGCACAGTTGAGTGCTATGGTGGCAGGGTGTATTTGCACCATGAGGAGCCAAAGATCAGGGCACGAGGACATCATGAATCAGGATGGAAGAAACTTTGAAAGTGTCTGGGATCATCTTTCCCTTCCATGTCTGCTAGTTGGACTTATATATAGCCAGTACACAGTGTTCTATTGATGGCTTGTCATCCTCAAATCAAATATACAGAACTGGACTGAAAAGGAGTAGCTTACCATATTGACTTATGAGCAAAAATTACGCTTCTTAAAATACACGCGAAGCCCTTTGTTATCCAGGACTGAGAAAGACAGAACATGAGTTTGAAGTCAGCCTGGACTGTTACAAGACATGGTCTCAAAAGAAACAGAAAACCTAGAATACCCAGTGAGAAAAGGAGTGAGAAAGACAAGCAGTGTACCTAAAAAGAGAGAATTTAAATCCTGAAATACAAGAAGGAGCAGGAGGCATCTCGCTAAAGGCTGGTCCATGGATAGTCTCAAAAACAACCAATTCAAATCAACAAAACGAAGAATAACACTACGCTGACTTCACTTCTCTCTATGGAACCTGGAATGTTTGGGTATAGAAGAGAGCCGCTACAGAAAGTGGATGTATACAAAAAAATAATATACAGTTTCATCCTTGATGGCTCACTTTGCTCCAGCTGATGTAGGGAGGCAACAAACGCCACACCAAGCGTGCTGCTCTGACATACCGAGTTCTTAAACCAAAGGGAACCAGAAGGCTTGGGCTATGTCTCTCCAACCTTCCCTTGTTCTCCTTTTTTGAGGACAGAGAAAAATTCTCAGATATCCCTTTATCACCCAAAATGCTCCCTACCAAAATGAGAGAAACTGCCTTCAGTCCCTTTCCTGGGACTTCCTTGGTCAGGGATGGATTAAAATCCTATCATAGGAGGGCAGGCTTCATCACCAGCTATTGTGTGTTCTCCATCTGCTCAACGTCCTGAAAGAATTGTTTACAAACTGTTGTGTTTCTTGGGCCCACTCGGCTCTCTGAAGATCACACACTGCTCCCACAGAATTGCCTCCGTTTCCACACCTCTCTTTGCTGTGAAGAAGGAATGTGAATTCCTGAGTCTGACTGAGCTATCAAGAGGCCAGCTTCCTCCTATGAGCCCTATACAAGTTTCTTTTCTAACAATATATTATGAGTTCATGACCTTCATAGGACAGAGGAGATGCTTCCTCGCCCTGTGCAAATGTATTGACAGTCCTTCCACCAAGAAGATATAACAGAGGCACTGTGGGACTCACCTGATACAGATGCGGAGATCTTGCAGTGCTGGATCCCCAGCAGCAAAGATGCTAGCAGCTCAGGTTGCTAGAGATCACACTGGATACAGGGGAGGAAGGAGGGAGACACACCCAGAAAGATTGTCTGCCATGGCCAGAATACATCAGGATACTGAGGAACCAAGGAAGGAGATGCTGAGACGAGAGATAAATGGTAGGAACTCAAACCTAATGTTGCTTTCTTTTCTAATTACAGTTCTCCTCCCGGGAACATTCTAGAACCAGCAGGGATTGTTGTGATTATTAATATTGCTTATTGCATGTTGATATCCAAATATGTAAATTATGCAACCAATCCTTTCACCTGCTGCATTCTCAATGAGTGTTTTCCAGAATGACATATCTGATTACCAGCTTATCAATGAATTAGGTGATGTGCAGGCCTAAGTCTTTGTCATAAAATGCAGCTGTTTCCCTCTCTTTGTCGCTCAACACAGATGGTACAGGATGTGCAGCCATGCCTGGCTCTTTATGTACGTGCTGGGGATTTGAACTCATGTCCTCATGGTTTCCCATCTACGCTCTTATGCACGCCCTATTTTCCCAGACTCCAAGTCAAAATTCTTGACATTCTATGTTTTGATTATTTCTTATATAAATAAGTAGATTCCTCTGAAGATGTCCAGAGTTGTGGTCCTATCCTGACACCGACCCTCTCCCAGGAAAGGTATGAATGTTGGTCCCTGGGAAGCATTAAAAGGGCACTTTGCACTGGCTCCCGAGTTACACATTAACTCCACTCTGCAGTACCGGAAGCTGCAGTCTTCAGACCCCTTCCCCATCAGGGCATTCGTACTTCCCTCAGCCTCTTACAGCAGGATCTATATGTATAATTCATGCTTCTCTCTTGGTTTCCTTTCCAGGTCTCTCTGGGCTGGTGCTTAAACAAAATCCCTACCCACACTGAGCACGTGTCAGTCCTTCCTCAATTAATAATTGATAGTAATGACGATAATGACGTGCAAATGTTTAAGGGTATTTATCTTTTGTCTTTCATCCGAAGGTCACATCTTCCTTGCTGCAAGAGGCAATACTGAGACATGGATCAACTCAGGCAATCTGAAAGATTGCTGACTGATTTTATGTAACAGTTAACAACAGGCAAACCTTGGAGACATAATATACTGTATTTACCATCATAATTTAAACTGTCTCCCAGTAAGGTTACAACAGAATTTTCCTTAAGAGAACACTTTCCCCTCCTACCTACTTCAACTCTGAGCTCTTGTCAATGCTCAATTGAAGCGGAGGTCACCATTAGGAAGCAGGGGTGGGCAGTGGTCTCCTAAATAAAATCTGTCCTCATACCAGCAAAATCTGCATTGTTTGGGAGCTTGTGAGAAATGCAATCACAGGTCCACTTGAGTCAGAACCTGCCATTCATCCTACCTGCTAAACAAGACCCTGCATCTACTGTCAAACAAAACTCTCAAAATGCGTGAGTCATGCATATGGTCTTGTTAACGGCTGCTGCCCAGTCATGAGGATTACACAGCCTGAGAATTACACGGTGGCGTCTTGGATCTAAGGTCCTGTTAGTGGCTGGAATGTAGATTCTGACCATGACTAGATTTGTGTATGTGTGTAGTGTGGTGTGTGTGTGTGTGTGTGTGTGTGTGTGTGTGTGTGTGTGTGGTGTGTGTGTGTGGTGTGTGTGTGTATGTGTGGTGTGTGTGTGTGTTCATGTGGGTGTGCAGATGCATGAGCACATGCATGCATGTAAGTTTAGAGTTCAGAGGACAACCTCCTGCATTATGCCTCGAACATCTTCCGCTTTTTGCTTGAGACAGGGTCTGTCATCGGCCTAGAACTTTGCCAGACAGGCAGGCTAGCTGGCCAGTGCACTTTTGGGAACTGCCTATCTCCACCTCCAAGCTCGGCGTGGCTGAGACTACAAGTCTCTGCCACTCCACCCGGCTCTTCACATGAATTCTGGGAGCCAAACTCAGGTCTGCATGTTTGTCAGGCCAGCACTCTGCTGAATCTCTCCCACCCTGGACTTGAACCTTGAAGTCTGTGTTCCCCATGGCTGTCAGCCTACAGGCAAATGGGAAGGAGGCAAGACAGTGTGCAAATCAGTCCACATGGGAAGAGAGAGAGAGAGACCAAGTTTTCAGTCATCGCTGCACCTTCTTTTGCAGCTGTGCCCAGAACGACACCGGCCGCGAGGCAGTTCAAACACCAGGCGTGCACTCCTTTCTTAAGTGGGGAAACAGCAACTTGAGTTTCTGTTACTAGAAACCAAGCAAATCCTCGGGGAACAGAACTCAACTCCTGAAAGAGGCCAGCTCCTGCCCAACAACCAGCATTGACTTCCTTGCCGCTCCCAAGGCAGATCTAGGCTACATAGCTTTGGAATGTGTTCTTACAAAACATCTCCTAGGGGAGGCTTTTTCAATATGCATTACCCCAGTGAGGAGAAACCCACAGGCCACAGGGTACTGAATTGCCTAAGGTCTCCTCTCTACTGGTGTGACCTAGGCTCCCCGATACCTCTCAGGCGTGAAAAGTCACCGGAGAAATACAAGGAACACTGTTGTCCTTCAGAAAGAACAGTCGGCCTAGGGAAAGTTAATGCTTACATCACAAATGCCCATCTTCTAAATTGATCAATGGGTCTTCCTCATTGCCCAACTGTTCGCTCTTTTACTAAAGAGTTCAGCAGCTCCACAAAGTGTCCCTGGAATGTAGCTGTCTTGCCCAAATGCTGGGAGCATCTAGGTTTGTCCCCAAGTTCCTGGTTTAACAAAACACATCTGTGCCAAAACTGCCATCAGAAGAATTTGGCTTATTTTCTACTTCTGTGGAACAAAGGGATCGGGACAGTAGAGTGGCTTCCCTAAAGGGTGGGTTCCAAATATGGGAGGCTTGCTTGCTTCCTTCCCTTGGCCCAGTACCACCCTACCAATGTGTCTCCATGAGATCCAGCCTGTTACATTCCCTCATGGAGGGAGAAGTTGGGTCAGGAGACTCATGAAGCTTCATGAGAGTTTCATGAAGTGCCCCCATCTGTTAAATTATGTAAGAGGTGAACAACTGACCAAGATGGAATCCATCAGCGGTTTTTCCAAAGGACTTCTCCATGGTACAACTGCCCACACTTCTTATGTAGCCCTAACAAGCTCAGCAGGTCACCAAGAGGGACATGGATAGAATCCTCTCTTTGAGAAGAATAGACATTTCTCTCTGTGTCCCCAGAAAAAGTTACTTAATGGAGGACAACAGCCTTCAGAGAGGTAAGTGTTGAAAGTAAAAGCTGAGAGGCTGAGGAAGAAGATTTTGAGGGTGAGAAGGAAGGTGGCGACTTGATCCTGGCTCAGCCGTGTAGACAAGTTGATGGCCTTGGCCAGTGGTGCTGGGTTCCCGTTAAACGAAAGACAGAACCAGAGGAGAGAGTGAGGTTTGGGAGATGAGTGTGAAGGTGAAGAGGCAGTGAAACCCTGCACGAGGAGAGAGAGGTGCCGTGACAACTCTGACAGTGTGATCCTTAACTCTGAGACACAGACATTCCCAGAAAAACCCAAGCATCCTCCTATACAGGTTACCTGAGCTAATGAGGCACTTCAGGCTTAGCTGTCTGAAAGTTTTTTCTTTGTTCATTTTTTTTTTTAAAGACAGGATCTTCTGCAGCACAGAATGACCTCAAACTCACTACATAACTAAGAATGGCCTTGAACTTCTGATCCTCCTGCCCCTACCTCCCCAGTGCTGGGACCACACTGACTGACTGTCTAAAACACTTTTTGGTTTTGCATCTTGGTCATGAAGGGCTTCTGACATTATTAAATTGAAAAGTTAGATTTGTTTCTGAGGTGCGCTTGAACAATTTAATTTTTCACTTAGATCACAACATGGGTTAGATAAAAGTCAGCACTAAAAGGACTGTCACCTGCTCGATGCTGCTGTCACTCCAAGCAGTGGCCTTTGCTACTGATCAGAAATAGCTGTGCTGACCCTGGGAAGACAACAGTGTTATGCAATGGAAGACAGGGGCGGGGCTTCACAGGTAAGTCAGCTGAGAACCAAAAAGGCATGGTCTCTCAGCTGTTAAAACACTGCTCATGTGGATCCGTTTCCCACAGGAAATTACTGATTTCACAGCTGTTTGTTTTCCGATAGCTCTAAGAACTAGAAATATGAGAGAGATACCAAAGGGGCTGAAATCAACATGTTGACAGACACAGACCCTTCTGAGGGCTTCAGTGGCTTTCAGCATTCCTTAGTTTATGGCCATTCAGCATCGACTTCTCTCCCATGGCCTAATGTTCCTGTATCTCTTTCTTACAAGGACACAGTGTGGTCACTTTAAGAATCTATCCAGATAACCCAGGCTAATCTTCCTGTCGTGCTTTGCAAAGTGTGTGTTCTCTAGCTTCTCTGCTGAAGCTTAATCCCTCCCCACTGTGAGGAATTAAGAAACTGGAAACTTTATCCAACTGTAGAAGGTGATAAAGATTAAGCAAAGTCACAGGGCTCTGGAGAGACCCCATGACTGAATATCGGTGACCTTAAAAGAAAGAGGAGAGTTACCAAGACCTACACACACATTCTCTGTCTCTTGATATGTGCTTCCCCAAACCATGTCAGGACTCTGGAAGTAAGAAGGTCATTGCCAGATGCAGACCCTTGAGTTTTTAGAATTGTAATATGAATATTAACCTCTTAATAAATTTCTAAGCCTCGGGGCTCTTTTTTATGACAGTAACAAAAAAAATAGACTGAGACATTCCGTGCTCAAGATCTTCCATGCACTCACTCTCTCAAAATCCTTTCTTCATACAGGCTGACATTTACAGGCCCCTCAGCTGGGATGAGAATATCATTGGTACCGTTGCTGTAGTCCGTCTGCTACAACAGATGTGAGAGAGGAGCTATTTGAAGAATAGATTATTAGGGTAGGGAAAATGCAGTGCCATTGACTTCCAGGAAGCAACCAGCAAAGAAGAGCTTGCCCAATGTCACTTAGAGGAAAAGCATCCTCAGGTAGCTAGCTGATGGGACTCACGTCACAGATCCAGAGTCTTTAAAATTCTCACAGTTGAATGCATGAAGACAGTGGTTTTTGCAGGTTAATGTCCCTCACCTCCCCTCTCCCCAAGTTCCACTCTTCACTGACCCTAACTTCCCCCAGAAAAGACCTGGCCTCCCAGGGACATCAACTGAACATTGCCAACAAGATTCAATAAGACTAGGCACAAACCCTCTGATCAAGGCTGGGCAAAGCAACTCAGTAGGAGGAAAAGGGTCCAAAGTAGCAGGCAAAAGAATCAGAGATACTCCCACTTTCAGGAGTTCCCCCAAAACACCAAGCCAACAAACATAACATACATGCATAGTACAGGCCCATTCTGGCTCCAAAATGGCTGCTTCGGTCTCTATGAGCCCTGCTAAGTTGATTCAACAGAGGCATACTCTCCCACTGTCTTTGATTCCTCTGGCTTCCATAATTCCTCTTCCCCTTCATCTGCAGGTTCTGGGAGCTCTGAGGGGGAATGGCCCAATAGAGGCCTCCAACCTGGGTTCTCTCTCCATCTAATATTTGGCTGTGGGTCTCTGTATCCATTCCTGTCTGTGCTAGAAGACTCTCTGATGACAACCTGACTAGGCACACATCTCTGAGTATAGAAGAAAGATCATTAGGAGTCATTTCATTGACTTTTTCTTTGGACCAACCTGTGTTTGGTTCTACCCTAGGTCTCTAGGCTATCCAGCCTCTTGTTCCCTGTCTTCCAGGCAGTGTTTGGCATGGGCTTCTTCTCATGACATAGACCTCAAATTAGACCAGTCATTGGTTGGCCATTCTCACAAGTTCTGTACAACTGTCGCCCTAGTACATCTTGCAGACAGGACAGGTTGTAAGAATAAGGTTTTGTAACTGGGTTGATGTCCCAGTCCCACCACTGGAAGCCTTGCCTGGTTACAAAATATGAATGGTTCAGGCTCCATATGCTCCATTACTAGGCGTCTTCCCTAGGGTCACCTTAATAGATTACTGGACGTTTCCACTACACTACGTTTCTACATTTCCCACCCAAATGCTCTCTAATTCCAGTAGTCTCTCCTTGAACCTTCTCCACCCACCTCCCATCTGATCCGTCTCCACCTGCCCCCAGTTTACCCACAAAATCCATTCTATTTCCCCTTCCCAGCGAGACATGTGTGTTCCTCAATCCCAGAGCCCTCCTAGTTACTTAGCCTCTCTGGGTCTGTGGATTGAAGCATAAATTATCCTTTACTTCACAGTTAATGTCCACTTATAACTGAATACGCACCATGTTTGTCTTTCTGGATATGGTTTACCTCACTCAGGACCTCACTCAGGATGATTTTTTTCTAGTTCCATTTATTTGCCTACAAATTTCTCAATGGAATTTTTTTTAACTGTTGAGTAATACTCCATTGTGTAAATGTGTCACATTTTCTTTATCTGTTCCTCAGTTGAGGGACCCAAGTTCTTTCCAGTTTCTGGCTATTATGAATAAAGCCTCTATGAACATAGTTGAGCAAGGGTCTGAGGCACAAATAAATGATGTACACGATTAATAAAAACTCGGGGTCAGAAATTGGGCTTCAACCTGAAGATCCAAAAGCAAAACAGCCAGCCACTGGCTCTTACCTTGACTTCAGTCTGCAATGGCGATCCTGCCTCCCAGAATCTCAGGATGAGACTGTATCTGAGAGCTAGCTGTCTCACCCCCATCTTATATTCCTCTCTAGGGCTGGGATTAAAGCCGTGTACCACCTAATTTCTACAACAACTAGTGTGGCTACGGGGATTAAAGATGTGTGTTACCATAACCTGGTCTGTAAGGCTGACCAGTGGGACTGTTTTACTCTCAGATCTTCAGGCGGTCTTTATTTATAATACAATTGAAATGCCACTGTAAGTGTCCTTGTAGTAGCTTGGAGCATCTTTTGGATATATGTCCAAGAGTGGTATAACCGGGTCTTGAGGTAGACTGAGCTCCAGTTTTCTGAGAAATTGCTATATTGATTTCCATAGTGGTTGTACAAGTTTTCACTCCCACCAGCAAAGGAGGAGTGTTCCCCTTGTCCCACATCCTCGCCGGCATGAGCTGTCACTTGTGTTATTGATCTTAGCCATTCTGACAGGTGTAATACGGAATCTCCAAGTAGCATTTTCCCGATGGCTAAGAATGTTAAACATTTCTTTAAGTGTTTCTCAGCCATTTGAGATTCCTCTATTGAGAATTCCATGTTAGGATCCCAGTTTTTTAATTGGATCATTTGGTTTGTTTATGTCTAGTTTCTTGAGACCTTTTATATTTTGGATATTAGTCCTCTTTTAGATAAAACATCTATGTATTTCAAGGCACGTTTTCAAAGTTGACTTCCCCCTAATCGAGAACAAAAAAAAAATAAATAGTAAGAGAAAAACAACTACTACATGGGATTTGACTTCAGCCATGCTCCATTAGAGGGTCTGCATTGTTGCTATTGTCTTGTAAGGAAACTCAATCTCTCCAGGTCTGCTTAAATAGAAGCCTGCTTGGATCTCAGTGCGTCACCATTAAGTGGAGACCTAGGTTGTTGGGGAATGTTATTTTAAGGTGTGTCACTTTTGCTTATCCTGCATTTGTTTAACACTATGAAGCTGTGATTCTTTACCTGTCTAAAATACCTGATGGTCTAATAAAGAGCTAAAAAGACAGGAGAATAAAGAGACAGGAGAAAGGACAGGCAGGGCTGGCAGGCAGAGAGGATAAATAGAAGAAATCTGGGAGGAGAGAGGAAAGAAAGAGCAAGGAGAGAACAAGGAGTAGAGGATGTCAGGGGCCAGCCACCCAGCCACACAGCCACACAGCCATCCAGTCACTCAGCCAGACAACCACCCAGCCACCCAGCCACCCAGCCACTCAGCCACCCAGCCATCCAGCCACCCAGCCACCCAGCCACCAGCCACCCAGCCACCCAGCCACCCAGCCACCCAGCCATCCAGTCACTCAGCCAGACAACCATCCAGTCACTCAGCCAGACAACCACTCAGCCACCCAACCACTCAACCATCCAGCCACCCAGCCACGCAACCACTCAGCCACCCAGTCACTCAGCCACCCAGCCACCCAGCCGCCCAATCACCCAGCCGCCCAACCACCCAGCCACCCAGCCACCTAGCTACCCAACCACCCAGCCACCCAGCCACCCAGCCACCCAGCCTGTCACAGAGTGAGAGCAAAGACATACAGCAGTAAGAAAAAGAAAAAACCCAGGGAAAAAAGGTAGATGGGACAATTTAAGTTAAGAAAAGCTGGCAAGGGGCAGGGAAGGAACCAGCATAGGACCAAACCAGGCCCTCAGAATGTGGGTGACAGTTGTATGGCTAGGGCAGACTGCAGGGCCACTGGCAGTGGGACCAGGATTCATCCCTACTGCTTGTACTGGCTTTTTGGAACCCATTCTCTTTGAAGAGATATTGTAGGGAGGGCCTTGGTCCTTCCTCAAAGCAATGAGCCTTACCTTCTCTGAGGATTGGATGGGGGGGGGGAAGTGGAGGGAATGGGAGGGAGTGGGAACTGGAATTGGTATAGTTTTTTTTAAAAATAAAAAATAGTCAAGAAAGAAAGAAAGAAGGGAGGGAGGGAGGGAGAGAGAGAGAGAGAAAGAAAGAAAGAAAGGAAGGAAGGAAGGAAGGAAGGAAGGAAGAAAGAAAGAAAGAAAGAAAGAAAGAAAGAAAGAAAAAGAAAAGCCAGCAAGAAACAAGTCAAGGCTGAACATTTATATTTATAACTAAGAATAAGCCTCCATGTGATTTATTTGGGAGCTCGGTGGAGGGCCCCCCAAAAGAGTCAAAAGAGTAAAACAGGCAACAACACTGAGTCCTAATGAATGCAGGTGGAGACATGTGACTTGCCTCTGTTTACAGTTACTTTAGGTACCTGGAGGTGCCTAGTCCTTAAGTTCAAGTAGAGCACAGCAAGCCTGTGAGTCCGGTGATTATAATCGCCCCATTTTACAGACACAGGACTTGAGGCCAAAATAGCAAAGGGCACTAAACAATCTCTTTCAGACTGTGGCTAGCGCTGCGGTTGGAGGGCTTCTAGATTGTCCCTTGCAAACCCCCAAGAATGGTTCACAGTGTGTTCACTGAGAGGCCTGCTAGCTCTGCTTTCCTCTGGTGCTTACTATTTGCTGAAAGCTGGTTGATTCTAGTGTAGCTACAATGTTCTTTTCCAGGCTTGCTTTTCTATGCCATTTCTGCACTCCAAAACATGCTCTGTGTTGTGATTTTATGTCCTGTTTCTGTCTTTGTCTAACTGACTCAAACATTATCCTCTCTGTCTCTCTTCCCTCTCTTTCTTCTCTTGAGACTCCTTTCAGCTCCTTAGGTGAAGTGTTTAGATCTAATAACAAAGGCTCTAGTAACACTTGCTGATTGTCCGATTTCTTTGTATCTTCTTAGACCCCCTAGCAAACCAAGGAGGTAGACATCGTTATCTGCCATTGCACAGATAACAACTGCGAAGATCCCAGACACAAGGCTGCTTGTCCAAGGCTTGATCAATGAGTGATAGAGGCTAGCCTTAGACCCCTGTGTTCTGCCACACTAAGCCACTCTTCTCCCTTCCCGCCTTCAGGAATCTAACCCTCCTCCCTTCTCCAACCCCAGCAGCCTGTGTCTGCACTGGTGTGCTGTGTGTGTGCCCAGGCTCCTCCTGGCCAACTACTGATTGTCATGAGATGTTAGCTCATTTGGCTGTCTCCACGGGGAGGCTCTGAGCGTGGCAAAGGCTCTGTCCCTGGGGTTTTGCTGTTCAGAGTCCGGGTCCCAGACAGTGAACATCAAAGGCCCCTGGCCACAGTGGCTGGACTCCCTAACTAAGCTGTCTGTAGCTTCATATGCAGGCAAGTATCTGCAACAGGGTATCTTGCTGGCTGGCCTGCAGCTGTTCCCACCACCTCAAAGGAAAATCTGGACCAGGAGCCATGAGGGCTCTATGACCTTAGGCCACAAAGATCTCCAAAGGCTTACCTCTGACCTCAGGCCCAAGTGAAGACTCAGATTACCGGGCATGACTGGCATAAAAACCAAAATGGGCAAACAACATGGAATGTACCTCTTGTTCTAAGGCCACCCCACATTTAGTGCATGAGAAGCACTGAAAAGGTTTTTGCTGATAAATTATCCAGCTCCATCATTTTCTTTCTGGGCTGAAAGCACACGTTCATTATCAGCGGCCGGCAATCTTCTTCAGTAAAAGGCCAGCTAGCTACCATGTTCGCTTTGGGGACCACACACAGCCACTATAAAATATTCCTTGTGTTTGTTTTACTTCTTTAAGAGCTATTCTTAGCTCACAGGCTCTGTGGAAGGGCTGCTGCCCGCATTTGATATGTCGGTCATCCTACGACCCCTAAGTGCAAATAAACACACAAAAATACTGCAAAATTCATGATATTCTCCTATCTTCACACACACACACACACACACACACACACACACACAGACACACACTACCCTAGAATTACAGGGCTGGCAGAGACTGAGGTCTGTCCTGGCCAGGCCTCACGGGAAAGGGTCCTCACTAGTCAATATTTGCCACTGTGTGGAAAAGCAACACCAGAAGACTGTCATTTTATTATTGTTCGGGCAGATCTTTGGGAAGCTTGTCTACTCATCTCTGTCTGGGAAGTAGGTATGACATCAGCTCGGGCCCTGGCAGTCACCACGGGCCTCTTGTGCTCCTCTGGCCTAATATGTCCCACTCAGAAACTACAAATTCTGAGGCTGCTTCGTAAGTTGTGGCTTTGCAATGGAAGCTTTTTACTATCCCGTGGACCACAGTGGGAGACTGTGGAGTGCGATGAGGAACCCCCAGGGCAGCAGCTGGGGGATGCTGGGGTGACTTTAGGTTGCCCAGATGACACCAAGAACTCACTACACTGATCTGTCTTTTCTTAGTGGGGCAAGGAGGCCAACCTAAGAACCTCATTCAGCTCCTACCTTCTCTGTCCTCCCAGTGGGAGGAGCAACCAGGCTACACCCCACTCCCAACCCTTCCCCACCCCCACCTCTGCTCAGGGTTGTAATAAGCAACAAACGGCTGCTGGATTTGAAAGTTCAGGCCCTAAAGAGAGCAGACTGGAGTTTGAGTCCCTGCTGTACCACGAATCCACACAGCAATTACTTTGGAAAACTAAATACCTCTGAACCATGCTGGCTCCACAATGAGGGTTTGGAGCATAAATGATCTCCAAGATCCTCCTGCCATCAACATTGTAGATCCCGTGGAGGCACTGCCTGACCTCTGCAGGCAACTTTATTTCCTGATTCCTAAAGAACAGAAATGCCTGTCAGCAAAGGTGAGCATGCTCACACCTGCTGCTCTCCACCCCACCCCCATGGCTGCCATCTTCTTTCCTGTTTCTTTCTCAAGCAAAGCAGAAAGAGGAAGAAAGAGGAGGAAGGAAAGTATCATTTCTTCTACCCTGCCCCACCTCTTCTAGGACGGCATTCCCTGAATAAGGCCCTCCCACATGGGTCTCCCTTGTCCCCTTCTCTGTCTCCTTTCAGAGGCAGAAGCATATCTAAATGGTCTCTGTTATAAGTGTTTTCCTTCTCCTGCTGTCTGGTCCTACACTGCTAAATTCCTGAGGTCCAGGGTCCTTTCCAACAAGACCTGTCAGCCTACCTGTACGCAGCTCTGCCAGGCTGTGCTGAGAACCAGAGCTGGAGGACACCATGCCTGTATCCAGGTCGGCCAGGCTGTCCTGAGAACTGGGGCTGGAGGACACCATGCCTGTACCCAGCACTGCCAGGCTGTGCTCAGCACAAGGGCTGGAGGACACCATGCCTGTCACTTCTGTCCTCTCATTATCAGCTATATTGAATATGGGAAAACAGCATCAAGGAGAGAGGATGTGGCAAGCCATAAGTTAAACCTACTTGCAAGGGAAACTCCTACCTTGGTCTATTCCTCAAGAACCAGCCTTCCATCCATCGAGAGTCCTTTGCCTGTCTTAGACACGGAGCCCTCCGTAAGGCGAGGCTTATTTCCTAGTCAATTTCCTCATTCTCTTCTTTAAAATAATAAAAAAGAGGAGGATGCTTGGAGAAGCTGCGATTTTAAGCCTCCCCAGAGGTCAAACAAATTGCGTTTTTAGCACAAAGATGGTTAGGGCAGGAGAGGGGCAGGTGATGAATTGGCTCGGTGAGACCCTTCCTTCTTGTGATGTCTTTCTGGGAGACCCCAGCTGGCAAAGCTGCACTGTAGTGAAGGGTAACCCCTCTGTTGGGCAGATCGGATCGCAAATGGAGAAACAAGGCAAGCCAGCAGGAGCCGCAGCGGCAGAGAAATTATTTCCTAATAAAACTACAAAGGGAAGGGCGATAACCGGGCAGCGCTGACAAGTATTGTTGTCTTGTATCAAAATCTCTTTATAAACCTGTTTGAAAAGAAGAGTCCTGCTTTTCTTTGAAGTCCCAGTTCAAAGCCATTGACTTGCAGGGTGGGGGATGGTCGGGACGACTTGGCAAACTCTCCCTCAGCCCTCCCAGGACACTCTCTGTGAGGTTTCCCAATGAGTTCTAAGTATTCCTAGCCGTGGAGCCCTAGCTCTGTACTGGGCCCTCCTGAATTCCATCTCACTTAACACTGACATTTCTGCAGACTGGCACCCTGTGCATTCATGTGATTCTCAGAGAAGGTGGGAAAATGGAGGAGGGCTGGAATCCCATGCTATGGGTGGGGAGAGAAACTCTGACCTCAGGCAGGACAGCTCCCATTCAGTGTGGGATTCTCAGAGCCTGGCTCCTGTTTGCCGGTGCCGTTCTCTCCATCTGTCGCCAGAATTCATGTTCTTTAATCTGCATCCACTTACACACCCGGTCCCTTTTCCCAAAAACAGGCTCCTCGGGGCTCCGAATGAGTGCGTCTCCGATTGTAGTCTCTGGACTGACAGCAAGAGCATGACCTGGGAATTTGCTGGAAAAGCACACCTTTGAGCTGCATCCCCAACATACCGTGTCACAAACTCTGGAAAGAGCTCCTGGGATCGGTGGTAGCCTAAGTCCTAAGGGGGGAAAAAAATCGTAGTTTCAGCTACAGCGAAAGATCAGAGCAAGGGAGTCAGAAGTCAACTGACCATGTAGAACAGGTGTTTTTATCTCTGAACTCAGCCAAACTCCTAGGGGAGGTTGCGAGGGCAGAGTGAGGGAATTTTCTTTGAGGCTAGATGTCTGCCCTCTCCTCTGCAGGAAGCCTCTTGGAAAACAAAGTAGGCCCAATAAAAAGCCAGACCCTTTCCATTTTTACAATGCAAGGTCATGGGCCTTCTGACCTTCTGGAACTGGCCCCCTGGTCCCCCACAGGGTGGACATGAGATGAACACAAGGTGAGCTGTCTTGTCTCAAGAAGATCAAAGAAGCCGTCATTGTTTCCTCTGTCTGGTGCATGAGCCGGTGTAAGCTGGTGCGACATCCTGTCTGTGCTTGACAGGGGCTTCTCCACTTCCTTCTCAGCCTGCACTGCTCTTAGATTCAAAGTCCTCCGTAGGGAGGACTTACAAGCTAGGTGGCTTTGCTTCCCTGACGAGGGAGCAAGGGTTGGCAAATGACTGTGTGTGCTTCTTTGACGTCATCACTCAAAGCAGGAGGAAGCGTTTGACGAAGAGCAACTGTCCTCAGACATTCTGGTGTTCAGGATTAACACCCCCAAAGACCGTGTCAGCGCACAGCCCAGAGACTCAGCCTCGCGGTCCCAGTTCCATGGTTTTTATCCCTCAAGCGGTTACCCTGTTTCCCTTTGCCTTTAGCGAGGCCTGGGCCTGACATAGGACACTTATGAATGGGGACTTTTGGTTGGTGTTTTGTTTGTTTGATTCCTTTTGCTCTGTTTGAGAGAAGGTCTCCCATTGCTTCTGCTGTCCTGGAACTCTCTACACGGCTGAGGCTAACCTTGAACTTGTGATCTTACTGTCTCCATCTCTAGAGTGCTCAGATTACAGGGGTGTGCCACCACACCTGGTTTTACTTAGTGCTGGATCCAGGACCTTCCAGAACAGATGCTCTAGTGAGTTACATCCCTGGTCCCCATTGCTATCTGCTTGTTGTCCACTTCCCATGTTTAGGGGAGCAGCTCCCAGAGCCCCTATCAGGGACGAAACACTGCTATTTCCCTCCTAGCCTCAGTCGCACAATGTGTAGGCACCTACTTCCTCCCAGAGTCCTCCCCTACTCCCGACTCCACCCTGTCCCCTCCCTCACTCCCAGTCCAACCCACTCTCTAAGGGCAGGTTAGGGCAGGCCTAAAGTAACATTTTCAAAGTCTTCTGAAACAAAATAGCCTCCAATGTTGAAATCTGATTGGTGTGCGGTGTTAACTCAACTTGTGGCATGAGAACACAGCCTACAGTCATCTAGCTCCTCAGCGTCTGCTACCAGCTGGCACAGCTCCTCATGGACCCACTGCCAAGGGAGCACGGGTCACAGCTTTGGGGACAACAGGGAGATGTGGCAAAGCAAAGGTGGGACATCAAGACAGGCAGCCACTCCGGCAGAGAGTCCTTGAATGGCTGCTTCACTTTACGCCATGCAAATGAGGGGCCGATGAGGTCACTGCATTCTGCTGGATTATTATCTCTGACATTTTATTCATAATAATTATAGGGCCCTTCCACCTTCAAAGTGCTTTGCAAACAATAATTAATTAATTAACACTCGTCACACCCCGGTGAGGTAGCTCAGTATTATTAATTTATCTCTCCAGCCTATTATTATCCGTTGTCTCCTCCCCCGCCCCTCCCCGAAAAAGCCACCGAGCTCCTGGGCTGTGCTTCCAAGCCTCAGATGCTTCTCCCATCTCGCTTCATCTCCCCCCCACCCCCGCCGTTGTCCTCAGCAGTGCCCAATCTCGGGGGCGTGACAGCCCTGTAAACACCTCTTCCGATTTTAGAACAAGTTCACCATAACCATCTACTCAGCCATATAATATGGGAGTAATTTCTGGCCCCAGAATCCCCCATGCCTATGTTAATTCAACATTCACGCTTACCTTTTCCACCTACTCACTTCCTCTTCTGTCTCCCTCTATAGCTTGGTCTTTATTACTATTATTGCTATTGTTGTTCTAGCACAAACATATCTCCAAGGCCCTCTCTTCAGCTCCTCTTTGTGTTTTCTTCCTATCACTATGATTCTAGGCCTTCTTCATTCACTGTGCATTCTCCTTATTGTCTGGGTTTTAATTATGCAAATTTGACATCTCAAAGGGATGCTTAAAAGAAGGGTATCATTGACGCCTCTCTCCCAAGCCCTCCCGCCTCATTTTTTTTTTTATCTCCTCTCCTTGGTAGGACTGCTCCCCGCCCCCAGCCCTTCTGAATCTTGCAGCCCACAGCTGCCCCTCTGTTCCTGCGCTCACCCTGCACACTAGACCCCAAGTACCACTGTGTGCCAGGTTGCCAGACTCTGCACTAAGCGAGCAGGTCGGGGCAAGGAGGATGACGAAGATGAGTTATGACACTGGTGTCATTTCCAAAGGGGACACCAGAACCCCTGCCAGAGATGGTGGAAGGAGAGCTACAGCAGTCAGGAGTCTGTGGTAAACTACATCTCTGGAGTGAGAAGAGGGAGTGAGGGGGGGAGGGAAGGAGGGAGGGTTGCAAGAATCTTCACAGGAGGTGCTCATGAAAACCAGGGAAAGCCACCACGTGGGGGCAAAATATTCCGATGCAGGCTTGGGCTGTCTCTGGTTTCACCTTGATTTTACCACCCAAAGGCAGGTGCCCCATTACCACTCACTGAAGGAGACTGAAAGGGTAGGGAGGGGATTAATGCCAGGACCATCCAAAGGGGTCAGTGAATTTTCATGAATAAGATATTCAGACAGGTGGGGGTAGAAGGAAAGGGAGAGGGAGGGAGGGAGAGGAAGAGAGAGACAGAGAGACAGAAAAAGAGAGGGGGGAGAAGGAAGGGAGGGAGACAGAAAATCTCCAGAAAGTTCCACTCAACTCTGTCCTCCAGCCTTGGACAGTGCTTTCCCTGGCTTCCCACAGCCACACCCCTGACCCTGCATTTTCCCTGCCTGCCTGATTCCTCTCTGGCAACTGCTCACGGCACCGCATCAACTGTCTCTGCGCTGCAGATGGCCTCAGATGGAAGATGTTCCGGGCATGGTAGACTTGGGGAGTAACGGTAAATAGCAAATGATTTCTCTCCAACACAAGTCAACTTGTCAGCCATATTTGTGGGTGCAAATTCAAATAGTCCTGCCGCCTCGCACAGTGGGCCCCGTAAAGCAGTGGGGGAGGAGGCTTCGAACGCTCTGCCTGGAGGGGGGGGGGGGAACTGGCTCCTCTAACAGCGAGGAGGACGGCGCTCATGCCAAGAGCAGCTGGGGGAAGCCGCGCAGCGGGGCGGATTAAAACAGCAGAGAGTTACACTCACAGTTCTTCAACGTCCAAGATGAAGGTAACAGCATAGCTCCTCCTCCTGTCAGCCTCTGGCCAGGCTGGCCGATTGCTTTCATCTCCGCCTCCACCTCACGTGGCCTTCCCTGGTCCTCTGTGTCTTTACCAAGGCTATCTTTTGACAAGAACACCAGTGCTGTTGAACCAAAGGCCTACCCTCTTCCAGCATAACGTCACAGACAGAGCCTCCTTAAATTACAATGCGGGTATACTCCCAATAAGCCTATTGCAAGTGAAAGTACATTCGATGCAACTAAGCTGCCCGGCATCACAGTTCAGCACATTTGCCTCAGACATGCCCTAAATGGGCACATCAGCCTGTAGCTGACCAAAATCTACCATGATGCCTATTTTATAGTGACAATTTTTTATCTCATGAAATTGAATGATTCCAAACTGAAAGAGAAGAATAACCATTTACAAGCCTGTTTCAGACCAGTGTAACATGGGACAATCATTATCCAAACATCATGCTGGAAACCATCTGTAATTATATTGATAATGTCCTTTTCCCATAGAAGATCACATTCTGGGGTGCTAGGGTTTAGGATTTCAGCTTCTCTTTTGGAGGATACTGTTCAGCCTATGTAAATTGGGCGTTCTCCTGACTAGACCCATACCTTAGCAGAAAGGCTGGGATTCCAGCATGTGACAGACAGAAAAGGCCACAAAAAAACAGCACAGAGGCAGCCAGGAAAGTTTTAAAATGCCTTTGTTTCCCCAAAGATGACCCCAATGCAACACCCAGCTTCACCTCTTCTCATCCCATTGGTATTAGCTGCTTTTCTTGCCCGTCATTCCCCAATGAAGGCACTTGGGGAGGGGGGGGTTGTGATTTTGGCTCATGATTTGCGTGACTAGTTTATTATGATTTTTGTTGTTGCTGTTGGTTTGGTTTGGGGTTTTTTATTTTTTTTGATTTGTTGTTTTTATTTTTTATTATATATACATATATGTGCATATATTTATATATACACATATGTGTATTGTGTATATATATGTATGTGTGTGTATGTGTGTATATATATATTTATGCACACACACACACATACATACATATATTTGTCATGGAGGCAAGAGCCTAAGGAAGGAGAAAGAGGAAAAATAGTGAGACAGAGAGACCCAAAGTGGTATTATGCTGGAAGTACAGCCATGCTATGACTCCCCCTCCTACCTGAGGAAGTCCCTCCCCCTTCACTCCTGCAAACAACTTCCCTTCCTCCAGCTAGGCTCCACCCCCATCCAGATTCCACAGCTCCCAAAGCAATGCCACCAGCTAGGGACCACGTATTCAAACATAAGAGGTTGTGAGGCACACTTCACACTCAAACCACCTTGCAGACGGCTGCCTCTAACACAATTCTAAACAACTTAATAGTAACCGTAACAACTGAAACTGGGCGCTTACTTACTGTAGCTCAGCCGCTGTGCCAAGCACCTCGTGCGTAACATTTCACTTACTCCCCACAGTTCCTTTCTAAGTAGGTGTTTAATACATGACCACTTGATGTAGCACCAGCTCTGTGGAAGGCAGCTTTAAGTAAGAGCTTCTCAACTATTAACTCGTTCAATCCTGTTATAATCTGATGAGATTATAAAATCATCACCCTATTTTATAGATGCAGTAATGAAGGTTATAAACTGGTGATAACAAGGCTGCCCACTCAGGGATGAATGTCCTCAAACCTGCTCCCGCCTACAGAAGCACCATTCAGTCTCCATAAAGAGCAATGGATGACCCCAGCCAAGCCAGAAGTTGTTCATTGTTGGGAGCAAGGGTTGATAGAATACAGAGAACAGAGATGATTGGGGGGGAAGGGGCGGGATTTTAAGTTTGGAAATCAATAAGGCTGCACAGAAGAGAAATGGAAAAGGGGGGGAGCAGGAAACAAAAAAAAATTGAAATAAAGAACTGTGATGCTCAGCCCCCAACCCAAGACTATGGAACACGGATGTCACTACATGGTGGAGAACTTGCCTAGCGTGTGCGAGGCTGTGGGTTCTAATATCAGCCCCTCACAAAGACATGAGGGACTATGGGATAAGAGCAGGAGTCCTCAAAACAATCAGAGTGCCGTGCATGGAAAGAAAAGTGGGCCGCAGATGGTAGAGTGGTCCATGGGATCTGGAATGGAGCTTCCCAGGGAGGGCTAGGCTGGAGCTTGGGAGACAGGCAGAAGACTCCCTTCCATGAGAGGCCCTAGGTGGGTCCTGCTCCAGGGTTTGGGCCAATCTTCCACGTTGCAGTGAGAATCTTGCTCAGATTCCAATCTGATTATGTCACCCTCTTCCCTGTCAAAAATATTCAGTGACTCCCCTCGTCTACCTACTAGATAGCACAAGGAGGCTAATCCCCCCCCCACACACACACACACACTTTTCCCGATACCACTTTGCATCATACCAGGCACTATTTGGGATGAACATAAAAGTAACCATCTGAGCCATCTTAAGACCACAGTTCCGGGCTGGTGAGAGAGATGGCTTATACTACAAGCCTGACTACCGAGGTCAGTTCCTGGAAACCACAAAAAGCCAGACATAGTGGAAGACATTTCTAATCCCAGTATTCCAATAGTGGAGACAGGAGAATTTGTTTGAAGCTCACAGACCAGCTAGCTTGGAGTATGAATCATCGCAGAAACATGAGAGACTGATTCAACAAGGTAGAAGAAGAGTTTCAATTCCCAAACTTATGTACCATGGCCCAAAGTGTGCAGACACAAATACACACACACACACACACACACACACACACACACACAGCACAAATGATAAAGTAATTTTACGAAAGAGTACAGTTCAGTGGTGGTGAGTCACATGTGTGCACTCCCGTCTCCAGAATTCTTTGGACCTTCTTCTGAAACAAAAAGTCTGACTCTACTGATCTGTGGCCCCTCCCTCAAACCCTGATGTTCAGTTTTACTTTCTGTCCATCCTTACAAAATTGACCATTCTGGACAGCTCTGAGCCCTTCCTTGTGTTTAACTGTGTCCAGGAGTATGATATCAGAACTTGTCACTCCAGGGCACAGGAGGCACGACTTTTTATTAATCCATCTATGGTCCCCACCTTCTGGGACAGTAGGAACTCAGGCATAATTACCAACAAGGCCACTTGCCTGGAGGATTACACAGTACCCAACGTCTCCCACAAAATGCTGAAGAAGCCCTGTCCACTCTTCAGTCATCTTCAGCCCCTTCCTGAACCCCAGAGTTCACACTAACCCAGGCAATGCAGTTTGACATTCTGGGGACTTGGGTGAGTCCGAGATCTCTGGGGTCTTGGATCTAGTGTCCCCAGGTCTCCTTTGCCCACATTTTCTCCATCTTCTACATCCCCTCACCTCTGTCTTCCTCCCTTTCCTCCTTCCTCACTCTGGAGCTCTTTCTCAGCCTTGTACCCTGGACTCATCCCTCCTCCCCACGGCTGCCCTCAAAGGCCTCCTCTTTCCTTTGCACCTCAGGGACCCCTGATATCCCTTACTCAAAGAGCTTAGAACTTTTACAAAAGCCTTTGACTTCAAGCGGCTTCTGTTTTCTGCCTGCAAAACATCCCGAGGCAAGGACGGGCAAAGGGCCAGTCTCCCCGTTAATGTCGAGAAAATTGCAAACCATCGCTGAAAGCGTGCCTCCCTCTGCCGTATTTATAGAGTTTCATGCTTTTCTCCTGGCTAGACTAGACACAGCTGTAGAAGGAGCGTCATCTCCTTTGTGGAGCAGCCTTTCAGTGGACACGAGGGTCGACGAGAGCGGAAGCAAGCCACAAGTTTCCCTCTCCTCCCTTTATGATGTGTACGCAGAAGCATAAAAGACAGGTAGGAGATGTGGAAATGTATTCCTACTGCTAAAAACATTGATTTTATTGTTGGGTTTCCCTGACTTAAATAGTAGGCACAGTTCGAGGTTTTAGAATAGAAGAAAAGTGCATTAATTTTACAAGTAGGGTTTATTGATTGGGCAAGAAGGAAACAGCATACCCATCTCACTCCACAAGGCAGCCTGCGCCCGCTGCTGTGTTAGCTTAGGATTCTTACTCTCTAACATGGTATGGGTTGAAGATTTCTTACACAAAAATGCTTGGGCTCAGAAATATTTTCCATTTCAAAGCTTTTAAACTTTTGGATATTTGTGCAATATGATCTGAAAACTTGAGATCTCAAATACTCAGAAATTTGAAATATTCATTCATTTATTGGAGGGCTGAAAGGTTGAGCCTAAGGCTTGGGGATGCTAGTTAAGTGCTCTACCACAGGGGTGCATCTGCCCATCTTTGTCATCTGGGGCAAGGGTGGAGATGACAGGGAGGTGTGTGTGTGTGTGTGTGTGTGTGTGTGAGAGAGAGAGAGAGAGAGAGAGAGAGAGAGAGAGAGAGAGAGACTTTGTTTAGAGGTTTTGCTTATTTGGTTTATTGTTTTTGAAACATGTTCTAGTTTGTTATTAGGATAAAGCACTCTGACCAAGAACAAGTTGGTGAGGAAAGGGTTTATCTCATCTTATGCTTAGGGTCACAAGCCATCACTGAGAAACGTCAGAGCAGGAAGCCAGGTAAGAACTAAAGCGGAAGTCATGAAAGAACACCCCTTACTAAGTCATGAAAGAACACCTCTTACTGGCTTGCTCCGTGGCTCATGCTCAGTCATGTGGCCCAGGCCCACCTGCCTAGGGATGGTGCCACCCACAGTGGGCTGGTCCCTCCCTCATCAACCATCAGCTAGGAAACTCTCACAGACATGGCCTCTGATCTGATCTGATCAAGGCAGCTCTTCAGCTGAGGTTCCTTCTTCCCGGTTATCTCCAGGTGTGTGCCAAGCTGACAGTAAAAACCAACGTCTCAAGACAGAATCTCTCTGCCTAGACTAGGCTAGCCTAGAACTTGTGACCCTCCTGCCTCTGCCTTCCCAGTGCTGGGAGTATATGTGTAGGTCCAGTCAAATTTGAAACGTTTAGAAAAATATGCTAAGAGGATGCTCAGGAAGTTTCAGGTTTCACAGCATCTTGAGTTTGTGGGTTTCAGATTAGGGGTTTCAGTGGTGTGACATAGGCAGGGAAGCTAGAGTCTTGGGAAAGAGGAGAACAAATCAATAGGTGAGTGATTTCATATCCAAGTTGGAAACAAAGCCCAGAACTCCAAGGGCCTCAGGTGACCTCAAAGCTGATGAAGACCAGTAGGGGTTCTGTCCTGGTAGGAGGCTGGGCAGCAAGGGCTGCCTGGGATTCTTAGCCAATTTTGATCAAGAGAGCCTCATCAGGCTGGGTCTAGGCAGAGAATAGCCTCCTGCAGCGGCCCCGCATCCGGACAGTTCTCTCCGGAGCCCCGCCGTCTGCAGCCGCCAACCCCATTAACTGACCCTCAATTCATCCTCTTCCATTCACTTCAAAGGACACCCCATGAGGAAGAGACAAAAGGCTGTCAAGGGGAGTTGGGGGGAGGGAGGGAACTGGCTAAATAATTAGCCCCACAACTTTCAAAGTGGTCTATAATCATTAATTAATCCACCCACCTGCGGTCCGTAGGCAGATGGACGCGCGGCTCCCTCCTCGGCGCACCCCTTGCTAACTGGAGCCTAGGGGCTGTGAGAATGTGTAAGGGAACCGCGGGGCCGCCTGAGAGCAAGGGAACAAGACCACAGGCTTTAACTTTGAGATCGGCTGAGGATCAAAATCTAGGGTTAACCTGGGTGAGGCGGCAGAGAGGCAACCGGGAGGCTTTGAAGACAGGCTCCACCCCATGGCTGGGGAAATGGGAACCAAGGATGGGATTTTATTTCGAAAGCATTGAGAGGGTGACCGCTCCGGGTCTGCAAGGAGGCTGCCCTCCTGCGATTATGTCTGAAATCTGGCTGTCCTGAGCAGCCCTAAGGGAAGAGAATCCTCCCTCCTCCAAAACCAGGAGGCGTACTACCTGTGGCAGACAGGTGGGTGAAAAGGCAGCTGCTCCCACCTGGGCAGACTAAGGATGTACAGGCAGATGTCTACGGCAGGGAGCCTGTCCTCACTGTAAGGCTTCCCAGGCCAGTACATGTCTTTATTAGAAAGCCTTGCCCATGTGAGCTTATCTGTCTAGCAGACTGGAGTTGGAAGACACTGGAAGGATTCCTGGGGGCTGAACCACACATGCAGACGACCCCTCTACCATTGAGCTTCAGGCTCCACACCTCTTTCACTTCTTACTCAGGACCCCAAAGCATTATTGTAAATTCAAGGTCAAGCTGGTCTACTTACTGAGCTCCACGCTAGCCAGAGCTTTGTGCTGAGATCTCATCTGGAAGACACCACAGAATGAAAACAAATAACGGGACCTTAGTTCAGTAGGTTGCCCGGGATGATCATACCACCCAGGATCCCTGCTCCCTTCAGCCATCCAAGCAGCTGGCATCATAGGTCTGCACCACTGGGTCCAGCTGTCTTGGGGATCTTAAATCTTCAGGCACAGCCAACCCGTGATTCAAAGGCCCCATGCACCCCAGGATAGCTGTGACTACAGTCCAACACAAAATTATATGCTGAGTTTAAATACTACAAGATTGTTTTTCTTGGTAACTCTATTGGGTGGTTTTTTTGAGCATGAACTCTGTCACAGTGTCAGAAGGGTCAGACAAGCTGGGGGAGGGGAGTCTCTCACTTACCGAGAGGCAGACTTCGGTGGTGATAAAATCAGGGTGCATCCTAAGAATCCGTCCCCCCCGGGTGAGCTCACACTCCCTCGTTCTCTATGCCTATCAAGCCTCCGGAGAATCCTGTCACCAGTGCACTAAATCAACAACATCTCAATATGTATTTAGTGATATTCGTCACCCCAAAACTCACAGGAATACCTGTCCCTGGAGCATGTACATCTGAGAAACAATGTTTTAAAATTGCTTGGACCAGTGGAGAGTGAGTGAGTCACTCACACGAGCCTGATGTGCAGCTGTGAAATGAATGATGGAGATGGCGTCTGCGGCTACCGGGTGTTCACAGTGAGCCAGGCGGCTCCCAGAGCCCTTTTAGTCATTGTGGATATTCCCCTTTTCCTTTGCTCATTGGTACCTAGGAGGGGGCTGTCCTTGCCATCCTCTTCTTTCAGACATAAGGACTGAATGTGCAGCTGACGCCGGGTGTCAGGTGAACGCAAGAGCTGAGTTTCAAACTCTGAGAAAATTGTCTATTCCCAAGATAAGAAGTGCCAAGATAGCCAATGAGTCGGCAGCCCTGCCTGGCGGTCCCTTTCTGTGCAAAGGCTCTGTGAAGAGCTGGGTTTTCAGGAGCTGCTCTCTGGGAGAAGGAACCAAAACACATCTTCCAAGGGCCTCTTTTGGCTCCTGCAACCCTGGTCACAGCTTGGCAGACCTCCTAGGCAGTCCCCAGTAGAGCATGTCTTCTGTGGTACTTAGGGTCCAGCCTGCCTCCCCTTGCAGCAAACCACGAGGTCCTGTCTCCAACGGAGTGACAGGAGTGACATTCTATGCTAGTCTCTACCTCTGAGGGCACTTCCCAAATCCCTTCGATTCTAATCAGAGCCCCAAATGAAAAAGACAATCTGTGGACTCTACAATAGGCAGACACAGATAAAGAGTAGAACGGAGGTTACCAGGGATGGGGAGAGAACGAAGTGGGGTATTCTACCTACGGGTGTGTAGTTTCTGCTAGGGGCAATGAGAGTTTTGTCACATAACACTGGCTGTGTGGAGAGTCACTGAATCATACACTTACAAAGAGTTAAAATGATAAACAGTACCTCGTGCGTATGTATTTTTACCACAATTTTTAAAAAAATATATTACATCAGGAACACACCTTGAAGATACCACGTGAAGGGAAACAAGTCAATCACAAAGGGTTGGCTCCTGTGTGATCCCTGCCCTCACTTGAAGAATAGAACCGACAGATTGGTACATATTAAAAGAAAATTTATTAGACTGGCTTATAGAAAAATGGTCTGGGTAGTCCAAACATGGTTATCTTCATTCTGGAAAGACTGAGAACCCTTTAGATGTTCAGTCCATGAGGCCAGATACCTGGACAATCCCAGTTAGATGCTGAAGGCCTGGAAGGTTCCTGGAGAGCCCACTTATCTTCAGCCCTGGGTAGGAAGATGGAGAAGAATGGCAAATGCAGCCACAGAGCAGATGAACTCAGCCAGAGAGGTCAGGGTAAATGAACCTGCACGCATAATGGGAAGGCAGGCAGTTTTCCCCTCCCCCGGGGACTTCCTTTTATCTGGCTGTCACCCACACTGAGACGGAGCCTTCCACTTCATGCTCCCTGAAAACCCCTTACCAGTGTGACCAGGGACTTCTCTCTTTGTAACATGAGGGGCCGGCTTGTTGGGGTATCTGTTCCTACCCGGTACCCCACAACCGGCAAGTCCCAGAGAAAATCAATCACACAGAGATCTCTATAAGTTATAAAGCTGATTGGCCCATTAGGTCAGGCTTCTTATTAGTCCTTGTAACTTATATTAATCCATTATCATTATCTATGTTAGCCACATGGCTCAGTACCTTTTCTAACTGGGCAGCTCACATGTTGCTTCTTTGGTGATCTGGGCAGGAATGGTGGAGGGAGCTTCCTCCTCCCTAGCCTTCTCCTATTCTCACTGCCCCGCCTCTTCTTCCTGTCTGGTTGACCCGCCTATACTTCCTACCTGGCCAATCAGCGTTTTATTAAAATACATGATTGACAGAATACAGACAATTCTCCCACACCATCTCTCGGTTGATTCTAGGGCCACAAGGCCATTTATGAGAAGCATCTAGAACATTCATAGAAAATGGAGCTGTGGTTGGATGAGCTAGGGGAAGGGTTGGGGAATCATTGTTTAACAGTTCAATTGCTAAGATGACGGCTTCTAGACATGAACAGGGGTGACAACTGCACTATATGGGTGTGTTCAGTATCTCTCAAATGTGCACTTAAAATGGTTAAATTGTAAATCTTGTATATTGTTCTGTGATAAACAGTCTTTTCCGTATGTAAGGTAGGGCTACATTGTACAGTGCACCCTCTAAGACTTTCCCTGTAGCACAGACTGCATTTGTAAGAGTGTGAATATTTTTGGTCAGGCACAGTAGTACACACCTATAATCCCAGCACTCAGAAGGCTGAGGCAGGAGGATAGCCCCTCTGGGCTACACAGTAAGTCCTGGTCTCGACTAGAACAAAGCAAAATCAGACACTTTTTCACGGATAAAGAGACACTGACAGTTTCCCACTGCTCCCAGGACAAAGGTCATCACGGCCTCTTCATTTTCCAGAAAACACTGGGGTCACCTTCACAGCCCTCCCAGAGATGCAGTCCAGAAGCAAACTTGCTAGCTGCAGGCTCAGGGACTTTATAGACTCACCCTTTGGGACTAGTTCTTGAAGACGGGTCCCCTTGCTCTCTTCAGCTGGCCTATCCTCATGACCCTGGCGAGAAAGGCCAGTCCGCAGTGGGTCTGCTGCCTCCCACAACCCCGGGAGTCAGCACATTGAGCAGGGGCGATCGTGGGTGTCTGTGTGTCTATGCCCTTGACAGCAACAAGCACCAGCATGTGGCCTGATGGCCAGGCATGGAGTGAACTGAGTGCAACTAGGAGCCTGCCCAGGCTGACATCTTTAGACTGGTCTGTTCTGACTTCCTGACAAGGGCCTGCACTCCCCTGCCTCCCTGTCTGCAAACTCCTTGGGCCCAGCCTCCAGTGGCAGCTGAGCTTCAGACAGGGCTGGTTTTATGACTGGAGCTGTCGACTAGAGAGACATGTTTTAAAATTCATGACCTTTCCCATTAGGGTTCACAAAACAGATCAGACTTGGAGATGAAAGCTGAGTTGATTCTTTCACGGGTGTCTTGAGCCCCCCTGCCCCTTGTACCCACCCCCCTTTTGGCTTCTCCCTTCCCGAGCCTTTCTTCTCCATTGTCCTCTCAGATCTTTTGCATTTAGCCCTGTTTTTAATCCTAAGGCCAAATGAAAATTGCCCTGTCTCTAAACAGATGCTGCTTGTAGCCTGACTCAAAGGTATCTCCCTTGGTCAGGTAGGGAGAGGCCAGCCAGGGGACAGCTGTCCCAGAGAGATAGAGTCCAGTTCGGAGTTCAAAGGGAGGCAGGTGACAAGGGGCTGAGGAGTGGAAAAGCCCATTCTGGGGGCAATCCTAGTCTGAGGGAGGCCAGGACACAACAGGGACCATATTGAAGCCAAGAACCATCCTACAATTCATGCACCGCCAGGGAAATTAAAGAGGATGTTTGCTTCCTGTCAAGGTATAAACAACAACAGAGTTCCCAGGGAATCTGTCCTCAGCTGCCCCTCCTTCAGCATCTCTCCTCCTGGGCTTCTCTATGGAGCCCAGTGAAAAGCCATGCCTAGCAGCCTGGTTTGCAGGAGGACCAGAACGACTTGAGCTCCAGCCGTGCACAGGAAGCCTGCGGATTTTTGCAGCTGCAAGGAGCAGCTAAAAGAAGAGATGAGAACTCCGCTGACCAGGAATATTTGACACCAAGGACTCATTACAGCCACAGTGAGAAAGAGCATCCATCTCCAGGAGGGATGGATAAACGTAGTGAGAAGGGATTCATAAAATTCTCTACGTACATCAGCTCAGGTGATCCACGCATAAGCCTTAGAAAGTAGATCTTATCAGCCACGGGTCCTGGTTAATCCAGTGCCTCAACTCAGCCACAGTACCATGGACTTGGTCAAACACTTGCTTAGATCCGGGTATGGAGTTAATTTTGGGGGGTGAGATTAACTTCGAAGCCTTTGAGTAAAATAGATCACCCTGCGTGTGAAAGTCTCCTTCAGTCAGCTGAGACCCTCAAGGAAAAGGAACCAATTTTCTCCGGAACCCTCAGGCCCCGGAGGAAATAGGAACTCTGGTTTCGATCTTCACATTTGGACCACCACCTCAGCCCTTTGCTGGGTGTCCAGTCCGTTCATCCACTCTGCCAATCTCAACATTTCCACCACAGTGTCAGTTCCTCATGAGCAACACCCTCTCCTCTTCGTGTCTCCCTGGAGAATTCTAATACCCTTGCTGTGGTTTGACCGTGTCCCCAGAAGTTCACGTGCTGGGAATGTAACTCATGCACTGGCGGTACCTGGAGGTGAGGGCATCATTAAGACTGGATTCAGGAGGCCAGGAGAGTGGGGTCCCATACAGTGTGTGTGGCTTAAAGAAGAAGAGAGGGTTCCCCTTAACCTCTTTCCATTGCTCTGACGAAAGATCTAAGCTAACCACTTATATGGGGGAAAGTCTATCTTGGCTCCTGTCTTCGATGACTTCAGTCTAGTTATAGGGCACCGACACTCTGGCCTGTGGCAGCACCACACACCACTGCCATTGGTCTTTTCACTCTTAAATAAATATATGGAGACTTATTCTTACTTATGAATGCCTGGCCTTAACTTAGGTTGTTTGTAGCCAGCTTTTCTAACTTAAATTAACCTGTTTCTCTTCTTCTATGTTATGCCTCTGTTATGTTACCTTTCTTTATTCTGTATGCCTTTCTTTCCTTCTTACTCTATGGCTGGCTGTGTAGCTACCCCTGGCATCCTCCTCTCCTCCTTTTCTCATCCTGTCTCTTCTCTCTCCTTATGTATTCTCTCTTCTTGCCCCCCCCCTTCTCTCTCCTGCCTAGCTATTGGCTGCTCAGCGCTTTATTAGACCAACAGGTGTTTCAGACAGGCAAAGTCACACAGTTTTACAGAGTTAAACAAATGCAAAAGAATGCAACACATCTTTGTATCATTCAACAAATATTCCACAGCATAAACAAATATAACACATCTTAAACTAATATTCCACAACACACCACAGTCAGAAGGTCTGGGGCAGGAGGTCTGGCCTCAGGGCAGCCAGGAAATTGTGAGGGAAATAGGGAGGAAGTTGGGGTGCTTTATCCTTGGACACCCCTCAGTGACTTCCTTTCTTACCCTGGGCTCCACCGCCTAGAGGTTCCACCACCTCTAAATTCAGACACAAGCTTCCATGCTATAGACCACATACTTTGGAGACATTTCTAAACAACAGTATACGTGAGTAACACAGCAGCAAAAGTCCCATCAGACGTCAGGACTATGCTGTTAGATTCCCCAGCCTCCTGAACTACAGGAAATAAGTTTTCCTTCCTTATAAATGACTCCGTCTCAGGTATTCTGTTACGGCAAGTCAAATTGAGGCACAAGCAGTTTGTGATCCTGACCTGTATCTTGAGGTTAGTGGTGTCACAGGCAAGGTGGGAATGCATGCAAGCCTGGCACCAGATCGGACCACTTACTAAGACACACGGAAGTCATGACTTGCCTCACAGGAAATGACCTCACAGGAAATGAAAGGTACTGCTCTACCAGCAAGCCGGAGGAGGGGAGCGGTAAGAATTAGAGGTGTGTCTGTGGACCAGTGTTGTCCGTTATCCGGCTAGGCTGCACTTTGATCTGTGACTTTAAGTGTGTGGTTTAAATCTCACTGGGGCCTCTATCATCCTGATCTGTAAAGTACCGTGGAAACTTCACAGGCTGCCGGTGGATTAAAGGGGATAATTTCATGTGCCAAGAGTCTTTCCCAAGACAGGAATGTGAAATCATATGGATCGTGTGATTAGACAATAATTCCCAACTCTAACAGACGAAGTCCCCACTTACCTGACCTACCAGAAAAAGTCTCCTATAAATGGCTCCCTCTTAAATGAGTTTCCGCTCAGTCTCTTATCTGTGTACCAGCTACCCACGCGGGTATCTAAGCTTAGATCCCACCCGCTGTGTTCACAGCCAGACAGTCTGGCTGTCCCTGCGAGGAGTGGATTCCCACCTGGAGCCAAGACAGCACGGGTGGAGGAGATATCACCTCCAGTGGTTTCCCGAGTGGGGCCCCCTCTATGACAACAACAAGAGGCCCCTGATGGAATGTTTCCTCCACAGCTGGTGGCACTATTAAGAGGGGACTGGATAACGAGGTGTGCACCTCATCAGTGGATTAATCCATCTCTTAGTTCATAGCAGAATGAGCCAGCAGGGGACGGGGTCTGGTTGGAGAAAGTACATCATGGAAGCCTTGCTTTCAAGGGCGTGTCTTGCCACCAAACCTCCCCTGTGCCTGCTTCCTGGAGGCCATGATGTGAGCAGCTTTGCTCCACCAGGCAGTCACGCCCTCTGCCGTGACACTTGGCCTTGTCTCAGTCCCAAGCCACCATGGTCTGAAAGCATAATCCAGTGAGTCTTTCCTTTTTCAGATGGGTGCTCTCAGGTATTTGGCAACTCGGTGAGAGCAGTGAACAAACACCACCATGCAGACACGCTCCCTGAGCCCTCTAACCACACCTGACGCCTCTCACTCATGCCGTCTCCTGGACGGAGCTCAGCCTTCACTGTCCCTCGGCTGGTCTCCACCAACCCATCGGATCTGTGTGTGCCCACAGAGCTCATGTGTCCCTCTCGGTGTTACCGGGAACATCTCTGGGACAGACCTGCCAGACTGGAGGACCCTGGGAATTTAATAATTCACTGGAAGTAATGAGGTGTTTGGTTCACTTCACTTTTTAATTTTTTTTCTCACTACTGACAACAGGCCGTGCGCAAGGATCCAGCATGTGGCCTCAGCTGCTCCATCCAACCGTCCCAGCACCCACTGCTATTACAACAATTTTCCTCCCCACTTTATGGAGGAGAAAACGGAGGGTAAATTAGTAGAAACGAGATTTACCTACCAGCAAGCCACCCTCCACCCCCCGCCAAGAAGAAAGAAGGCCTGTGGAGGCTAAGAAAATGGCTTAGTGGAAAAGGGGAACATAGTTGCTGTTCAAGTATGAGGGCACCCACATAAAAAGTCAGAAGAGGGAGCATGTGCCTGTAATCCCAGCACTGGGGAGACAGAAAAAAGGGGATCCCTGGGGCTCCCTGGCCAGCCAATCCAGAAGAAACAGAGAGCTCTGGGTTTAGTGAGAGGCCGGTCTCAAAAAATAAGAGGTAAATGAGTAAGACATATCCATGACAACTTCGTTCGTTTTCTCTCAAAGGGGGAAAAGGAGAGGGAAAAAAAAAAAAAAACGGAAGGAAGGAAGGAAGGAAGAAAGGAAGGAAGGAAGGATTGATCCGGAGTTTCAGAGTCATATTCTTGCCTGTCATCTTGAATCACCATGCTGAACCCTTATAAGGCTACAGCTGTCCATCTTTAGCAGGTATGAATTTTTTTTTCCTTTGAAGAAAGGCACACCACTTCTTTCTTTCCCAACTCCGTCTCTTGAAAGTCCATTGATGCTGAGGAAGCCCCGAAACCCCCAGCTCTGCATCCTCCTCTGCTGAGAAGAGAAATGGCACAGAACATCATGACAGCTACCTCACGAAGGCCCTCAGGGGCTCATGACTTTCATACCACACCTTCCTCAGCTGACATGGGGGCAGTTGATAGAGACAGAAATATGCAAAAGTGCTCGCCATAAGCTGTATCAGATTCACATTCTGTATTGCACAAATTAGTGGTGTTTTTACTAACTAAACAATAACCAAACATGGAATCCTCCACGCAATTACTTGCTAGGTAACATGAATATGTTAGCAGCCGCCTGGAAATAACTGTCCTATTTTAAACACTGAGAACCCTTCTCTTGGATGAGTGAATGAATGAGGAAGGAAGGAAGGAAGGAAGGAAGGAAGGAAGGAAGGAAGGAAAGAAGGAAGAGACAGATGGTGGTTGTACATGCCTTTAATTTTAATCCCAGCACTCAGGAGACTGAGGATAGTGGATCTCTATGAGTTCAAGGTCAGCCTGGTCTACAAAGGGAGTTCCAGGACAAATAGGGTTACACAGAGAAACCCTGTCTCAAAAAGTGAAAATTATCTTAAAAAAAAATAAGTATGAGGTCTCCACAAAGTCTGAGAGGAACTGGAAGAGGAGGGAGGAGAAAGCTGAGTCAGCATCCATCCACCGTGCACAGTCTTGCCCCTTCGGTTCCCTGTGAGGTGGGCTCACAGCAGGTTAATCTTAGGAGCGTATATGGTGAAAGCTCCTCCCAAAATAAATTAGGACTCCACTTGGTGAAATTGCCCACCTGGCCATCCAACTCAATCTACAAGGTGCCCTTAAATTTCCTACACCTTGCCATTGGGCGCCTTTGTCATAACCCTGCGCCCAGCTTGAGGCTTATTTGATTAGGAAACCCAGTACACACCTCAGTTCTCTCTTAATTTTCACTTTAAGTCATTTTCATTGGCGCATATATTTACAGACGCACAAATGAAGCTCCCAGAGAAACTGTCACATTCCAGAAGAGGCAAGATCTACCTTCACTCTCTACAAACACCGAGAGAGCCTGCAGCATATGGCAGGAGGCGCCTGTGCAGGAACAAAAGGATGCTATCTGTGAGATTCAAGTCAGGAATTTAATTTTTCTCTGAATGGATTCCCCCCCCCACACACACACACACTAGGGTGAGAATGGGCAGATCTCCCTCTGGGTCCCACAGTACTGGAGTTCCAGATCCATCTCTCTGCTAGTGACTTCTACCAGCCCTGATTCTGACTTTGGCAGAACCTTCCAGAGAGCCATTCTTTGACATCCAGAGACCGGAACAACCAGTTTGTACCCATAACCTGCATCACCTGCAGAGGTGGTAGCGTGGCTTTTGATTAGATAGGGCCCAATTCACAGACATCCTCAGACAAAGAATTACAGCATTGATGATGTAAATTATGACAGAAATGAAAATATAAACAAAGCAGTAGCTCTTGAAGTTGGACTTCTTGCTTATGCCATCCCATCCCCAGTGCCCAGCTGAGCCTCGCTGCCAGCTTGGAGCTGCAGCAGTGGTTTGATGCCAGTTTCTCTCAGGTTGCCACACTCCCTGGCGTGTGCCATCCCGCCTAATCTACTTTAGCTGTATCGAAATGAAAAATGAATAGGAAGTAGATCTTGCTGCTAAAACATATGTGTCAGAAAATCATTATGAGTATTAAATTACAGCAATAAAATGAACCAGAACTAATCTTGCAAATTAAGATCCAATAAATTCTTTTCCATAGACACACCTTTTCTTTTTGGAAAAAAAATGCAAAATAAGATTGAGTCCAGCTGCACAAAAGCCGAGTGTGCAGCTTCGGTGGCTGGAATTGGGAAGAAGTACGAAACCAGAAACCTCAACATGATATACAGAATGTATTCTTGAGGGCAGGGGCCGAGGCCCAACAGTGGATGGTTACTGCCCCTATGCCAAATGCCATAATGATCAGTTTTTATACCAGCGTACCTATGTATTTTTCAAGTACAATTTATGTATACATATTCCCTTTCCTCTCCCATTCCCCACCCCTTCCCGTTCTGCTGACATAAGAAACTAGTAAATTTCTGATAAGCTCTTATTTTGGAAGAGAGGACACTGTCGTCCAAATTAAATCTGAAGCTATAAACAATCCTTTGGAGAGTTGCCTGCTCACTGGAATAACAGGATAGCCCCCTCCCGCCCCCAACTCTGCAGGAGAAAAGAGTCTGTAATTAGTTCATTGTCCATGAATAGGCACAAAGGAGGCAAAGCCCCGGACCAAGCTCCTTTTCAAGGGAGGATCTTGGGGCAGATGTTAATTAAGTGAGTAACTTCTACCATCTCCTGGGAATGCTGAGGAGCACCGCTCCCCTTCCAAGGGGGACACTGAGGAAGGGGTGTACCCTGACCAAGGACATACAGAACGGGTCTCCAAAGAAGAAGACGGAAAAAGAAAAAAACAAGAAACCAAAACCCACGATTCCTCTCCCTGCTGTCAGCCCTCCTGCCGCTGGCATTGGCAGAACATTCCAGAGCAGTTCTTCGACACTCACCAAACCGAACTATTTATAGCCACGCAATCATTATAAATAAATCTGTTTATACCGTGGAGCCTTGGCCCTGCATGACTTAAAACTCTCAGCTGGCGGCTATAAATAGCTGTTTCACGCTCCAGTGTGACGACTGACGGATACGTCCTCCAATTGTGACAAATAATGACACGTTTGTTTGACAAACATTCCGCTGACATTCATCTGATTTTGAATAAGCGGTGCTGCTTTCTTAATTTGGTCCCTGAGGCCCGGGATCTGGGAGACTTCCTTTATTCTGCCTCCCTCGCCTCCTGCACGGGAACTGTCCTGCGGTCCAGGGTTGTTTTCTCCCCCTAATCAACTGGAAGGGATTGAGGCCATTTAAGGGGAAGCTTATTAAATCCACTGTTTCTCTCTTGGGACAGTTCTGCTGTAGGGGCTCTGCAAGGGTCTGGGGAGTTTTGTTAATGACTTGAGCGCCAGAGGGAGAGAGAAGGGAATGAGAGCCAGGCTGGGGTGTTGGGCAGTACGAGATACAACAGGAAGAAATGGAATTGAACCTAAAAAGTCGGGATCTCAGGTTTCAGGGAGGATCTGGGACCTGGATGCTCTTGCAGTCCACTTAGAAGGAAATGGTGAAAAACGGGTGTGTGGGCAGAGGAGCTCACAGCCCTGCTCCTGCTGCAGAAGATAAGACGAGGTTGAGGTTGGAGTCTAGGGTCTCTGGAGTCTAGGGTCCCTTCTCGAGGTCAGCTGGTCTTAGCAGGCACCCCGAGTCACACTGGCTTTGTTGCCTGTCTGAGGTAACAAGGTCCTGATGCTGGAAGAGCTGGGACGAAAGACTCTGCCACAGAACTAAGGCTCCACATCCCAGACCAGGCTCCATGTTCATCAGGCGACTGACTTCCTGGGAAGCTCTTGGAGCCACAGCTGCCTGCGGCCAGCACTCTGTTCAGTGCTGGCAATGTGGGAGCAGTCCGTACCATCTCCTCCTCTGCTGCTGTGTCAGTGCTGACTCTGTAAGGGACACTGTCACTGTCACTCAGTGTCCTCAATGAACATATGTTCTTTGTGCTAACTCTGTTTATAGCATCTCATCTTTCAGTGTATGTTGTGTGTGTATTCTATGTGCATGTGTGTGTGTGTGTGTGTGTGTGTGTGTGTGTGTATGCGCGCGCACAGGTGCATGTGCACAAGTGCTCTAGGCCCTATCTCTTAAAGGTCCTCCACACCTCCACATCAACCCTGTTACACAGAGGGCCAAGCTTCTAGCACATAAAACTTTGGGGGACACCCTCAAACCCTATCCAAGCTACGGTAGTAAATACAGGGGCAGAGCAGGCACCAGAGCCTTCTTCAGTTCTGTCCCCGAGTTCCCTTGCTTACCTCACTACCTAATCTCTGCTTCTCCTATCCTGAAAGTAACCCCCATATCCCATTGGGCCCCATCTCCCTAGATTACTGAAGACTCAATGCCCTGGCCAGTCAAGTCTTAAAGGAGCAGCTCTATGCACTTACAACAGTACTGCTCTAAGCTCTGTCTCACAGTGGGCTCCTCACTCATCCCAGAGCGCATGCCCTCAGGGTCCTGCTCCTGTATCCTGGTCCCCTCCTGTATCCTGACTCACTTTCTGGACTTCTTGTGAATGCCTGTGGAAGCCACAGCTTCCACAAAACGGGCTAGGCAGCCTCCTGCATCTTCCCTGGCTCCCTGCCCCCTTATCCCTGGCTCCCTCTTAGTCCCAGTCTGTCTTAATCCTGCCTTGCAGTGATCTGGGAATTTGCTGAGGTTTAATCCTCTTTCCCAGTGGTCAGGGGTGCTAGCGTGCCCTTAATCATGTTGGTACCATCTAGCCTGGTGTCTACTTAGAACGGGGTAATTATAAAACAATTTCCTAAAAATGCAAGGAAACAAACAAACAAAAACAAAAAACAAAATAAAACAACAACCAAAACAAAAAACAAAATCCAGCAGCCAAAGTCAGTGCTGAAGAGATGGCTCAGCTGCCAAGCACTTTCTTCTCTTGCAGAGGACCTAGGTTTTGTTCCCAGCACCCACAGGGCAGCTCACAGGGGTCTATAACTCTCCTTCCAAGAGATCTGTCCCTAGGGTGTCTGAGGTCCCTTGCATGAGCTCATGACAGAACCCAGAACTGGGCACATCAGAGCCCACGGAGGAGAGGCAGATGGGAGTGCTGAAAAGCTAACCACCAAAGTGCAAGCCCACAAATTAAAAACTCCTTAAAGAGCCAAATCCTTGCTTAAAAGTTGGGGGGGAGGCCTTCGGGTCCCTTTGTGCATTTCTGTATTAGCGCAGTCACACTTGGCCATGCAGATGTCAGTTCCAATAAACACCAGGGCTTTCCAGGGCCCAGCCTCTAATTGAAGGGATTGTTACTGTTGGTGAATGGCTGGGGAATTAATTAGTGGAGGGCAAACCAGTTCATAAATGCCTGCTTTGTACGGGGTCCTCGCGTCCTGGGGACCTCGACTCCTGTGGCCAGCTCTGCCCAGGGAACCCGTGCCAGCAAATGGTATTTATTATCCTTGTCGGCTTCACCTGGAGATGGACTTTGCCGCCTTCGGCACAGCCAGGTTTGTTTCTTCCGGGTCCGGGAGGCATTATGGGAAAAACTCCCCCGGATCTTCTGGATCTTGTTCCCGCAGCCTGACTTAGTTTATAAAGAAACGCTTCATTTGCAAGTCAGGGATGGAGACGGCAGTGCAAATTTCGCACAGCCCACGCCGTTCCCAGTTTGTGTGCAGGTTCAAACACGTGCTCACGCGTGCACCGCCGCAACACCACGTGCATACACACAGCTGCTCAGATCTTTGTTAAGCCGTGTGCAGCTGACTCCAAACCCAGTTCTGAGCTGGACGTGGCAAGCTTATTCTTCAGGTAAGCTATATATAGCCTAAGATGATGGGGGGAGGGGCGTATCTCCCAAGCCCCCTTCCTCATGTAAACCACTTAGGACTCAGAATAAACACCGCATACAACCCAAATTGAACTGATGGAACCAGCTCCTGGTTTTTGCCCTCTACTCAGGGTAAACTACCATGGATGCCATCTTGAAGTCTCGCCTTAAAGCTGTGGGTTGGGAAGGACTCCTTGTGCTGTCAAAGGTAGTAGAATTAAAGATGGGTTTTTAGAACTGAAGAATTTTTTTCTTTGTGTCGTCTCTGTTGAGGTGTATACGTGCTCATGTTGTATAGTAAAATATGGTTTATAGCTCCCTCCCCCATGCCAATGGGTGAAATTAAAAAGAAAACAAAAACCTCTTAGTTTCATACAAATCCTTCTAGATCAGTGGTTCTCCACCTTCTTAATGCTGCAACCCTTTAATACAATTCTTCTCATTGTGGTGACCCTCCCAACCATAAAATTACTTCCATAGCTACTTCATAACTGTAATTCTGCTACTGTAATCTACATATTTTTGGAGATAGTGGTTTACCAAAGAAGTCGTAACCCATAGGTTGAGAACCACTCTAAATTCTGGGTGTAACTTTGGCAGTTTTGTCTGGTCTTAGAAATGACCGAATCACAAAGGTGTCTGTGGCAGTCCCTGAACTGAGATCTTGTTCCCCAGGCCTCTGGTTGACCTTAGATGAGGAAAAGTAAAGGAAGGATTTATTCCCGGGATTTCTTCTCCCCTCTTCCGAGGCTTCCTCCCTGCTCCCCCAGAGAGCTGTTCTTCCAGCTCTCACACTCTCTGCTTTGCTTTGGGTAAAGGTCGTGCATCAGTTGTTCACACTGTAGAATGAACTAACACAATCATCCCTAACTCCAGAGTTAGGCGTTAATATTTACATTTTCGTTCGGCTAATATTCAGTTATGTAATAAAAGGTACAGGCATCCCTGAGGCCAGACGTCTGTGGGAAAGGCAGGTCCTGGGACCAGTCAAGGAGCTCTGGGATAAATGTCGCCACTTGAGCTCTACATCACCATTTATTACCCCTGTCCCTTCACAAAGAAACCCCCTCTCCGGGGATACCGCTAAGAGAATGATGACAGATGATGTATCACCGGCAAAAACACACAGAAAAATAAAACTCTTGAGACTTGCATATAAAACGGTACTTTCTCCTCATGTACATTGAGTGACAGTGAAATAAGAATGTATTTTAAGAATATATCATGATTTGTGGTGCTAGGCTTTGGAAAGAGATGCTGAAATAACATCCCAGAGAAGTGACATCTTTGAAGGTCACTCACTGATCAATGAACTAGTGTTCGAACTAGTGGGATAGTCTCGGGCTCTTCATCAGGTCTCTTCTTTCAACGCATGAATTTCCAAGTCCTTTAATGCAACCACAGGAAAAATGGCCATCCCTCTCCAGTGGCAGTCATGGACCGAGCTGAGTGTGGCAATGCACTTCTCTAAGTCCAGCACTTGGGGTGGAGACTGGAGATTGAGAGTACAAGCCCATCCTTGCTGACAAAGCTTGTTTCAAAGGGAGAAAAATGGAAGAAACAGAAGGAAGAAGAAAGGCTGAGAGCGGTCTCCACAAACTCTGTCTCTCCTCGGAGGATTCTTGGCAAATAGGCTTAGTAGCGAGGCTGAATGAGAAGACAGCATGCTCTGACTGTGTGAGCCTCCTCTGCGTGTCAGAATACATTCTCTGAGAGCAGAGCAATACAGAGAGAAACTCAGAAAGGGCAATTGCCTATCACTGCTGTCTTTCCACTATTCTGACCCGCACCCCAGTGCAGTTAAGTCCTGCCCCCCCACCACTGCCAAGGACCCAGAGAGGGTCAAGTCCTCCGAGGTCCCAAAAGAACCCTCTGATGCTGATATTTCAAGTGGAGGACATGATCTCAAAGCAGAGGGATCAAGTCATGCTGGTGTATTCTGTCACAGGTAGATAACTCAGTTGACTCAGGTTTATGGTAGACCCAGGATCCCCTCTGCCAGGCCCAATGTGGACATATCCCAAACCCCCATGCCCAGTCTCTGTGCCTGCAGTTTTCCCAGCATCGCCCTGCCCCCTGTCACTTGGCATCAGTGGAGATGCTAGCCATGCCCAGCCTGTATAAAGCACTGTAACTCTCATTTAGAGATTTGCATTCAGCTATGATTCGGTAAGTGGTTCTCATGTACCAGGCTCCAAGTCAGGCTTTTATTATGCAAAGAAAAGAGACAATATTCCTACTCTTGAGAGGGTGATATAACACACACACACACACACACACACACACACACACACACAGAGAGAGAGAGAGAGAGAGAGAGAGAGAGAGAGAGAGAGAGAGAGACTCAGTAATAGGGAGGCAGAAGTCGAGGCTCTTGGATTTGGAGCTAACCTAAGTGAATCTGAGGCTAGCCTAAGCTATATAGCAAGATACCATTTCCAAAACCAACCAAACAAAAGTCCAGAAAAAAAGAAAGAGAAGGAGGGAGGCAGAGAGGGAGGGAGGATAGAATGACCTTTATCTGAGTTAATTTGCATGCAGGTCATAGGAAGAATCGCGCCACCTCCTTCAGCTGAGTGGCAGAGAAAGTAAGGCACCAGAATGTCCTAGGCCCCAGCCACCTCCCAGGGCCAGACGTGTCTTGTTGCAGATCTGTGCACACGAGGCTTTGGGAACCTTGCTGGTGGTGTGTGGGTCATGGACACCAGTCTAGCTGTGCCACACCTTGGCTGAATTTTATCACAGATGTTACTTCTTTGTCCTCTGTTAGCTCACTTTCAAGGTCTCTTGCCACCTTAAGACTCTGCATCTGCCTTCTGCTTATGGGATGGGTCAGATTTCGCCTGTGCTAAGTTCCCTAAGCTGAGACAAGCCCACCCCACAGCCCCCGGTGCCCAAAGCTGATGTGAATTGATTCGGCCACATTCCCTCCTACACTACCACCACCACCAAACAAAATGGGAGATAAAATAACAGCATGGCACATGACAGGACACATGTTCTGGCTTGTTTTTTTGTCTGCTTGACACAAGCTAGAGTTGTCTGATAAGACCTCAACTGAGAAAATACCTCCATCACAATGGCCTGTGGGCAAGTCTGCAGGCCATTTTCTTCTTTAACCGTTGATGTAGGAGGGCCCAGTCCTCTGGTTAGTGCTATCTCTGGGCAGATGGATCTGGGTGGTACAAGGAAGCAGACTGAGCAAGCCATGGCGAGGAAGCCAGGAAGCAGCATCCCTCCGGTCCTGCCTCCAGGTTTCTGCTTCACTTGAGTTCCTACCTTGGCCTGCCTTGATGATAGACTGTGATCAGGGCTCATAAAACAGATAAACCCTCTCCTCCCCCATGATGCTTTTGGTCATGTTCTTTATCATAGCAACCAAAAGCAAATCAGGATGAAACATACAGCGAGTATAATCCTAAGAAAGGTCTGCCTGATGATAGCCAGGCATATCATATGATACAGGCATGGAACAGGCAGCTGATGAATGGATAAATGGATGGATGGATGGATGAGTGAATGCTGACACCCTTCCGTATCAGTTACTTTTATCACTAGGTGTCGTCATCCACGCCTGCAGAACCTGGGAAGAGGCAGGATCATGAGTTCCAGCCTTGCCTAAACTGTACTGAGACTGTTTCAAGAAAGAAAAAAAAAAAGGACTGATGGGAGCTATAAAAGGATTTTAAGCTACATAAATACCTTCCGTTTCATTCAGCCAGCTGTCAGTGTGATGATTAAATTAAAATTCACTTAGCTCCCTCCACCTTCTTTAAGTATGAAGTTAAAGTAGGTGAGACCATGCCTCTCTCCGTTTTTTTTCCCCCCTGCTTGTCAGTGAAGCAGGTCTTTGGCTGTGGGAGGTGGGGGTGCCTAATCGGCGCTGGTATTGCAGTGAGGACGGCTTTCTGTCACCTGCCCCTCAGGCCGACATGACCCTTTGGAGGGCTCACCATGTCTTGCTCATCGGCAAGTCTACCTTCTTCCTTTGTGCCTGATTACCATCTTCCTGTTTCCCTTTTTACTGAAAGAGATGAGAGGGCCAAGCGGCCTCCAAACTTCATATCTGATGTTAAAAAAAAAATCCTTTGCAAGGACAGACAAAAGTTATGACATTTGCACCTTTTTGTATTCTCTTAATACAAAAGATGAGACAGGGAAATTCTACCATGATAGCAGGAAGACAAGCTGGGTAACAACAAACACTGCTTCTGCATGGCTTGGAGTGTGACTTGCTTGGTAGACTCTGGCTTGAAGTCCCATGTGCCCTGCTGTGACAGGAGCCAGTGTCCTTCTGGTATGAGCGTCTGTCTCAACATAGCCAGGCTGCTGTGCAAGTCACGTTCACCCTGGTAATGCTCATCTCTTCCTCCCTGTGAACAACACTTGGGTGCAAGGCAGTTGCTTTCGCAGACTGCTGTGTCCTTCTTACAACCCTCACTGTGGCGACTCATCATCCCCACAGTGGCTGAGTTCCCATGAAACAGAGGGATCTTGGGCTGGGACAACACAGAACATTCCAAAAGCAGCAGGGCCAATCCAGTTGGTGGTATTCCTGGCTTGGGAGGAGAAAGCCTTTCTCTTTTGGCCCTTGGGAATGACAAATAATGGCTTCTCAAGGACCCATCTCATGAGAGGACAGTCCTCTGTGCACCCACTTTCATCTCCAGAGTGTTCCTCTCTCCCCAATCCAAAGTCTTGGAGTATCTACTGGTCTACTCCTGTGCGTGCTACAGCATGTATTGCAGGTCGAAACCACGCCCCCCTGGAGAACCGTAAGTGCTCGCTACTCTGACACAGTAGCCTACTGTCCATACTCTCTGCGTGTGCTCTGCCAACAGCGTTTCTTCAGCTAGCCTCTCAAAGGTCAGGAGTCAAGCTCTGTGGTTAGAGTTCATGGATTTGTTTGATTGAGTTAGAGTCTCTCTCTATAGCCCTGACTGACCCAAAACTCACTACGTAGCCCAGGCTGCTCTTGAAGTCACAGAGATCTACCTGCCTCTGTCTCCGGAGTTCTGGGATTAAAGATGTGAGCCACCATGACAGGCTTTCATGAATTTCTTCAAAGCAAGTTAGGCTCTGTATTCATCTCCTATGGCTGTCATAACTCATTAATATAAACTTGGAGATTTAAAACAATAAAAATTTGGGTTCTTCGAGCTCTTGTATCCTCAGGGCTGAAGTCTAGGTGTGAGCAGGGCCACATTCCCTCAGGCGGCTCTAGAGGAGAGTCCGACATTGTCTTGCCTGAGATCAGGTAGGTCCTGGCATTTCTTGGCTTCTGTCTGCAGCACGCTAACCCAGTGGTTCTCAACCTGTGGGTCACAACCCCTTTGGAGGTCAAATGACCCTTTCCTAATGGTTGCTTAAGACCATTGGAAAATGCAGGTATTTGCATTACAATTCAGAACAGTAGCAAAACTACAGTTGTAACGTAGCAATGAGGATACTTTTATGGTTGGGGGGTCACCACAACATGTGGAACTGTTTTAAAGTGTCGCAGCATGAGGAAGGTTGGGAAACACTGGTCTACCTTCATCTTTTCTTCTCTCTGTGCTCACCTATTCGGTCTCTTCAGGGACATCTGTTGTTGAATTTTGGACCCAGATACTCCAGGTCTTGTACTGTGAAATCTTTAAATTGACTGCCTCGGCCAGATTTCTCTTCCTGCATGAGATTGCATGTTCAGATATTTGGGAAGATGTGATGTAGGTCTTGCTGCTGGGAAGCCGTCATTCAGCACAACACATTCTCTTCCAGTGCAGCATCTCACCCCTAAGTCAGGCTTGGATGCATGTATTGTAGGGATACTAACTGCTGCATTCTCTCATGACAAAAATACCCTGTCTGTTGATAGGGGTGAAAGGTTGATTTTAGCCCACAGTTTCAAAGGTTTCAGCAATGGTTGACTGGTTCCATTGCTTTGGGGCTTCTGACAACATAGTGCCTCATGGTAGGAGCACATGTTGGAGGAAGCTGTTCACCTCCAGGCAGCCAGGAATCATAAGAGGCAGTGTCTGAGGTCCCACATCTCCTTTAAGAGACCCACTGGCTTCAATTTTTTTCCCACTTCCGACATGTTCCTCTGCCTCCACATAACGGTACAGGCTGGTGCCCAAACCTTTGACACAAGGTCCTTTGGAGGACACGAATTCAGACAACTCATTCATCCACCGTGTGTTGAGTGTTGTTTGTGGATATGGACATCCGTTTGGTATCAATCCCATGAAATGAACGGGGAGGCCTAATTCTTGCTCTTCAGAAGTTCTCAGTCAAGTGAGTCAGAGACTACAACATCTAAATCATCAATTATACACCGTGATTGATGCTGTGCAAACCAGGAAAGGCCCGTCACTCAAGAACCCGACAGCCCACGTGCCAGTTCCCATCAGTGTCATCCTTTTGTTCATGTGTCACAGAGTTGGCTTAGCCAGAAACTGCGTGCTGACGGAGGAAGAGGTGGCACAGGGATGAAAGAGCACTCTTCCCTGGAGAAGGTTCTGCAGCGCACGAACACGTCTGTCTGAATATTGAAAACAAGGAGAGACACTTAGTGCAAACCCCGCACTGGGTGTGTAATGCATTTGACTCCAAGCAGAGAGCATCTCAGAGTCAGAAACTGCTCCCCCGTGGACAGAAGTGATGCCTTCCAGAAAAGCTGTCTCCAAATTTGTGCACAAATCAACAGCTTGGACGGAGGCCAAGAAGCAAACTCACTCCTTCACTGACGAGTTATTTAAGCATTTAATGCTTCAAGCATGAGAGGCTGTGTGTGAGTTGCCCGTGTGAACGAGCGCACTGGAGAGGAAATGACCTGGCTCACACACCAGAAACAAGCCTTTTGATCATGGGCCTTTTGGCTAAGACAGGACCCTGAGTTTCCTAAGCAGATAAGTGTTTTGGTGATTTGAATGAGAAATGTTCCCCACCGGTTCCCGTGGCAGAACACTTGATCCCAGTGAGTGGTGCTGTTTGGGGAAGTTTTAGAACCTTTAGGCAGTGGAGTTTTGACAGAGGAAGTACATCCCGGAGGATGGGCTTTCAAGGTGTAAAGCCTCACCCTGCTTCCTGCTCCCTTTCTCCCTCTCTCCCACTCTCATCCTCCCTCCTGCCCCTTCCTAATCTCTCTCTCTCTCTCTCTCTCTCTCTCTCTCTCTCTCTCTCTCTCTCTCTCCCTCTCTTCCCCATATGCAACTGGAATGCGATCATCCCGCCTTCTGCTTCTGTCGCCATCTTCCTCACCGTCATGGACTCTTTCCCTCCAGAGCTGAAATAAACCCTTCCTTCTGTTGGTTTTTTTTCATGACAGAAAAGCATCTAATACAGGATATTAAGTTCTATAGACCTTACTCAGACTGCAAAGATGCCAAGAAGAGAAATTAAACAATACCTTATCAAGTGGTTCTAGAAGGTTCTATCTCACAGTAGAAGTTCCTCTCTGTAGCTCCAGTCTACCATATCTTAGGGGAAATCAAACTGTGGATAATGTTTACTTTTGAAGACTGGTACAGAGGTATAGAAGAAGACAGAGGCTCATGGTCATGCAAGTGACCTAGAATATTGTGACTCAAAATAAAACCCTTTTTTTTCTTTTTGTTTTTGTTTTTGTAGAAAGACTCCTAGACTCTCTTCCTTAAAGGGCACATAGAATATTATAGTAAAATGACTTTTCTAGTGATATTTTTCATAGTTGAAATTTAATGGACTTCGTGGATAAGTTATTCCAAACTAGGCCTTGTCTTGTCTTAAGCGCCTTGCCATTGCAGAGAGAGAGAGAGAGAGAGAGAGAGAGAGAGAGAGAGAGAGAGAGAGAGAATTATGCCATGGAAGAAAGGTTTTTATGGCCCTGCCAATAACCACCAACGTTCAAAGATGGTAGCCCATGCTTTGGTAGAAACTTCTGGAAACAAATTCTTACCTGAGAGAGGTGTTGGCTAGGAAACATGGAGGTACAGATTCTAGTACTTGCTTTCAGAGTTACTTGTGTTGACTTCTAAGTGGAGATGTCAATGTGGAATCTGAACAGTGATTAGAATCAGTATAGGGCGATACTTACAAGAACATGATCCTATAGCTGAGGGATGTTACCAGAGCCATGGGAACTGACCTGGGTTTCCAGGTCCTCTGAGCATGTCCTTCAGCATGGAAGGATGACTTCTCACAATCTTATTAGCTCTCAAAGAACTAATAGTGCCTGCCAGACACTGACTTATGTAAGTATGCTCACCACAAAAACAAACAAACAACAACAACAACAACCAGGCAAGTCTGGAGAGTCTATTCTTTGGAGAACAGAGAAATGCAGGTGGATAATTCTGTCCAAACATGACCTCTGGGAGGATGGTGGCATGGTAGACTGGTAAACATAGGAATCTCCACTTTATTTTCCCAGGCCTTTCTGAGCCACACTGCTTTTACAGTAAACATCACTTGAGGGCCTACTATGTGCCAAGCATGTGTGCTAAGCATCAGAGATGAAGAAAAGTTTACAAGTTAGCGTACAATCTGCCCTCCATTCCCAAGAGTTCTAAAGCAACAGATTAAAAAAAAATTCCTGTATCAAAAATAATTGAGATCTGGCTTAGTGGGTAAAAGTACTTGCTGCTAAGCCTGATAGTCTGAGTTTGATCTCCTGGGACCCACATGGTGGAAAAGAGAGAGTCAGTCCAGAAAGTTGTCCTCAGACGTCCATACATGCACACATATGAACACATACACACACACACATACACACGCGCACGGAAGCCTGGGAATCAAAAATTAAAAGAATAAGAGTCGGGAAAGTGTGCCTTTACCTAACATGTGCATGCACGTTTCTCTTCCAGGTATTCCCTAAGCAGTACAGCATAGTAATTATTTCCATGGCATTTACTTTGTGTCGGGTATTGCGAGTAATCCAGAGCTTGTTTAAAGTGTGCGGGAGGATGTGTATCATTTTAAATAAGTACCTGCAGATTTGGATACTCACAGCAGGGAAGAGGCTCCCCTGTGGCCACTCAGCCGGAGTCACTTCTCACCTTCCATCACGTGGGTTCCAGGGATCTAATTTAGATCATCAGGTTTGGTGGCAAGTTCTTTTCCCTGCTGAACCAACTCCACAGTGTGATAAAAAAAAAAAAAAATACTGTAGAAGCACATGCGCAGGATGGGGCCGGAGAGATGGTTCAGTGGTTAAAAGCACCAGCTCTTCTTGCAGAGGACCCGTTTGGTCCCAGGTCTACGTGATGGCTCACAGTAGTTCCAGGGAATCTGACACCCTCTTCCAGGCCACCTTCATGGGCACCTATCTGCACACATGTGGAGCACACAAATTCATGCAGCAGGCGCACACACACACACACACACACACACAGAGAGAGAGAAAATAATATTTAAAAAAAAAGAAAAGAAAGAAATGCATCTAAAATACCATCAGAGAAAAGTCTTGCATATTCCCCAGAGTTCATGTCAGATAAGGAAGATAGAAATCAAGACTAAAGCACAGCATCCTAAGCTTCCGGTGGAGAAGCAAAAGCCCTAATTGCAAGCATTGTGAGCATCTGAAACTCCTTTCCCTCTTGTTCCTGACTAGACCAAGTTGACTCCTTGGTTCTCATCACTTCTAAAAGCATCTGTAGCACATAATGAGGATGCAGGGAACCATCGTATGTTGCTGATGGGGGGGGGGGGGTATAAACTAGTCCAGTGGTTGTGGAAATCAGGGTAGAGGGTCCTCAAAGAACCAATAGTAGAATTACCGTATGATCCAGCCGTCCTGTTCCTGAGTGCAGTCCAAGTCAGCTGACCAGGAAGATGCTTATACAGCTGCATTGACTGTGCCACTGTTCACAGGAGCCACACTATAGGCTCAGCCTCGGTGTCCTTTGTAGGGAGCAAGCCAAGTCCCCATCATTGAAGTTCTGAATGAATGTGTATTTGGCATGAGCTGGCCATGTTGAGGACCAGGACCTCTGACCCATGGGAAACTGGAAAAGCTTCCCACTTCTCCCAGTCAGGCTCAGAAAGTGTTTATGAACGACTGACCTGGGTGTGTAAAAATTACAACTCCAGCTTCCTGAGACTGTTCAACTACAGTCACCTCTTACCAGGGCTAGCTCGCTACCTCCCGCACTCCTGCCTTCCGCCTCCTATGCTGTACCTAATAAACGCACTGAGGTTCCTGGTTCTTCTTTGGTAGTTAGTGCCACTCCATCAGAGTCCCCCCAGCTGTTCTGCACATGTGTCTATGTGTCTGTATGTCTGTCCTTTCTTTATTCCCCCACCAGCCCTAGCCAAGATTCCTGAACAAAGTAGTGGAGGCTGCAGCAGTCTGTCGGCAGACCAGGTGACAGGTAAGGAAAGAATATATATGGGGCTTCCTGTGTGTACAAGGAAGCTCCATATAGCTATGAGGAGAAAACCTCGTTTGCAAGAAAAGTGTTCGGAGCTAGAAGATAGCATGTTAAGAGAAATGAGCCAGACCTAGAAAGGCATATAATGCATGCTTACTCTAATATATAGAACACATTTTATTTTTCTTTAAGACATGAAAGTGGAAGGGGGAACTGTCTGGAAAGAGATCAGTGGTGGGAGTGGGGGAGAGAGGGATAGAATATGAACAAGGATGCTGTATACGTGTATAGACGGGTCCTTTGAAAATGGTATTTTGTATAGTAACAATACTTCCAAATGCAACTTTAAAAATAAATAATGACATTATCTTTCCACACTCAACTCTTAAATGGCCTTTAAACTTAGCCATCTTTATCTATTAAAAAAAAAAAGCCAATAGAACCCAGGCATCCCATTTAGAGTTCCTGAAAGGTGGAAACAAATCTTCTCCTCACAGTTCAAGCCCATGCCCACCTCAGACGGTAGCTCTGAAGAATGCCCACTGGAGGCTCCGGTCCTTCCGTCCACCTACAGGAACCTGTTTCAGCTGACCCTGGAGCACTCGCTCCTTTCCCGCTTGCAGGAGTGCTCAGCTACAGCTTGCTTTGTGGCTGACGAGCCCCAGTGATGCCTAACTGCTTCCCTCTGTGGCATCTAGCCGACTTGTCTTTCCAGGAGCTCCCATTCATCGGCAGGCTCGTTCTTCTCTCCAGCCGGCACGAAGAAACGATTGGGAAAAATTAACTCGGGCTGTCTTACCGTCAACAGCCATCCATCGCAGCCCAAAAGACATTGCAAGAACTCACGGAAAGGTCAAAGGAGCTGCAAAGAAATGGGGACAGAAATGAATGTGTTTCCTAGCTGGTGCTGCTCAGTCCTTTTTCAGGGCATGACAAGTAAGACAGGAAAATCTTTGCAAAGCCTATTTGATGCTGCTGGTCAGAGGGGACCACCCCAGGGCCGGGAACCAGCCTGCTGTGTCTCTGCTGCCACAGGCTATCCTCACTGTGTTCTTTCTACCCCGCCACACACGGCCCCAGTGCAGGGCTTACAGGTCTCAGGACTGCTACACTGCCTCTTGTAGGACAGACCATCCTAGGCAAGACAGAAGGACAGCAGGACCAAAAGCCTAGCAGACGGGCCATTTGCACAATGCCACTGGAAAAAAAGGGGGGGGGAGAAAGGAAGGAAGGAAGGAAGGAAGGAAGGAAGGAAAGAAGGAAGGAAGGAAGGGAAAAAAGAAAAATGTGACCCAAATGAGAACCAATAAGCACAAGTACTGAATACAAGTTCATATTTCATGAGAGATCTCTGCATCTTTCTACACATCAATAGATTCATACCTACACAGATTTATTTATTCACACACACACACACACCATTCCTTAACCAAGCACAAAGAATGTTTTTAATCTAAAAATGTAAAAATGCCCAGTGCTGCTCAGCCCAGGCAGGTAGAAGACACCCACAGGTCAACGCCCCAGGTGCCGTTACCACGGATGAGAAATGGGAAACAGAGAGAAGTGTAACAGCCATTCATGTGCTGTGGAGAGAGGCAGAACTAAAGAAGCAAAGGTGGTGAGAAACAGACTGATGATTCAGCCTGTGCAGCCGCCTGAGCCATGGAGACATGGGGGCCCTTGTTGCCACCAAAAACCACAGGGATACAGGGGTCTGGACCGCCACCTGAGACCATGTTGGTCTCTGAGGGCCGTGCTGCCACAGAGGCCACACTGATCTGGGTGGCCTGTGTTGCCATCCAGGACCATGGTGATGTTCTAGTCCAGGCTGCTGCCAAGGACCATGTCTGGGTCCGTGGTCCTGATGCAGCTGAAGTCTGTGTTGATATCTGTAGCCTGTATTATCACCAGGGGCTATGTGAACCATGGGTGTTGAAGTCTGAGGACCGTGTTGAGCAGGTCCCGCCCTTTGCCGGCCCTGGAAGAGCTAGTCCTGCCCCTCACAGGAGAACTAGCTCTTCCCCTCACCATGGTGTGGGAGAGCTGGCACCAGTGCTGATGGCATGGCACCAAAGAGCTGGCTCTGCCCCTTGCTTGAGCTGGGCAGTCCCAGTGGAGACCCAGACTGACCAGTTCAGCTACCGCTCAGGACTACATCCAGGGCTTTCAGTTGGCCCTCCCCAACATCTGCCCCATCTATGACCCGTTGGAGCTTGTGAAAGGACTGGTCCTGTGGAACTACAGATGCAGGATCTCCAAGACTTGGGGCAACTGCAGGATATCTAAGGAGTTTGGGTAAAGGTCCAATATGTATGCTGTACACCATAGGCTTTGAACCAGACCAACAACTCATTACAATGAACATTTGCAAGCAAAGCTGTTTGGATAAAAGGGTGAATGCATGACACTCTGCAGCTCCCAGTGCCACTGAGATGAATGAAGAGTGGTGGGGAGGTGGGAAGATGGAGGAGCGAAGTGTTTTTGTTGTTGTTGTTATTGTTTTAATATTTTTGTGTAGGGGGATGCTACAAGGGCACAGGGCAGTTATGGAGAGACTGGGAAATGAGTGAGGTTGGGATGCATCTTGTGAAATTCCCCAAAAACTCAATAAAAAATACGTTTTAAAAAAATGTAAAGAATCCTTAAGCCCGGTAGTCTTATTTGAAAGAAACTATTAATTGTATTTCGCCCATTAATCATTAAATTAGAAATTATCAAATGTGTATTTATATGAACAATAAAGGGGATTCAGAGGTATCTTTCGAAAATCCTTTTTTCCAGGCCAGGTGACAGAGACAGGCAGATCTCTGTGAGTTCAAGGCCAGCCTGGTCTACAGAGCAAGTTCCAGGGCAGACACTAAGGCTACAGAGAAACCCTGTCTCAAAAAACAAAAACAAAAGAACAAAACAAAATAACAACAAAAACAACAACAACAAAAAATCCTTTCTTCCTCTTGCAATACTTATAATTTAGTTAAAAAGAACTAAGGTGGCCACAACAGCAGCTCAATTGGTAGCGTGCTTGCCTAGCGGGCGTGAACCCCTGGCTTCCCTCCTCACCATTCTAGAAACCAGGCATAGTGATACATGCATAGAATCCCAGCTCTTGGGAGGTAGAGGCAGGAAGCTCAGAAGTTCAAGGGTACCCCAAGATACTAAGCACACTGGAGGCCTAGTTATGTAAGACCCTGTCTCAAAACAAAGCAGGAGTAAAGTATATGCCACGACGTAATGCCTTGTAAGTCACCGTGAGAACTCAGCCTCTCGTCATTACTAGTCCCTTTTCAACTTTCATAACCCAGAGTTTCCTGCTGATTTCATCCACTCACGCATTTACCTGGATCCTTTCGACCAGCTTCTATATGTCAAGCTGAGACCTTTACAGATCAGTTGGAAAGTGACCGTTTTGAACATTGCATGGTGGTACTATCAGCCAACAGCTGTTTCTGCAACTGTTTGAACTTTTTTTTTAAATTGCATTTGACCCCACGATTTTAGAAAAGTAAGTGTGGAAATGGAAAATAAATGCACGGAAATGAAACCCTCAAGTATGGAACAAAACGAAGACAGCGCTAGCCATCAGGGGCCGGTTGTGGTGAAACACTTACTGGAATTAAACCCGTGAAGGAAAATTAACAATAACAATAATAATAAAGCTAAGGAACTTTCATGAGCCGTTTTAAATAGCTTGGGAAAGATCTGAAGGTGGAGGACAGTTAGGAAGCTGTTTGTATCACAGCCTGTGAGAGTGAAGACCAAGCCTCTTGTGGTGCTTCGTTCACACACTCATGGGAAGTGGAAATACACAGGAAGCCGCTCCTTGTAAAATTAGTGAACTTGCGGAGGACCAGAGCTCAGTGCCCAGATCTCACTACCGGTGGCTCACAACCTCTCGTAACTCCAGGCCAGTAGACCTGATGCCGACTGGCCTCCGCCAGCACCTGCGTGGGCATGGAGCGCATACGCTTGTACAGACATACACACACAGCATACACACAGACATGTAAAGACAAATCAAATGAGGCACCCACAGAGGCGTGAAGGAGGTAACAGGGTCCTGTGCTAACCTTCCACGCCTGTTTTCAAAGCTCCATGGAAAGAGGTCAAGGGTTGTGGTCTGGATAACTGGGCCCCAATCACGTGTGTTAAAAGATTGATTTCCAGCTTGTGGCATGCTGGGAGGAGGTAGAACCTGGAGCGAAAGTGTCTAGTGGGAGGATTTACGTCACTGAGGGGTGCGTGCCCATGAACGGAATATTGGGACCCTTCTTTCTCTTTCTCTCTTTCACTTCCTTGCAGAGAAGTCGCTCGTTCCAGCCCCAGCTCCCACCCCTACTATGGTGTGCTGTCTCACAGAAGCCCAGAATCGGCGAGGCCAAACGTTCACCAAAACCTCCAAACAGAGAGCCCAAAGCAAACTTTCGTTTTTGACAAGCTACTATTTCGGGTGCTATGAATTTTACCCCCAGTAGTAGACCTGGGCCTGGCTATTAAAGAAGGTCCTTGGGCGGCTTCCTGTTTCTCTTCTTCCATAGCTCACTCACGCCTTCCCTTCTCCAGCTCTACAGAAGAGGCTTGGCCCAGCCCCGTGGTTCTCAACAGGGAACACTTGTCCCTAGGAGACATTTGACAATTTCTGTAGACATTTGTGTCGTGATTTAGAAGGGGGTTCCTACTAGCAGCTAGTGGAGATAAGCCAAGGATAATATTAACCACTCTACCCAGGGCAGCCTGCCCTACAATGAATCACGTGACTCAAAATGTTGCCATCAGCAGTTCTGTTGAAGTAAACACTGGCCTTTAAAGTCTACCTGTAATTCAGGAACTCAACCTTCATTTTAAAATTTACAAAATCCAGGTCAGCTCCCTAAACCCTTGAACTGTGCATTTCCCTCCCGACTGACATGGGATGAGTGACTACCTCCATGTGGATGGAAGAGCTGAATAATTCAGAAAGAGACAGAATAATCATTGCCATTTGCTGAGCGCTTCCAGCGATCCAGCCAAGCGCAGTTTTCAGGACTTCCGTGTGTATTAGCACATTTTATCCTGATAAGAGCCCTGGGCCTGTCCACTCTGCTCCTCATTTTACAGACAAGCAGTCTCGGGCTAAGAAAAGGTTAAGGGGTGCAACCCAAGTCACAGAGGCCCTAAGATCCAGAACTGCAGTCTAGAAAGTCTGATCAAGGGTACAAGAAATGCGGTCGATTAGTGAAAAGCAAGAGGTACCCACACAAGATGCAAAGGAGAGAAGATCTAGGTAGAAAGCCAGCTGGAGCAGATCAAGAGGAGGACGGCCGCTTTCCCCTGCCTGTTCTTAATGCTGACTCTGCTATAGAAACTGCAGTTCTGAGTACTGGGCCTCCGACATCAGGGCCCACGGCATGTGGTCGTGCTGTTTAATGCCCTCACACTGTGGCTGTGTCATGGCCTATAAACAAGAGGCTTCCTCCCCCTGTGCACACTCCTTGCATTCTGTTAAGCCAGGCCTCGCTTTGTGTAAAAGCTGCAGACTTGTGAAGGGGACAGAAAGCATGGGATGGGTTTAAATCTGCCTCGGCAATATGCTGACTAGTGAGCTTTGTTCATTAAAATCTTTACGTGGGGCGAAGTACCACGGAGCTTGTGTCTGCTGGTTTATAGAGAGGCCCTGTTTTCAAGATCGGGCTTCTGTTTGTCTTCTTTGCGGAGCTGACAGGAGGACATTCTAGAGCATCCATCATGCCCCAAACATCTGTATTAGAATCAGCAAGGAAGAGCCACAGCTCCAAATGGAGTTCCAACTGTGGGAAGCCCTGGTCTGTCAATAGATTAAGCTGCTATTTTTATCCAAAGAGGAAGCTGGGGGGGCGGTATAAATGAGCTAAGGACAGCAGAAACTGACCTGCCAAGTTATTTTTGCACACTTGCAAAAGGATGTGGGGCGGGTTTTTGTTTTCTTGTTATTTGAAGAGAAGAATATTTAGAGTGTCACCATCTCAAATCTGGGTACTCGGGGATAAATTTATTCTCCTTGATTCCCCTGCACACACTTGAATGTGTCTCTGAATTAAAAAGGATGGATACCGAGGAGCCTCCCTCTTTCTATACCTTCTTGCTAGAACCTGGGCTTCAAGTCTTACTCAGATGGAACAGGTCTCTGTAGAAGGAACTACATTTATTGCCAATACTCACACAGGACAGTAAGAAAGCTGACTGTGGCAAGTAGTTGATATACATGTCACCCTACTAAACCCCACACTTTTCTCAGTTAGTATTGATATGATCCACTTATTAAAAACCTTACTGAAGAGTAACATTTGTATAGAAACTGGCACATATTTTTAAAGATATACCTCTGTGAACTGCACAGACTGGATACACTTAAGCAACCATTATTCAGAAGAAAGAATGCGATTGGGGGGTGTGAAAGAGTATGACAGAACTTTCCCTGGCTCTTGGTGGGTTTAACCCGGGGCCACCATCCTGGAAGCTTAGCTACTGCTAAAGCCACCTGAAGCCAGTGTTCTTTGGCTCCTTGTCTTATGTCTGAAACAAAGGAAACACGGACAAAGAGTGGCAGAATGAACTTGTATTTATTAAAGGAAAATGAGAAGTTCCTAGAGTGGGAGAGGCTCCAAAGGATGAATACAGCCATGTTGCCCTGACAGGGAGTGTGTATGTGTGTGCACACACATGTGTGCATGTGGGGGGAAGGTTGTTAATGGGTATTATGGCAGGAATCGGATGGAGACTGAAGATAATCTTTATTGGAATTGGTCATTTTTGAGCCTATGAAAGCCACACCAGTAAGAATGAAGTCTATACACCCTATATATATATCCCCTGGGTTCAAAGTTACTGACTCATTCAGGAAGGGGGTCACATGTACTTTCTGACTAGATCATGATCCACCGTGGGCCTTGCTCTTGTTGTCTAAAGCAGTGGTTCTCAACCTTCCTGATGCCGCAGTTCATTAGCACAGATCCTCACACTGTGGTGACCCCCAGTCAAAACATTATTTTCCTTGCTACTTCACAACTGCAATTTGCTACTGTTGTGAATCGTGGTGCAAATATCAGTGTTTTCTGATGGTTTTAGGTGACCCCTGTGAAGGGTCATTTGACACCCCTCCCACTGGGTCGTGACCTACAGGTTGAGAAACAGTGTCTAAAAGGAGCTGACTTCTGCCTTGCAGCCACACTTCCATCCTGTCACCCCACATTAGGTCACCCTCACCTCAACTTGTGACATCATAGATTTGTTTCACCTGGCTTTCACTGTGCATACATGCTGGTGTACACTATGAACTCCCTCATGTCCGGCTTGTCCATTCAGCGTTAGCATGTGAGGTTCGCCTGTGGAACTAGGTTTAGTTGGATTGTGTATGTTGTCGATTTCTCATCCTTCCAGCTTTAGAACTTTCTGGTACATGAATATGCTGCCATTTATTTCCCCATTTTAATGTGAATGGGTTTTATGCTTAGTTTGAGGTTAAAGTTCAAGGTTCAGGTCAAAGGTTAAGAACACCAAGAGGCAAGAGACAAAAATAACTCTCCTCAACCCATGACTCCTATGAAGACTAGCTCTGGATTACAGCTCAATCTGACCTGACTCTGAAGCCCAGGCATTGGGCACCATGCTGTTTTGTCTCAGAAAAGCAAGGTTTGCAGACACTTCCCCCATTGGATGAAAAGGTCCTTTGGGCAAATAATTTGGGAGACTCGTGGGAAGGGGACATTTGAACAATGTGACATGAGTCCTCATCTTGCCATCTCTGTGGAAGGATTGCCTTCGGGCATTGCTCTTGGTCTGTGATTCCATCTGGCACTCTCTCTGTTCTCTGGTGCTTTGATTGGCTCTTCCACCAGGCCTGTCAGGATCTCCGGTGCTAAGTAACAGAAGATGGAGAGGCCCACTGCACCTGGGACCTGGAGAGACACCGAGTGCAGGCCATATGCTTAGAGCCGCGGCTGTGGAGAAGGTGAATGTGTCAATGGATTCACAAGTGACAGAGTGGGGTGCATGTTCCCAGTTATTTATGCACACACACTCGTGTTGTTACCTTGGCTGTCTTCCCTGCTCACATTTCTTCCCCCGATAGTCTGTGATGCTATTACCAGATCCTTAGCATGCCCGTGCCCCTGCCCAGGAACTCGGCTGGCTCTATCCCCATTAGCGCTCATCCTGTCTGCACATTTTCTAGAAGGAGAAGAGGAGGACAAAATACTTTGAAAGAACATTTAGAGATGCAGAACCATTAGCGGTTGATCTGTTGCTAACCATCTGCCCTCTTTAACTGAGTGGAAATTCATTATAGAGGGGATGCCAGCCCGGCACACAGGGAGCATGTTGTAGGCAGCCTTTTTGGCCCTCACAGCCAGAAACGACCTGAAGAGACCACCTGTAGATGTAACTTTCAGCCTAGCTTGCATAGAATTGGCTTTAGCGGAAGCCTGTGAGGTTAGCCGGTGGGTTCACAGATGATTGTGAAGCAATTGTAGTTTTCCTGAGACTGAGCACAGTTTGTGAAGATGACAGAAAGCACTGGATCAGCGAAGGTGGGAGCTAGTTGTTTGATTTACACAAACCCCATGGAGATGCCCAGGAACCCTGCCAGAAGGACCCACTCGTGTCCTGCAGTCTGGGGAACCCTTGACAGGGTAGGAGAGTCTGCTAGGAGCCCACTGCACTGTCTGAAGCTGCCACTCAGAAGATCTCAGATTTTAAAGCAGATAAACATGAAGCTTCGAAGTCCTTCCAGAATTCCGATTCCCAGGACACTTTCCCAGAGACTCTGATACAGCGAGTCTGGTTTAGGACAGGGATCTAATGATACAGGTGGTCCCAGCATCATACTGACAAGGTTATATATCAAATCCCAGCATGCCGGGAACTGTGTAGAGAAACCAGACTCCAGCAGCCAAGAGACTTCACGATGAGCACAGAGATCAGAGAGGGGCTGGGTGCCTCACCTGCATTTTACACTTGGGTCCACATCCTAGACCTTTGCAATAAAGCCTTCTTCGTTGTATAAACTTGTTCAAATTGTTTTCTAACCACTTGCAAGCAAACATGCCTTCCAATTTTGGAATGTGAGTCTTCAAGAGGCAAGAACGCAAACTTGGCTTAATTTCCCCGGATTCCTGTTTGCACACACACACACAGGGAGCCCTAAAAGAGACAACTTGGGCTGTCTTGGGGAGAAAGGGGAATGGATAGTCATGTGTGGACTATTGCTGTCTTAATGGAGGTGGATGGAGATGTGTGCTGCAGCCCCCATTCTGTCTGGAAAGACTGCAAGAAGTTTATTTAGCCAAATTCTGCAGCTCCATCTTCCTGAGGTAATGTAATTATATGCAGTAAGATCATTAAAAGGCTGCCATTCAGGCCTTGGTGCTATCTGGCTTTACACATGTCTACTGAGGCAGACATTGGCCTATAGGTCCCTGAGACATCATGGGTCACTGACTGCCAGGAATTCAGTCTCAGGAACTCAGCAGCAGCTGCAGGTGAAGAGACACCATTCCATATTGTCACCCGTGGCAACTTTTAGGGGTCTTGACTAAGGTAAAACTGGATCCTTGGCTTGCCCAAGAGAAGGACTTTCAGGATGAGCCAATATGAAGCAGTGTTGGATTTTATTAAAAGAGATTTTAATATAGATGTTAAGCATGGGTATTAAAACACAGAGAGGTGTGGGCTTCTCCAAAGAGTCCTGCTTTATTGTTTTTACTGTGTAGGTGGCTGTTGAAGCTTTTATCTTAAAGGATGCTAAGGAGGAGCCCCTGATGTGCTTCCTGGTGGAGAATAGGATGGTCCATGATAAGATAAGACCCCAACTCAGCTCACAAAGCTCACATGCGACGCTAAGAAGTTTTTACTGACAATGAACGTGTTTGACTTGTCTGTGAGATTCCCAGAAAATGTCTTGGAAAAGAAAAAGGCCATAGGACCTAAGCATGGATCATCACCATTTTGGTATCTTTCATATAAAAGGGGCACTGTCTCTATATCAGTGACCTTCGTGGCAAATGTTAATTATGCTGAAATTCTTGATCTTGCGTTCAGATCTTAAAGTTAAGAGGCTTTAACCAGGCACTGGAGTGAGTGAATCCCTTCCTTTCCCCTGTCCCCTTAACGTCCTTCCCATCTGCCTCATTATCAATCTGTGCCCAAGGGAGTAGTGGTGGAGGGGGACTTCTGAGTCTGGCCAACACCACCCTGGGGCGTGAAGGTCTCTGTCAGCCTGCCTCTGGAGGTGGTCTTTCCTCCTTACTGAACCTCAAGGAATTCTCATTTGAAGGTAAGGGTGGGTGCGGGGAGTGAATCTAATGTGTGACATCTCTCCCTGTAGGCACGGCCCTTTGAGACAGGGATAAGTCAGCAAAAAATGCCAAGCCTGACATTGGCTTTCAACCTGACCACATCCGTCCCCTGAGGCGACAAACATTAGATGGCCAGGCTGCTTTCAGGGAGAGAGGAGCTGGCAAGGAAGAATGATGAGATGAGGGGCCCTCAGAAAGGGAGGGGGAGGACATAGGTTAACTCTCCAAATCCATTATCCTGATACAAGCTACCGGATGCCTTTCTGCATGGCGGAAGTACATGTGTGTCATTAATTCATCGGCTTCCTGTCTGTATCACTGGGTTCCCAACTCTCTCCGCCTTCTGTACAATGCACGGCAAGTTCCAAATTTGAGCAGCTGCCGTTCCCTGCATAGCCAAGCTCTGCAACGTGCAGAGAAGGCCAGCCAATCTAGCAGTAGGACGATAGAGGTCAAAGGGCACTACATGAGACTCTTCATTAACTGAAGAGCCGACACATTTATGAAAATCATGAACGAGTTAATTCATTACTCACAATAATTAATAGTTAATTAACATCAGGATGGAACCTGACCCTACTTCTCATCCCTACTAACTCTGAGTACCCATTCACAGACCTACCTCCAGGGAAGAAAATGGAATGCACATTGACACTGTGTTCAAGGCAGCCCAGTGAGGCAAGGCTGCTGGAGCAGATGAAGCGAATCTTCTGATAATGGCAGGACTTCCTCAGAGCGGGCATGTGCATTTTAAACGTTATATTATGGGAAATGGAGAGATGGTTCAGTAGTTGAGAGTGTTGCCGACTCTCACAGAGGACCAGAGTTAGGTTCCTATCACCCACACAGGGCAGCTCAAAACTGCATGTAACTCCCGAGCATCCCAAATCCTCTTATGGACTCTGAATGCACCTGCACTCACACCTGCACCTGCACTCACGTCTGCACCTGCACTCACGTCTGCACCTGCACTCACGTTTGCACCTGCACTCACACCTGCACTCACACCTGTATCTGCACTCTCATGCACCTGCACTCACACCTGCACCTGCACTCACATCTGCACCTGCACTCACACCTGCACTCACACCTGTATCTGCACTCTCCTGCACCAGTACTCACACCCGCACCTGCACTCACACCTGCATCTGCACTCACACATGTACCTGCGCTTACTGTGGAACAATGATCCTGTACCCTGTAAAAATTTGTCACTTGTATTAGTTTAATAAAGCACTGATTGGCCAGTAGCCAGGCAGGAAGTATAGGTGGGTTATCCAGAATAGGAGAATTCTGGGAAGAGAAAAGGCTCAGTCTACAGTCATCACCCAGATGCAGAGGAGGCAAGATGAGAATGCCTCAGTGATAAAAGGTACCAAGCCACATGACTAACACAGACAAGAATTATGGGTTAATTTAAGATGTAAGAATTAGTTAATAAGAAGCCTGAGCTAATAGGCCAACCAGTTTATAATTAATGTAGACCTCTGTGTGTTTCTTTGGGACTAACACAGAAACTTCTGTTTTCTGGGCAGGACAGAAACCTCTGCTTACATACACTCATGCATGTGCCTGCACTCACACATGGATATAACTTCACACAGAGACACATACACACACCATTTAAAATAAATAAAATAAATCTTTATACCTTAAAAATCATGGCTGGCTGTAGTGAATTCCTACAATTTATTATTGTCTTGGCATTTTTTTGAATACAAATTAGATTTTCTCATTCTAGAAATGCCGCTCATTTTGACAGTTTTTAATTCTTTTCTCAGTTTCCCAAAGTGATCAACTCTGGGCGTTGCCTTATTCAACCTATCGGACAGCTAGATACAATGGACTTGACTGTCCAGTGACTACATAGCCTATGTGGTCACTAGTTATGGTGCGGTGACTACCTCACAGGGACAATCATGGAATTCATGATGGCCTTCTCTACCAGGTATATCCAACTTTTTTTAAGGAGTAATTTTTTCTTTGGTGATTCATTTACTTTAACCTTATATGCATTGCTGTTCTGCCTGCATGTATGTCTCTGTGAGGATGTCCCAATCCCCTGGAACTGGATTTAGACAATTGTGAACTGTCATGTGGGTGCTGGGAACTGAGCCCGGAGCCTCTGGAAAAACATCCAGTGCTCTTAACCACTGAGCTATCTATCTCTCCAGGCCCTTAAAAAATGTACAAGTGTGTTTGTTTGATACAGGGTTTCTCTGTGTAGTCCTGGTTGTCCTGGAACTTGCTCTGTAGACCAGGTTGGCCTCAAACTTATGGAGATCTGCCTGCCTCTGCCTCCTGAGTGCTGGAATTAAAGGCACGTGCCACTGGCTTCAACTTTTTGACCTTGGAACACAACATATTCATCTACAAAGCTAATATTTGAGAACTACACAATTAAATTAACCAAAACCAGAAAAACATCACAAAAGCAATGTCATGTTTTAAGTAAGTTTATTTATGATCTCTAGCTATCCATGTCCCTTGTAGCCTATGGGATGCAGGAGGAACATGCCTGCCTGGAACCTACCAACTAGAATTCCTTTTAGGAATTCTGCTTAGATCCAAATCTGGACTCCCAGTAAATAGTAGAGTTAATTCTTATTCTTCTCTCTCTCTCTCTCTCTCTCTCTCTCTCTCTCTCTCTCTCTCTTTCTCTCTCTGTTTCCCCCATCTGTCCCTTCCCTCCCTCCCTTCTTCTCCCTCCCCCTTTCCTTCTCTCCCTATACCATCCTTATTTCTCTCTTTTTCATTCCTTGTTAATTGAACATGTGCATGACTGCTGGCTCCCTCATCTCCACAGACCCTTGTGAAGCATGCTTCCCTCCCCTCTCTAGTGTCTGTGAGCAGTGCGCTGATCAGTTCTATCACAGGTCTTGTTGAGTTCCTTTCTCTGACTCACCCGACTGATACATCCAAATCTTACCCCTTCCCTGGCCAGGACTTCCCTGGCCGGTAGCTATCTTGGTAGGAATGATCTGGATAGTGTTCAAACAAAAGCTACAAGAGTATCCACCAATTTGAACAAGTCCACTGTGCGAGAAACACCTGGTCCTGACGTTAGACACATACCGGATTTGGAATTGCCTGAGAGGCACAGCTCTGGATGGGGCCATGAAGGTTATCTTTAAGGAAAAGCTGCCGAGGAAGAAAGACCCAGCATGAATGTGGGTGGCCCTATTCTCATGGGCTGGATGCTTAGACAGAATAGAAAACGTAAAAATAGGAAGTCGTGTATCAGCATTCCCAGATCCACGGACATATGAGAAAGCAGTCTTATGCTCCTGTACTGTACCTCCCTAGCCAGGATGGACTGTGCCACAATAAATCCTCCCTCCTAAACTTCTTCCTTGACAAGTATCTGTCAAAACACTGAGAAAAGCCACCAATACAGAAGCTTTGTTCATATCAGTCTGGAGGGTTTTGGTGCTATTTAGTTTGTTTCTTCCAAGGTTTACAGTATTCTATATTTCCATCAAGACTGGTTGTCCTTGATATAATATTAATCACTGGTGATTATTGCCCAGGTAATCAATAGTTTGGATTGGGGTGATCTTGTCCTCCTAGGGAGCATGGCAGTGTCTACCGCTTTGATTGTTATTCCCCGACAAATGGATGTTGTAGGAATCTCATGGAGAGGGTTCTAGAAATACGCTAAATGCCCTATAACAAAGGATCATGTGGCCCACAGTGTCAGCAGTGTAAAGTTGAGAAACTTGGGGCTGGATCTGTTTACGCAATGTTAGGTTGTAAAATATTCTATCCTAATGCCATCATTGATGCTTTATTGATTAGCCAGAATAGTCATATAAAAGGAAAACGTCCTGCCTAACTCTTTGGTTTCCCTGAGGTAGAATTCATACAGTAAATATCAGTAAATGATTGATTCTTTCACTTGCCAGTTTTCAAAATAATGAGGCAATTTCCTAGGTTCTTCTGGAAATAACTAATCAATGCGGTTCTTTCTCTCTTAAGAAGCACTAAATTTGGGGGTGTAATGCATTAGATATGTTCCACTAGTTTTGGGAGCAGCTGATGCCTAAGCTGTCCCGTCTGAACAGTATGAGCCTACCTGGTCAGTTCCTGAGTCTTCATGGTGTTCCCGTGCACCTCGGCCTTCCTTGATCAGATTGCTTGTATTCAGGACTAACCAGATTCCCAAGGCTCATTCTCCTGCTGACGGGCCTCAATAGGAGCCAGCCCCTTTCCCAAGGAGGTCCCCATAAGTGTTATTTAGTGGTTACCATTTCTGTCCTAAGGGGACTCACACATTTTAAAATATAAATATTCCTTACAATGGTGTGTTTTTCACTAAGAAGGGAATTTTGTGAGTTATAATTTATACACAGGAAAGCTGAAGTGCTTGGGGGAGTGGCTTTGTCCCAACTCAGATGCAAAGCAAATGGAAAATGTTGAGAGAGAGAGCAATGGAAGTTTTGTGTTCTTCATCTGTAGGCCTGGGTGGGAATAGATGGTCTCAGAAGCCCAATAATGAGAAGGCAAAGCAGACTAGAGCCGGAGAACAAAGAAGGCATGGAGATGCTGGCATTCGTGGGTGGCCCTCGGACCAACGTGCCAGCCTTCCAGGCTCCTTCTCCTTTATGGATATAACACTTGTGGGTGTGAGCCAATTTTGCCTGCAGGAAACCAGAACCCAAGGACAAAGACTTCTGCAGGAAAGGGTGTCTGCAAGGATGACAAGCCACAGGACACATAAAGAGTGTCAATTTTATCAAACATGTTCGGAACCAAAGGTATCATCTTTGATGATAAAGATCCAAAGGTAGTATGGTGGCTTATCTCCTTATTCCTAGCTCTTTGGGTGGCTGACTGTGAGTTGGAGGCCAGCCTGGGCTACATACAAAGTTCTAGGCTAGACATAACTACACAGTGAGAACCCCACCTACAAAAAGGGAGGGGGAAATGGAAAGGGGAAAATCATATACATCATTTAAATTAAAATTTCATATGGTGCATGAATGATGATAAAGCCAGGATTGGGCTTTTTTTTTTATGTCTCAGTGGCATCCTCTAATAAGCTGACAATGCAGAGAACCCTGTGCTGTTGTCATGGAGAGACAAAAATAATACAGGGCTCATTATACAGCCCATCATCCCCATGCCATCCAGTGACTGCCTTCTCCTAGACTAGGGTTGAAATACACCAGGGCAGCTCATAGAAAGAAGTGCTGAGCGGCATCACCATCCCAGCAGGGTGGCGTGGCCGCTGGTGGGAAAGGCGGATGGATCAGCAACCTGACAGCTCACATCATAAGCTGAAAGCATAAAGCCGAGGGAACGAATGGGATGGCACAGGTCTTTAAACTCTTCAAGCCCGCCTCCAGTGACGGACTCCCTCCAACAAGGCCACAGCTCCCCAAGTAGCACCACCAACTGGGGACCAAGTGTTCAGATACCTGAACCTATGGGGAACATTTTCCTTCAAATCAGCACTGCCACCCAGTCAGTGATAATTGCTACAGCAATTACAAATTGCACCACTAAGACATCATTACAACTCCTCTTCCCTAACTTCCTCTGGACCTTGGAATGCATTGCATGGAATCTGCCTGCTTTTATCTGTTCTCAGTTCCTCTACATGCCTTAGAGATTTCTCTCACTAGCCTGATCTGTTAAATGTCTCTGAGTTCTGGCTGTTTCATTCACCAGGAGCAGGATTTCCTCCTCAGCCTTTGCCTGACCCTGGCATGCAGCCATTCTGGCTCATTTATATAGTGTGCACAACATCAAGGCACTGCATTGAAGGCAAAATAAGGAGGCAGTGTGACGGTGGTTATCCCTAGTGCAAACTTAGAAATGGGTGTGCTGGGGAAAATGCAAAAGCAAGGATGAAACCGTCAGTTTCGTTTCTGTATTATCACCAAATGAAAGCAATCTTAAACAACGTTAGCCATGAAGATTATTCCCTCTGCGAGATTTTCCCCTCTACTTTCTACCACTGGAATATCACTGACTGGAGAGAAATCAAATGCTTCATGTTCCTACCTTCAAGTTGCCAGCAGCCTCACAGAAAATAGCAACAGCTTGATCAAGTGCCGGGGTAGGAATTTCAATGTCAAGGAATTGGTTTACTGTGAGATGTCAGTAGAACTCAGCTTCATAGGACCAGATCTGGACTTCAGCCAGGTAAGGGAGAAGGAACAGACCAACAGCAATGCCGAGGCAGGACACACGTGCAGCGGGCAGAATAAACAGTTCCTATGATAGAGCTGAGGATATACCTGTGCAATGATGCACGCTAGCAAAGCACACCAGCGGTGATACACACTAGCAATGCACACCAGCAGTGATGCACACCAGCAGTCATACACACCAGCAGCGATGCACACCAGCAGTCATACACACTAGCAATGCACACCAGCAGTGATGCATACCAACGGTGATGCACACCAGCGGTGATGCACACCAGCGGTGATGCACACCAGCGGTGATGCACACCAGCAGTCATACACACCAGCAGCGATGCACACTAGCACTGATGCACACTAGCAATGCACACCAGAAGTGATACAAACCTACAGTGATGTATACCAGCACTGATGCATACTAGCAATGCACACCAGCAGCAGAGCAGACTAGCCAGGCAGAAATCACTTCCAGAAATGATGAAACAACAACATGCTCTGCTTTCCTTATACCCTTATTGGACTATAATTAAAATGCTGTATATGTTGGCTACTTTTCTCTTGTCACTAGGAACAAATACCAGACAAGAAGCAACTTAAAGGAGGGAGGATTGGGGTTTATGGGTTGATAGTGGATACTCCATCATGACAGAAAACACATGGCTGCTGAAGCAGCCGTGTCCATGGCAACAGGGGCAAGAGACTTTGCTCACGTCTCAGTCATTCAGGAAGTAGAGAACTGGGCCAGAAACAGAGCCAGTCAAGAACCCTTAAATCCCACCATAGGCTCCATGTGGTAGATTCCACAACATTCCAAAATGCTGCCACCAGCAGGGACCAAGGTTTTAACACAGTGCCTGCAGGGAACACTTGGCACTCAAACCAAAACACTGTAAGTCTATGCATTGAAGTAAATTATTCAGTGGCTTTTAGTATATTCCGTCGGCGCCAGTTTGGGAATCTCTTCCTTGTTCTAGAGAGAAACTCTGCATCACTTAGCTAGAATGTACCAACCCTTCTCTTGTTAAACAGAGTAGAGAAGGGGGGAGGAAAATGAGATTAAATGGAGTCTATTATTCTCACACCTACCACTGCCCGAGGTCCAGCATGACACACACAGATGCACAAACATCCACCCCTCCATTCATTCATCGTCCTGATGCAAGTGTGGAGACTTCTCTGCACCTCTAGGACCCTCATTCGTCACCAGTTGCAGCCACTCGAATGGATCCACTTAGCCCACCCACACACAGACCCGACTTTCTCACCTTGGCAAGGAATGCCTGAGGAAATGTAGCTAAGATGGCCTTGGCCCTGAGGCATGTGCACACATCTGGGCTTTGTTCTCTGGAGGCTGAACTTGGCAGCTCTGCCCTCAGATTGCCCACCTCTGGGCTTGTTCATTATTTCCTCTAGCTAATTGCCTTCCCCTCTGAATATCCTTCTTTACCTACCTACCCCACCAAACCATCTACTTTTCCTTCCTGAAGATGCACAGGGCCAAATTGTTCCCCACAACCACAGTGGATTCTATGATGTGCTTAATCATGACATAATTCTTTGAAGTTCTTCTAGACGCGTGCAGAAAGGAAAGCATCGCCCTCGTTTTAGAGATGGGAGGTGGAGGCTCCGAGAGCTTTGGGGCTGCTTCTGAGCCTATCCCACTCTCAAATGGGAAACCTCACCTTGCAGTGGAAGGCTGTGATGCTGCTGCCGTCAGTGAGGGGGTGCCCTAGCTTCATCGCACAGGGATGCTTGCTTATCTCACAATGGATCGTGTGCAGGATTAATAATAGAACATGTTCTGCCTCGCCACCCTTAGGTTAGAACTTTCATCTTCATGATCAAAGTTTCTTCTCTTGAAGTCTCGTTCAGTAGGTAGCTTCGTCCATTTTCTGTTGCCCTAATAAACTACTAGAGATTGGGAAACTATGAGTAATAGAAGTTCGTTTGGACCTGAGGTTCTGAAGACTAGGAAGTCCAAGAGCAGAGCACATCTGGTCAGCCTCTGGCAAGGGTCTGCTTAGTGTGTTGTAACATGACAAAAGTATGATACAGCAAGAAAGAACCACCAATGTCATCATGAGGACCTCACGCTTATGACCTCACTGAGTCCTAATTATCTCCTAGAGCATCTCCCTGCAAACACTATTAACATGCGTAAATTTCTAACAGAAATGTGGACATATCCAGGTTACTGCAGGAGGCATCGCCCCTGTCCCACCAACTCCTTACGGATTTGTAACGTTTCTGCTATAGACAAAATCCATGCCTGTGGTACCGGCGAGAACGAGAACAGCTGTCGAGAGTGAGACCTGCAGTGTTGAGTTGCTGTGTTTCTGATCTGGTCATTTCCCCTCACCTCGAAAGAGAATCCAGTGTCTCTGGCCTCTCATAAACAGCCTGCACCACATCCAAGCCTGGCCGCCTCTCTCCTCATCACCAAGCTCTGCTGGACTAAACTAGAGCCTCTATTGGCTGTGGGCTGAGCGCCGAGTACCATAGAGGGTTGCTAGGGACCCAGCCTGACCTGATTGTAGCCATCTCAAGTCATTAAATCTTTCCCCTGTGTAGCGCTGGCCCGTTTTCCTCACGTGACTCCTGAGTCATCAGCATAAAGAGGGGGCCTGGTGTCCTTGATATTACTTGGGATAAGCCAGGTATGTTCCGACTGGGATAAAGTCCCCTTTGTCCTGACAGTAGATAAGCCTTTCCTTCTGAGTCACAGGAACCAGCTGTTCTTGCTTCTATCCAGACCCACACACTTCTGCCGAAAGTCCCCGGTTCATTACATCCTGTCTGCTTCCCTTCGGTCTCTGGCTTCTTGGAGCCAGTTCTCCCGTGAACTGGGGCCAGGGAAGAGGTGGGTTGTTTTATTAATTTTGCCGCTGGCGACTGTCCCCACTTTGAGAAGAGTTAGAAAGCCCCCAGGATATGCGAGACGGCCTCCTGGCTCTCAGACTCCCGGCACTCGCTGAACTGTGGACCTACGTAAAAGCATCCAGAGTGTTCTTTCCCAGATGTGCTCCGAGCTTCCTTTGCCGAAACCAGACTCACAAATAAGGGCTCCAGCATAAATTAGGTCTTAATCACTATTATGAGATGAGTGGGAAGATCTGAGCAGCACTATCTGGGGCTTGGGGACCAAGGGAAGATTCAGGAGAGGGGAACGAACAGAACTTCTTTGATGATGATACAATACAGCCTAGCAGAAGCACCCAAGTTTACAGAGGGTTTTATGGCAGACACATCTGCCTTACACTCCACACTCCCTTTGACTGGTGGGTCCAAATGGCCTAGAAAACTTGGTTTTGCAATAGGAAGCTTGGCTGTGCGCTATTTTCCCAAGAGGTAACCGTGTAGCAGGCAGGGTTCAGCAGCCCACCCCAAGAAGCCCTTCTCCTGAGGCTGGTCAGTGGGGGCAACATAGCGTTAAACTCTCTCATACCCCACATGCTGAGAAGAAGGCAACCTGGCCCCTCCACTTACCTGGGGTCAAGTTGCCTGACCTCTCTGGAGATTAAACAAGGAGAAGCCTTGCTGAATAGAAAGCGATGGTGGATTTTCAGCAAACACGCTTCAGAATTGTGACTCCTGGGGAAACCTGTAGAACTGTGGTACTGGGGACGGGGAGGGTGTCCAGAATTCTGGCTTCTAGACCTAAATTCTAGGCGACTCAGAACTCTTCCTGTCCATCCCTTGGCTGCCTCAGCTCGGAAATGAGGATTTAAATCAAGGGAGATTAAAGACCACTTCTGTCCCCAATTCTGCGTGCTCAAGTGCAATAAAGCATGTGGATCTTCCTTTCTGCATGAATTCTCTTAGAAAATACGAATCAAAGGTGCTCATGATAATGACAGTTGAGTGGTCACCACAAGCCCTTGCAAAGCACTTTAACCTGTTAGCTCTTAATCCTCACGGCAATTCTGTTACGGAGGAGTGATATTAACAGCGCGGGACTACTAATGAATTAACAAGACTATGGAGCGATACGGAGCCAGCCCCTGCATTTCTGCTCAGGTAGTCCAGTCAGATCTCCAGTTTAACAAGCCCAGGGATGAAGCACTGTCTCTCCTTTGCCTCATCCAAGCTCACTCTTCCGGTTTTCCTCTGCTAAAGAACCACAATCCAACACCGCCCACTCTCCAGGCAGAACACTTCTGCCGTCCTCCCACATCATCTTCACCGCAAGAAACGTCATCTTCGCTTCCAAATACGTGTGGACGCGACAGCCTTTCACTACCCACAGTTTGGCCGCTCTAATCTATGCCTCCACTACATATAGTCTGAATGATTACAAAGAACCTTCTTGCAAGAACTTGCCCTGAGTCTTCAGCTCCGCCTGCTTCACGTGCACGTCATCCACGCTGTGTGATTGAAAGGAGGCTTCGCCTATGTAGCGCATGTCATCTCTGTCCTCAGAGCTTTTCAGTGACCTCCTGTCTCACTGTGGCTGAAATCCAAAGTCTTTTAGCTATAATATTCTCCGAGATATCCTCCACTCCCGGCCCCTCTGGTATCCACACCAGCCTCGTTCTCATGGCTCTACCCCCACCTCAGTCACACTGCCCCCTCTTTTTCCTCAAGCACACCAGGTCCCTCCTGCCCTCCCCTCGGACACAGCAGGTTCCTCATGTCCCTCTGGACTCTTCACCTTACTGTTCTGACCAAGCAAAGTAGCACCTCCCCGTGCGTCTGCGTCCTCTGGCTTGGTTTATCGTGGTTTCTTTTCCTCTTCGGAGTGTATCTATGTATGACATATATTATATGATATGTTTATTTTCATTTCCATGTATTCCCTCCCAAAGTTAAGCTCTACAAGGACACGCCGGCTACTGTGTTCACTGCTAACTCCTCGGGGCTTGGAACAGTGTCTGGTGGCGTCCATATAACAGCCCAACAGAAAAAAGTGCTCTCGGTTATCTAAATCTGATTTTCTGTTTTGAAATTTGTGATTAGCGAGTTTTGGAATAGCAAGAGCCCATGATCTCTCACATTAAAGGGGTTAAATAATGCCTTTTGTCTGTCACCTCTGCTCTTTAATTACCTGTAACACAACCCACTGTGGATTTCTGAATGATACAAGGCATTTAAGCCACCAATTACCTAATTATTTGACTCTTAATGAACTCATTAGTGAGTATGTTTGTGATAGCATGGGCTAAGGCTAAAGGGATTACAGTCTCCTTCCACAGCACGGCGAATCACATACCATAATATAAACACTAAAGTGATTTGTTAAAGACAGGTAATGAATGCAACATAATTATCAAAATAAACTTTTAAAAAGCCATTTATTTCCTTCGGAGTCACCTGTGAGAGCTGAACGGCTGGGACTGCTGTGCTTACAGTCAGTCCTGAGAGGCGGAACAGGGCTAGAGGGTGAAGAGTCAGTCCCAGGATACACTCATTTCCCAGGTGAGGAATTTTACGCTCATTAGCAGGTACTTTTCAGTTCTTGGCGTTTCGGAAGTCTCGGAGAGATGACTGTGAATCACCATCAGATGCCAGAAATGAGGCCACGGAATTAAAACAGCAAACATTCAGAATAGACATCTGCTTTAACCACATGACGATATAATTAATTATCCACACTGGGATAATTTTGACAGTGAGAGGAAAAAATAAACAAACAGTATATAATTTTTAAGGGTAACTTTGTAGATTGACAAATTGGTTTCGCTAATGGTAGGTCTATAAAATCAGTTAAGTCATAAATCATTGTCAAAGGTAAAATCATTTCTCAGAATTAAAAGGGCAATGGACATTAAAACAAAGGTTTTCAAGTTTATTAGATTGATTTGTCTAGATAGTTTTGAAACAGTATTAAGCAGAATATCATCCCTGGTTCCTAATCACTTATTATTGTCATAATTCTGTGATCATTTCCATATCGCTAGCATTTTTTTAAAGAATATATCTCAGTATATGGGTTATTTTCATAAAATTGCCTACAATCTTTTTCAGTATTGAATTGTGTTTTTCATAAGCTTGAAGTTACTGAGACTCAGTGGACTCTTCTGGCCATATGCATATAATAAAGCAAATGCTCTTTTTAGTCCCTAAGCAGTACTGGGATTGAAGGTAGGGCCTTGCATCTGCTGGGGCAATGTGCTCTACCATTGAACTACAGCCCCAGAAAGAAAATATTCTCCCTACAATACTAAAAGACCTCATGAACTGAGAACTAATCCTACAAAACCGAGTACACTCTATATCCTAACTTTTCTTATTAAAATGTGTTAATATCTCAATCCAAATCTTTTCACATGATTGTCCATTTTCCATTTCTTTTACTGGTTGAGCTCCAAGCTTGTGATTCTCTGTACCAGCCTCTGGACACACACCACCATGCCTTTTGCTTGCCACCTGTCATTGGAAGAAATAGCTCTCTTCTCTAAAATACAAAAGCTGTGGTTTATTCTGGAGCAAATAGGAGCAGCCATGGCCAGGAACATACGTTTAGGTCTCCATATTCCAACGAGGAAGCAGTTCCATGAAGCTTTTATAGTAGGAGAGCAAACAAAGTTACAAATCAAGGCATTTTACAAATAGATTGGTGACAACAACAGAAAGATAGTTTCCAGCAAGGTGGGGGAGATCTATCCATCTCAAATGACACCTGCCAAAATGCTTAGCTTTGGGCTTGGTGGAAGTTCGCCGTCTACTAAATTAATAGAGTCTGTTCATCTACTAAGTTAATAGATTCTGTTAATCACAGGATGTTAGTGTGGACAAAGAGCTGGGCAATGAATAGCTGTTTAGAGCTAAAGCTAGCCCAAGGTCAGGTGTAATTAGACCTGCGATGTTCCAGCAGCCACAAGGTCACCACAATGTCACCGCAGACAGGAATTCCCGTCCACAATCCAGAGAGATTTTTCCTCTGGCAAATGATTTCGAAAACAGAGCTTATCAAGTAAACTATCTGTTTATGATCTTTTAGGGCAGTTTTGCCAAATTTAGATGCCAAAAAAAAGCAAAGGCAGTCTCCGTTTTGCTCCATTCAAATTTAGAATTCGTTTAATTACAGAAGCGCCAGCAATACATCAAGATAGTACAGAGCAACATTAATCCCAAATTTAAATGATACCATTTGTTTGACACTTTCTTTGGTTGCCTATGTAGAGTGGTTTTTTTTTCCCCTTTCTTTTTCTTTTTAAAAATTAGCTCACAAAGAATCAAGTGTCACTGTGGCTTTCACAAACAAAATCTGTTTCTTGCTGAGCCTCCCTAGTTCCTCCCTCCCACCTCCCCAAGTTCTGTTTTCAACAATTACATTTCCCTAGAAGCTTCAAGAGCTGAAGTTCTTTGGCTCGCAACACAGCTAATCCTTGTTTAAGGATTACCAGCTGATTTGAACAAAATGCAAACATTTAGAGAATGCATTTATTTAAAAAAAAGAAAGAAAGAAAAAAGGTAAAAGGTCAGTGTACGCTGTGGTATGCTGGAGTTCATTTACAGAGTAGCCTTCCAGGGAGGGCCCAGCGTTTCTCAAGCCTGGGAGCAGGCGGAAAAACTAAAACCGCTTCTTCTGCCATGTGCAGCATGTTTTCAGCTCGGTATCATCTCGATCACAAATATTTTATAGTTCAATTTCTCTGTGTATAAATAGAAATGTTTATGTCTGTCAACTGTGGCTTCTATTTGGTTAGGAGACTCTCACAGCTGATTCGGGTGCAATTATAAACTATGAATACACTGCATCCAGTTCCAAATAGTTTCTGCTCCGTGAATTTCTTAACTTAGTCATGGCGCTCGCTCCCACTTTGCTGTGCTCTCTGGAAATCTATAGCTGCCGCGTCTCTGCCTCACTTGTCCTGAATTGTTTCTCTTCTGTGTTTGAGAGAATGGACTTCCAAAACCTTTACCAGTAACTTGAGTGGGGAAGAAAAGTCAAAACATTGTTTCAACTAATTGGTTTTCTCATGAAGGAACTGATCTAAACAAGCATTGTTTAACCTTGTGTGAAATTCTGTGAATGGAGCCATTTGATCATGCTAGCAGCATGAGGAAAAAAAATAGAAGCAAAATTAGTATGGAAAGATAGACTTTTTTAACAAGAAGGTTATACGTATTGACACATGCTAAGACTAATTTTGAAAAAGATTTTGTCTTCTGAGTTTGCATGTGGTCAGTATGTTCAGGCCCTATGCCCTACAACCCCTGCTCAAGCCAAACGGTGACAAGCAGATGGCCAAGGCTCACATTCATCATCCACGTGTTTGAGAGATGGGGATTTGGCCTTGAAGTTTCTATTAAATATGGTTATTTAGCTTCAAGTTTCTATTAAACATGCCTCCATTGTTTTTAGCTGAAAGAGGTTGCATTTGTTTTGAAGAAGAAATCGCAAGGGGGATGAGAATGGGAATGAGGAGATGTTTCTGTCAGTAACGTGTTTGCCCAAATCCATGAACATGTCCACATACACACATGCACATGTCCACATGCACACATGGACGTATATACATGAACATGTCCACATACACACATGCACATGTCCACATGCACACATGAACGTATATACATGAACATGTCCACATGCACACATACACATGTCCACATGCACACATGAACATATACACATGAACATGTCCACATGCATACATGAACATGCACACATGCACATGTCCACATGCACACATGAACGTATACACATGAACTTGTCCACATGCACACATGAACATGTCCACACACACAAATACACCCACTCACAAAGTCAAAACAAGGAGGGAAATCTATTATCTACATAAATAGATGAGTGCGGCCATCCAGATAACATCTCATTAACATTGGTCCCAGCCTCTTCTCTACACACAGATTTGTGGCTATTCAAGTCCTACACCATGCCCTGTAAGTCTCTGTTGTCAAGCTCAGGACCTCTAGAGAACCCTGACTAACGCACTGGCCTTGGACAAATGAAATCGATTCTCCTCCGAGCCCTCCAGAAGCAATCAATTGGGCCGACATCCTGTCTAATCCCGGGAGGTCTGAAGGGATATATTGTTATGGTTTTAAGGTACCCACTCTATGTTGCTTGTTAGGGCAATTGTGGGACACCAGTGTGAGGCCCTCTCTCCTCTGGGTGATCTTCACAAGTCCCCCAAACCTGTTTTTGAGTTACATTATAGAGAGCCATATCTCTCTGGCTTGGGAACTTGATTGGTGCAATTGTTAAAACCCTTAGATTCTCTGGGAACTGACCTGACATAGGAGCAATTTCAGCACTTTTTTTGGCAACACAAAGAGCTTTGGTCCTCACAAAGGGGGATGAAGATGTCACAGATAGTTATGGTTGTCTTAGCGACAAGATTACGTTTGATACATCAGACCTTCTATGTGGGCTATTTCTCAATTTCTAAAGCGCCACTCTCCCAAATCTCCTTTTTCCTTGAGAAATGAACGAATCAGTTTTATCAAATGGCCATGACTTTGTAAAATGTCCATGCTTTCTGATCATCTCCAGATGCCTTTCTCTGCTTTAGACAAACTTATTGTTCCTCCAAAACATACCTTACAGAAACAGGAAATCGAGGGAGAACATTCTGAAGGCCTCAGAAGAATGGGAAAGATTGATGCATGGTACATAGTGGGTAAGAGTTTAACATTGAACCTTGGGCCCCATTCCTAAAACGCCTTGGACTTCTTCCCTCCAGCTACCTTTCTCTTCGTGTTGCTCAGCCACTCTCTCGACCTGGTGCTCCCTTCTCTCTGTTCCTTAGCAATCCGTGAGCACATTCACTGGCCTTCTGAAATCTCATCGTTTGTCCTTGGACATGCTATTTAACCTTTATGTGGAACAGTTTCCTCATTTGGAAAATAAGGATAAAAGTATTCAGCCATAAAGTGGAATGAAGTTTAAAAGACAAGGGATGAATCAGCAGCACCAGTGGGCGTCTCCACAGACCTCAGAAACATTGAGCTCAATGAGAGACATCCCACACGAGAGGTTACATATCAGAAGCTTTTGTCTATATGGAATGTACCAAGTAGGTAAATTCAGAGAAGCAGGAAGTAGATTGGCGGGCACCGAAGTGTGACAAAGACAGGAAGGGAGATTTCTTAATGGCTTAATGAGTCAGTAGGTTGGATTATGTTCCCCAGGAAAAGGTAAAAGTTGTAAACCCAAACAGCTGAGAATGTAACCTCTATTAATAGTCCAAGATGGTCCCTGATGCAATTCTACTGGCATCATTTTATGAAGCAGGAATTTGGACACAGAAATGGACACAGTGTGTATATACACAGGACAGTGGCTTTGAGGTGAGCACACTGGAGATGCAGCTGAGGGCCAGTGATCACCAAGACTGCTGTCCATGCTGGAAGCAAGACAGAAACACACAGAGACTCCACTCAGTCATGGAGGAGGTCTAGTCCTATGTCAACTGTGGTTCTTTCTGCCCACAGAACTCTGAGATGGCAGCCCTTTTTCTTTGAAGTCTCTAGGTTTGCGATGTTTTGTTACAGCAGCCCTAGGGAGCTAATAGAAAGGATGTGCACTTTCGTTTGAGGTAGTGAAAATGCTCTAGAACTAGAGATAGAGCCGTCATGTTGGGACTGTATTAAATGTCATTTGCTTTTCCATTCTAAGTGGCAAAATCTAATGTAAATTTTGCTTCAATAAATGTGTGTGAGCTCAAGTCCATGCACACACACATGCATGCACACATACACTAACGTGCCACAGTGAGTTGTTGAGAGCTTCCGTGGTTCACCCCACGGGAACTTAAACACAGTCCCTGCCATGTAGAAACCACTTGGTGAGGGTGTAATATTTTCCAGTCTCCCTACAAACTTTGTACCTTTAGACATTAAATAAGGAACGAGGAATTGTCTCCAAAGCTGTGTTCTTGTTATGTAGAACCTCGTAGCTTTCTCCTGATAACCTGAGCCATGAGGTAACTATGAGACATTTCACATCAACTCAACTTCCCAGGAGTTTCCCATCCAGAAGATGGATTCTGTCCCCTAATTCATGCTCCAAGCCTTCCACCAACTATTCAAAGAATCCTATTGGGCCAAATTGGTAAAACCTCCAGTTCTTTCCATCTCTGCCTATAGAGAGTCTGCCTGTGAGAACAAGCCCTCTTTACTAATAGCAAGAGGCAAGCACATTCAGTGATCTTTCTTCCAGTTTCCCAAGTGGAGTCAGACACCTAGCCTGAAACACCAGATTTCAATCACAGACCCACTCACTGTGTTCCCCTCAGTTCATCCCATTCGCTGGGACATGAAATGGGTGGATGGACAATTTATTCAAGTGATTAAAGACCCAGCAAAACTAAAAGGGATTCTAAAAACCCACTGAAAAATTACTGACTGACTTAAAAATTAAAAGTGTCTTGTGCTCCCTGTTCCACCTCCAGGAATGGCACAATAGGAGGATGGGAAACTTTGTTCTTCGAGAGATTCAGTGTTTTGTGAGGTAGGGAATTATCATGGGAAGAAAGGGAAGGGGAAGAATTGAACAAGAAACTAAAATGATGGAAGATAAGATTCAGGGAGACACCCTGGGCTGCAGCAGTCAATTTGAATCTAGCATCCTGTAGATTTGAGACCAGCATTTTTGGATATCATATGCCTCAATTACAGGACCAGAATTAATGCGGTCCAGCACGTCACATGCTGCATCTTCAGGAAAGCCCCCCTCTCCAGTGTTAGTATCTTTTTACTTTTATACTAGGCACCATCAGAAAACATATGGGGAGTTAGTACAAGCTCTTAGCCGGGAGTCTGGGCATCAGCTCCAGGCACTGGTTCCAGCCATCCAATCTCACACCAGATACGTATTTGTCTCTGTCTGATTTGTTTTCTTCTCCATCAGCATTGCCTCTGGAGTCTCCCTGTTCCTCTCTATCCATTGAGGAATCAGTTAATCCCACAGTCAGATGCTACCAGAGGAGCAATGGGAAATACTGGTTTCCAAACAACAGTGAAAGTTCGGGAACTATGTGGAACTCAGGAGTCCCATCACCATATTAATAGGGTACTGGGAAAAGATTTCCCCTTTCCTTCATCTGTCATCACTATCGCAAAAATGGAGGCTGCATTTATAAAGATTATATACATATATATAATCTAAGGCAAGCCATGTGAGAAGATCTATGAGTCTAACTAATAGTGATGATAAAAGGTAATGGTTAAAGTAAGTGTAATTAGCATTTCCAGTATACACAGGCCAAGCCTTGTACTGAGTAGTTACCCATTTTAATCCTTCTAAGCATCCAATAGGATAAATGCCATCATCCCCATTTTGCAGATAATGTAAGTGAGGCTCAGGGAACATGGCCAAGTTCGTGGGCTGTTAAGTGGAGCCAGCCAGCCCTCTGATTTAGGTGTCTATGATTCCAAAACCCATGGTCCTGATTACAGAGTTGCCTGCCCAAACGCAAGTTTTCCCAGACCTGGTAGCCATTTTCCCTCAATGAAATCATGTTCTTTTTGTTAAAGGAGGTGATTTCGTTCTGTTGCTGTCCTTTGGTGTGACCGGGCATGCTGTGCTTACACAGGCAGAGGCCACTTTTTGATAAAGTAAGTAGGCAAACTGCTTGCTGGCTGGGATTTAAAAGAAAAGCCCAGGAGTTATAAACAAGTGAATATAGTTATTGCAAAGACAAATAATAAAAACGGAGCCCCCGAATGTATTGGAAGGGATATTTGGGTGCCCTGCAGTCAAGATATAATTGCTAAAGAGAGAAAACGGAGGGCTGGGAGGGCTGGAGAAATCCAAGCCACATCTCTGTGGTTTGTCTAAGGTGAAGTAAAAGCTTCTTTTGGATAATTAAAACTCGAGTCTTCCAAGATATGAAGTTAGACACCTGACAAATTATATATTTCTAATTTCTAATTCTTTTACTGAGTGCCATAGGCTAGCCAGCCTCCCAGGTAGTAATGAAAAGGCTGCAGCAGGAGGCCCTAAAAAAAAAATCACTACAGTGTGCCAAAGCTAACAAAACAGGCCCAGAAAACCCAGGCCAAAAAAAAAAAAAAAAAAAAAAAAGCCAAGTAAATTTCTTTGATCAGTTGGTTTTTAAGTTGTTCTCAAACTGACACTACTTCCTTACCCTGTCATGTCTGTGTGTCTGTGCATGTCCGTATGTCCACATGTCTGTGCGTGTCTGCGTGTCTCTCTGTGTGTGGCAAGGTGGGAGGTATTGTAAGAATATTTTCCAGATGGAAGTCCCTGTCTTTGAAAGGCACCTTATTATTCTTTGATCTGACATCACCCCAACGTTGAGCTAAAGTCTAATGACTTCCCACACTTAGCGAGGCTGAAGCAGTTCCGGTACTTAGACCAAAATGGATGCATAGCTAGAGACAGATGAAGCCACTTCTGCTTTGGGCAGTTTGTTACACCCACTTCTAAGCCTGCAGAGAGCCCGGTGTTAAGGAGCCAGGTTGTGAAAGACCAGCGCTGCCTAAGTCCTGCTTCCTGGTTCTGTCTTCTCCTCAGGCAGAACACAGGCTTTCTTCCAAACCTCTCCCCATGTCTAAGCCTGCTCAGCCCCTGCTGGTGGGGTATAAATTAATCTCAGCTCTGTAGACAGCATTTTGGCTATGTGCATCAAAAATATCAATAATACCCTCCCCCTGCAAGCCACCCAGAAATATAGTATGCACAAAAGATTTATGCACAAAATGTTAATTACAGAATCATTTAAAACTGGAAGGAAAAAATACAGTGTCCAATTATGGGAGGATGTTTGGGTAGATAATAATCCATCCATTTATGTAAGGCTATTTTTGTCATTAAAATGATTATGATATGCTAAAAGTAAAAAGGGGCTATGAATTCATTTACAGTATAAATTCCACTGTAAAAATAGCACCCACAGGATGAAAAATGCCAAATATATTTATTTTTACATAGCTGAATTATGTTTATATGTAAAATAATACAGGAAATAACATGTCTTTCTTAGGTATGTTTTCCTTTATTTTATCCAACTTTTCTATGATGGATGCTGGTGTCTTTTTTTTCTTTTCTTTTCTTTTTCCTTTTTTAATTTTTTTAAATTTTATTAAAATTTCCACCTCCTCCCCTCCTCCCACTTCCTCCCCTCCCCTCTCCCCACTCCTCCTCCCCCTCCTTCTCCAGGCCAAAGAGCAGCCAGGGTTCCCTACCCTATGGGACATCCAAGGTCCTCCCCATTACTGTTCCCCCCAGGTTCAGGAAGGTGAGCATCCAAACAGACAAGGCTCCCACAAAGCCCGTCCATGCAGTAAAATCAAAACCCAGTGCCATTGTCCTTGGCTTCTCAGCCAGCCTCCACTGTCAGCCACATTCAGAGAGTCCAGTTTGATCACATGCTCCATCAGTCCCATTCCAACTGGCTTTGGTGATCTCCCATTAGATCTGTCCCACTGTCTCAGTGGGTGAACACACCTCTCGCAGTCCTGACTTCCTTGCTCATGTTCTCCCTCCTTCTGCTCCTCATTAGGATCTTGGGAGCTCAGTCCAGTGCTCCAATGTGGGTCTCTGTATCTATCTCCATCCATCACCAGATGAAGGTTCTATGGTAATATGCAAGACATTCATCAGTGTGGCTGGCTATAGGAGAAGGCCAGTTCAGGCACCCTCTCCTCTGCTGCCCAAGGAACAAGCTGGGGACCTCTCCTTGGACACCTGGGAGCCCCTCTAGAGTCAAGTCTCTTGCCAACCCTAAAATGGCTCCCTTAATTAAGATATATACTTCCCTGCTCCCACATCCACCCCTCCTTCATCCCAACCATCCCATTCCCTCAAGCTCTCCCCATCCTCCCCTTCTCCCTTCTCTCCCCCCATCTCCCCTTATCCCCATCTCACCCCCACCCCCGTGCTCCCAACCCCTGCCCGGCAATTTTGTCAACTTCCAATATCCAGGAGGATAACTATATGTTTTTCTTTTGGATTCTGGTGTCTTACAGGGACACAGAGAGATAGGAGAAGTGTCCAGTGGGAAGACCCAGGTCACATCCCAGATACTCCACAGCTTCAAGACCTCAGCGAGGTACACAACACCCTAATCTAGAGGTTCCTCTCCAATGAAATGAAGGTCATTATATTGATGAAAGGAGTCACTATTACGGAGATATTGGCCAGCAATAAGTGCTTTATTATTAAGCATCTATCGAGCACCTATTATTAAGGGGGAAAGCAGAAAAATAATCAAATAGTGACAAGTCCAAGAGGTAAGGTCTGTAGCAAAGGGAGATTGAGGTACTGTAAGAGTGTAGAAGGAAGTCCTGTCATGTCAAGACAAAAATTTTCACATCTACTGTCCATTGTCATTGGGACCAGGATAACTCCAACAGTTTGTAATGCAGATGCCAGATAATCTTTGTAATGTTTAAAGCAACGTGGCAGAAAGCAAATAGCCACAGATTAAGTGTCCCCATAGGCAGGGGTTGGCGGAGCCCTTCTTCTTACGGCTGTGGAGCATTTTGAAGTCGGCACACGGCTGTAATCTGCACCATCCCCGCATTCTCACAAGTCACTTCTGAGAGAGTGACTTCCATGGAATCTTGGAGAGGTAGGGTGAGCTGCCCGTGATAACCCAGCAGGACAGAACAAGAGAAGACACAACAGCCCACGCAGGTCACACGGGAGATGCTGCTGAAAGATCATTCCATCAGGAGGGGTGCACATGCTGCAATCTGAACCTTGAGTGTCCCCCAAAGGCCCAAGTGTGAAGGTTTGGTCACCAGCATATGACACAAAACTGAAACGGTGAAACCTTGAAGAGGTAGGACCCAGTGGAGCTAAGGAAACCATTAGGAGAGGGTAATTGAAGGGTAATTTAGTCCCTTCCTGCCTCTCCCTTTGCTTGCTAGTGGCAGTAAGGTGAGGGCTCTGACCAGTTATGTGTTCCTACCATGAGATCTCACCATAGGCCCAAAGGCAATAAGGCCAGGCAGCCGTGCACAGAAACAGCTAACCCTACGTGCCAAAGCAAACCTTCCTCCATTGGAATCTTAATGTCTTCGGTATTTTTTTCACAGCGATGGAAAACCGACTAACATAGCATGTTTTCATTTAGTCTATAAAAATTCGTTAGTGTGGGATTTCTTCTTAGTGTCCTTCTTCAACACCTGCCGTGGATCGTTAATGACACAGAGACTTTCTGAGAAATACATTGTGAGGAAGTTTCTATGGTGTCACTCCGCCCAGTGATATAATCTTATGGTACCACCGTCACATATGCATGCCGTTTTTATGTGGCATATGACTACATATGAGGAAAAAAGGTTATAAAAGGCAGAGGAAGGAGAACTGAAGAAGGTTAAAGAGGAAACTTTGAATCGGCCTAAAGTCATTGTCTACTCAATAAATTTTGGATCAGAAATAATTTCTCCATAATCATCTCTCTTTAATAACAGAATTTTCCACATTACAGTAGAGGCAAAAAGGGGTTGACACACCAATGATCCAGCAGGCAACTGGGAAAGGCCAAGCGTGAAGCCCTAGAGAGAAACCATTTGAATAATCTGCTCTCGAGAGTTCATACAATGTAACAAGAGTGAAGGAATGCGACACAGATGTCATGTTGATCCCAAGACTCCTTGACCACACACCTTTCCTTACAGGCTAACCAGCCTTTGGCTTGCATCTCGCAACCACTTTGGATCTGCCAGCCACACGGGAAGGTGTCTTATTCTTACTGAGACACAGCGAAGTGGTCTGAAGAAAACAATACTGAACTTAAAATCACTTACCTGGCGTTGAACTTGATTAGGCTTATAAGATAAGACTTATTAAGTGGCTGAACTTCTCTCAACTTTAGCTTGATGGCCACTTCCTCAGATTGCTGAGGAATTAAATACAATGCATTATGTCTTTTGAAACATCCCGTAAAATGGTTGGGTTCATAAATATTACAGCCATCTGAGTAAGAGTGGATGTTTAGAGATGTCAACTACATCACCAGCATCATAGACTAATCAAATGGCAAGTCTACTGACTACTTGGCATTGATGCTAGGCCAGTGGACCATTGCTGAAGTCACTGACGGTGATGATTAACTTTCACTGGTAACTTGACTGAACTTGAAATCAGTCATCTAGAAGAGACCGTTCTGGACATGTCTGTGAGAATATTTTCAGAGATATTCTGAAACTGAGGAGAAAAGACCCTCTCTGGATGTTGGTGGCATCATCCCGGTTACTGGAGTCCTGTATTGAGTAAAAAGACACAAAAGGAGAAGCCTATTGAGAGCTGGCATCAATCTATCTCTGCTACCATCCTCCTTGATTTAAGTAGGCAGCCTCATGCTGCCATGTCTGCCCTGCCAGGATGGACTGACACTCACACTGTGCCAAAGCAACCCTCCTTTGAGTTGCGTCATGCCGAGTTTTTTTGGTCACAGCAGTTAGAACAATGGAAGACCAATAGATATACTTTCCAATGAAATTAGGACCACCAAAAAAGGAAGCATTTTCTTTTGACGCAACTCACATGGCTTTCATCCAGCTGGATGGATTAATCTACTGTTTTGAACATCTAGGTTAATAATATACATCGTTGACATAAAGCAACGGAGAACTGCGGAGGGATAAAAGCCAAGCCTGCCTGGGCCCTCCATGTCGGTGTAGAATCTATGATGCTGTGAATGGCTCTTGATCCACACGTTCTTCTGTTGCCAGCACGGGCCTTCCTGTACAATGACAGCCAGGCAGACGCTTAGCAACTTCCCCGACCATGGCTGGATGCAGTGATTGTCACGAGTGATGAAATATGATTAGCAAATTACAGTTCTGGTGTTTTATTTTAAGGGCACATAAAGAAAATGAATGGATTGAGCTGTTTTGCATTTTTCAGTTGAATCGTTTAGAAACAAGTGGGTAATGGAGAAGGCAAGAACGACGGCAGGAAGAAAGGGCGCAAATGACGCGCCTCTTCACAGCCTAGCAACATAATTCATCCTCGCCTCCTGGCCCGAACTGCTGTGTGGTGCCGCTGTGCGTGGTTAAACAGCTGCCATGTATTTCTGGCATCTTTATTTTAGTGCTGGATAAATTGCCCTGGATTGCTTTTTTTATTATTATTAATTCATAGAGAAATGCAAAAAAAATAACATAGGAGTCTCATCATGGTTTCACACTGTGTTGTTGTGACGAGTTAGGTCACCCTCAGGACTTGAATAAAGGACTCAGCGTATCCTGTAGGTGAAGGATTTGGGCCCTGTCTTCTGCATTTCGGCAAAACCCAAGGTCTGAGGGATCCTGCTAGGATCTTTCAAACGCCTCGCACAGGAAGCAGCACTGATGCCCTTTTTGCTTCTGTCTTCTGATCCTAGACTTAGAATTCTTTAGCTCTCTCCCACAGAGTTGGCAACGAAGCACAATTCCACCAGCCCCTTATTTCTCTTTGATACCATTATAAAACTTAGAGGCGCATTCCTTTGGAAATAAGCTTGGTCCTGAAATGGGACTGCTGAAGCACACTTAAGAATATAGCATGTTTGTAATCTGAGGACTCAAAAGGCTGCCATGAGTTCAAGGCCAGCCTGCACTGTACACTGAGTCTCAGCTCAGCCTGAGTTACAGTGTGAGACCTTGCCTTCCAAAACAATGAGAGAGGAAAGGAGGGAGGGAAGAAGGGAAAGAGGGGAAGAGGGAGGAGGGGGAGGAGAAGGAGGGAGGGAGTTTGAAGTGCATATTTCAAGCAGTAAAGTTACAGCACTCAAAATGACTATACAAGAAGGGAGGCAGGGTTAGACTTGAATGTGGATTCAAGTTCTTCTATGTACCAAGTCTAAGATTTGGGATGAGTCATTTATCTTTATAGAAGTAAAAAAGTTTTAAGTGGATTACTCTACAGCACAAGCAGATTAAAGGGCAGAGTATTATCAGGCACACAATATTATGATTATGATAGAGATTCAATGTCAGTATTGCTCAAGTTGAATGCAGAGCTAAAACCGGGTTATAAGGCATGGTGTCGAAGCCATGCCAACAGGTAGCGTGGCAGCATTGATTAAAATGGTGTCTCCTTTCTGAATGTTTTTAAATATAAGTCTTGGGTTGCTCAGACTTGTTCGAAATCTCTGACCTGTGGCTCAGTCAACAAATATCTTGCTATGCAAGGGTGAGGACCTATGTCTGGATCCCAGAAGCCATGTAAAACTGGACACAGTAGTGCACATCTCTAATCCCAGCATTTCTGTGAGGAGCTAGGAAGTGGAGCTGGGAGAACTTCTAGGAGCTTGAGAGCCAGCTAACCCAGTATACTCGAAAGTGAACATGAGAAACCTGTGTCAAACATAGGTAGAAGGCAAAGACCGGCATCCAAGGTCATTCTTTTACCTCCATGTGAGCATCATGACACATGCATCTGTACTCACACACACATAACACACACATACACACACACCATATGTGTATAAAGATATTAAAAGTTAAATTAAAACCCTTATTGGTGGTGCTGCACTTGGGAGACAGAGGCAGGAAGATCAGATTGCTATGGAAGGAAAACGACCCCTTATTTATTTAAGCTACTGTGGGTTACATTTTCTCTTCCTTATGCCCAGATCCCAAACCAACACAGTGGCTTAGCTGGATCAGGTTTATCCAAGACGTTAGCACCCACACCGGAAAAGTTAAAGCCAGACTGCCCATAGCCCAGAGGCCCGAGGCCCCTTCAACCCAAGTCATAGTCAGAAGTGAAAAGACTCTGCATAGTAGATCCCAGAATGCACAGGGACACATGACACAGGAGCCAGACACCAGCTAAAGTTGAGAATTAAGCAGCACATCTCTGAAATAAGCCTATCTCATTTTAAACTGATATTTTGCATCTTTCTGAGAAGTATTACAGTTTCTTATCAGCAGTAAAGTCGGTAACGTTCCTTCCTGGACCATCATCAGCCTCCCTATTCTAGTCCCTCCTGGATCATCAGCCTCCTATTTTATCCCGAGTTGAGCCCCACTATTTTCTTTTAAAGAACATTATCTTAGAACATCAGGCAAAGCTACATTCAGTTCTGAATGTCAAACCTATTCCAGATGTAATTTTGAAATGACTAACCTCATCCTGGGGTGTTCTCTTTTCAAACACAGGCTCTGGTGTGGGATTGCCTGCTTGTCAGTCCCAGCTGGGCCTCCATCACCCTCTGTAACTGCTCCTGCACCTCTGTGCTCTTGTTTTTTCATCTGGAGAATATGGAGAACCAGAGAATCCCTGAATAGAATAATTGCAGAGACTAACTGAAGTGTGTGTCGTGTGAAGTGAATGGCCTGTGCTTAAAACAAACAGAGCAGAGAACAGTAAGAGCTCAATAAATACTACACCTTATTATGGATATTTAAAAGCCAGCCCCACTTTACACATAAATATTCATGTAGCGTATAAGGATCGGTGTTTGTGTAAAAACTGTATGTATAAGCATCATGTTTATTTGTATTCTCAAATAAAATATGGAATGATGTTTCAATTTCATCACCCCAAATGTAAACACAGACAAGCCCCCAGTTGAGTAAATTACCTTTAATATCTTTTGCATCTCCTTAAAAACTTTGAGAAGAAGGGTGAGTTGGAGAAATAGCTCAGTGGTTTAGAGCACTGACTGCGCTTCCAGAGGCCCCAGGTTCGAGTTCCAGCACCCACAATCTTCTGTAACTCCAGTTCCAGGAGATCTGATGCCCTCTACTGGCCTCGGCCAGCCCTAGGCATGTACATGATTGCACATACATGCCTACAGGTAAAACATTCCTATACAAAAAAACAGACCTTTAAACAGCATGATTGCATTTTATTTACTGTTTATCTGTATGTACACGTGCACAGACACATCAATGCCCATGGTACCACAGCTCACAGGTGGCGATCAGACCATTTTTCTCTCCTTCCATCATGTGTGCCCTGAGATGGATGTCAGACCATTCAGCTGGGTGGCAGGCTCCCTTCCCTGCTGAGTCACCTTGCCAGCCCCTGCATCTACTTCCAAAAGCAACAGCAACCATCAAAATTCTATGTCAAGACTCATTTGTGTAATAAAACCCTAAGAGGATTCTTCCCTCCCTTTTCTTTGTTTTTGTTTATTTTTAGACCAGGTCTTGCTCTGTAGTCCCTGCTGGCCTTGAGCTAAACGACCCTTCTGACTTAGCCTTTCATGTGCTGGGATTACAGCCTGTGCCACTAAGAACAGCCTCACTTGGTCTTATTCTCCTGAAAACCTGAGACCTTTCTGGATCCGCCATCTTTGAGTACCAGGGGCTAATGTGCCCACACACGGCCAATTAGCAAACATGTTTGGAATCCCGCCTGGTTGTTTTTCCCTCTGCTTCTTTCCCTACTTGCAGAACTTGTTGTACCTTACTCTGTAGTTTCTATCTTAGCTGGCCCCAAAGACTTTGTCCTCAGCATGAGGCAGGGTTGAGAGGTTGCAGAACCTAAGGAGGAGCCTTCTGTTGGAAGTGTGTCCTCACAGGGAATCACGGCATTCTGATCTCGTCCTCTTCCTCCCTCTTTGATTCCTGGTCATCAATGGAATGGACCTTGTACAGCCATGACTTTCTGCCAAGATGTGCCAGCTCTCCAGAGCCCCCAGAGTGCCCAAATCAACAAAGGCCAACCAACCTGCAAAACTACAGACCAAAGTAAACGCCTTTTTCTTTTTACATAGACTATTTCAAATATTTCATTTCAGTAATAAACTGTTTAACAAATAACCCTCTGCCCTCGGTCATCAGTTTTTATTATTTCTGTTTAAATTTGTAAGCCCATCTTTAGTACCTCTTAGCCGTCAAACTTCTAAATATTTTGCATATTGCTGCTCATCTAAAATTACTCGCATTGGCCAAGAAGGGTTGATCCTAAGCTTCCTTTACTTCCTCCCCCCATACTGAAAAGGACAGGTCTTTCCCCATTCATAAAAGCTTGTTCCAAACAGTGAGCTCCTCTTCATCTTGTCTCTAACCACAGTGTTATTCAGGCTCCCTGTCCTCCAAGATTTCAGGCTTCCAGAAGCCTGCTCTGTCTGCAGCTTCCCTACCCCTTGCATCCTGGATGCTTCTGTGGCTCGATGACTATCTTCCAAATTGCCTTCCCTGCTGCCGCTGACACTCCTTAACCACAGTCAGAGTCAGGTCCGAGAGACCTGTCCCCTTTCTGGCATCCTGTCTCCCACATTAAGAAATCGTCATCGTCACATTTCACTTGTCAACACCATGCTGCATGGATCAGAGAGTCCCTTTTACTCTCTCATCTTGGCAGCACATAAGAATTAGTGTCTAATGACATAGAGGCAAGAAGTTAATGGAAATTTAATTGGAGAAAAAAAAATCTACCCTCTCAGCAGGAATTGAACCTAGCGGCCATAACAGGAAGTAAGCGCTCCATTCACTGGGCTTTGGAGTTTAGTATCACTTTGTTGGCTATAGATGGGTATCACGTTGGTAAACACACAACTCCTGTATTTTCCCAGTATTACGTTGGTCAACAAAATGAAGAAAGGAAGTGGGTTCCAATTTAAATGTCAGAGCTATCTACTGTGAGGATTCAATAGGATTTAATTTCCTGTAAATGTTTGAGCTTTTTAACCCTAATATATAGAAGTGATGAATATTTATACCCCAACGGAATGCATCTTCTTAGAATAGCGTTCAGTCAGCCACAAACAAAGGAATTATGGGAGAACTTTTCTTTAAGAATTTTGTGGATTTTTCTAGAGGGAATATCATTATCCAAATAATGCTGTACCTTCTTTCATATTTTCCTGCAAAAGGTTAAGGCGTACAAAAAAAAATGTTTCAAGTATACTTTTTAAATATTTTTACTTATTCTTCTAAAATTCCATGTATTTTAATCTGAGCTACCCCCAACTCAAGTATACTCTTTAAATGGCTTCACATACTGAAACAACCTGTAGGGTTTAACTCTTGGGCTATCATGATGCCTTTTTATTTTTAAAATGAATTAAGTTTATCCATTATTTTATATCCAGATTAACCTAGTTTTCCTCCAATCTCTGGTACTTAAGGGAAGGAGGGTTCCCCGAGGAAAGTAGGAACATTTCAGAACACAGTAAGGTTGAGATTGGAATAAACCTCACACTCTAACCTCACCTACTTGCTTTCTTCATTTGGATGCTTTAAAAACAAAAACAAAAACAAAAACAAAAAAACCAGTGGCTCTTGCTGGACTCTAATTCGCTGTGTAAGCCAGACTGGTTTTGAACCCACAGAAATGTACTTTCCCGCAAGTGCTGGAACTAAAGCCCTGCATGCTGTCTGCGTTGAGAGCATCTAGCTATTGTCTTAAGCCCTGTGACATGGTAGTGTACAGCACAATATGTTACCGTAACTTAACTAGCCATCAGATCATTGGAAATCCCAGCAAGAGATTCATAGGAAGAAACACTGTACTGCAAAATGGCAGAAATATTACAGCTCAAACAAATGACATGGAAGTGGACGGCCTGAACCTTTCCTCTTATACAGACAAACCCTGCTAAGAATTTAAAAAGAAGGAGAAGAAGAAGAAGGAGAAGGAGAAGAAGAAGAAGAAGAACCGCTGAAGATTCATTTTCAAGTATCAACAGAGCCAGGGTTGGTGGCACAAAGCTTTAATAGCATTCAGGAGGTAGAGGCAGATTTCTCTGAGTTCAAGGCCAACCTGATCTCTACATAGTGAGTTTCCAGGGTCAGTCAGAGCTGCAAAGTGAGACCTTCTCTGAAAATAATAAGAGTAATAAACCCAAAATCAAAATTTAATGTATTTATAAAAAGCCTTCAATTTTTGCTATTTTTAAACTATTTTATGTATATGAGCATTTGACTGCATGTATGTATCTATACCACATGCATGCAGTACCCGTAGAGGCCAGAAGAGAGCAATGAGTTCCCTGAAACTGGAGTTACAGGTGGTTGTGAGTGGCCATGTGGGTGCTAGACACTCAACCCAGGTCTTCTACAGGAGCAGCAGGTGTTCTTAATGTCTGAGCCACCTCTCCTATTCCTCAAAGTTATTTTCCAAAGCTTAAAATGAGGGTCTTAAGAACCAATCATTAATAAACAGCCTTGCAATAAACATCTGGGACTGGCTAGTGATGGTAGAAAACCGCCATTAAGGAGACATCAAAAGGAAGCATATGGAACTCGTAAGCCAATATCTACAATACCCTCGTGCTTCGGGTCATACAGATAGCCAGTCTGAGTCTGACAAAAATGTTCCTAGGCTTAATGGTAAGTATTTAGAAGCCTCTGTTACTGGAGGAGTGAAAACGGCTTTATGAGCTGCTAATAAATAAAAAATGGGCTTCTTGGTGCTTTAACCTCACCTTCAATTAATTACGCTGAAAGCTATACTAAAAACAAACTCATAGAGATGGTAGATTGGGGTGCCTAAAGCTCGGCATGGTGGAACAGGCCTGAAATCCCAGCTACTTGGAAAGCCAAGGCAGGAGGGTTGAGGCTTCAAGGTCAGTCTGGACTATAGAATGAGTCCAAGGCCAGCCTAGGCAACTTAGAGACTTCAGGTAGCTCAGTGAAATCCTGTCTCAAAGAGAAAAGATAAAGCTAGATACAGACAGCTCCCAGGTAGACCCTTGCCTAGCATGCACCAGTCGCTGGATACAGTCTCCCCAGCTGGAAGCGGAAGGTGCATTTGGAGTTCTCTGCATCTGGGTCTCCATTTATCCTCACGATTTTCAAGAGCTCAGCTTCATAGCTGCTCTTCCGGCCTTGGCAAAGACAAAGTCCCGCATTCCCGTACAGCCCACCCTTTCGACTTAGCAGTCAAGAGTCTACAAAGACCGGGGCAAACCTATGTAGAATTCTCACTCTATCTGCTGAGCGACTCTGGAAAAGCTGCTGAGAGTCTTGAAGCCTCAGTTTCTCTCTCTGGAAAACAGAAATCCATGCCCATCTATAGGTTGAAATAAAGCATGAGAAACACCCAGCACCGTGATTCGCTACATGGCTTTCACATCTGTGGCGCTAAATCCTTGGCAGAAACAAAACATCAGGGTGGGAAGATTTACTTTGGCTCGCGGTCTGGTAGATTTCCGTCTGTCGTTCTAAGGTGGGTATGGCTGGGCAGCTCAGAGCACGCGGTGGAGTCTGTTCACATCACAGTGACCAGGAAGCGGGAACAGAAATCAGGAATAACTTTCTCGAGGCCTGCCCCGAGTGATCTACTTCTGCCTGCTAGACCACACCTCCAAAACTTTCCACAGTCTCCCAAAATAATGTCACCAAGTGAGGCCAAGTGTTCACGGCCTGAGGACATTAAATGTGATATCTGGTCACTACCCTAATTGTTTTTTCATATCTGACCAAACAGTTAGCTTTCTAGTCTCTCTACGTCACTCCTTACTTGTCTTTGATCCTAATTCTTTCCCGCCCGCTGTAAGTGGTCAAATATCTGTACTTTTCAGTTCAATTAAATGCCGCTCACACCGTGGGACTTTCTCGCCTTCTGAAGCCTAGCTAGAAGCCGCCTTCCGCTTTCCCATGCTCTGGGAACACTTTACCTGTGTCCGTCCTGTGGAGACTGTAGTGTTCTACCTTAAGCATGACAAACCCGACAGACACAGAATCGTTGATATGGATGTCATACTTCTGCCTTGAGGATGCGGGCCACCCTCTATCCTTGTGTGTCCTTGCTGGAGCACTCGGTGTTGAGCCTTGCCCTCAGTAACAATCAATAAACATGAGTTGAATTACTTAATTAATGTTCCTGTCCACTCAATATAAAATGTCTGCTTGAAGACAAAGGCCAGGCAATGAGAAGTCTCGCTGGACAATCGATATTTCAATTTTTATGCATCCAATCAATGTCACAGGTTGCAGTAAATAAGGTGTTACAGTATGTATCTGCACACAGCTGGGAAACCTTCCCCACCAGAAACTTGGGGAGTTTGGAAAAGTTAGTATCCACTTCAGGAATTAAGGCCCTCGTCAGTAGAAATGAGGAATGGAGTTGTGCCTGAGGAGTCTTCTGGCTTTATAAGTCAGATTTTCATTCATGGTACTCTTGCTGCAAAGGTATTAGAAAAAGAAAAAGGAAAAAAAAAGGCATAAGCCAACAAAAAACTTACCATGTAAGGTCATGCATCTGTTAATTAGCTTGATTTATCAACACACAATTAATAAATATATCAAAACACTGTGCTGTTTATCAGAGATGTATACAACTTTAAGCTATATAAACCCATATAAAACTCAAACCAGGGCTGGAGAGATGGCTCAGTGGTTAAGAGCATTGCCTGCTCTTCCAAAGGTCCTGAGTTCAATTCCCAGCAACCACATGGTGGCTCACAACCATCTGTAATGAGGTCTGGTGCCCTCTTCTGGATGCAGACATACACACAGACAGAATATTGTATACATAATAAATAAATAAATATTTTAAAAAAACTCAAACCAACACAGAGATAAACAGTGCCAAGAAGCCATTTTCTCACTTACGGTGTCAAAACAAGGAGAGAAGGTTCTGCTACCAGGGCCCAAGGCAGAGGTGTCCCGGCAAGAGGGACTGCTCACAAGGCCTCTCTAGGTGACATCTAGCTAGAAGGAATCCCTTAGCTTCCCCTGTCCTTTAGAGTTATTCTTATTGGCCAAGCTTAGCTATAAAATGTCTGGAGACACTCTCTGTGATGTTTATGCTAGGCAGTGGAAAGGGGCAGGGGGCCATGAGACGCAAGTCCGGGAGCATCCAGCCAACGAGCCAACCAAATGGTCTCGGAGTTAGCCTCGGAGGTGACTTTTTTGGTGTGGAATTTCTCTGGTTTGTGAGTCCTCTGAGGGTCCTTACATCCCTCCCAGCCATCATACCTTGCTGTAAATCCTGACGCAATCTCATCGAAATGGTTTGAATATAAAGTGTCGTGTTGCCCACAGGCTCATGTGTCTGAACACTGGATCTCTAGCTGGCAGCCCTATTGTGGGAGACTTCAGAGAAGTCTGGCGGACAGACGCTGGTCGTCACTGCAGATGCTGGCCGCTGCAGATAAGCTTACATACAGGTTATGACTGGCTGTAGTCCAAGTCTCTCTCTGCTCTCAGTCTACCTTTACCATGCTTCCACACCAAAGCCGTACAGGAGTTGTGATGCAAGGCACTGGCGTATTATACTCAGCAGTAGAAGCTTCCAGAATTGTTCTCTGAATGCTTCTCAACATCTGTTATACATGCTCATAATTAGCATTTTCCAGTCCAGTACAACAGAGGCCTGAGCACCAACCTGGTTCCCTGAAAGGTCTTTGCTCTCACTGATCTAAGTATGTTAGCATTCTGCTGCAAACTATATGGAAAGTCAACCTCAGCAACCGTCCGTGTTCCAGGGCCAGTGGGTGTTTACCTGCTGGTGGGCACTGTAAGCACAGGCTCTGTTTTTTTGTTCCTCTGTTTTATAATGCCATTCATTCATCAAAAGCAGGAATCATGAAACACACAGTGAAATGGAGCCCAAGCGTATTTAACACAAACACACACAGTCACATCTACTCCAAGAAGATTAAGGGGAGACACACAGGGTAGGGAGGAAGGCTAGAGAGGAGGAGAGGGAGGCCGCTTGCCCATTTCTGCGGGTGCTGCTACCCAGCCGTTTCACTCACTGAGCAAATGCCACAGCTAGATAAAGCAGCAGAGAGGTGCGACTCTGCCCTGAATCCATCTTCACTCTGGGTTCTCAACCTGTGGGGCGTGACCCCTTTGGGGGGTGTCACATATCAGATATCCTGCATATCAAATATTTACATCATAATTAATAACAGTAGCAAAATTAGTTATGAACTAGCAATGAAGTAATTTTAGGGCTGGGGGGGTCACCACAACATGAGGAACTGTATTAAAGGGTCGCAGCATTAGGAAGTTTGAGAAGCGCTGCTGGGTTATTTCTCAGAACCCTTTCACGAGACACAAATGTTTAAAGATAGGGTGCTGTAAAAATTAAATACTGCTTATTGAATCTTAGCTACACAGCTCCTTTTCATATACCATCAACTGCGTGTTATGTAAACTATGTGTGCTCAAGAAATGAGGAAGTTAAGACTTTGGAAAAACTAATTTAAAAAAAAAAATATTAGATCTTCGCCTTCATACCAATGTAGCGCTCCTGCTGCTGACACGGAGCCAGCGCGCATGCGCCGAGCCTAAAGCGTCGGCACTGCTACAGAAACCCGGAGAGAGCTTCAGTCTTCAAAGTGAGAGAGAAAGCTGGAAGAGAGTGCAGCCTAAGAGGTCTCAAATCACCATGGCTGCTGTCTGACCTCGAGGCTATCCCCAGAATACCCAGGTGTCCCGTCAAGATTCACCATAGGAATAAATAAGCTCCCTCTGTCTCGCATATCCTAAGGGAAAGATCACCTGGGTCACATTTTTCTCGAAACATTTTCCTAAACATTTTCCTCTACTTTCAGTTTGCTCTTGAAGGAAACTCGGGCGTGTCTGAGTTACCAACAGCCTAGCTTGTGCTCTGGGGACAGTATTGAGTAAAGTAAGACTCATCTGAGCACATGCCCAGCCGCACCGAGAGTGTGGACGTGATCGGAGATGGCGACCGGGCAGGTAGCTCACCTGAGCGATACTCCGAACAAAGGACAGTTCCTGTCTAAGGCACGGCACAGTGGGATGCCTTGTGGTTCTGTCACGCCACTCAGACAAATGCACAATTAAAAGCTTATAAATGGAGCTGGGCATGGTGTTGCACACCTTTAATCCCAGCACTGAGAGACAGAATCAGGCGAAGCTCTGAATGCAAGGCCAGATTGCTCTGTAGAGCAAGTTCTAGGACAGTCAGAGCTACCCAGAGAAACCCTGTCTCAAAAACCAGAAACTAAGAAAGCTTAAGAATTGAACTGTGGGTGTAGATCTGGGGTTGATGCTAATTTATCGTTCACTGGGTATGATCCCTAGCCTTGTGAAATGACTAAACAAAAATTTGAGTTATTTCTAGGATTTTTCCATGACTGGGCCATAAATGATGAGGACCAGCTACATTTCTTTTCCTGTATCTGATAACATGGGCTGTGATGTCTGCCTCATTCTTCTCCCCAAAGATACAGGAGTAAGTCTAATTACTAGTGATGCATTACCCAGTGCTAACAGGTTTAGAATCCAAGAAGATAGCCAGGTTCTCAGAATAACTCCTTGTGGATCTGTTCATCTCAAAGATGTCCAAACTTTATTTTGTCAGGATATGTACAACAGCATGAATTTCATTTTAAACAACAACAACAAAATCCAAATGGCACTCTTACTTAATCTACTATATCAGAAGAAAAATTTTTCCCAACCTTCATTTGCGTTTAGAATGTTTTATCCAAGCTGCTTCGGTTTCCTGATCTCAACAGGGTAATATCCAAAATACACAAGAACCAGCAAGCAAGCCAGGAAAATCATGTGCCTGCTTCCACAGTCTGTAAAACTGCCATTAGCAACAAGCTATACCCCTCCCCATCCACCCCTACCCCTACCCCCTCTACTTTCCACAGCACCGCCTTCTCTAACATGCCAGGTCAGTGCTGAGAAGGAACTCAAACCACAAAGGACCAAAAAGCAAATATTTTTTGCCCAAAGCTAATGTAACAAATTACACGCAAGATCTAAACTGCAAGAACCTTTTAAATGATGCAAGTCTACACAAACACACAGCATCCCATTTGCCAAGACTTAAAAATTAAATTAAATCTCAGTGGAGGACCCCTCTGGGATTTACAGAGCCAGGGTTCTGGTCTCAGCAGGACCACAAGACACTCTCACTGGGTTTCTGTTGCCTGTCCATGCCCTGCATACATAAGAACTGGGCACACGAGCAGAGCAGAGACAGCTCCCTGTAAGACAGGTTTCTATGCACTCATCTGCATGGCTTCCAGCAAGTGCTCAGTTGCAGTCTGGGTCCCGGATGGTTCTTTTGACTGTCAGTTTGACTGAACTGGAATTATTGAGGAATTACTGTACACCTCTGGTCATGACAGCGACGATGCTTCCAGAAAGATTTAACCAGGGAGGGACTGGACTGGGCAGCAACGTCCCATAGCCTGGGGTCCCAAGACAAGAAAAAGGAAAGAGGAGAAAGCCAACCAAACTCCAACATTCGTCTCTCAGCTTTCTGTTCCACCCAGGTGCAAGAAATCCTGACTACATGCTGCTCCTTCTATAAAGTCACCTGTCACTGTGCTTCCGTACCCTGCTGGACTAGATCTACTCAAACTGTGAGCCAAAAGCAACTTCCTGCCATGAGTTGCTTCCTGCTAATATAGCTTTGCTGTACCCTATATATGACTACGCAGTCTGTCGACGGCAAACAGGTGGGCACATGGAGCTGAAGCCAAGTTCTCTTTCTGCCAGAAGCAAGATTTCATCTAACTAGCAGGATAGGCAGGGTCACACATGGCAGACATGTGTGCCATGTGTGACCCTGCCTATTTGGTCAGCCAGTCCGTGAGTTCAGAAGGCGAGTATTCAGATGCCCAATAGAAGCCTGCTTTCTAACTGGGACCACACCAGCTCTCAGAGTTGATGCTTCTCTGTGGAAATCCAGATGAGGGAAACACTGGGACACAGCTGCCTTGGAAGGAGCCACTGCCTTGATGAGCATCTGTGGTGAGACGCTGGAAACCAGCAGACATATTGGATTGCGGCTGCCTTTGCCCACGGCTATATTACCTAGCATTCAACCCAGTTCTCTATTTCCTGCTCCTTCAATTGCGGCTACGTCCCCATCCCTAAGCAGCAGTGCAGATGAAACTGAAGAAGCCCGGTTAGAGAATGTAAGTGAAGTAGGGAAGCCGGCCATGTAACTCTGGAGCCAGTCGGCCGCATCTGGCTTTGTTTTGCTTATGCTCAGATGGACACCAGGCAGCGGTGGAGGTCCCACTTGGAGGACTTGGAGAAATACATATATTTTTAAGCCAGTGTGTGCCACTGGTTCTGCATCAGTTTCTCTTCTGACTTTCCTTATGCTTTTATTTCAAGTGGGAACGGGAACACAATGTTTCAATCCTGCCTGTCAGTAGGGAGGTGGGTTACCGTCAATGATTGATTGCTTGCTTTCATGGATGATATGGCTCCAGACAACCCCTTGAAAATCACGCTAGTAGATGGTCCTCCCATGCCTGGGAAAAGCAGCAAGATTCTGGCCATGAGGAGAAGGCTGTGACCAAATCCAGAGTCAAGACAGAAAGCCAGGAATAAGATGACCCCAAGGTATATAGGCATAATGGTTAGTCACAAGCAGGCAGGCACGCCAACATTCGGAGCTATCAAGCAACCGTCTGAAAACATTCCCATTGATTCTAAATGTTTTCTAAACAGAGGCAGATGAAGAGGAAAATGAAGAGACAAAGGAATAGCGAGGTGTGCCTAGTTCCCAGACATCAGCCATTACCAGGAAATCAATATTCAGTGTGGTACCCTGACAATGAGTCTTTCTGTTCTTTGCTGTGCTTTCCTGATTTTTCTACAATAAATGAATGGCTTCTGATAATCAAGAAGAAGTGTCTCTGTTTACTAAATGGCCTGGCTTCCTAACTTCTGGTAATTGAAAGTTACCAATGGATTTAGAGAGGAAAAAAATATAATTACTCACTGGGGTTTCAGAAAATAAGAATTGAGATTTTGGAGGGTGGTGGGTTTATCTAATTCCATCCGGTTCTTGAGTTCTAAAGGAAACATTTGGGTAAAGAAAGGCAAGCAGCAAGAGATGCCTAAAGGAACTGAAACTCCATCATTTAGCTCTATGTATGTGTATTTGCCTGCTTGCCTGGATGGACCACATAGATGTGGAAGTGGCTGAAGAGGCCAGAAGAAGGAGTGGAACCCCTGGAGTAGACTTATAGGAGGTCATGAGCTGTATCATGAGGGGCTGCTTGTTGGGGTTTCTGTCTGCCCAGTTCCCACAGCCGTTTAGCCCCAAAGAATCACCCAGAAGTCTCCATAAGATTATAAACTGATTGGCCCATTAGCTCAGGCTTTTTATTAACTCTTGTAACTTATATTAGCCCATTGTTCTTATCTATGTTAGCCACATGCCTCAATACCTTTTTCAGTGGGGCAGATCACATCCTGCTTCCTCAGTGATCTGGGCAGGAGTGGCAGAGGGAGCTTCCTGAATACTGGAGCTTCCCAGAATATTCCTGTTCTCTTTACTCCACCTCTACTTCCTGTCTGGTTTTCCTGCCTATACTTGCTGCCTGGCCAATCAGCATTTATTTAAAACATGATTGACAGAATACAGACAATTATCCCACACCAATGAGCCACCTTTCATGGGTTCTGGGACTTGAACTTGGGTCCTCTGCATGAACAGTAAGGGCTCTTAGCCGCTGGATCATCTCTCCAGCCCCCTCACATCGAATTTTTCATAAACTACCTTTTCCCTCTCCTCCCTATATATAAACACCAAAATATACTCTGAAAGACAATTTTGCAAGTTTTATAAGTGATGAAATTTGATAATCTATATTATGACAAAACTTTGTGTTTGTTTTTGTTTGCTTCATTTTTTTCTTTCATTTTAGTTTGCTTTGAAATTGTGTTTGTTTGTTGTTGTTTGGTTTTGGCTTCAGTTTTTTGTTATTGGTAGTGGTGGGTGACTGTTTTTTTTTTTTTGTGTAGGGAATTGAACCAAGGCCAGGGTCTCCCTCAGCCTAGGTAAGGGCTCTACTGCTAAACTGTCTCCCCAGTCCTTTATTTATTTTGAAATGTTTCCCAAAGTGGCACAGGCTGGCCTTGAATTTGCTGTGTAACCAAAGTTGACTTTAAACTCCTGGTCTTCCTATCTTCGTTTCCTAAACACTGGGACTGCAGATACTCCCTCAGAGACTAGAGGGTAGGAACCCCTGGAACTGGAATTACAGGTAGTTACAAGCAATCCAGTATAATTTCTAGAATTTGAACTTGAGTCCTCTGCAAGAACAGAAAGTGTCTCAACCCCTAAGCTATCTCTCTGCCTATAAGATCCATTTTTAATGTTAATCTGTGTCTTTCTAAATATTCTGTAGACAAAACCATGAGACGAATAATGAAGCATGACGTTTTGCCATTAACCACGAAGGCTTTGAGCAAATTAAGTTAGAGAAAACAAAGCTCGGGCCAGACCCAGAAGCTCTACGCCAAGAAACTTCAACTTGCCAAAAACTAAGGACTTGGCCATTTTTTATATAGCACTGAAGAAAAATTATCATAGCTGTCAAATGAACACAGTTTTGTTATTACATCTCAAGAAAAGGCATAACCAGAGAACCAGAATTATTTCCAGTATAGATGTGAGAGGTGAGATAGAACCTTCTGGAGCGCTTTCCCTTTCTTTAAGACCTCCTAAATCCATCTGAACGTGCACCCTGCTTGGACTCAGGCTATGTTCTCTGAGATCTTTCGCAGATGTAAGTTAGGTTTGGAAGTCCAGCTCAGAAACCCATTATGCAGTTTACGGAATACTAGACAGTTTCCCACAGCGTTACATTCATCCACTCTTGGGGCCTCCGGTCAGTGCTGCCAACATCTGTTCCAGTGAATGGCCACCTTACTCAGCACACATCAACCCTAACTCAGTCTGTGCAGGAGAATGTCATCAAGGTCAGAGACTACCTAGGAGCAGAAGAATTCAGCTAGCCTCAAAAGACAGCTAAGACCTGATCAATGGCCCTATACCACCATGAATTAACTGCTCTTACTGTGCCTAAAAGTGAAACCATTGATACTTACAGAAAATACTAGCTTGCTACTGACTAACAAGGCTCATCACTCCATACTCGCTGCCATGCTTCTAAGGCACCATACTTCCTAAGCAAGTGAAGTAGGGCAAAAGAGGAGGAAGTCTGATCACGGGACTAGAACACTCAAAGATGCAGAGGTCCTAAGAAATCTCATTTGAAATAACAGCAATCCCTGTGTGGGGAACACAGCGTGAAGTCAGTGTCTATTGTTATGAAGAGACATTATGACCAGAGCAACTCTTCCAAAGGAAAGCATCTAACGGCAGCTGGCTTATGGTTTCAGAAGGGTTAGTCCGTTGTCATGTGAAGGGAAGCATAGCAGCACATAAGCAGACACAATGCTGGAGAAGGAGCTGAGAGTTCTACATCTGGATCCACGGCAACGGGAAGAAAGAGAGAGAGCCTCTGGGCCTGGATTGTGCTACTAAAACTTGAAAGCCCACCCCCAGTGATACACTTCCTCCAACAAGGCCACACCTCCTAATCCTGTCAAGTAGTGCCACTCCCTGGTGACCTTCATGCAAATCTATGAGCCTGTGCTGGGGGGGGGATTTTCATAGTCAAACCAGCACAAGATCCATCAGAAAAGAACTGCAGCTCCCATCTTACAGATGAGAAATGTCAAGGAAAGAGGAGATCATTTCCCTAGGTCTCTCAAATAGAAAACGATGGAGTTGAGTTTCCAAGCTCAGTATCATCCCTGCTCTTTCAACCTCTGTAGAAATCCATCCAAGTACTAACCAAAGGGAGTTTGGACTGAAAGTCTTCGCAACCACTGCTTTTACCAGCAACCATACTTCAGCCTTCATAACCTTCCTTACCGACTCCACTTTCTGAGCTCTTGAATCCCAACAGGCAACTTAAAATAAGAAAAATGTTCACTTTCTCTGTCAGTTCAATCAGATTTAGAATCAGCTAGGACACACCTCTGGGTGTAAGCAAAGGCCTTTCCGGAGAGCGTTCATTGAGGGAGGAAGGTCCAGCAGTGTCATTTATGGGCTGCATACCAGAGTGAATAAAAGAAGGAAATGGAAAAAGGCTAAGGAACAGTGGGATTCCTCTCTCTCTCTCTCTCTCTCTCTCTCTCTCTCTCTCTCTCTCCTCTCTCCCTGATCATGATCATCATGTCACCTTGACCTTGTTCCATGCTTTCCCCTCAACAATGGGTTGCATCCCCCTCAAACCATGAGCCCAGGTTAATCCTTTTTTTCTTACGTTGCTTTTGTTGGGTAGTCTGCCACAGCAGTGAGGAAAGGCATGAATACAGAAGACCCATAAAGTTCAGACCAGGCCACCACAAGCTCATATCAAGCCAACTAGCACTTGACTGTGACAGGGGCTTAGAACTCTGTTGTTTGTTCTCATCCACCACCACGCCACCTCCACCCCCAAGTCCTGTCCCCAGTGTGACATCACAGAATCTTTACCTTGCCTTAAGATCCCCACGCTGGGCCAAGGCCCATCTTCTTCACCAGGTTAACTGGAGACCATCTAGCATAATCTTCACCTTGAGGCCCCTTCACCCACATGAACTCCCTCTTCTTATTTAGCTTTCCACCTTCCCTATTCTAGAACATTCTTCTCCATGGCTCTTTCTGAGACAACCCTGGTGCTCCCTTCCTCCTCTGGAGCCTTCCTTATTTGCGTCTCGCATTTGCCTCTCGAGATCCACCGCCAAGTATTTCTCATCTCCCCCTGAATCTTCTTTTTAATATTTTAAATTATACAAACAACAGTGTGGATTATCTCTCTTCATGCACACATCCTGTCTGCTCACCCGCATTGGGTGTCCTCCAAGGTTCTGTCCTTGCCCATCTGCTCATCTCACTTTCTAATGACTCCCTTGGATAGATTTCTCCCACTTGCACAACAGCGTGGATGCTTTCACAGTCTTGTCCAAGCCCTGTTCAGGGGCCACTGGCCTAACGGCTCTTTTCCTTTCTCTTAATCACTCCAGATGCCCACTATTTTCCCAAGGCCACCTCCAAGTCCAAGGAAGCCTTCTTCAAAGTACACAGCTCAATAATTATCTATTCATTTTCTAAGTTTCTTTAAATCAAAGTTGTTACTTGTATGTGTACGTGTGTGTGTGCGTGCGTGCGTGCGTGCATGTAAGCATTCATATGTGACAATATTTACATAAAAGTCAGAAGACAATTTTCAGGAGTTGTCCACTATGTGGGTCCCAGGGATGGAACTCAGGTCCTCAGGCTTAATGGGAAATGCCTTTACCCATGGAGCATCTCCCTAGCCCTGAGTTTCTGTAACATTCATGTCTATACAAACAGTTTAATGCCTTTATATATTCTTGTCTTGATATCTGTGAGCATTCACATCTCCTGTTTCTCTAAATATAGTGCCCTTCCTCGGGGCAACAACAAAATCTTCATATGTATGTTTCTCTAGCACAGTGCAGGGTATTCTGAATGTTTTTGTAATGTGCTTGCAGTCTGTGCTTTAAGAGTTAAAGCGTTGGGGATGGAGAGATGGCTCAGAAGTTAAGAGTGCTCAAGGCTCATCCAGAAGACTGAGTTTGGTTCTCAGCACCAAAATCAGGCATCTAACTACTGCCAGGGTATCCAGTGGTTTCTTCTGGCATCCGCAGACACCAACACAAATGGCATACTAACACACGATCAATCAGTTAATTAGATTTTATGATAATAATAATAAATCCTGAAAAAAATAAGAGTTAATGTAATTCAGGATTTTGGTTTCAAATGTGGCACAGCAAACAATGATCGTAGTTGAAAAAAAAAAAAACAAAAAACAAAAAAAAAAAAAAAAAAAAAAAAAACAAAAAGAAAAGACCAGACCCAAATCCTTGGAGGAACAGGTTTTGTACACTTAAGAATCTCCCTTCACAGGTCACCAAGTTTGAAGACAGTGTAGACAGCCCCTGGCCTCACAGGGTTGTTTCAGTTATTAAAGAGCCAAAACGGCACCTTGAAAGAGGCCGTCCGGACCCTTCTTCAGCCCTCGCTTTGCTAAGTGCAAAGTCCCATGTGGCCAAGCACAGAAGACTCGATGAAAGCTAGTCTGGCCAGCCTCCTTTCAAATCAGCGCCTTTAACTGCCACTGGCATTTAACACCGCTCACACCTGTGTTCTCTCGCCAAGAACACAGGCCAGCTCAGCACCTTCTGAACCCCAAGTGGCTGGAATCCAAGGCAAACGTGAAAGAACAGGTGAATCACCACGTGAGAACCCAGCAGCTGCCATTGTAATCCAGGGAGCTCCCCCATAACGCAGGGCAGGGAAGAACTTGCAGTGAGTTGGATTGAGGGCTGGTTCAACCTGCAGGCTTGGGAGGTCAGGTCTTCTTCTTAAATTCTTCTCTTGCCAATTGCTCTCCTGGATTGGAGAGCCAGGCTTCCTGTTAGAAATAAGGGTATCCCAGTCTGCACCACACACCCATCAAGACATAGCCTCCGTGGAGACAACACCAGAAATCCAACAACCTAATCCTACTACTCAGGAGGCTGAGACAGCCTGGTCTGTGTTGTGACTATCTGACCAGCCTGGGCTACATAGCGCTTAGTCACTCAGAAGCAAAAAACAAACAAACAAAAGAAAACCGAAAGGGCCAACCACCCACACTCTCAGATCCTTTCCTTGTGAATTAAGCTCGTAGGAGCAGAGAGTCACTTGGGGTGCTATTGAGTGCCCAGGGCAGTTTCAATATCATCATTTCAAAAGACACGATGATATTGAGGAAATCTAAGGAAAAAAAATCCAAGGTAAAGAGGACAGGCCACAGATTCAGCGTCAGGTTGTGTTTCTTAGGTCCACCGACAGCAATCTAGAGAGAAGAAGAGACCTTAATTCTTCAAAAGTGGGGATTGGTCCTTGCCAGTCTGGCTGTCTCTCACATGGTGATAGAGTATTCCTTATCCAGAACACTTTGCCCGGGGCCATTCTTAGTCCTGAGAGTTTAGAACTTCAGCTTGCTCATTCATTCGACAAACATGGATGAAGCATTTAGATGCTGGGTGTCACTGTGAGTTCTGAGATCTAGAAACCCCTGAAGTGGGAGAAGTCTCTGCCCTTCAGCTGCTTCTGTTTTACCAAAAGGAAAGAGCCAATTAATGAGTGACCAGGCAGATAGACTATCCATGCTGCTGTAATTTGATCTTGAGTGTCCCCTAAAGGGCCCTAAGTACAGGCTTGGTCCCTAGCCCTAGTGTTACTGGGAGGCTATGGGACATTTAGAAGGCAGGACCAAGTTGTAAGATCAGTCACTGGGGGCATGCCACCGAAGGAACCACTGAGGCTTCTGCCCCTCTTCTCTCTTCTCTCGCCAACTGCAAGAAGGTAAAAATTTTCCTCTGCCATATTCTTCCACCATGCTATCCAGCCTGGTCACCGTCCCAAAACCAACAAAACCAAGTGACCACGAACTGAAAACTATGGCCCCAAATAAACCTTCCCTCTTTGTAAGTTCATTGTCTTAAGTGTTTTATTTTGTTCTATTGTGACAGAAAGCTTGCTAACATAGATGGTGATAGGAACTATGGAGGAAACAGACAAAATTAAGAAGATGAAAGAAGTGGGTTGATGAAGGGTTTTCAGGGAGAACCTCACAAAAGAGATAATACTGCAGGGTGCTCTAAACAGAGGCCTGCAAAATTGTGGAGCAGTCTTTGAAGGAGAAGGAGCAGAAATATCGAAAGCTATAAGCAGGGAGAGGGATTGACATATTTGCCAAATAGCCCAGAAGGGTAGAAGAGTGTGGGAGAGGGAGAGAGGAGAGAGGGCGTTTCCAGGAGAGGCAGGAAGCCACATTGCAAGTAGCCTAGAAAACATTTTCCTGGATGAGGCCTATCAGTCAAGAACCCCATCAGGAGATAGAAACACACCAGGTATTTCAACAAGGTAATTTAATGTAATAATAATAATAAGTCATCTCCACCCTGGTAACTGAAAATATAGAAATAGGAATCCAAGATGCCTTTGAAGTCACCATGGTGGGAAACTGCCTTCATCCTTAGGGGTGGTGAAACAAGAAGAAAGTATTAGATTATCAAAGTTAGATGCTCATGAGAGAATCCCACAGTGTCAGAGCCCAGACCTCAGAGAGGACAGAGGTCCCACTGTCACTGAAGAAGTGCCATGAGGCTACTTCTACAGTGAGCGGAAGTTTCCAAAGAGAACTGAATTAATTGCCACCATGGTGGTGAGATGGTTAGGTTAGGATCCTGTTCACGGGAGCCAAAAGCCAATAGGAAGTCCACACAGAACAGCACAGGAAGGAGCAAGACCCAACTTTCCTCCTCCTAGCAGGCTTGCTGCTGAGCCAACACTGTTAGAGTCTGTTAGCACAGGAGACATGGGGGGTTAGGTTTTCAGTATCCTAGCTCCAGCCTAGAAACCTCGGTTCAGAGCTGAGAGGCAGTAACTTCATAACTGACATTACAGGAACAAGACAAGAAGGCCCCAGAAGATTTTTACACAAGAGCATAATAACGGCTGACTCTTTCTTGACAGCTGTGAGAAGGGCAAGAGGCGGTAGAGTTTCTGGATTATAGGAATCCTGATGATAATTGGCTTGTAGGCTGAGAAAAATAAAAGAAGGGTCAAAGGTTACTCCCACACTTTAGCCTGAGTAAGGGAATGTGATGGAGAAGCATGCTTAAGAAAGAACAGAGCGACCAGGAAAGTTCTAATTGATGGGGAGCAATTCAAGTAGACACCCAACAGTCTAGATCAGAACGCTGTGGACTTGAGACCCGCCCAACCATACAGAGGCAGGATTGGATGAGGTCACCAGCATTGTGTCAACACAGCCCAGCGTGTGAACCAGCTAGGAATAATATCTGGCGTTGAAAGGATGTGGATTTGAATTTCAGATTTAGTTCTGCCATTGCTGTGATTTGCATGCGAAATGCTCCCCCACAGGCTCATGTGCTTGAACTCTTGACTTCCAGCTGGGGGCGCCATTGTGAAGCCTTCAGAAGATGGAGCCTTGCTTAGGAAGTGTGCTATGAAGAGCAGGCCTTAGGTTTTAAAGCACACAGCTCCATTTCCTCCCGTTCTCACTCTGCTCCCTCAAGCTCCCTACCATGCCTTCCCCATCACCAAGGAATGTATCCCAGATCCCCTTGGGAGAAGTCAGCAGCACGCAAAGCCTTTCTCCCAGGAGCTATTTTGGTCAAAATGACTATGCTGAACCTATGTGAGGACAGAGTGCAATCATGGAAGGTAATCTCTTACATCAGTGACTGCCGTGAACTTTTAGAAACAGAAACCTCTGCCATTCTCCTGCAGTTATTAGGAAACCTTAACCCAAGCCTAGAAACCAGAGTCCAGACTCCAAAGGGCCAAAGAAGACTAAGTTGCATGAAACTGCCAGTTTGCCCACTGCCAATGCAGCTCTGGTGTCTTACACAAAAGCCGCTTGTAAGCCCTGTCTCTGATCCTGTGTCGCGCTCCATCTCTCATGGCATACAGCTGTTTCCTCTAAAGTGAGACATTCCTTCATGCAGAGAGGAAGGAGTCTCACAAGACTCGGGTTCACAAGGCCATCTTCTCAAGGTTACAAAGCACTAAGTAGTTGTTGGGCCAAGGGGACTTTTCAGAGGACTTGCAGGCAAGTTAGACAGAGATCTCTGTTCCAGGAATATAGCTTTTGTAAACCTTTCCCCATGCTGCCAAGGGCTTTTCAATAATGCCTGTAGTCAGCCATGCTCCCGAAGTTAACCCTTTTCTCAGATTCACTGGCTCACCGAGTTAGACATGAGTGGCATCATTTCTTTGGTCTGCCTTAGGTGTCCCATATGAAGTGTTAATTCACATCGACCCTGAAAATCTCACACAACATTTCAACATACTTATTTTAAGTACTCAAGTACATTCCATTGGGACAACTGTAGATCTGTACCTGCAGCAATCAACACACACACACACACACACACTCACACACACACACTCACACACACACAGCTCCCAAGCAGGAAAGTAGCGCAAGGTCAAGGCTGTCCTCTTTGGTAAGCCAAATGAGCTCAAGGAAAGCGAAGCTGTAGTGAACATTGCACGATGTGAAGAACTGAGACTCTAATTTACCATTGACTAGGAGACTCCAGACAGCAAGCAGCACAGAAGGAAGTGGGGGGGGGAGAAAGGAAGGAGGAAGGAAGGCAAGCAACAAGCAAATTCTAAGAAGACACTATCAATGTTAGGTCTCAAACCTAGGACAAGTCTCACTCAGTACCTGTGGTCCTTCCCAGTCTTCTTCATCCAGCCTCCCTCCCTAAATCTCTTCCTCCCAGGTGCTGGATTCGGTTTCCTTTTTCCCAGCTTCAGACCCCTATACAACTCAGTCCTTGTGGCTACTCCAGTCTCTTGGCCCAGGCTGCCTCTCTTGGTCAACGACTCCTCTCTTGCTCTCCCTCCTCCTCTCTCCTCTCATGATCTGGTTTAGTCGCTGGCCATGATCAGCCTAGACTCTCCCCTCTGCCTACTTTTCCCAATTATATCTACAATAAAAATCTTCTCCATACTTTAGTAGCCGTCATGTCCTCCTCCCTTTATTTGATTTGTTTTGTTCACTCAGCAAATCCTTTAAAATACCAAAACTGAATCTTCACGCAAGCCCAAGAGAGCAACGGAAACCTTGCCTGGGGAGGAACTTTTAGGACACGAGGCTGCCAGTCACATGTATACTGGGTAAGCTCTGGATGAGTCAAAAATAAACACTGTACTATGATGGCTCTGGGCCTCAAGTTCAGGGCCACTCCCTCCAAGCTAGCCTGGGAACCATGTCCCTCCTCTGTTGAGAGCTGGCCTCGTATTCTTCACACAGCAAAGCCTTTCCTTCCAAGAGCCCAACTCCATGGTTATGTAAGGTTCTCTCCTATTCCTGGGCCAAGAACAGAGTCAGCTGCCTGTGTGGATAGGTCAGTTCAGGAAACCAAACCACTCGGCCCAGGAAATGCAGCAACTGAGAGAGGCTGATGAACCTGCTGGGAGCTGGCTGTCCTCAAGGGCAGCCGGCACTCCGCCTTCTGACCTCGAGTGTGAAACGCAAGCTTCTCTGTAGGTCAGTGTGAAGGACCTTTCGATGAAATCTCTCCATGACCACCTAGGTGGAGATCAAAACTGTTCACTTGGCTCTTCGGACAACCTTCTCCCACCCACGTGTCCAGCGCTCTCACGGTATCAAAAACCTCGCTGTCCAAAGATTCCATTCCAAACAGCTGTTCCGCTGTGCTAAGAGGGAACCTTCTAGAACAGCTGTTCCCAGGCTGGCTGAGTTAATGCCTCTGGAGATGGGCCCAGGGAATTGAGAGTGTTTTTTAAGTTCTTCAAGTGTTTGGGCTGTGTGTTTTTGAACTTACCACTGCAGAGTCTCTGCTCTCTCTGGGAGAATAAAGCTATCACTGAGCTGGGCTTTGTAAGGATCCAGCAGACACGGTGATCATTACCAAGTCTATCTCTTTTTCCCTCTCTCCCGATCCCTGACAACAGTGAACAGGATAGACCACATCTCTAACCTTGATCTCTTCACCTCAGAAGAATTGATGCTGCATTGCACCTGACATACCTCTGTCAGTATCTGAACCAAAGTCCAGCCCCAAAGAAAAGGGTAACAAAGTCAGGAGGCTTGAAAGGCTCGTGAAAGACTCCATGCCTTTTGGAAAGGACCTCGACACAAAAACGGGTCAGGGAGAGACAGAGAATGCCTTCCCACTCGGGAAAAAGCCCCTGTCTGGTAGAATGCCTTAATTTTGTTCTGTAAGCCTTCTTCTGTGGGCTGAGGAGATGGTTCAGGACAGTGCTTGCCTTTCGAGCACTCATATTTGAGTTTGATCCCGAGAAACCATGTTTGGGAAGATGGCAATACCAAGCATGTACAATCCAAGTGCTGGCTAGGTGGAGATAGGAAGATTCCTAGAGCCTAATCTGACTGGTAAGTCCCAGGCCAGTGAGAGACCCTGGACTGCTCCTGAGGAATGACCATCAAGTGTGCACACATGGGTACCTGCATATACACAGACTCAACTTCTGGCTTGCTCAGTTCTGAATAGCCTCATGACCCCAGCAACACCTTGTTCAAAATTAGCAAACGGCCACTGAAAGTAGAAGACCCTTCTTCTTGCCTAGCCCAGATCCCATCCCTAGGACAGAGAGGGAGAGGGAAAGAAAGAGAGACCTAGCAAGCATCCTTTCTTTCTCTGTGCCTCAGTTTCCCTACCTGTCACACAAAGAGCAAGTGTGGACATGGGAACTCCATTCAGACAAAGTTGAGTGGCGCTTCAGACATCCCATTTTCAACAATTCCGTTTCCCTCAGCCCTTGCTCACCCTCAGCCCCTCCCCCCCTTTTTTATTCATTCCTGAAAGCTTCTATTATCAATCACTGCATGAGGTAAATTTCCAAATCAGCAGTCAGGGTTTTTAAGCCGCATGACTCCTATTATAGGCAAAAGGAAGCAGGTGACCAACACCAATGTAATCTCAAAACTCCACGCTGAGGCTGCCGTCCCTTCCTCCAGTTCATTCCCTCATTTTCATGGCTTGCATCAAGGGTGGGTTTTTAACAAAGCCTTTCCTGAGGACGGGTCTACCTTCCACAGAGGGCTCAAGGGAACAAGGAAGAGAAAACAAGGAACTAAAATACGGAAAGGACACAGAATCCAGGCGCATGCTCCTTTGGCCTTTCAGAGCGGGGCCCCGGCTGGCTCGCTAAGTAGCCATTTGTCTTGAAACTGCCCGTGTCTCTCTCCCTCTCCCTCTCCCTCTCCCTTTCCCTCTCGCTTTTGCTTCCCCTTTCCTCAATCTTTGCAGTATTTCTGAGGGACATCTTACTCACTGGGTAAGCCACCCCCCTTCCAATGTCCCTGGCTGTGATCTCCAGCATCTTTCTGTCCCCAGTAGAGGTGCCTAACCTGCCTCTTGATCTCCAGCATCTTTCTGTCCCCAGTGGAGGTGCCCAACCTGCCTCTGGCCTCCAGATTTTGCATGTCACACAGTGGTTGAATTTTTCACTGTGCCTTCATCCAAGACACTATGGCACTGTTTGAGAGCCTGGCAAGGGCCTGGAGATTAAAGGAACACGCAAGAGACGTGGGTCATTCGTGAGGAGAGAATGCCAAATGCCGTTTATTCAAGCTTGGGAAAAACCTTATATACCTAGCTGCTGCACAGTGGAAATCCCCCCAGACAGGTGGAAAATTACCCATGATGGAGTAAACAACGACCCTATAGCTAACCACCAGCAGGGAAAAGGAAACACAGGAACAAACAGGATTTTTTGCAGAGATGTTTTGCCAGAAACAACAAGCTATCCTCAATATGAGCTCCGGGAGGGGTAGACCTGTGGGCCCTACACTTCTCTTCACCCCGAGGTTTCAACAGCAGGCTGAGGACCCTGCACCTCCTAAGCACAGACCTGAGCACTTCTCTTCTCCTGCCCTTTGGAGCAGAGAGACTTGTCTTATTGAGACCGTGTCCCCATGTTCACAGCCTCTGCCATAGTCGACACTCACTGATGTCCTTCCAGCACACCCTCCACACTATTCTGTCCCCTGCCTACTGTCCCATCATGTTTTATCTGTCACCAGAGATAATCCCTGTAGAAGAAACAGATGCCCAAGCCCAAGATCCTCAACTTGGACCTCCAAGATGGGAAACAAACTGCGGGGGATAGTGCAGGCTGCAAGAAGAGCCACCTGAACCTCCTAAGATCTCATAAGAGAGAACTTGCTTTGACTCCCATACCCCACAGCTGAGCAGCCATCCCACTTCTGAGGCAGCAATGTGGAAAGCAGGGGCAGAGTGGGGAAGGCTGGGGTTGGAGGGGCGGTCCTACAGAGCTCTCCCATATTCAAGTTGAAAAGAGAGATGGTCGTGACGAAAGACCTCAGTTTTGTACAAGGTCCTAGGAAGAGTATCCTGGTTCCCATGTAGACATTCTCCACACAATAAATAAAGACAGGGTGGGCTTGTCACTGGAAAATAGAGGGGGAGAAAATGAGTCAATGAAGCATAGGACAAGGCAAAGAAAGCCTCGGAAACTAGCGAGGGCAACCCTTTCCTTCTGTGTAGTAATACCACTGAACAAAGCCGCGACATAAGACAGTCTTTTGTCTCCTGTCACAAGGAGTTCATGTATTGAAAAGACTAGAAACCATCCTCTTCTTATCCAGCTGACATTTCCTACTTGAGTTGATAGCCCATATCCCGTGGTCCGGGCAGCAGTGGACTTGAGAATTTAAAATGCTGGTAGGCGTGTCTAGAGGACTGTGGGCTGGCTTTTCACGTCATTCTAGCTCTGCAACATGAGAACCTTGGGGCCGGACATCGTCAGGATAAAGCCATGCTATGATGGCGAATCCTATCAATGGGATTGAATGAACAAACTCCTAAAGCATTAATGAGGCATGTCTCTAGGCGAGGTGGTGAGGGTATTTCTTGGGAGGAGAAGCTGTTGAGATGTGGGTGTGGCTAGAATGGATGGAATGAAAGACGAAAAGTAGAAAGGCTGCTGAGCACCAGCAGCCACCTCTCCCTTTGTTTTGGTCCACTGAGATGTGAGGGGTCTCGACCACCTATCTCTGCTCCCATAGAGCTACCCACAGTCATGCCTTCCTCACAGCTGTGAGTTTTATGCCATGAAACAGTGAGCCAGGATAAATCCGTTCTCTCTGAAGTTGCTTCGGTCAGGTATTTCGTGCCAGGCTTTCCTGGTACCAAGACAGGAGCGGGCAGGAGGAAGAGAAGAGCATACGAACATGGCCAGGACTTGTCTTCTAAAGCATCAGGAGCAGCGAGGAGGGTTGGGTTATTGGAGGGGTGGAGGAGGGTCATAACTCTAAATCGCCAAGACCGAAGGACAATGGGTAGCCCTTGGTGACCCAGGCTGCGAAGTGCACACCTGCCATAGGAATGAGGCAGGCAGTCTTGTGTAACACTACAGAGGAAGCCTCCCCCACCTCCCCCACTCCTCAGCATATCACCAGACCATGTTTTTATTGTTGCCCGTTGAGTGTTTTGTTTGTTTGTTTTGTTGCTTTTTGCTGATTTATGGAAGAATCAGATGGCGTTCAAGGCAGAAACCAACAGAACCGTCAGTGACATTGGCTTTGCAGTTCATAGAATTGCTTAGAAAAAAGATGGCCCATGACGTCCTGAAAGTCTCCTCACCTGAAAGCTGTGGTTTCTCTGCTCACTGGCAGCAGCACACAAGCCAATGGGGACCGATCAGCCAGCCTCTCCAGCCCTGTCATTTGACACTTCAATTTCCGATAGATGCAGACATGTTTTCCCAGCAAGGCAGAGACACTTAAAAACAAAACAACAACAACAACAACAACAAAAAACCCTTAACGTTTCCCACTTCCGCTTCTGCTTACCTTCCACCTCTAAAATCAGAACTAACATCGGTAGTAAAGTTAGCACTGTAAGCTTGAAATGAAAACCAACAGTCACAGACCTGAATTCCAGTCAGTGAATACTAATTAGCAACTTGACAAGAATTGTCACCTAGGAGATAAGCCTTTGGGCACACCTGTGAGGTGTCAACCGCTTATCTCCATCAGGTTAACTGAGGTGGGAAGAGGGTGGCAACATTCCCTGGGCTTGGGTCCTGGGCTGCCTGAAAAGGTTGGCTGAAGTCCCAGAATGCATTGCTCTCTGGTTGTGGATGCAATGTGACCTCAAGTGACCTCAAGTTCCTGCTGTCAGAACTTCTCACCACAATGGACTGGACCCTAGAACTGTGTGCCCGAGAAGTGTCTCCTTCTTCAGGTTGCTTTACTCGGGGTATTTTATCAGAGCCACAGGAGAAAGAAGAAAGACACCAATTCTCTTACTTCCCAATGCTGTGACCCAGGCCAGTTCCCAGGACTCTACACTCCAGTTTCCTTGTCTGTCAAATAGAAGTTGCTGTGAGAAACAATATAAGAACGGAAACACATAGGTGCCACAATGACTGTAGTCACGCCCATGACAATAGGAAATAAGGATTCAGCTGACTGACCAAGTAATATGAAGAGTACATTTCTCCTCACTTGAACGGTTGCCGTCTCTTGAATATGATTATTAGCAGACAACCTATCTTTAGTTTTATGCAAAAATGTTCTGCTCCGATTACACCGAAAGCTCTAGGAAACAACCGTGTTTCACCTGACAACACCATCCTCCCAATATCAATGAGAAATAAAACCTGCACTTTGTATATCTGAAAAAGAAATGATTACAATAAGTTAGCATGATGCTGACAGCAAAGAAGGTCAACGTTCAAGCTTACACCAAAGTTTTGCTTTCTTGCTTTGACCGGTGTAAAGATGGCGGCAGGGACAGGGGCCGTTGTTTCTGGACTCCGCTCTGCTTTAGACACACTTCTAAAGCAGCTGGAACCCCTTTCCTGCAATGCGTGCTCACTAAAATGTGGTGTCAGGATGGAAGACGGAGCGTGAGACCTACATCATAGCCCTTTTGTACACCTACAATCACACGGTAAGCCGGGATGAATGCGTGAGTGGGTCCATCTCACGGACCAGCAGGCGAAGATGGCTCAGCAGTAAAGGTGCTGACACCTGTCCTGAGGACTGAGTAATCTCAGAGAGACGTTTGTTTTCTATGATGGGATGGGAGAAAACCTGAGAGAATGGATCTGGAGATAGGGTGTTCCTTCAGTGAAGCGGAGATGTCTTTCAAGTCTGTGGTCCTAGAGTCCTGACTCTGGTGGCTCATGTCCTTCAGGTGGATAGTAATACTAGCTCAGCCCTGACAACAGAGCAGAAATACTTAACAGGACTTCAAGAAGCCCCTGCGTATTCATGGCAAGAGCTGCCTCCAGCATCAGAATCTAAAGCTGAGCCCACACCACACACCAAAGTTCCAAGAACCCTTTTTCTCTTGCTTTTACTGTATAAGCCTTCTAATCTAATCACTGCCCCTCCCCCCTTATTTTGTTCTTTTTAGTTTTGCCATCTGTTCTGTAAATATTCCCACACTTAGACCAGAAACCCCAGAGGAAATCTTGAGGTGCTACACCGGACAGGTGCGAGGCCTGCCAATACCTAAAAATCAATAAATCTCTCGCCCTCCACCTTCCCAGAAATTAAGGAGAAAAAAAAATCATTATCTTCATAAAAAAAAAAATGGCTCCTTTCCTCACAGGTGTCTCCATATATCCGACACGAACTGCCTTGATTTTACTCCATCCTGTCTCAATGGCTCGGAGCACTCCCCAACATGGATATGTATATATGGGGTCCTAACTCTTGCCCCTGGATTCAATCCAGACCTCAGGCCTCGTCTCACGTTGTTAAAAGGCTGACCAAGAGGAAACTCACAGGAAAAAGAACTGTCAACACTAGGGCAGCTCCTCAAAAACTAAGTAAATGTGAGTAAATAGTGTTAGCACAATCTTTAAGTGTGCACCCAACAGCGGTGAAAGGGGGGCTGGAAGACCTACTCACACATCCATATGCACAGCAGCTCACTTCACAACAGTCAGGAGGCAGAAACAGCCCAAGTGTCCACCAGAGCCTGAGTGTATAAATCAGATGCAGATATACAAGCAGCAGAATTTTATTCTGCCTTAAAAGATTCTTTGGGTTTTTTTTTCCTTTTGTTATATTTGGGTTTTGGTTTTTTGTTTGTTTGTTTTTTACTTTGCTTCATTTTGTTTGTTAGTAGTGGTGGTGGCTGTTTTGTTTTGTTTTTTAATTTTGTTGGGGTGTATTGGAGAGTTGACACCGCGTCTTGACCATATCTCAGGCTAGCCTGGAACCCACTAGGAAGTCCAGCCTAACCTAGAGCTTGCATCTCTCCTGCCTCAGCCTTCCGAATGCTAGGATCACAAGTGTACACCATCACACACCATGGGCTGGGCCCTCCCGCATTGATCACTAACTGAGAAAATGACTTACAGCCGGATCTCATGGAGACATTTCCTCAACCGAGGCTCCTTCCCCTCTTATGATTTTAGCTTATGTCAATTTGTCACTCAAAACCAGCCAAGATAGTGGGTGTTTTCCTACCTCAGTGCGATCAAGACAATCCTACAAAGGCATACACAGATGCCCGTCTCCCAAGTGATTCCAGATTCTGTCAAGCGGACAGTTAATATTCATGGAGAGCATGCTCCAAGCTAGGGACCTTCTGCAGTTGGTAAGCTCTTGTGGACTTTGTATTCAGTCTGTGATAAGGGTCCATGTCTTGGAACAAAAACGGTGACAGCAATGCTCCCTAGTCTTGAAAAATCTGATGATGGCAATCACCTGATTACAAAATTCTGAACCTAAAGCCCAAAGATCAGAAGACGGCATCCCCAAAGGAACCAGACAGAGACCCAAAGCACCAGGTTAGAAGGCTTTGAGATCAGAACTCAGAATCTAAGTTGTAAAGCAGTCTGGTACCCTGGAATAGGGGGGTAGGGGTGTGTCTGTGTCAGCTGTTTCTACATGAGCCAAGAAGAGTCATGTCTGGCAGGCTGGGGTGCCAGAAAACAGACCAGAAGTCACTTCCTCCTCCCCTGTGAACACGACTTGAGAGGGAGGCAGGGGATGGAAAGATCCAGGGGCAGAATTTGGTGCCAGGAAGATGACTAAGTTCTGATGCAGGCACTGTGACTGTGTGGGACTCCTGAGACGCACAAGTTTGGAGGTGAACATGCTCTAGGCATGGGACAGGGAAGTCACGCAACCAGATGTAGCTAGGAGAGGCTATCCACACTGCCTGGTAGCTTTGGCACAGAGGGCAGGACTGGGGGGCTCCTCAACTCCTCTTTCTAGTGTTCTCTTCCTTGACAAGCAAAGTGGAATCCCTGAAGTAAAGCACGCCATGGACAAGGCCTCTCTCTCCTAGCAGATTTACAGGCCTTCTGGATGTAGCCCATGTTTGTCAGGCCAAAATGACGAGGGTGGGCTAATAGAGTCAAATTACAGCTTCCGATAATAGGGAAAGTTAAATAGACAAGCTTTCCCACCCCGAGGAGAACCAAGCAGAGGTCAGTGCTGGTGGCTTTGAACATGAATGGACCTTCCCTTCTGTTTCTTTCACATGTGGCCCGGCAACAGTAACAGGCAGATGCGACACAAAGAGAGACACACCTGATTAACCATGAATACCACAGCTGTTGCCTCCTCCCACCCATCGCCACTGCTCCTCACACCCTTGTTCTGCCTGCTTTGGCTTGGGTTTTTTTTTCCCCCTTTTCTCTCAAATAGCAAAAGGAAATTAAACCTACCATTAAGACTCAAGCTAGTGGGAGGGGGTGGGTGTCAGCGGCCAGGCCTTTGTCTCTGCGCTCACAGGCATGTAATAGGTACCTTCTCCCTGGCCTTTCATCTGGAGACGAGCACGGCCCTACTGTTCCTGTTCTCTCAGCTCAAAACCTGGAGCTGGGGCAGCCGTGGGTGGGGTAAGATGGAGGTGACTCAAGCGGAGAAGAAAAGGGTGCGCGTGAAGGTGTGTCCCTTCTCTCCACCCCGAACTCCTCTTCAATTGCTTGTCTCTGTCAGCTGGAACTCCTTGCTGCCAAAAAAGAACACCCACCTTTAAGACAAGCTGATGATCTTGAATCTACAGAGGAGGAACACTGCCCTTGCAAGGGAAGGCGCTTATTTCACCTGAATCTGAGATGGCAGGAAAAAAAAAAAAAGCAGAATTAATTGGGTAAGGTGGACTTTGGCCTCTTGAATGTAGAAAATCCGGATGTCACCTTCACTTCCCAGGCATTAGCCATTTAGTAGAGGGGGGACTTTAAGTATTGAATTGCCAAGAGTCTCTGGTGGTGTGATATAAGTGGGTGAGTTTTCCAGAACATTAGCAATTAAAGCCTTGAGTGTAAATCTAAATTTAAAAAAAAAAAAACTTTTTTGCTTGTTTGTTTTTGTTTTTGTTTAGTCTGACTTGGTTTGGGGGAGATTAGGCTCCTAAATTAATCATCTAATTTCTGAAGCCTGCATTGCTATCTCTTAAAATGTCTCTGTCTATTGACCAAAAAGATTCCTTCTGTAATTTCACAGAGAGAACGATAAAACTGCCCAGAGATCACCCGACAGGCAGAAGACCTCTGACAGAACAGAAGTAGAAACTGAGCAGCACAGCCACACAGAAATCCAAAGAATGTTCTTTATTTCCTCATATGAGTAGGAAATGGATGGAATCATTCTAGACATCTGTGGAAGCTCACAGTTTGTCATGAAGGCCCGGTCCACTGAGACGCTTTGATCTTTCATCAGGAACTCACAGAGGCCTAAGGAGAGGCCTCAGTTAGTGAAGTGTTCACCTCAGAAGCACAAGGACCTGAGTTCAAACCCTAGAACTGCGAGTTTTTAAAAAACCAGGCATGGTCACACACTTGTAATCCCAGCGCCGCGGAAAGAGAGACAGGCAGGTCCCTGGAACTTGCCAGCCAATTTGGCTTACTTGGCAAGTTCCAGGCCAATGAGAGGCCCTGTATCCAAGAGAGAGAGAGAGAGAAAGTAGGTATGACAAGAGGAACAACACTGAAGTTGCCCACTGGCTTCTACCAGCATATAAGTGCACACATGTGCACAGGCACCTGCACACAAATAGATACACAGACATAAGAAACAACAGCAAAACTCTTGGGGCTCTCATTCAACAGAGTCAGAAAGAGTAATTAATATGCTGGGAAACTTGGTGTCAGAGGCCAAAGAAGTCCAAGAGTCAGAAGGACTGGAATTAGTTCTCAAACACAAAGAAAGCCTCCTAGGGGGCTGACTTCAGGCTCTTCTGTCTTCCATTTGCTGACTAGCCATGTCTACTCTCAGAGCAAACCAGGGGTCCTGTCTCAAAGCCTTGTGAAAAGACACTGTTTCCCCTGCCAGCAACGCCATCTTCACAGCTCTGCTCCACTGCCTGCAAGTATCTCCTTGGCTTCCCAGAGACCACGGCTTCAGCCGAACCAGCCTGTCTGTTTTCAATGCTTAACTTCTCACACATGGCAAACGAGAGGCACTTTGAACACTACCATCATCTGGCTGATGCGAAAGCTGTTTTCCATTTCTGGCAACAAATACTTCTGGCTTATCATGACGGGAGGAAAGGGGCTGAAAATACACTTGCTTTTGGATTGTGTTGATAACATTTTTTCATCTTTATAGCTGAAAAAAAAACCCAGACTATTCTCTGTAGTAGTTAGCTCGATTCAGGAAATAACTAGGCTAACTAAAAGATAATTATATTCTTATTTATTACAAGGGAAAAACTCACGAAACAAGAACAAGAAGTCTAAGCTCAGCTGTGCTGCGTGGGAACCACAGAGAGAGAGGGCACCTGGGCCGTGCGCTCGTTTTTTCTCGGGGTCCCAGAAAGCCATATCCTAACTTGGTCCCACCCCTTGAAGATAATTGGTTAACAAAGCTTCCCTATGAATTCTCCTTTCGGTGTTGCAGAAAATGGCAATAGAGCTGACACGCTGTTGGCATGCCAACTAAACTGCACTCATGAAAGGAAGTAGGTTAGTGTCATCTTTTTTCCCACCAAACACAATGTCATCAATTTTTTCTACCAAACACAACGTAGTATCATAAGAGCTAGGATTGGACCAAGAGTTGAAACACTGAGGGCCCGGTACGAGGATGCACTGGAGATGGGAGGAGGAGTAGTAGATGGGTGGGAGTAGGGAGTGGGCGGTGGGGGGACATGGGTGGGTATGAGTTCGTCTTCCCTGTCAAGCAGCAGCACTGCCTTCTCCACTCCCTGCCTCGCCTGACCTAAGCTACTGTCCTTTGCCGCATGCTCGAGCCACCATAATAATCTGCCCAGTCCCCTGGGACCAAGCAACCGTGGAACCAAAGCGTCTGAAACCACCAGTCATCAGAACCCTTTCCCTCTTCGAGTTGTTCCCTGGGTGTTTCTCTCACAACAAGGCAAAAAGAGGTTAAGTACAGGAAGTGTGGCATCTTTCAAAAGGTCGCTTTGTGTCTTCAACCTGCCTCCCTCTGCCTTCATTCGTTAGGATTTTAGTAGCAAGTCCCACAAGCTGGATGGCTTAATGGATAAAGCTATTTCTTCATAGCTTTGGAAGCTACTCCAAAATGAAAGCATTGGCAAGTCATTCCTGGGATCTCTTCCTTGGCTTGTAGATGGCAATCTTTCCCCCTGAGTCTTCAAGTCATCTTGCTTGGCACAGGTCCGTGCCCTGATCTCTTTCTATAAGGATACTAGACTGGCTTAGGAATCACCCACATGACCTCATTTTAACCAGTGATATCTTTTGAGGCACCAGGCACCGGAAGTTAGTGCTTCCACATAGACTTTTTAAAGGGATATGACTTATCCATGCTACCCCCAGGGGGGCTCATTACTCAACTGAATAAACCCAGCTCCAACACACGCTGAGCCTGTGATCTGGATCCACAGAGGAAGGGAGCAGAATGCTCAGCAAATGTCCAGCTTGCGGTGATTCATGCAGAACAAAGCCAGTGGCCGTGGGAAGGACGGTGACGTCACTAGAAAGAGGCGGCTTCTGGGATCCCAGTGGGCGAGAATCTCCTTCTCCAGAGAAAACAAAACAGACAGATAGCAAGACTGCAGCTGCAGAACATCAAGGGTGCTTTATGACTACGTACCTTCGCCCCATCGGACCTCCGTTCAGGTCCTACTCAGAAGGGTTTTCCCCCCAGCTCACATCTAGAAATGGCAGGAAGGAACAGAATGAGTTGCCAAACTAGCAGAACACTTTTCCTATGACACTTTCACCTTAGCAAAAGCATGATTGATTACATGAGTTAAATGAAAGAGAAGTGATAGCAAATGACTAACTGGGGCGACAGGAGGATGGACGGGCGTTCGGGACACCATGAGCTTTTGAAACAATCAAGGCCGGAGCTGAAATGAAAGCGGGTGAGCAAACACCCTCATGACGGGGCACAGGAAGAGCTATGAATAAGAGACTCCCCCAAAAAAGACACGAATGTGTAATTTGCTTAGTAGCTCCACCAACGTGAAGCAGTGGGCTGACTATGACGGGTTCTAAGTACCCTCTGACACATGTTTACAAAGAAACCAGGTGGCTTTATTCTAGATGACAATTTCTTACTAATCACCCTCTGCGCTGACTGATTGCGACATGGTGAGTCACCAGGGTTCTCTCTGGGAGCCCTGTTTACTCGGGGACCGTGTGCTGGCAGTGACTGGGAAGTGGGAGGGTCCCGAAGTCAGTGACAACACAAGTCCATGTGGCGGATGAGGGTCTGTCTGATGATGTGTGTTATGAACTGAACTGCACCCCCCTAAACAAAAGCTACATTCAAGTCTTAACCCTTGGTACCTCCTAACATGACTCAATTAGAAAGGAAGTCATTGCATATGTCATCCGATAAGATGAGGACCACCTTGAATAGGGAAAACCCAAAATCTGATGTGACTGGAAGATGCACAAAGAGACACAGACAGCGGATAGGATGCTGTGTACCAACGGAAGCAGACATTGGAATGATGTATCTATAACCCAAGGATTACCAGTGTGTTAGTTACTTTAGTTGACAAAAGGAGCTTATGGGAGAAAGGATTTATTTTGGTTTGTGGTTCAAAAGACATACCTCATAATGGAGGAGAAGGCATGGATGGGGCCAGGAGTGTGTGGGGCAGCTGGTTGGTATGGCCTCTCGAGTCATAGGGCAGAGAAAGGTGAATGCTGCTCCTCCTTTGTCATCTTTTATTCAGTCTGAGACCCCCTAGCCCCTGTCGCTCACATCAAGAATGGGTATTCCCTGGTCATTGAATGCTCTAGGGAAATACCCTCCTAGACGATATCAAAGCTGTGCCCGACTGAGGCCCTAGATGCTCTTTAATCCAATAGAGCTGCCAATTAAAAAAAAAAAAAAAAAACGGATCATCATAATCAGAAAACACCCAAAATCTAGGAGAAGGCAGCAGCTTCTCTCCTGGACTTCAAGGCTTTGGTAGTGGGAGAGAAGAACTGTCTCACTTCTCTGGCTGTCTGCCGTGCTCTACAAAAGCAGGTGTCCACATGTTGGCTCACCGCTACCAATAAGCTTTAAACCTGTTCTCCTGTTCCATAGCTTCGAAACTGATAGTCTCTATAATTTTCCCCTCTCAGGAACAGTTCCTTCCCCAACTATTCCAAAAACATACAGACTTTTATTTTTCTTCTTCCCCTGTCCTCAACATCTGGCCGCAAACCTGCACAAGGCAAAGAAGGCTTAGCACTGAGGCCTACAACCCAGGCAAGGCTCCGGGCCTTCGTCTTTCCATGGGACTGGAACTAAAGTGCTTTTAGATCAAAGTCTTATTAACCGGGACTCCACTTTCACCAGTGCTCTAGATCCCAAGGTGATGATGAAGAAGAAATAAAAGCCAGGCTGAAAAGACGACTCAGTAGTGAAGAGCTGACCACTGTACAAGAGAACTCGGGCTTGATTTCCAGCACCCGAATGGTGGCTCACAACCATCTTTAACTCCAATTATCAAGGTATCTGATTCCCTCTTCTGGTCTTTGGAGGCACTAAGCATGCGTGTGATACACAGATATACATGCAGTAAAACACCATAATAAAAACAAATTTTAAAATTTTTCAAGAGGTATTATTCTTAGGATCTTGCTATTAAAAAAAACATGAAACGGTAAATGTTTCTTGGATGAACTTGGAGCAGGTTTCTGTCAGCATGCAGAACATTTCAGTGCCGTAAATGGACCCCATGAAAGCCAAGAAGGGACACTGAGGTTGCCTAGCAGGTAATTTAAGGCGTGGGTAGTTTTTCTTTTTTTTTTTAATTTCATTTGGAAGGTACACAGCTAGCTGCTTGAGATCAGTTACACTGATAACTTGGAAACCTGGGACAGATTCCATTCTGCCCTCGAGAACGTTCTGCCTGAATCACTTCTTACAAGGAAGAGATCCAAACATCCCATTCCAGGAGATAGGCATTAAAGGAAAAGACATCAATTCTCTGCTGCGACTTCTCAAAGACTAAGATTTACTGGTGGACCAGTCATTGGCCACGCCCTCATTGTGATTTCCACATACCAGACTGGCTTTAGATCTACTTTTTAAAATGATGTAGGGAGTGGAGACGGGGTACAAAAAAATAGCGCAGCAGGTAAAGGTGTTTCTCCATCTGGCCTGACACCAAGTTTCATTCCCAAGACCCACAGAGTAGAAGGAAAGAACTGGGTCCCACAAGTGGTCCTTTGACCTCTACATGTGCATTATGGCAGCATGGACACACACACACACACACACATACACTTAATGTAATAAAATAGTTCAAGGAGGGAGAAGAGAAGAAAGAGTGCAAACGAGCGTAGGTATTGCAAACGCCGTGCAAGAGAAGGAAGAACAGACAGTTGTGAAGCCTTCCTGGCATTTCATCAGGCGCCCAAGTCAGGGGAGCCAAGTAACACCCCAGAAACTTAGCTTTGTTTGTTGTGGAGATGCAGAGTGACTTAGCACTGAGTAGTTGCAATTAGATGCAATTAGATGCAGATGGGTTTGGCTCTCTGCTCATCATTCTCTCTGCTATCTTACCCCCTCTCATGATTGCTCACTCTTCACGTTCTAGAAGCCACATGCTCCAATAGGTACTTCAAACATAAAGGGAAATGGATGGGCTGGAGAGATGGCTCAGTGGGTAAGAGCACTTACAGCACTTGCAGAGGTCTTGGCTTAGTTTCCAGCACCCACATCATGGACACTTGCACACACATGACGCACATACACTCGTGCAGGTACACACACATACCCATAAACAAAAAAATTGACTTAAAATGAGAGAGAGAAAGAGACAGACAGACAGAGAGAAAGATGGCCTCCTTCCTTTGGGAGCCCCTGGGATGGGAGGATAGCCAAGGGATGATTTTTGTTTATTTTCTTTCATTATGGCACAATGGGAGATAAACAAAGAGCCCCGAGTAGTCCAGAGGAGGAGGCTCTACCTAAGGAAAGAGGTAAGGTGCCAAAGGATATGTACTCATTGAATTTCCCAAGAAACAGAGACAATGGACGCAAGAGGTGTCCAGGAGAGTCCTCACTGATAAGGGAGTGAGGGCTGGAGTTACCCTAGTCCTCCACTTGTCCCATTAGGACTGAGTTTCTCCTTCAAAGCTATCATTGGAACAATACAGTCAGGCTGTGGTACCCTTCATGAACCACAAGGAGCCAAGCCACAGCTTTCCCAAGGCAAGAATGCTGTCTGGAACCTGGGACAATTCTTCTTTATAATTCATTCTCTGAAACCCCTGGGGGGTGAGGAGTTCAACTGTGCTGAGCAACTGGAATATTCAAGGGCATATTTGCCTGTGAGTCAGCACCATGCAATACCCAGATGTTGTGGAGTGTAAATACAGCAGGCTGGCTATGTGGCCGCACACCACAGAGCCCACTCCAGAGTCACTCAGTGAGGAGACCTGAGCTGTGTTTGCGAGCATTGATGTTTTCCTTTCTGGTATGTCTCCATTTGGAGAGATAGCTTTCTAGACAGGAAGGACATTTTTTTTCAAAACTCTAAGAGGAGTTTTGCCATAGGTAAATCCACACACTGTTTTCCTGGCTTCCATCACAGGCATCTTCTTGTTAATATCGCGCTTTTCAAAGACGGGATTTTAATGATAGCAGAATTCCTGTCATAAGATCTGAAGACCTTTTCTTTTGTTTTCAGATAGTTAGGACTCTTTCCCATTCTTTGTCTATCATTATTTGTTATGCTTTTTGTGCAAATTCCTGTCAATGGGCCAATCTAAATAGATAACGAACAGAGAGGAGAAATTGCTGAGTGCTGCGGTGGGCATATGGGTACCTTCAAAGACACTGGGGCAAGAGGAAGCTTCCACAGGCAAAAAAGAAAAAAAGTAAGAACGATCACACTAGAAATTTTGAAGCAATAATCTTTGACCACATTATTAATGAGTGGCCTCAGTCCAAGGCTGAACAGACAATTACTGGAAGATACCCTTGCAGGGATATTTTTTTGTGCAATATTGTGGTGGCCTCCATGCCAGCCTAGGGTTCTGGAGTCCTTTCTGGCAGTCATTATCATATTTTTATGCTTAAGAACCCTTTCTTCATGACTCCCTAGCATTTTTTTCCTTTGATCTTTTGTGACAGAAGTCTGACCTCAGACTCACTACGTCCTCCTGTCTCTACCTCTCAAGATGTGTGCCGACACACCCAGTTCTCATGGCTCTGGGATCAAACCCAAGGCTTCCTTCTCCTCTGCCCATTGGACTGCACACAAAGCGTCACCACCCAGCTTCCTTCTTCTTGTGAAGGTCGACATAAGCAACTTCAGCCTGATTCAGACGACTGCTACACTCTTTCCACAGTTTCCCTTTAATAACACTGATGTTGAAGGCTTAAGAAATAAAACTGGGTTCGTAGAATTTTTTTTCTAATTTTTAAAATTAAACCTATTTGTGGGGGAGGGGTGCACAGGTACCATGCCACATACGTACAGATCAGAGGACAATTTGCAGGATCAGTTCTCCTCTTCCACTGTGTGGGTCCCAGGGACTGAACCCTGGTATCTACCTTGGAAGAATGACGACCCCATGAGCCTTCTGGCTGGCCTGAATCATACTTTTCATGATTTTTTCCTTATTTTTAGTTCCCCTGTCTCTTTGTTGGGGAGAACAAGGAGGAAAGCCAAGCAGCTGATAGATGTTTTGGTTACTGGAGACAACTTCTGAGGTTACACAGACCCAAAGATGCTGCCCAGTGTTCCCTCTGTCACCTACAGGATTCCCAAGACCCCCTGAGTGCCTCCTCACCCCATCTAAAACAGCCTGTCCTCATCAACTGGCAGATTTGGATTTCATTTTTTTTCCCCTTCCGGTTGGAAAAGATCAAAAGTCAAAGTCTAGTACAGGACAACCTTTCAAGTCCCTCCACAGTTCTCTGATGGGCTCCCTTCAAGTTCTTAGGAAGGAGCAGTGTTGTCAGCAGGTGCCGTTAGCCTACCGCTCCCTGCCTGGAGGCAGAGGGAAGGAAGGGCCTTTGAGCCTTCTACAGACATAACAGAAATCGCCTCAAATGCTCTCAAATTTATCTTTACTTGTGACACTGCCTCTAAATTACTTTCTCATGGGCTATGGTTTGAATTACGAACAGCAGTCTATTCCTCCCTCACTGGTCGCCATTCCTTCCCCGGGGTTGCTGCATACTTCTTTTTGATGTTCATATCCTAATTTTAATCCAAGTGTTCTGTTCTTCCACTCATCCCTGGAGCCTGCCTGAGACAATTCTCAGGCAACAGGAAGTTGGGTTCCGGAAATGTGACCAGCCCCATTCTGACGACCACAACTGTAAGCAGCCTTCCTGACATGTGGTTATAATCACGTGAAGTTATCTCTCTGACAGCTTGGCTTGCCTTCCGTCTGAAGTGGGCCTTGGGATGGTGCTCATTAGCTGAGCCTGGCCCTGGGTTTTGTTGGTGGTTTTCAGCTGGAATCCCAAGTAGGTAAGAACCGCCTCCTGAAAAGAAGGACAGATCGGAATCACAAGGGCTAGATCCTCATAGATCTGCCACTGATCGTCTCTGTGAGAGAGGAGGATTGGCCTCCTACCTCCCATTTCTCAGTGGTATCCTGAATAGAAAACAAAATAATAGTCACCAAAATAGAAGGATGTGCACAGTTAAATAGATGAAGGTAGTATTTTATCACAATAATCTTGTTTATACGAATGGCGCAAGAAACAATCTAATCCACAAATAAAAATGCAATCATTCAAAAATATTTATTAAGCTTATGGGGAACAACAGCAGGAGCTTGGCGATAAAAGAAAAATTGAACACAGTCCATGCAGTCAGAGGTTGAGAGATTAGTTGAGAAGGAGGCAAAAGAATCATAGCAATGAAAAACATTTGCACAATCGATGTATAGTGTGATATGGAAACATGGAGGGCACAACCAGCCCTGCTGGCTCAAGCCAGCAAGAACATAGACAATAGATAATGTTTGGGAAGAATCTAGAAGAGTGAAAAAGACAATGCCCAGGTCGAAAGGTGAGAAAAGAAATGTTGCTTACAGGCCAGAAGACCCATCGGAGAGAACCTTAACCTAGCAATGGATGGAGATAGAAACAGAGACCCACATCGGAGCACTGGACTGAGCTCCCAAGGTCCAAATGAGGAGCAGAAGGAGGGAGAACATGAGCAAGGAAGTCAGGATGCGAGGAGTGTGCCCACCCACTGAGACAGCGGGGCTGATCTAATGGGAGCTCACCAAGGCCAGTTGGAATGGGACTGATGGAGTATGTGATCAAACCAGACTTTCTGAACGTGGCTGTCAATGAGGGCTGACTGGGAAGCAAAGGACAATGGCACTGGGTTTTGATTCTACTGCATGTACTGGCTTTGTGGGAGCCTAGTCTGTTTAAAAGCTCACCTTCCTAGACCTGGAAGGAGAGGAGGAGGACCTTGGACTTCCCACAGGGCAGGGAACCCTGACTGCTCTTTGGTCTGGAGAGGGAGGGGGAGGGGGAGAGGAAGGGAAATGGGAGGAGGCAGAAATTTTTAGTAAAAAAAATGCTGGAAATAAAAAAGAAATGTCGCTTACAAAACCTCCAGGAGAAAGATTTCAGCAGGTTCAGTAAACAGCAAGTCTACCAACATGCCTGAGTGCAGGAAGAGATGAGACCAGGAGCAAGGCCAGAGTCTTGTGTCTGTGCATGGGATGCCATCTTCCTTATTCAAGAAGGACCTATTATTAGGGTCCTTTACCAGGGACACCCTATGTATCCAACGGCCAATGTCCTTCTGAGAGCCATTAAAGAGTCAACGTAAAGACACGTGGAGAAGGTTGTGGGGAGCCCAAATAAAGACTTGAATAAAAAGTCCTAAGTGACAGGATGCCTGGAGCCACCAGCAGTTGACAGAGTCAGGAGGGCTCCTCCTCTAAATCTTCAGAGGGAGAGCAGCCACGCTGACACCTTGATTTTCAACTTCCAGCCTCGAGAACTGTGAAGCAAAGCATTTCTGCTGAAACCTCTCTGTGGCAATTTCTCTTGGAGGCCCTGGGAAACCAGGGCAGAAACGGACCATGGAAAACCAGATCCTGATAGCTAAATATCTGAGCTGTAAAAGACGTGGGGCCAAAACTCAAATTTATCCCCCCCCCGCCCATGTCAATCCTTTGTGATATGCTGGATTAAAAAAAAAGCATGTTGTAAATTGATTAAATCCATATGGCTTTATACCCCAGATGTGCAAGACATTGTATGATATTCGTGGCACAGCCAGATGAGCCTACCTAATTCTCCCAGCTCCCACTGCCAGCACTTAACGACCTTGCCAAACCACAAGATGAAAGTCTTCAGTGGTCAACACTTAGCATGGCCTTTGTCTGGCTGCCACCTTCACACAAAAATATCTGCCATGGGGGGATGGGGATAGGGGTGGGGGCATGGGGTGGGAGGTGGGGAGGGAGACACACAAGAACTCAGCTTGTTTGTGGCATGTGTTTCAACATGCTATGGCTGGCCCAAATGCAATAAAATCATATGAAAGGTAGTCACAGGCAGCTTGAAATATTTTTCAAAGTGATTTGCAAATATGTGGATAACAATTTTCATTTTGCCAGCTATGTTTCATCCCTTTGTCAGAAAAACCTCTGGGATAGAGGGCACGGTAATTTGCAAAGTAGTTTGGCCCTAGTAACACTGAGGCTTAGTCTCCCATGTGTCAGAATTACAAAAGATTGGGGATTAACTTCATTCTCAAAAGACTAGGTAAATTCTCTTGGGAATGGATTGATTGGGGGACTGGTGAGATGGTTCGGTTGGTAAAGGCATTTTATGTTGATTCCAAACCTGAGAACCAGGATATTCAGTAGCCAGGATCTGCACTAAACAAGGATAGGACCGACTGCCACAAGCAGTCTGACTTCCACATACATGTCTGAGTATGAGCGTGCCCTGAACACAGGCACCAAAGAAATAAATAAGTAAATGTAAAAAGATGAAAAAGTTTGGCTTTCTTCCTCTTGCCTCCATTTTACCCTACTATGCTCTTCTCCACATCATAACCCAATAAAGACAAATTCCCCAGATAATTAAGAGACGCTAGCACCATACTCTGAGACAACCCAGTTCCCAGAACTATGAAAACAATAAACCTTTCCTTCATAATAAACCGTTCAGCCTTTAGTATTCAGCAGTAGAAAACGTCCCAAGCATAAATGTACAAGAGCATGCTGATATGGGAGAGGGGCAATTTTTTCACTTAGATACTTATACATGTTGAGATGTCGCTGGGGAAAGGAGGTGATCACTCTTTCAGAAGAAGTCCTGGCAACCAATCTCTCTCTGTCTGTATCCCTGTCTCTGCCTCTATCTCTTTGTCTCTCCCTCCCTCCCCCCTCTCTCTCTGTCTCTCTGCCTCTGTCTCTCTGTATCTTTCTGTATCTCCGCCTCTGTCTCTGTGTATCTCTCTCTGCCTCTGTCTCTCTCTGTGTATCTCTGTTTCTCTTTCTGCGCCTCTCTCTGTCTCTGTCTGTCTGTCTGTCTGTCTGTCTCTCTCTCTCTCTCTCTCTCACACACACACACACAGTGGCTTATATCCACAAAAGGTATCCAGGATGAAGCCACACTGCACGTGCAGTCATAGGGATACCCCAAGTGATTAGAGCATCAGTGAACCCCGCCCCCCGAGGCAATGTCCCTCCTCACTGCTTAGACCATGCTCACATTTCCTAGTTGCCAGTAGATACATACCATACCCTATGACATATGGGTGTCTTCCAAAACTATGTTACCCAAGACCTCGCCTGGTGAAGTCTCTGTCACTTAGTTGTCCTCTCTGAGTGAGCTTTGAGGCCCACATACATTAAAGGGCCTAACCCAATCCTTTGGCCATGTCAGACACTCGGTCTCAGCAGCCCCTTGGATGGTCCAAGGCTTAGAAGCTAAGTGCCTGGGAGATGTTGTAACATGGCTCTATAGCAGCAGTGAGCAAGCTTCCTTGACGCGCACATCACCAGACCGTCAGCCAGCCACCAGGGTACACCCCAGTGTCTACTGTTCAAAGGACTCAAACTGGGAGGGGCAGCACAAAGGCCAGCATTTCTAGGGTGAGTACCACACAGCTTGCCTTTTGATCAAAATGAAGTTGGTTCATGGTGCTTCACCCCAGAGTCGTCACTGCTGATGCCAGGCCTCACATTGCATATGCACAGAAAGAGGGCCGAGAATGCTGGCTGCTGGCTGCTGGAGTGTGAGCTGTCGGCACACATGCACTGCCGCTGAGACTGCTGGGTATTCCGACCCCTCAGTTCCCTGGAATGGAGAACACTGGGTTTCCCCTCCATGTCCCCCTAAGTGGCCTAGTTCACAACTGCAGCCATCAAAAGACGAAGGAGAGAGAAGGGAAGGGGGAACTAGGAAAGGAGGGAGAGAAGATAGGGAGAGAAAGAGGGAGGAAAAGAGAGGAGAGAAGGAGGGCCTATGTCTCATACATTGCGTCGTAACACTGCCACAGAAGGAGAAGACCCCAAGAACCCCACAAATGATTATGGTGGTTTTGTTCCTTTCAATTTGGGATTAAAATTCATTCAAGTTTGATATCCTCAAGAGATGCCCAAGGAGATCCTGGGATGCTGGGATAGTCTTACGACAGACACTTGAAGCACGCAAGTCTGGGGGTGCCAGCCTTGGTAAAAAGTGCCAACCTCAATTTGCCTGTGACTCACCCCAGTGACTCAGTACACATCAAGCAGAACACCACAGGCCCACTACCGCTCACCTTCTGCCCACCCCAGGGAAAACCAGAACTCCCTGAGTAGAGACAGCATGGTTAATCTCTTCCTCACCTAAGCTGTGTCTGCACAGCCTTATCTCCCAGGAACGGGGGGAGCAACCGGATTTGGGGTGGAGAGGTGGGAGACTAGGGAGACGTGGAAGGATCTTAGTCAAAGTCAAATGCCTACATACAGCAAAGACGTTCTGGAAACTTCATAAACTAGAAAAGATTCTAACTTATTAATGGTCAGAATCTTTTTAATTCTTTCAGACTTCAAGCAAGCCTTGGTGGCTGGGGACATGGCTCGGCTGGTGAAGCATGAGACCCCAACTTTAGAGCCTTAGCACCCATGTAAACACTGGACAAAGCACACATCGATAAGCCCAGAGTCGGGGGGCGGGAGGTGAGGCCAACACAGGAGACGCTGGAGTTACCAGCCAGACAGTCCAATCAGCCCCCAACAGTGCAGTCAACTCACGAACTCAGGTTCAGTGAGAGACCCAGGAACACACATGGACACACATGTGTGCCCACACACACATACACACACATACACACACACACACACACACAGGAGAGAGAAATAAGAGAGAAACTTGATAAACTTACCCCAAGTTCTATTTCAAATGTATTAAATTCCCTTTCACCCACCCAAAACTGTATATAAAATCTCCTGTAAATTTTAAATGTTTACCCTTTAGTACAATCTCTTTGCCACATAATCGCCTGAACTTGGGCTTTGTGCAAATATGTGCACTGTTCAAACACAAAAAGAAGCCAAGTCACTAGCAGAACTTGGCTACAACAACCTTCCTCGCCGAATGACAAAAGTTGCAGAAGTCTGGATGTTCGTTAACTGCGAAGAAGGCAAAGGCAACAGCTTCGGGCACAAGGGGCCCTTCCCAAGCTTCGGGCACAAGGGGCCCTTCCCAAGCTTTGGGCACAGGGGGCCCTTCCCAAGCTTCAGGCACAAGGGGCCCTTCCCAAACATGCGCAGGCCTCACAGAGCCCGCAAACTCATTTGGAAAGTGAACTTGTGGGTGTTTCTCTTTAGCAAACCCGCTCAATGACCCCACATTCTCATCCAACAGCTCAAGCTTAGGGGGTGCATTTTCCCCTGGAGCACTGAATTCTAAGAGCTACTGGTTTTAATACATTTTGCCAGAAATAACTTGAGGGCATTTTTGAACCCTACCCAGTCCCTTGTGATAATGTAGTCACTTTGTATTAATGTTCTAACTTAAAATAACTAAGCCTGCTTTTTGTTTGCGGTCCAGATTTACACTGGAACACCTCTGGGGAGGTGACAGCCAGGGCATTGACCCCTTCTTCTGCTCCCCTCCCCTCTCCCCTGACTCCAGGGCAGGCATTTGACTGGCAGGTAGGAATTGAAACCAAGTCTGCACCCAGATGCTGAAACAAGGCTGTTTGGGAAAAGTTCTGCTCTGCCAGTCACTCTGGGTTCCACCCAAGACTTGATTAAGTAGAAATAATGACTACAGCTCCCTCTCTCCAGTGATTTACTTTGCCTACAAATACTTGTTAGAGAGAAGCAATCAATAAGAAAATTGTCAAGGAAGAGCAAAGCTCATCTGTGTGTCCCACTCTAAACAAATGAAATGTCTTAAGATTGACCAAATACGGTGCTTCCATACCATAGATTCTGTTATGACCTGCCATAGAAAGGAAGAAACTACTGATCGACCCAAAGACTTGGACAGGCTTTGTGGTATTATGCTGAGCGGGAAAAAGTCTCAGTGGGTGATAGCCTATGTAATACCATATCTGTAGCAGTCTCAAAATGACCAAGTCACAGACCAGAGCACAAAATCACACTTGCTTTGGGGTGTTGAATGATGGCTGGGACCTGAGTATCAACAGTAATATAGTAACTGGTGTTCTATAGCTGTGACAAATTGCCAGTAAAAAATCCGCTTTCAAGGAGGAAGGGTCTGTTTTGGCTTAGGGATTCAGAGATTTCAGTGATGTTCGGTTAACCCCGTGGCCTCTGGGCCTGGGGAGAGGCAGGTATCAATAACAGGAAGTATTCATGTGTCATACCAGGAACACGGTAGAGCAAAGCTGTTCCCCTTGTGGTAGACTGGAAGAGAAAGAGGGGGAACCAAGTTCTCAGTATCCCCCAGTGACCTCGCTTTCTGACACTCGTCTTCCTGGTAGCATCACAAGCTAGCAACCAAACCTTCAACACGAACCTTTGAGAGGTTCTTATCTCGACTATTGCAGATACGATGAGGGAGCTCTCTGCAGTGTAGTTTTGTATCTTAAACTGCCTACACATATAATAAAAATGGCATAGAACTATATACTTACTGTGCACCAATGTCAGTTCCCTGATGTTTATGCCAGGCTGGCATGATGTAACATACGGCCCTTGGGGAAACTAGGTGATAGGTACCCTGGAACACTCCGTATTCCCTTGGCTATGCTTGCAGCATTTGTCAAGTGTGTAATTACTGAAAATTAAAAATGGGGGAGGGAGGATAGCCAAGAAGGATAAAGAAGAAAAGAAAAAAGAAACAATGCAGGACGGATATTGACAATTCCAAAGATGAAAGGTGACAGGAAAGATTTAGACAAAGGGACAGCAGAGTAAATATTAGAGGTCACAGCCAGGCAAGCTGACAGCCAGGAACTGTTTGGATTGTAAATTGCAAATGAACTCAGTGGACGGAGAAGGGGAAAGATCATTGAACTGTCACCCTTGAGTGACATGGGTAGATGTGGAGCAGGGGCAACAGGAAGACATGGAGTAAATGTGGCAGCCACAGCAGTGGGAACATCCTGTTGGGGGGAGGGGCAGTGGCTGTTCTTCAGGATGTGACATGCATGCGTGCCATACCAGGTGAAGGGGTGACTGCAGAATGCAACCACCTAAGAGGAAGCCGGACAGGGAGGCATGCCATAAAAGTCAGCAGATCGAGGAAAAAGAGGGTAATTTGGAGACATGAGCGTAATCACTGAGAGCATTACGTGAACATGATGAAAGAGTACCACACACCACTCACCAACAGGTAAATGAATCGGAAGGAGAAAAGAACGCATGGGTTTGGTAAATCCCAGAATTTTTTTTTAACAAGTTTGGGAAAGAAATCGTGAGAAGCAAAACTCAGGAGACAGAAATTCCCATAAAAGGATCCTCAAACAAGCAAGAATACATCTGCAATCTTCCAGATTTATTGAGCATAATAATAATAACAATAATAATAATAATCTTGGCTCAAAAACTATAGTGCCTACCCAATATATGTTAAACCTACTTTTTACTTCTAAAACACATGGCCTTCCATGAGTGCCATTCTTTTGGTTGAGGCTGCTTGTTAGTTCCCGGCTGCTCATCCCTGAAATAATCACACAGAAACTGTACTATTTAAATCACTGCTTGGCACATTAGCTCTAACTTCTTATTGGCTAACTCTTACATATTAACTTAACTCATTTCTATTAGTCTGTGCGTCACCACGAGGTTGTGGCCTACCAGCAAAGTTTCAGCATGTCTGTCTCCGGCAGCCAGCAGCTCCATGGCTTCTCCCTGACTCTACCTCCTTTCTCCCAGCATTCAGTTTAGTTTTTACTGCCTACCTAAGTTCTGCCCTATGAACAGGCCAAGGCAGTTTCTTTATTCACCAACATCATTCACAACATACAGAGGGGAATCCCATATCACCATCCATGCAAAACTAACCATAAACTACAAGAACCTCAACTGCTGATGGGAAAAAAGAATTGATAAGTCAGTACTGGAGTATCTTCAGAAACCCTGAGGTTTCTACTGTGTGGATGACTGCAAACTTTCTGAGCTCCCAAGAGCATATTAAAATTTGAAAATTGGTGTTGTTGTTCTAAGATATCAGAGGTTCAGTGTTCTCTTCAACAGCATAGATAACAAATTGGGAAAAATATGAGGTTTGTGTGGGCACAAAAGAATCATTATCACACAATAAAAGACCAAGCTTGTATTCTCTAGACACTAGAAAATCCTAAGACAGGCAGCCCCAAAATAGAGGGGGAAGAGTAAAGATCTTTGGCTGTATCCTCACAGATACAGAAGTTACAAGAAAAATCTGTTTCTCTCTGCTTCTGGGAAAATATCAATTCCTACTGCTTTGGAAGCATTCACTTCAGTGTGGGGAAAGAAACGCTCTTATCCCAAAACAGCGGTTGGATAGAACTCCATTTCTGCCCTTTGTCATTGAACCTAGCCTCCAGCCTTGCATAAGCAGAGAAAAAATAAATGAAAAATTAGGAAACACAGAGTATGCAGCAAACTTTGGCAGCTACTGGCCTTGCGATGAGATGGTGAAGCTTTTTCCTCAGTGGTTGTTACACCCGTTATTCATACAAAAAAAGACGCAGGTTTTCAAGGGACAGCTTGGGTAAGTCAGATCAAGCCTCAGCCTCAGACCTGTGGATGAACAGGTGCTGAGAGAAGGGAAGAGAAGCTAGATTTTTCTACAAAACAGACATGAATGGGGGCAATAGTCTTAAATGGAGAGCTTCCAATGCATTCCAGGTGGAAGGTTTGAGAGATTGCAAAGCTGAGGATAGAACCAGGAAGACACCAGAGGATGGCTTAGAAAGACAGGCAACCTCATGTGTGTATTTCCTCTTCAGTGTCCCTTATAAAATCTTCAGGAAAACAGTTTTCTCTCTCCCTTGAGTAACAGATTTCACTTTGGAAGAGTCAAAGTGTGGGTGGAGTCTGCTCAGTGTTGGCTCAGGGAGGCCAGAAGATGCTCTGTTGGAGAAGTGCTTGCATTGCAAGCATGAAGTCCTGACTTTCACTCTCCCCTTCCTCTCTTTGCTTCCTGGCCACCAGGATGTGAGCAGTTTGGCTTCATCATGAGATCCCAGTGTGGTGTGCATTTCACTATAGGCCCCAAACCAGCAGTACCAAGTGACCAAGGACTAAAACTTCTGAAACCCTGAGCCAAGATGAACCAACCGTTCCTCTTTCTGAGTTAGTTGTATCAAGCATTTCATATAGGGAAACTAGTGTGTGTCACACCGTAGTTGCTGAATCTGCCACGGCTCTTTGTCCTCGCACCAACTTTAACCAACCAGAAAAAAAATGTCTAGCGATGCAACGGACCTCCCAGATCTGCTTGGCTGCTGAGTCACTCTTTCCAGTGCTGGCTTCTGCCTCACAGCTCTGTCTTCTAGGTACTGACAGTCCTTCCACACAGCATTTCAGAGGCTTCCAAATTCTCAGAAGAAATGACACCACAATAATTTGCCCCTGGGTGAGCAAGGTTCCTGAGGCCCGTGATGCCAGGTGGCTGAGGTTGCTATCAGAGGAGGGATGGCAATGTTGGGTCCCATCCATTGTAGGATAGTGACATCATCAGGGTGGATGGATTTTTTTTTTCTCTATTATCCAGGGGCTTTGCTTCTCTGTGTTTGCTCCACCGTACTTCTGTAAGAGTCTGGGTGAAACCGCTATCGTGCTCGTCCTGCTCAGAAACCCATCAGTTGTTCACTCCATTAAGGACCTATTGCTTGATAGGCTTGAGGCTCTCTCTCAACTGTCAATCAACACATGATGTGTTCTACCTCTGCGATAAACCTTGAAGGAAATTGCTGTGTTCATCACCTCCTCACAAGTCAGAAAGCCTTGGCTGATCAGACTCTCTAGCCTTCCCTTGACCTGTGAAGCAGAAGTTCCTGTTGTAAGACACCATCACAATAGGTTATAGGCTTAAATGATGATGATGATAATGATGATGATTATAATAATAATAATATTTTTAAAAGCAAAAAATCCTCTTTTTGCTTTTCCATAGATCCTCAGCCACCTTTTGGCACTAGTACCATGTTCTTTTATAGTCTGTAGCCCCTTTCTCTTTTATTCCACTCTCTTGGCAAAGCCAATGCTGTTTTGCCTTTTTCAGAGACAGTCAGTTGGGTTTTGCAAACACTTAGTTTCAAATATAGACATGCAACCTTGATGTGAATTATCCTAGGATCTTAGGACCTTCATTGGTTTCACTCAAGAGCTTTCGGATCCCATGTTGAGTAAGGTTGAGAGAGACCCCGAATGAAAATGCAGAATGCTTAGATAAACTCTTTGTTTGTTTATTTGGTTGGTTGGTTAGTTGGTTATTTGGTTTGGTTTCCAAGACAATGTTTCTCTGTATAGTCTTGACTATCTGGAACAAGGTCAGTAGACCAAAGTTGGTCTTGAACTCAGAGATCCATCTGACTCTGCCTCCCAAGTGTTGCCACAACTAAAGGAATGTGCTACCACTGTTCAACCAGATAAACTCTTTTTAAAACTGTGTGTGGGGTGTGGGGGGGAGTGTGGGGTGATGTGTACAGATGCTTGTGGAGGCCAGAAGAACTAGAGGCCAGATCCCCCAGAGTTTGAGCTACAGGAGGTTGTGAGCTGCCTGCCCTGGTGCTGGAAACCATGCTTGAGTCCTCTGGGAGAGGAGTAAGCACTTTTAACCACTAGGTCATCTCTCCAGCCCTCTGGTAAACTCTTCATCATTTTAAATATCTATGTCAATTATTTCCTGTTGCCATGGTGAAGTACCATGACCAAAAGCACCTTGTGGAAGGAAAAGTCGATTTTCACTTGCAGATACAAAGGGAGAGTTCATGATGGTTGGTGGGCAGCAGAATGTCAGAGCAGGAAGCTGACCAAATAAATCTTCAATGTCAAATGCAAAGCAGAGAGAGCAGACAAACTGGGAGTGGAGGGAAGGTGTGAGCTCTCAAAGCCTACTCCCAGTGCTGGACTTCCTCCAGAGGGCCTCCGCCTCCTAAAGGTTAAAAAACTTCCCCCAAACAGAGCCAACTGAGTATCAAGGGTCATATATACAAGCCTATGGGAGACATGTTTCTTTGGAGCTACCAGAATATCCCATGCTATATTTGAAACATCGTTATGCAAAACTTCATTGTTTATTTGAAATTCAAATGTAATTGAACATCTTGTGTTTTATCAGGAAACCCTACTGGTATATTATCCAATGCTGAGCAAAAGATTAATCACCTGGACACCAGGGTGGTTTCAGTATGGCAGAGCTAGGACAACCCCTGGATGCAGAAGGGAGAGGAAGGACAGAGAGATTATGGCAACTCTGGAAGCTTGCAGAACCAAGCTTCTATCTGCCATTGGGAGCTTTGCCTCATTCCACTGACTCAAGGTAGCTAATTGCTTCTCAAGTGTTAGTGTGAAGCAGGGAGGCAAAGCAGGGAAACGGTTGAAAACAATGCGTAAAACAACTGCTCCCTTTCCAGAAAGTGAATTCCCCCACCAGAGTCTCCAGCAATCCTGCCTTCTATGTCCTAGACCATGCCTGAGTGAAGGCAGAAAGTGTGGATTAGTATGCTCCCTAGAAAGCTACCACTGTGCTAGTAAACCATTCCACTTTCCAGAGTCTCAGCCGTGGGTGTATTTGAACAGAAAAACAAACACCCATGCCCAGAATTTGGGACTATCTCTGAAGACTGTGGGCAACTCCCTTCACAGTATCCAAGAGCACTAGAAGCAGAGTTTCTGTGGAGAATAAGGGTTCTTTCCCCTTTGCAATATGATTTCTTGGCTGGAGAGGAACTATTAGGCACCCTGAGATGCTCTGTAAAAATGCAAGATGATATTGTATTGTATTAATGTCACTTAATGGTAGCTGTCAATGATAGTGATGGAATAAATATGGAAAAGGAAATTACTGTAATTGATTGACAGTCCAGAATCTTCCATGTTCGACCTAATGAGAGAAACCTATGAGCAGCAGCTTCCAGTGCAAGTTATTAATGCAAATCGCATGCACCACCCTGGCATGCTGAATTATGCAATGCCATGTGAATGTCTAATCCATTTCACCAGGCTTGTCTTTATCCAGAAAAAAAAATATTTCGCTGACATGCTGATTAGTATATTAGGAGAGTTTAAGAAGTTTGGTGTTAAAGTAGATGCCATCACGGGGTTATTAATTTAGTTCTGAACAAGACAAACAGCCCTGTGCAGCCATCAAAATCACTACATAAGTCTACAAGATAACTTTGTCAAGACCGATGGGAATGTACAGAAAAGTCCTGTGATATGTGGAAGGAATTAGCAAACAGATAAGGAGCACATCATTTATCTAGAAAACCACTGTCAAGGACTCAGGACCTATGCAGAACCAGATGCCTGCCAAGACATCAACAGTGCCTGCTGTCTTGTTGTCGCAGATGTTCAGAGACTTGCAGAAGCTTCTAATAGACCCAGATGTCAGAGGCCAAGGAATATCAAGTTCATGTAAGGTTCCAGGCCACCTCTGGGGACCCAAGAGAGATTTAGTACTATCCAGAAATGCAGCTTCTATAGGGAAAGGTTTGTGAACCTGAAAACCAAGTTGTCGATGGCCTGTTAGCACAATATCCCAAGAACTCGCAGCTCTGAGGATTCTAGGCCTTGAAACTCTTACACATTTTAATCTTTAAAATTTGGGTCAAGGCCAGGCATCATGGCACATCCCTTTAGTCCCAGAACTCAGAAGGCCAAGGCAAGAGGAAGTTGTTACACATGAAGTTCCGGGCCAGCCAGGGCTACACAGAGTGACCCTGCTTCAAAAGAACAAAATTTGCAAGAAGTGCCTGAAGCTTCCAGTTCTAACGCCTACCACTTCCTGGGATTTGGCCCTGACTTGGCTGCTCACAGGAGCACACATGTTCCCAAGTTGGAAAGCACAGGGCTGAGAGAAACAGAGATGGCAGCCAGAGGTTGTACACTGTAGTTTTTCATGAATGATCACCAGGGTTTTTGACTGGTAAATAGATGAGTTTTGTGGAATTCTACAAAAACATTGACCATCTTTTACGTGCCAGCTACTAGGCTCAGTTTTGAATACACACTGCTCCTGCCCTCTTGGAGCTCATGTGTGTTCATGTGTGCTCATGTGTGTCTAGGGGGCCAAGCCCTACAAAGTGGCCATAAGAGAGTGCCGGAGGCGGGGTCACGCTAGTACAACCTGGAAGCTGGGAGGTGGACACTGAGGAAAGGACACATGCCATAACTCCATTAAGTGATAAATTTTAAAATGTCTATCTTTATTGATGGAGGAGGGTCATCGGTCTATGTGTTACTCTCATTAGTTAATTAATAAAGAAAACTGCTTGACCAGATAGGTCAGAATATAGGTAGGCGGGGAAGACAGAACAGAATGCTGGGAGGAAGAAGGCAGTGAGGCAGACACCATGGAACCAGCCACCAGGTCAGACAAGCTGAATCCTTCCCGGTAAGCCATGGCCTTGTGGTGACATACAGATTATTAGAAATGGTTGAAGCAATACGTGAAAGTTAGCCGATAAGGGGCTGGAAACTAATGGGCCAGGCAGTGTTTAAAAGAATATAGTTTCTTTATGGTGTTCAACATGTTTTGAGCCTGATATACATTGAACCAGCTGAGTCAAGCTAATGGGCATATCTATGGCATTGTGTTTGCCTTTTCCCCCTGAGACCAGGTAAGAGCTACGTTTTTGTTTTTTTTTTTTTTTAGCAACTTTCAGTACCAGGATAAATTATGAACTGTAGTAAACACAAGCTCCCCTGAACTTTGTACTTCCTAGCTCCTAAAATTTTGCCCCTTTGATCAACAGCTCCACTGTCCTCCACTCCCCTGACTACCACCCCGCCTCTGGTCACCACCATCCTGTCTTCTGTGAGTTCTGCTCTTCAGACTCCACATGGGAGAGGGAGCATGGGGCACTTGTGCTTCCACATCTGCTTATTGCATTTAGCATCACATCTTCAGGGTTCATTCATCTTACTGTAAATGACAGGATTTCCTTCTTCTTCATGACTGAATAGAATGCCACTGCGTATGTATGCAACACATATTCTTGGCATGTACATCAGTGAATGGGCACTTAAGTTGAATCCATATTTTGGCTATTATTAAAAGTATCATAATGAACAATGGGGCTGTAGATCTCTCTCCTATGTGTTAATTCTATTTCCCTGGATGCATGCCCAGAAGTAGAACTTTTGGACCATATAGTAGCCTGACTTCAAATTTTTAAAATGACTCTCCACAGTATCTTCCATCATGGTCAAACTCAATGTCGTCTTTTCTTAACTTTTAATATAGATGTGTATGTGAAAAGCTATACTCATGATTTCATTGTCATATATCCTAATGGAACTTTTCCCTTTTAAATGAGATAGGGTTTCCCTGTGTGGCTCTGGCTGTCCTGGAACTAGCTCTGTCGACCAGACTGGCTTCAAACTCACAGAGTTCTGTCTCCCAAGTGCTGGGATTAAAGACATATGCCACTATTGCCTGGGTTAAAAAACAGTTTCTTAAAAATGAGGCAACTTACAGAACACATGACGTGATGAATACTGGAATAAGTGCTCAGATATACTATATTGTGGGATTGGTGTATAAATGACTACAGTTAGGAGCTGCGGGATGGTGGGAAAGCAAGAAGAAAGGTGAAGAAAGAACTGCCTATAGGAAACAGGCCTGGGGAGACTTGAAATAACAACATAAAGAATAAGAAAGTTGCCTGGGAAAGTTCTTCGGTGTGCTCGCACACATGGCTTCCCCCACCCCCCTTTTACCAGCACCAGTGCCCTGGGGAGACTCATACTCTCAAGTTTTCTATGGAATAATTGGGACCCTTGCAAGGTTAAGTTAAACACCACAGGTCACCCAGCAAATTAGTAGCCAAGGTAGAGTTACAACACAGGTCATCCTTCACCCAACTTGGGGCAGTGTCCCTCAGCTCCAAAGTTCTAAGTATGCAACAAGTTGGAAAAATAAAACTTTATATAAAGAAAACTGAGCAAAATTGAGGGCTTCTGCAAGAAAAATAAGGCTACTGCTGGTTTCAAAATTATAACCTGGCTTTGGGTACCATATGGCCCAGTTTGAAGGTGCTTGGAAGGCTTGCTGAATACACATTTGTTGACAGATATTTCTGTCCCACCCGCTCCTGCAGCCATTCAGTCCCAAAGAGATACCCAGAGGTTTACATTAATTATAAACTGGCTGACCTATTAGCTCAGGCTTCGTATTAAATCTTACATCCTACATTAACAGCAGCAGAGAGACATTGGATAATAGAAAAAACTTCTGAATTAAATCAGCAGGTATATTTCTAGGATGTGTTGACCTCACAATGGAAACCAGGAGATGTGCTATGTTGGGGAAGGGGTTTCCATCTTGTTTCTAAAGAAGAAAAGTTACAGATACCATCAAAATTAATAAAGATTTTGGTTTGAAACAGAGAAAGCTCTTGAGAAAGAGAAATAATAGCTCATCCACAAGGGGTGACAATCATACAGGTGCTAAGAAAACCTCATAAGGGTTGGGGAAGGGTTCTGTTCTTGTCCTTGCAGGAAAATACTCATCTTCAAAGAATAGAGAGACCTTAGATATCTAGAAGTATAAAGATGAAAAGATAACTATCCAGAAAGGGTCATCAAGCAAAGAGAAATCTGACTTATGATGCAGTATCATCTGCATGGTAAAATTGGATTATCTGGACATGGATTATCTGGACATGTATACATCTCTACTTAAAAATAAGAGGTGGCTTTAGAGTTGAACGATGGTTATCCTTCTCTAAATCCAAGCATGTTGTTAAAAGAAAAATTCAGAATTTCTGTCTCATGTCAGGAGCCATCTGGTATGTGACAGAAAGAAGATAGACTGTAAGGAAATATTTTACTTTTCTTCTTATACATTTTGTCTATATGTCTATATGAATAATGTTTAAGTTTTCAAATAATTATTTTGGGTAAAGCTAGCTGGGAGCCAGGAGGCAGAAAGTGGTCCACCACTCCTTTTTACTACATTCAGCAGTCAAGCAGTCCAGGCAAGAGCAATTTCTCATCCAAATGACTAACCAACTCTGTAAGGAGCCTCTTCGATGCCCATCCATCATCCTCTTGAAGTAGATTGGCGCTGCCAAGAGCAGATGTGTCTCACTGTCATGAAAAGTCCTAAATTCTTAAAACATTTTAAATACCATATTCTGAAGGTCTCTGAAAGATGTGAAGAATATTTATCTAAATGAAACAAATCTTTATATATCTGGAAAACCTAACATGACTACAAGTTTGACTATTATAGACGATTATCTACTAACCTATATTTCTTAATTATACATTGTATTTTTAAATGAGATGTACAAACACGTACCTTAATCCAGAGCAGAAATATAATATAACAAAATTGACTTAAATTTGTATCAATAGTTCAAGATTCATACCAATGCAAATCTCTATAGCATATCTCCCTTTAAATGTAAAGAAACATTTATAAATAATATTTTTAAATATGGGCATAATTCTTCTCCAAACTGCTTCCTGTTGTTTATTGGGCAAAGTAATTTTTTGAGGCATGTTCAAGGTGACCTTCAGGGGGTCTTGGTCCATCAAACCACCTTAGTCTGGAATGAATCCACAGGTTCTCATCCTCTATGGAAATAAAAAAAGAACCTCTTTTCCAAAGCAACATATCCTTAGACTCAAATTCTGAAGTCAAGATATCTTTATAGTATACATGCTGGTTTAGCTTAGCAGCCCATACAGTGAAATGTCTTTCTGTACTTAGCTCCTTCATAGTCAAAAAATTTTAAAAAAAAACCACAATAATATGAATAATCCAAACTCTCTATGTATATTTCATCTTTACATGGCTTTTTACTCTTACTTTTTAATATTTATTTTATTACTTTACTCCTTTAATCTATGACTGTCTATACTCTGACTCTCTAAAGATTTTGTTTAAAAAAATTTACTTCTTTTTATAACTGCCTATATTCTTTTTCTTCTCTCTCTCAAACCTACATATATTTATCCAACACTGTGACCTATTTAGAGGTCTTTTGTGTCTGAAGCTGTCCTATTGTGTATCTATAATTCTTTACTGTCCAGGAGCACTTCTTAAAATGCTAAGAACTTCTTTAAAATTTAAGCTGTGGCATTACTAGGGTATATATGATACTTCTTGCTTGCCCCATGCAGTCCAACATGGTGTGGACATGTTTGCTGCTTCTGAGAGCCATGTATATTGCCCCAGTTCCATGTATGCAGTGGCTCTATGTCGAGAGTTGCATCACGTTGCCAGCAAGAATCTGTGTTAAACTCTGTATTTTCGTGTCTCAAATTTTTTTTCAAGCTCTCTCAGATTTTTAAGTGGAGTATAGCTTGCCATGTTGGTGCCAATTTGTAGAAGGAAGGCCCCTTGTTAGTTCCTGGCTGCTCAGTCCCAAAATAATCACTTTATACTTGATATCTGTTTCTAGTGTACATAGTTTTATATTAGGTTTGGAACTCTCTTATTTAAAGAAAAGGGGGAGGTGCTGTGGGAGTTCCTTCAACTAATGACCTTTAAGAAACCAGCTCACTTGGGCATGGTCTCATACTGTTAATGCAGCTGTAAAGCATGCACTCACTATCTTGTTTTCAACTCATGCTTCCAGCATCTAGATTCAGTTCTTGCTCCCCATTCATGCAGAGGACTGTGAGATTTGGTACTGTGATCTAAATAAATAACCCTAAATAAATAACCCTTTATTATACGTAATTCTGAACTAGTGTAGGACTATTTTGTAACTTCCGTCATCACACATTCTCTCTTCTCCAAAAAGAATTACAATGTCTCTTGCTATTGTTTGAATATGAAATGTCTCCCATGGGCTCATGCATTTGATGATGCATGATGGTGTTGTTTGGAGAGGTTACAATGTGTTTTAGACATGGCACCAGTGGCTAATTTTGAGGTTTACAGTTCCACTTCCTATCTATCTCTCCACTTCCTGTCTGTCTCTCTACTTCCTGGCTGACACCAAGATGTAACCAACCACTTATGCTTTTGCTGCCACCACCATTAACCACTCTAGTTAGAATGCCTTCCCTACTATCATGAACTGTGCCCATAAGCCAAAATACATTCTTCCTCTCATATATTGTTTTTGTTTGATATTCTGTCTGTCACAGCAATGAAAATAGCTGCATATTCATGAAGAGCAAAGATGAACATACTGTAGAAGTTCACAGCCAACTAACATCTAGCTCTTACCAGAGTAAGAAGAGGTATTCTTTGAAAGGTGAGTGTTTCTTTCCTGACTTTACAGTCCGCTATAATCAGGCCCTCCCTCCCAAGGTCAAAATTTCCTAATAGCCCAATGAATGGGCAACTTGTCACCCATGAGATACTCTAGACCATAGGGAAGCCATTGTTCCTATGTGCACCATTGGAGATATTGAGGTCCACAAGCCTGATACAAGCCCCACACAGCATGAAATGGAGGTGTTCCACCCAAATCTCTGTAGGACTGAGCTTCCTTGATGATGAGAGTCTCCCTCTGAGAATCTACTACCCTGCCAGTGACCTCTCACCTCTGCATACACATCACACCAACTCTTTCCTGTCTCTTTCCCACTCTTCCTTCTCTCCATCCCTGGTCCTTAGGTTCTCACATATTTCCAGCACCAGGACTGCTGACTCATGCGTGTATCTGGTGTTCATATAGGAATCCAGACTGGATCTACTCTGGATCCTGAAAGGCCATACTTGCTTCTTACCTCCTCCAAGCATATGTTTCAACAGAAGGAAAGAAGCAAACCAATAGTTTAAAAAAAAAAAAAAGATGATGTCATCTATATGGGTATATGGAAATGGTTTTAAAAAACCTACTATGAAAGGATGTGGCCAACTATATACTTTGCAGGGAAAGCCTCTCTGAGCTGACTACACTTACGTGCACTCTAAACTCTGTGACAAGTAACAGGACAAGCAAGTGTTCTAGGTCAAAGAGACAAAACACACACAAATATGAAGGAAAATTTAGAGTGGAAGGATCACTAGTGGAAGGAGCGCAGTTCTCGCACTGGGAACAGCATCAGCCATGTTTTGTGAGGCTGATCTTGCATTTGAAGGCTTCTGGTAACCCAGTCTCTCTCCTGCTAACCGCCAATAAGCATCTGTTCTAACTCTCCCATGTGTATGAACTTGCCTCCAGGCATGAACTGCGTCTTGCAGTGTGGGCAGCTACCCCAGTGGAAAACTACAAAGCTCACAGCCTAGTTTCACCAGGAGACGACAGGGAGCCCGTGTCACGTTGGAAGCAATGTGTTCTTGTCCTAGAGCTACTAAAGCAAAACACAAAGCTGGGAAGTTTGAACAACAACACGAAGTCTACCAACAGTTCTAGAGACTTCTGCTTCTGCTCAGGACCAAGGAATCAATTCGCAGAGTGGGGGGTGGCAGCGTTAGAGCCTGGCTGAAAGCAGTAGGCCATTGAGGGTGTGCCTTTGAAGGCTCTATCTCCTCAGGCCTTTCTGTTTCTCTCCTCTCCAGTAGCTACTCATGAACATCTTGTGAACACTAAAACCATACTACTGGATGAACAGATATCATACGCTGCTGGGCTCAGAAACCACCAACCAAACTGTGAGCCCAAACACCTCTTTCCCCTATTCAAGCTGTTCTTTCTCTGAGATTCTGTCACAGCAGAAGGATGCCTGCCACAGTTCCTTCCTTGAAATGGGCCTTCACTTCGTGTTGTTTCTTTAGCTTCTCAAAGTCTGTGGATATTTTTTTTTTTTTTTTGGCTTCTGGAGGGCATTCTCTGTGGGCTTTCACATTGTCTTCCCTAATGAACATCTGCCTCTTTGTCCAGTTTTCCCCTTCTTTGAGGATGACAGCCATATTGACTCAGGACCCATTTAACTAACCTCATCTGCAAAGATATTTCCAAATAAGGCCACGCTGACAGGTACTTAGGACTTCTTGCTTTGCTTGCTTGTTTGCTTTTCCTTTTTTCAGAAAGAGAAATAATTCAACTCAGGATACAGGGTAAAGAATGTGGATTTTACTTTAGCAGTGCTGGAGATGAAACCCAGGGACTTGCACCTGCTGGCAAGCATTCATTCCGCCACTGAGCCACTTCCACAGCTTTTGAACAAGACTGTGAATGTGATTCCTTGGCAGAGTGTAAACAGGTGAATGATAGCCAGGATGTCTGCTGTTGGAAGGTCGCTCTGGTCTCCATGTGAAGAATAGGCCTGGGTACCGAGGGAAGAAGCGAGAACAACAGTTCAGGGCTCAGAAGGGAGAAAAGTTTGCTGCATGAGCCTGAAGACCTGAGTTCAATCCCTGGAGCCCACAGCAGAGACTCCTCCGAGTTGTCCTCTGACCTCCGCATGTGAGGTAACATATGGTTGTCCATATTCAACACTCACACTAATAATAATGCAGATAAGGAGAAGGATTAGAATAAGTAAAAACATATGTTTTTAAGAAGAACGCCAAGTCATACAAAAGTCTAGGTAGAAGGCGCTGGTGGCCTAGAAGGTGATGAACACTGGTGACTGTGGTCTGGTATGTCAGTATGGAGAAGGATGGAGCTTCTCAGAGAACTGATCCAGGAGATACACTGTCCCGCAATGCAGAGAACTTATCAGTGAAGGAGATCGGCCTGTGCCCATAGGCAGCCTGGAACTTGAAGACCACCAGCCTTCAAACAGAAACCAGGAAATGACTAGGTGGTTTTGTGGGTACAGAGACAGATGCTCCAACATCTGTGTGGGTACATGCTCTAAGTTTCCACTCTGTAAGTGAAGCTATCTGCAGCAACTGAGGCCAAGAGGATGATGGCACCTCCCTCTCCTCCTCCTTCCAGCCGCTGATGTCCACCCTAGTGTCCACACACGGGGTTCTATTCAAGAGCCCTGCCGAGGCACGGCCCTTCTGTTGAATTAGTATTTCCATCTCAGTGAACAAAAACAAGTTAGCAGGCCAACAGAGTGGGCTACCTTCCAGGGTTTGTCTGCCGACAGATTAAAAAGTATGTCAACATGGCTTTATATTAACAAATACCCAAGGCAGAAGCTTTTGCTTTGGTTTGCTTTGGTTTGTTTTGCCGCTTATTGATAATGTGGGTGAACCCGTGCCTGCATTTGTGCAAGGGTTGAGTGGCCAGGTGATGCTAGCACCGCAGGGACCTTGGGATATGAAAGGGTCGGGGACCTACTGCAGCAGCTGTCAGTCAGTTGCTCCCTCCTGCTGAAAAACAAAAAGAAAATCAGCCAGAGGAGGAACAAGTGAGGGTGTGGGAAGTATCCTTCTTACGATATGACTGTCGTAAGATGGACTTTTAAAGTCTGGCTTCTGTTTATAATGCCCTGCAATAGGAGAAGCATTTAGCAACTTTTCAGGAAAAGCTGGGGTTTTGCTTGTGTGTTTGTTTGAAAGTATCTTATACAATGAAATTTTTATTCGCTTGTACAGAAGGACTATATATTTCCATTGGCAGGAAAATGGATAGAACTGGCGATTGCCGTGTTAAGTAAAATAAGCCAGACTCAGAGGGACAGTAATCATATTTCTCTCTCACACACACACGTGCAGACCTTAGAAGTAAATATACATGCATAAATCATAGGAAGGGACTATGTAGGGGTAAGGAAGAAATCTAAATGGAGAGGGGAAAGTAGAACAAAAACGGTAACTAGGAAGGAAGGAAGAAAATACTGCCTATTTTCTCTCTTAACTAGTATTTTAGGGTGTGTGTGAGAGAGAGAGAGGGAGACAGACAGACAGACAGACAGACAGAGACAGACAGAGAGAGAGTGGAAGAAAACATAAGGACAACTATTTGAGAGGAAGAAAGGGGGCTAAAGATGAGGAGCAGGGACAGAGAAAAGAGGCGCAGATAAGAGCAATGTACAATTATGTATATGTGAAAATCTCATAATGAAACTATTTTGTGTGCTAAGAAGTTACTAAAAGCAAAGAAACACATATTCATTTCTCCTCTTTCTGAGACTATAATTCTTCCCTTTTCTTCCCTCCTAGCCCTCCCATATACCCACCCCTCTCTTTGCTTTCTTTCAAACTCATGACCTGTTCTCATTCATTGTTGTTACACACATATATGGATATACATATGTACTCCTAAATATAACCTGCTCAGCCTGTGTAATATTACATGTATGTATATTTTCAGGGCAGACCATTTGGTATTGGATATTTATTTGGTGGGGCCCATCCTGGGGAAGAATGTTTTTCCCATTCTCAGTGTTCCTCAGTTGCCTATAGTTCTTTCCGTAGGGTTCAAGCCGCAAGATCTTTCCCTGAGCTGCTATGGCATGTCTATTGCTGGGGTCCTTGTTCCACTCACGTTTACACAGTCCTTGTGGCAAGACTTCTGATATCATAGGGGACACAGTCTCAGAGCAAACTCCCTGATCTTCTGGCTCTTACCATCTTTCTACCTTCTCTTCCACAGTATTCCCTGAGCACTGGGAGATCCACAACCCTTGATTGGTTGCAGTTTTCTGTTATGGTCTTTGTTGCAAAGAGATGTTTCCTTGATGAGGAGCGAGGAATTGTAATCCTCGTCTGTGGGTGTAAGGACTTACAGTCCTCATCTGTGAGTAGGACAAATACTGAGAGGTGTAGTTAGAGATTATGTTGGTTTAGTAAAGCGGGGGCTGTGGGTTCTCTTCTGAGGTCTAAGATTTCACTAGCAGTACTAGGCATGATGTACCTCCTGTTGAGCAGGTCCGATTAGACAACTGTTGGCTACCACAACATGTCCCTATTGCACTCTTAGGGTTATATACAGTGCCATGCTGGTCGTCTGGTGGTTCATAAGCATCCTAGCTGGGAAGGACTGTTGACTGCTTTCCCACGTTGGAAGCTTGCATGGTGCCTTCTGGTACCAGGAAAGCTGGTCCACAGGGACGAGGCATTCAGGTCAGTGCTAGCTCAAGAGACTCTGGTTCCTGGGTCTGAGACACATAGAGTCTTTAACAATAGGGACTTGCTTTCCGCTTCTCGGGGACAATCAAGGGCAACAGAAACAGCCTGTAATGTTTTGGGAGTCTCTTGGGCAACCCTGACCAACTCAAAAGAGGGTTTTTCTTTACATCTGGTGTAGGAGGTTTTGTTAGCTGGTCTTTGGTTCTTTGAAGGGAGTATTGTCAGCCCAGATAGAAATTATCATTTAAACTATGTATGAATATTTATACACAGACTTGTGAGTATTACAGGTTTAGTTTGGGGTTTTTTGCAGATAGTTGATAATGGGATAGCTTCTGACTTTTTCAGACATCCTTACTATTCTTTTACCTTCCTCCCGCCTTCCTTCTGTATTCATCTCCCTCCCTGCTCTCTGGTTAGAGCCCACTTTCCTCATTTCCCCAATCAGATCACTTACAGCCTGTTACTCATCTATTTATTTATTTCTGGCGCTGACTCTAGACGTTTCCTTACTTTCCGCCTGGGGTGTTTGTGGAGGGCTAGTGATTTAGAGCTGCCTTGGGCTCAAGGTCACAGCACAGGCCTGGGTCACACTGTGGCTGTGTTTTCAGGGACAGCTCGCCGATTATTTCCAACCCAACACCTGCTTTTTTTTTCCCCTCCAGGCTGTGAGCTAAGAACAGCTTTCACATTTTTAAGTGGTTGAAGAAAAAATCCAAAGACTCATATTTCATAACATACGAATCACACTGTGTCACACATGGAAATTAAAATGACATGAAATGCAAGTTTTGGTGCCTATAAATAAAGTTGCCTTGGGACGTGGCCAGGCATGCTCATTTGCATATTATCTGTGACTGCTCTCAGGAAACAACAGCAAAGTCCTCTTGTCAGTGACTATGTGGCCCACCGAAGTCTGAACCATTGGCTGGCTGGCCTGTCAGGAAATGTTTGACCACTCTTGCCGTGGAGCTTTAGGAAAAGGTGCATTTGGCCCTGCTCCACCATCTCCCTGAATTTTCTGAGGCTTTCCTGGGTCCCTGCAGATGACTCTCATTTCCTTGAAAATCTGTTTTGAGCTTTATTTTTTCATGCCAGGCAACATGTCAGGTTCGAGGGCTACAGCTGTGGAAAGTCATAGACAGATCCTGTCACCGGAGCTCAGGAGCCAGCAGAAGAGCAGGTGGGACTCAGGGAGATGCACAAATGCGGTGTGTGAGGGACGTAACCGTGGTAAGGGCTCCAGAGACCAGCTTCGTGGAGCTGCAGAGGACAGAAGAGGTAACCGACTTCCTCTTCCGCAGTATCACAGAAGATAGCCAAAGTATAGATTAACAATTGTCTGGGATTCGCAGGAGATGTTGAGGAAAAGGGAGGAGAAGGAATTCCAGTTTCTTCACCACAAGCCCTCCTGGTTGTCTTCTGCCTGTTAGTGTGCCGGGAGGGAGGGCGGCGTGGGGGACAGGAAGAGCAGCCTGTGAGGGACGGGATGAGTGAGAGCAGGAGGGCCAAGCCTTTCGAAGACTTCGCTGAGCACAGAGGCGAGGAGTTGTCCAAGTGTCCAGCTCACAAAACTCTAAAAGACCACAGGAGAACAGACGGATAACTCATAGCGTGCTCAGGCAATGAATAGCAAAGGCACTAATGTGAATCTACTAACAGCTGTACGCGGTAACGGAATCTTTGTCATAGATTATTAAGTGAAAAAGAAAAAAGTCCAGAAGATACAGGGCATGGTGAACTTATTTATTTATTTATTTATTAGCATGTGTTTATTTTGGCTGAGTTAGCGATGGGGAGTATATCCTGTCAGAGGGCAGCTTGCAAGAGTCAGCCTTCTCCTCCCACCGCGTGGTTCTGAGACTCTAACGGAGGCCATCAGGCTTAGCAAGAAGCACCTTTACCTCACGAGCTGTCTTGAGGATCCGTGATGGCCTCTTCACAGAGGTAAATGTAACCAAAGAGTGACAAGACACTTTAGGAACACATTCATGCACACGCATGTTTAGAAATAGATAGTAGCAAATGTTTTGATGAAAAACACAGCCTCATAAAGCAAAGGAATAAGCAAGCAGAATGAGCAGCTCACACAAGGGCAGAGGCGGTACCCTCAGAACGCCGTCGTTAATGCTCTGCTTCTTGTGAACAGTGAACTCATAGGTAGCTCTCGCATTTTAAAAAGTTTCAAATAATAGCTGGGCAGTGGTGGTGCAAGCCTATAATCTCAGCACTTGGGAGATAGAAGCAGGTGGAGCTCTGAGTTTGAGGTTAACCTAGACTACAGAGCAAGTCCCAGGACAGCCAGGGCTACACAGAGAAACCCTGTCTCAAAAAAATAAAACAAAAAGAAATAAAAAGTAAGAAAGAAAATATGATCATGAGAAGTTATTAAAGCAATCGAGAGTGAAGAATGACATGATGAAATTTTTTTCTGTATTTAAGCTTTATTACAAAATTATAAAGCACAGGTCTGTAACAAAAAAAGTATACACATTTGGGTTTGCTTTTTAATACCCAGGTGAGAGAATCTTAATATGAGCCAGTTGGATCAAGACGTTCACATCACAGAGATTTCAACAAATTTGTACAGTGCATATTGACTATTAATTCCTTTATAGCTTATTAGTTTAGACCTGGATATTCCAACATACAAACCAGTCAGCTGTAGTTGGTTCAGTCCTAGGTGCTTCAGGAGGTCACTCGAAATATACAGTCAGAGTTGATGGTTGTGAATGTACAGTACGAACAGGCACATAGTGACAGAGATGAAGACAATTGTCTTTAAACTGATTTACTGTGCACCTTTCTTTGAAAGAATCAATTAGTATTAAAGAAATGCTAACATTGCTTGGCCTTGCATCATAGACCAGGATCCCTGCCACGGAGACAGGAGAATTACAACTTCCATTGCAAGTTGTCTGGGCACCTCGGTGAGACCCTCTCAAAATAACAGGTAAGAAAACTTGAGGACGCAGCTTAGTGGTAGAGCCTTTGTCTAGGACACAGGAGTCGCTGGGGTCAATCCCTATTATGAGAAAAGGGAAGTGGGGGGAGGGGGAGGAAGCGTGTAGCAGCAACAACAATCAACAATTCCGTGAATACATGGTTGGATTGAAAATGAATCAGGATAGGGCCTTTGACCAAGAGATTTCAGAAGCCTCGGAGGACTGACCAGGTAAATTGACAGACTGCAACTGGATAGTGATTCGAATTGCGATTGGACACCCACTCGGCTAAGGCAAGCTCAAAATGTTTCTCCTGTAAAAATAGCCAGGGATGGTGGCTAAGGAGGTGAAGTTGGCTAATGGGGCTTCCTGAAGCTTTCACATGCAGGCGTTTTTATCCTTTCTGAGACTGAGCTAACATCTTTGTTTTGCTTCTGTTTTCTTATTTCTGGTCACTTATTATCACACGTGACACAGATAATTCAAAACAAAAATAAAAGGAAGGTAGTGGAGTTGGCCAGCCACCTTTTCCTCCACCTTACCTGTCTCTTAAACCATCAGGCCTTTCCCCTGCAGGAGGAACAGGGCATGGCTTTACTTGCAGACCAGGCCTCCCTGTTATAAGGCTTCCTAGTGAGTGTTCCAGCTCTGGGGATCAAAGATATGACTCCGCCCCTCACATACTGTGAATGATAAGAATGGCGGTCTGCTAAGATTGCCAGAATGATAAAGGCTTCGAAAACCCTACAGAGGCACAGATTTTTAATTCTGAGAAATCCAGAGGGTGGTTTGTTCAGGCAGTTCGTTCACACATGCATGCTCCAGCCAGGCTGGGGGCGAGGCAGGGTGTGATTCCCACTCCAAAGCTTCCAGAGTACACACTGTATGGGTGTGCGCCCAGCGGAAATGGAAATTATATGCTCTGGTAACTCTGAACCACATCACAGCTCACTCATTTACATTGGAAGTTGGGCAGGTTTGCCCCAAGTAACAGATAAACATATCTGCATGGATTGTCAACCCTCATTACCATGGAGTTAGTGAGGACCTGAACATCATCTAACCAACGTTGTTCATAGGACAGAAAGGGAAACTGAGGCTTGGAGACCCCCAAGTGACTGGAGTCTGGCATACTCGGCGGAGCTAGGGCAAACAGACTCCTGTCCTAGCCCCCTCTGCCTCTGAGCTTCATTGGAAATCATCCTGTTATCTTACTACAGGCAGACAGCAATGAAGGAGAGAAGATGGAGAAAAAAAGAAATGGAAACAGAGAAGGAAGGATGGAAGAGATGGGCAGTGACAGAAACTGCAGGCGAGATTGTCTGTCTCCGCCTGTCTTTATCTTTCTCTCTATCTGCCTCATCTCATTCCTTTCTGAATTCCCTCTCTTACCCGGCTCCCCCAGGCTGGCTCCTGAAAACACAGTGTTGTTCCCTTTATTTCAAACGCCTTTGGAAGGGGGCCTGCAAATGAGCAGAAGGCTGGTGGGGCTGCTATCAAAAAGGGTGGGAAGGATTTTCCGGTACCTTTGGCCATCCCCCACGGCTGCTAAAGAGGAAGGAAGGCACAGGTCATTTAGACTCAGGAACTTTCACAGAAGCAGAATCGTGGGCCTGCCCACCCCAAACCTAAAGGACCTACAATTTAGCAGACCGCTTACCCGGGCTTGGGTGCAGACTACACAGCTGTAGCCTCCATTTGAAACAGTCCTTCATGTGTATCTGCCTCCTGAGCACATACATTGTCTTTCTGGCCCTCAAGAGGGAAACAGGTCAGAGAGCTTAAAGATTAAGATTTACACAAGTCTTTTAAATGCTAAAAATCCGTCCATCGTGGGATATGCCTCGGAGTGGATACATTCATTTTAAATAGATCCTTTCCTGAGAGTTACATTTGGTCTGTCCTCTCTGGACCAGATGTCAACTGTGACAAATTCATATGAATCCCTCTAGCAGGGCTGGCTCTACAAATCCTAAAGGGATGTAGGCGTCCTGTGTTCCCTAGCTCCTCCCGAATCCGAGATATCAAGAGCAGAGAAAATTTAAATATTTTTAACTCGCCAGGTCCTGAGGCAAAGCAAATCCACCTATGCCTTGTTGAGACGGCATACAAGTCAGTTGGTATGGAGCAGAAAACACCGGTGAATTCCCCATGCTTTGCTGAGGTGATCCTGCCGCCAAGGCTCCTAATGAGCGGTCTGGTGGCAAAAATCACAATGCAAAACAAATTAGCCGGGGAGTTTTTCAGGTGTCAGTTTCAATGAGGGAGGAACAGACAAAAAAAAAAAAAAGAATAAAAAAAATTGTCGCATGTAAAAGACTTCGAACTTTGAAGCTGCTTGGGGACTATTGACTTCTAGCCTGGTTTTTCTCAAGTGCGCTGTCATCCCAAGTGTCACATTGACACGGTGAGGATTTCTTGTGAAATAATCCCTTTGCCAACATCAGGGAATCACCCTCCCCTTTGATCGAGTCAGATATGATCTTGAAAGTTGGCCTACTTACACAGCTCCGGTGAGGCTGCTGAAAATAAGACCTCTGGAAGGGAAGAGGGAAGAACGGCACACACACGGAGGATGGGTAAGCCTTTCAGGGGAACGTGTGCGCACACAGAAAGAGGAAATTCTAGAATGGGTATCCCACAAATAGATACTACCGACATGTGATGTGTGTGTGTTTGTGTGTGTGTGCATATATATATGTGTGTGTGTGTATACATATATATATATTATTTATAGTATTTTCTAGACTCCACAGGTTTTACTTAACCTGCAGAGATAGCCAACCACCTTTCACATGTAGAACTGTGTGTAACTAATTCTTCATGGCACAAGGGCTAGAACAAAGACCCAAACTTCTTTCTTGAAGAATCTTAATTCTGTAGCTTTGTGTGTGTGTGTGTGTGTGTGTGTGTGTGTATCTGTCTGTGTGTATGTGTATATGTGTGCATGTGTGTAGATGCACACATCTGTGGAGATCAGAGGTTGACATCAGGGAGCTTCTTCAATTCTTTTCTGTCTATTTTTCCAGACAGGGTCTCTCACTGACTTTGGCACTTATTGATTTAGGAAGGTTGACTGGCCATTGAATACCAAGGGTCCTTCTGTTTCCACCTCCCCATCTCCAGGATTACAGGGTCCTGCTGCCATTCCTGGCTTTTTCAGGCACTTCACCAACTGAGCCATCTCCTCACCTCCAGACTTCTTTCTCCTCTACACACATACCACCGCCTCCATCGCTACAGTGTTAGGTGCCCACTCTAGCAACAACGTCCTGAATCATCACCCACTGCGCATCTCAGCAAAAGGATCCCAGCCACAGGACTAGAAGCATTTTCATTCTCATCTCCAGTTGCCCCTCGTCCTGTAGAGAGAGGCTGTGAAGCTTAGCATGTGAATCAAACACACTCGGAGAGCCCAGGAAAACTCCCAAACTGTCAATACCACCATTGCAATTCCACTGTTAAACTACCATACCTGGCCATGCATGCTTATGCTTCCTGGGCCTTCAGAAGACTTTTTTCTCTATTTCTATTAGACTTTGAATCCAGCATTGTGACTCTCTGGGTGTCTATCTGCTTTACGTTGAGCCCGCACGGCGGCCAGTTCTACCTCACTGTAAAAACAAGCAAACAGCGCTTGTCTCTTCATCAAGTGCAGGCTGATGGGAACCAGGACCCGGTCGTTAAAGACCTGGATGTTTTGCCTCATCAGAAGAAGCTTGGTGAGCATGGAGAATTAAAATAGTTTATGAACACAGAACGAGGCCTTTGGGAAGGAGCAGGATGGTGAGAGGGAACATTTGGCTCACGGCTGTTCTTTCAAACGTGTTTTCCAAACCAAAGACTACAATGTAGTCTATGTGCTCCTCCACCGACTAACTTAGGCCAATCAGCTGCACGGGGCTTTCTTGGGACCCCTTCATTTTTGGGAGATGGGGAGGGATGGACCGCTCTCCGTAGAATCCTCTCGATATAAGAAAGGGTTTCTTTTTAAAAGGACATCTTTTATTTCCCCATCTCTTTCCTCTCACGGCGCAGGTTGGGGTCAGCTCAGGTCTTCTGGCATCCAGGGGGACAGCGTGGCCCTCTCCTTCGGTGACTGTGGGCATCCTGACTGGAAAAGGCTTACTTTTACCTCTGAGCTCACCGCAGAGAAACACAGGGTGAGGAGAACACTCCTGACAGCCTGTGTGAGAACCTGCCACAAATAAAAGCGGCAAATGAATTTCGAAGGGCCAAAAAAGTAAGAAAGGAAGGAAGGAAGAAACACCCCCAAAGGAGAGGGTGCTAATTGAATTTGGTTTCAAAAATTGTCAATTCCTGGATCTACTTAAGGCAAATGAAGCATTAACACCACAGAGGCCCTTGTGCCTCCTGGAGGGGACCTCCTGATGTGGGAGGGGATGCTAGGCAGGCCTGCTTTGTCTCTCAGCATGGTGAGAATTGGCCTCTCCCTCTTGGGACATACTGTGGAATGACAGTGAACGCCCAGACACAAGTAACCGCAAAGTTCTTATATGAATCCGAGTAAAATGGAGGAAAACAGCATGCTTTGTATGCCGCTACTAAAAGGATGACATGCCTCCCTCATCTCTGTCCCTTCCTCAGGGAGTGAGCACCCCAGAAAGGAGGAGTAATCAAGCCGGTGGTGTGCCGGTTGGCAGGGAATACAACCCTTGGGGTCTACACCACCAGCCTGCTGGCCTCACTGTCCGTGCCCTAAGTGTAAGGCATCCCCCCTCCTCCTCCTCCACTCCTGAGACACTCAAGCACAGAGAAGCGGCACCCGTCACTGAGGCAGTTAGCCTTTGTTCACAAAGACTGTGCTGAAGAAAAAAGATTGAAAGTCACTTACAGTAAAAGGGTCCTGGTCAGGGTGTGTGTGTGTGTGTGTGTGTGTGTGTGTGTGTGTATTCAGTAAGCACATTTAGACTTATTACAATAAAACTTTGGAGGGGAAAATAAAGGACTGCCCCCCGCCCCAGAGCCCTAGCCAAAGTCTATGTAACTCTTCGTATCAACAGGAAAAGAAGGGAAAAATACAGTTGTTGGGTTTTTTGGTTTTGTTTTTTGTTTTTAACAAGGGACTGGACAATGGTGGCGCATGCCTTTAATCAAAGCACTTGGGAGACAGAGGCAGGTGGATCTCTGTGAATTCGAGACCAGCCTAGTCTACAAAGTAAGTTCCAGGACAGCCAGGGATGCACAGAGAAACCCTGTCTTGAAAAACAAAATAAAACAAACAAACAAACAAAAAAGGTATGGAGGAGTAGGGTTTGCTCAAATTGACAGGTGCAGCACCTTCTAGCTGGTGAAATGGGTTCAATTTCTTTAAAATGATAAGGGGTTAAAGAGATGGCTTGGGGCTGCAGCGTGCTTGCTGTTCTTGCAGGAGACCCGCATCTGGTTCCCAGCACCCACATCAGGTGGTTCCCAGCCACCTGTAACTCCAGTTCTAGGGTATCTGACCCCTTCTTCCAGTATCTGTGGGCACAACATATACATAGCACACACTTGCCCAGATAAACGCATACTAGAGTGTTGAATTTAGAACAGCCTGACTCTGTGTTCTCCAGCTATGGTTATTTCTATTTGGCTTCAAAATAAACTGCCCCTTTCTTAACTTCTTTTGAGGTTAGGGATGTGTTTTTGTATCAACAATGCCATCTTTGATGTAGAGTTAGTCCTTACCAGATAGTGAGTCAGCTGTCACCTTGGTTGCAGATTTACTGGCTTCTAGAATTCTAAGCAATTAATTCCTGTTATAAATTATCTGATCCAAAACATTCTGGTTTTTTGTTGCTCCTGTTGTTTTGGTTTGGTTTTTGGTTTTCCAACACCGAGTTTTTTTATATAACAGCCGTGGCTATCTTGGAACTTGCTTTGTAGACCAGGCTGGCCTTGAACTCAGAGAGATCCAACTCCCTCTGCCTCCCAAATGCTGGGTGTGCACAATTACAGCAGCTGAAGAGATTAAAGACAATGCTCTCCGATGAGAGATGGCAGAAGTTGGCTCCCTGTCTCCAGGCATGCACAGCCAGAAAAAGTCACATCTGTCGTGAGAAGGTGGCCATCTGCCAAACATAAAAGGGTCCTCCCCAAAACCCGACCACGCTGGTACTGACTGCTTAGCCCCAGAGTTCTAAAACATGCATGCCTGCTATTTAAGTCCCTCTGCCCAAGCTGACTAAGAAGGGTGAGCCCTATCTAATTCTGTCCCCACCGCACAGCTGGCAAGCCCCTGTCACCTTCCTTCCTCAGGGCTAAAAATAACCCCTCCATACCCAGACCCAACAGTTCTTCACTTCCTTCCTTCCTTTGTGCTGCAGATGATGGGATTCAGCTAATTTCCGGAGCCGGAGGGAAGACTCAGAAACAACACGTGCGTATGTGAAGGCTGTGTACACACAACACGGAGAAGACCGACTGTGGTAACACAGCCTCAAGACAGGTTTTCCACATCATCTTTCCGAGAAGACAGCGTCATTCACATTTCCAGCTGGACTCAGCGTCCTCCGACAAGGTCTTTCCAACATGTGTGTCACTGTCGGGTTCTTATAAACATCCCCTTGAAGGGGGTGAAAGGTCATCCTAACGTCCATCAGTCAAAGCAAGAGGGCATTAGTAAAGCCTGTCTCGTTGGTGATATATTTTAGAAACCTTCCAGTGACAGGCCTTTTTGTTACTCAAGTAAAATGTTTTTGGAACATGGAAACACAAAACACTCCCTGGGTATGTTCACACACAAAATTGCTGGACTTGAGAGAGCAGTAATATTTTGCTAAAAGTCACTGTGGAGAGGGTCAACAGGGCAGATAACAGAGAGACAGATCCCCGCTGAGGTGGAATTTCCACATAGCCTCACCCCATTTGTCTCTAAATATATCCTGTCGTTACTTGGCCTGGAAATTTTAGATGTAACCGCACTGGGGAATCAGCTTTGCTTTCCCAAAGTCTTAAGCGTCATGAAGAATGGTATCACCATTCAATATCATGGAAGAATCATGAAGAGTGTCATTGTAATTAAGTCATCAGTTGTAATCTCCCAAAGACGCTGCAACTTAAAAGCATGGAGGGGGAAGACTGGGGTGGAAGAAGGAGATGTACAGGGAATTATAGACAAGAGTTAAATGCTGATGAATGGAGATTGGTACTGTCCAGCTCAGACGTCCTCCAGGAAGAAGGAGGTAGGAGACTCAGAAGTTCAAAGTCGTTTTCAGCTCTCTAGTTAAATGCTCATGAATGGAGATTGGTGCTGTCCAGCTCAGATGTGCTCCAGGAAGAAAGAAAGTACTTCCTGAAGGCATAGGGAGACTGGGAAAGAACAAAAAACAAACAAACAAACAAACAAAAACCTAAGTAGAGGGGCCATCAGAAGTTTCTGAGCACCTCTGAGCTGGCTATATCAGGAGAGGGTGAGGGAAATGACAAATCCACACTCTCAGGCAGCACCCCTGAATCACAAATTCCTGTTCTGTTGTCCCTATAACCCTTGGATGCCCAGGCACCACATCGAAACAGTGGCGTTTCTGGGGTTGGAAAGGTAGCTAAGTTTGTCGAATGTTTGCCTAGTCTGGAGGAGTCCCAGGATTCACTTCCTAACACTGCATAAAACTAGGTGGAACAAGCCTATAATCCCAGCCTTGTAAAATGGAGGTAGGAGACTCAGAAGTTCAAGGTCGTGCTCAGCTCTCTAGTGAACTCAAGGCCAACCTGGACTACTTCAGATCCTGTCTCAGATAAATCCAGATAAATCAACAACAAAACGAACAAACAGAGGTGGAATTTATTTCTCCAGTCTGAAGTACCAGATCTGGCTAATATGACAGGTGACAAGAAGGTAGAGGCAGGACAGAGAACTCAAAGACATGAACAGAATTGTACCTGCTCTTCCAAGCATTTTATCTGTCATGGGGTGAAGCTGTATATCCAACACATTGGGTGCCACTTGCAGCTATTACCTAGACACAAAAATAACCAGCCTAGCTTAAAGATAGACAAATATATTTTATTTCTTATAAGGGAAAAACTCGCGCCATGGGCACAAAAGATCCAGGCTCTGCTTGACCATGGGGGAAACTACACAGAGGGTGCACCTGGGTGGTGCACATGATTTTATCTCCCGGTCCCAGAAAGCCATGCCTAAACTAGGTTCCATCTCTTAAAGACTATCAGTTAACAAGGCTTCCCCATCAATGAGGTAATTTGTGGTGCTCTGTCATCATTCCTTTTAAGAGTTGGACTATCTTTGAGATATTTAATTTGTCCAACTGTTTAATGCAACTTGTATTACTATGGCTTTGTTGTATATTTTAATATCCAAAGGAGCCCTTTATTTTACTTATTTTTTTTAATATTGACTTGACAATTTTGCTAAGGGCTTCTGTTGAATCTTTGTTTTTTCAAAGATTTCAAAGAATTTAGGTATTGAGTACCTAAAAGAAAATATAATGCAAAGAATCATAATCTTTAGAACATTAAACTGTTCATGAATAAGCATATTTATTGCTATCACTTTATATATTATTTATCAGAGACTAAGTTCTATTCCATGGTGACCAGATATAGTCCTAGTTTAGTCAATTTCTAAGTCACACTGTTTTTGCTGCTTTGTAGTGGCATCTTATTTTTTTGTTTTTTCAAAACAGGGTTTCTCTGTAGCTTTGGTGCCTGTCCTGGAACTAGCTCTTGTAAACCAGGCTAGCCTCAAACTCACAGAGATCCGCCTGCCTCTGCCTCCCGAGTGCTGGGATTAAAGGCATGTGCTACCACCACCCGGTATCATATTTGTTTCTTAATTAACTTTCTATTGCTGAGATAAGACACCACAACCAAGGCAACTTACAAAAAGAAGTACTTATTTGGGTCTTAAGAGCTTCAGAGGATTAGGGTTCATGACCATCATAACAACAAGCATGGCAGCAGGCAGTCAGGCATGACACCGGAGCAGTAGCTGAGAGCTTACATCCTGGTTCACAAGCGTGAGGCAGATAGAGTTAAATGGGAATGGCAGGGACTTTTGGAACCTCAAAGCCCAGCCTGCTCCCAGTGACACATCTCCTCCAGCAAAGAAACCCATTCTAGTCCTTCCCAAACAATTTCAGCAACTGGTGACCAAGGAGTCAAAACAGATGAACTTAGGAGGGCCATTCTCATTCAACCCACCATACACCCTCTAACTTCATTATTCCTTCCTGCCAACCAGGGGAGGTTTTCCTGAGCTGAGATGTTTCAGGGAAAATGTCCAGGAGAGAAACTTTCTCCTGTATTTCCTACTCTGATTTCCCTGTTCCTTTTTCTCCTTAGATTCTTTTTCAAGTCAACGCAAAGCATCTACCCACCACCTTTGCAGATTCCACCCCCTCTTAGCCAACTAGAAGAGGAATTCAACTTCAGGTCCCTGCTTGCTTCTCACGAGTGCCCAAGCACGGCTGCTCTGAAGTTGAGAAGTCCTAGGACATGAGTAAAGGGGTGAGATCCAGTCTTGTGGGTGAGAAGAAAACGAGGTGCCAGTTCTGTAATATTTTCACTTCTACCAGGAGCACTCTGGCGATCTCCCAACTGGTTCCCTTAATGATTGCAGAAAGACTCTTTCCCAGCCAAGCGTTAATCTGCCTTGGAGCCATCACAATGGAATCTCCCAGAAAGAGAAGACATCTCTGCAGTCTTCTTGACTTTGATCTTGCCTCTTTCAAGATAATGAGGTCTGGCATGATGGCAGGATGGAACCTTTCGCTCTCGCTTGGTTGAGATTCTATATGCCACAGCACAGATCACAGTAGCTCGAAATGGCTCTCTGTCTGCCAATCCCCATGGACAGACAGCTCCAACTCTGCGGCTGTTTTTTTCTGATTTGTTTGGATGCCAGGGAGTCCTCTAAGAGGTAGGGTCATATGATAAAACAGTGAGAACTGACCCTTCTAGAAACCTCCTTGAACCCAAAGAACACTACTGAAGCTATGGGATCCAAACCTTCCTTTCTCCTTGACATTCCAAGACCAACATAGAAAAGAGCCCCATCCCATAGACTAGCACATACAGGTTGAGAAAGGACAGGGATGAGACAATAAATCACCCAAGACCTAAGTTATCAACATGATACTTAGGTGCAAGCAGACTGGACTACCTGTAGTCTTACCAAGTTTTTGGATATTTGCGTAAAAATCAAGGCCTCTGACACTGGAAAATGCATCACGTATAGAAGATATTTTATTTATTCATGGCTGTTTCAAGCCCCTCTACCTTCAATCACATTTTTCTCCATGACTTTTCCTTTCGTTCCACCAATGCCTCCCATACAACCTTCAATAACAACCAGGTGAGAAAAGGCAAAACATCACATTATAAGATTTGCCATGAAAGTCAGCTGGATCTTAAAAACCAACTGCTTTAGGGCCCTTTAGTTTTCATGGCAGGATTTATCCCATCCTCCCTGCAAAGTCACTGTGTGCAACTCCAGGGCAAACACATTCATCACACTCAATTAGCAAAAAAAACACAGAAGAGTCTCCAAGAAATCTGCATCTGTCCTCATCCGCTTTCCCCTCACACTGAGCTGTGGCTAAAGCAGCATTGATACGTAAGAGCTGTTTGTAGCTTTCTTAGCCCCGACTTTGCCTTCTTGTAAACCTTTTCCCGTTTTTCCTCTCCCTTTTCTCACCTCCATCAGACTGTGCAATCCACACAGAGGACCAATGCCAGGTCACTTTGCCCTTAGCTCTCCCAAATCAACTATGGGGACAATAGTTCTTAATATATACTGGAGAGTTTATTTAATTTGGTTGGTTGTCATAGGGCTGAGTGTGAAGCCCGGACCTCGTTGCATGCTGCCCAAACATTCTACCATTAAGCTATATCCATAGCATGTTGGTGTGAACTGGGTGAGTTCATGTCCATGACTTCCTTTTCAGGTCTGGGAAGTCATGACCAGCCTACAGAAACCATCCAACCTGGTTTCTCAAGGGAGCCATCTCAAAAGCTCAGTAGCACAAGGCCCCAGGTTCAGTCCGCAGCACCACAAAAAGAATTACAGTAAATGTAATGAAAACTCATTGTCAAACTGGTCAGCAGAGCTACTGCCTTCATGGCAGGGTAGCAGATGCAGAGGAGTTGCTTGCTGTGTGTTGCAAGTCATTGCTCCTAAGTGATCTTACATCCCTAAGGTTTTGTTTTTCCACACTGAAGAAGGCATTTCTGTTTCTTATTTTCTCTCACTTAAGGACTGGCCCAGCCTCCACAACATGTGCCAAGGAGCAGATCCTGTAGCCCCAAGGATTTTTTAGCCCCTTGATAAAAAATCATTATGCATTCATCGCAGAGGGAAGGCGCATTGTTGTTTCCAACAGCCAGCAAGAAAAAAAAAAAAACCCTGCTGAGAAGGATGAAGAAAGTTCCTGCAACTAATTGGTGGAGCTGAATTGTTAACATTCTCCCTGGGTTCCCAAGCACAGGCATCTTGACCAGCCTACTGGAGAAATTAACCAGGGTAGAGTTGGGGGGGGGGGAGTCTCTCATTAAAATCCCAATCAAGCCTTTTTAGCACTTATTTTCACTTTGTGTCAGTGGCTTTGGGGCCATGATGTTACACATGTTGGCTGTTATCATCGTAACAAACCTCTACTCTTTCCTCAAACCTGAAATCACTGGATGTCTTTGGAGAATTTCACAGGAGGTGTGTGCTGGAAAGCTCCCCTTCTGGGGGCCTAGGAAAGGTGTGTTTTTACTAGGATATCTCTGCATGTGCCCATTTGTGTACAGACTTCACTCTATAGACATACATGTATTCCAAACAAGCTCAAACTATTATGACACATTCCAAACTGTGTGTGCTCACTCTTTATTCTCACCTCTCTCTCTCTCTCTCTCTCTCTCTCTCTCTCTCTCTCTCTCTCCCTTCCTTTCTCTCTCCCTCCCTTCTCTTCTCTGTCTCCCTCTTTTTAATTTTTTCTGTGTCTGTCTGTCTCTGTCTCTGGCATCAAGATGAAAAAGAATTGGGTATTTCTCGAAAGTGATCGAAAAATCATGTGTTTTGTTTAAATAAGAGAGTTCTAAACCCGATACAAAACTATATACACTAGGAACATATATCAGTTATAAAGTTATAATTGCAACCAGCATAAACAATATTAAGCAAGAGACATGTGCTAAATGTTTTAATAAACATTCTATCCTAAGGAGGCTAAGTCTTATATTGGAAATGGCTTGGATAGATCATAAGAGGATGGTAACTATGACTATCTAATCTTCAACCCCATTGAAAGCCTGAGAAGGGAGATAATATTTCTTGAGTAGACGGGAAGTGCAATCAAACAGCTTCCAGAATGTACAGTAGATGACAGAGACAACTGGTCACCTGAGCAATCACCCAAAGTCTCATTTGCAATGTTGAAGCAACCAACTTTTTCTAAGACCTAGAGTAACTGACAGACCATTTTCAGAGGCAGGAATTTTTTCAAAACCATGTTACCCTGTCTTGACAAGATTTGACAGTCTTTTTTCTTGTATTCTGCTTGTCCAGTCCAGACATCATGCACTTTGTCAGTGATCGAGGCCTAGACAGTTCCTTGCCCAAAGGCCAGTTGTACTAAGAAGAAAACAAACTCCAAGTGGAGTATCTTTGGTGCTCAGTACTCTTCCGGGAATAGATCAGTGCTGCCAGGAGCAATAGGTTCTCACATCAACAGAATCCTAAGTTATTTAGATGTCAAGTTCTACAGATCTTTGACATGGTTGAAGATTACCTATCTATGCAGAATATAATCTCTATGTATCTAAAGAGCCTAATTAGTCTGACTAAAAGTGTAACAAACATGCCTGGGAATCTATCCCATGGAAATATTCCTGTCACTGCATATGCCTGAGACATTGTATGTCCAGTCTCTTCCTGCAGTTGTTCTACACGCCTGCTATGCTTTCTGGAAGCTCCCAGCAGCCATGTCTATTCAACATGGTCCTGTATCCCAGGCCACATTTCCTGGGACAAGATGAGTACCAGGCCTACCCCAGTGAGATTCCCAAAGGCTAGACCATAGGATGGCAGAAAAGGAAGCTACAGTTGAAGCTGCTTGTTGGCTGGTAGCCCAACAGGAAGCTGAAGCCACTGTGGTGAACAAAAGAGAGAAACAGGACAAGCTTATGAGGGAATCTGTACAGGTCTGTTAGTGGAGGCATTTGTAGCAATGAAAGGTAAAGGTTATCCAGGTACTCATCAGTGTGGCAACAGAGATATCGGAATAATATAAAACCATGTGCAGTACACAACAACTATGTTGTTCAGCACGCTGGACAGAACAAAATAAGCGAAAGAAGTTTGTTTCATTTAGATTTATTATGTTTTGAGAGAGAATTTTGCCAGGAACCTTCAGCTAGCCTCAAACTTACATCCTCCTGTCTCCACCCCCGGGTGTGAGAATAACAGGCATCTGCCACTAGTGCCATCTAGAAACAAGATGTTTTAACATGCCATGTCCGCATTTAAAACACATGGTTTCAAAGCACAAAGTAGTACCTGTTTGTAAGACTACAGGCAGCTATAAAAGCTTACCGAGACATGGTAAGTTGGCAGCCTTTACTAAGGACAAAACAGAGGTGGGAACAGAAATGAAAGCCAAAATGTGAAGAAGGGCCTTGCGAAGATCAGCACTGCAGAGTTCAGGAACAGAGGCGGAGGCGGTGGAGGCCTGGTGTGGTACAGGCTGAGGCCACTGTACCACAAGGGCTTAGAGGATGAAGTGCGATGGGCTCCCTTCTTGATGCCTTGCAACACTATGACCCATGTTTGGGCAACACCCACTCTTTGGTGCATGGCTATTTAATTGATCCGTATCTAAATAAATGAGTGAATGAAAGAGATGATTAGCCTGAGCGGGGGTCCAGGGGACATGGAGTCATGTTCTGTAATTTAATTGTCAGCAGGACTTTTGTATGTGATACAGCGTGTTGACAGCTAGGTTATAAGAAAGAAACCGTGAGCCCTGGGACACTAGAACACAGTCCTTGACCCAGGAAGGTTAAGAAGAGCAATCCAAGAGACTAATACTCAGTCTGAAAAGATAAGCGAGCAGGAGGGAGAGAATAATTCTTAAGAGACAGGAGAGATCAGGTACGCAGTCTGAAACTGAGTATAGTACTGACATCTGCTTCAACAGAGTCTGTCTTTCTCATCCTAAGATAGAGCACAGCGGCCACGACACGTAAACAGGGGGAGTCGTACCACACGGTTCATGTTCTGGAACCATCTTCATCACAGACTGATCTCCAGAAAGGAATCAGAAGCAAAGAACCATCCCACCCTCCTTCCAGAGCAAGCAAGGAAATGCACCCTCCGAGCGGATCCTGCCAGAGCGGTCCACCAGGAGCTGAGCTTTCTGTCGCCCAGTGAAGAAGTCTCCGTTCTACCCGAGAGTGGCACAAGTTGAACGGAGAGGCTTCCCGCCTGCCAAGCTAGTTCTTGTGTTTCTGCTCCTTCTCCTTTCATCCCGGTTAGAATTTTTCATCTGCGTGTGAGCACAGAGGCTCACCACAAACACATTTGGCAGGTCTCGCTCTGGAAGATGCTACCATGTGTGCATGGCTTTGAGCTCGAACCAGCTTCTTGAACTGAAGCTAAGAGGTGTTAGCCATATGATAATAGAGGGAACACACAAGAGCTTCCGCCTTAGGGAGTCTGGACCTTGAGTTACTGTCAGCATCCATGGAGGGCTCGTTAAAGGAACACAATATCTGTTGGCCGGTAAGGACTAACCTCTCTAACAAGGCCTGTGACCTTGCTGATGTGGCTGGGGGACCACACTTCAGAAAAACCACTGCACTCTGCCATTTACAGGTGAAGATAATGAAACTCAGAAAAATAGAAGGAGCCCATCTAAAATCACAGCAATTTGTGGTGAGCTAACCCAGGCCTTAAGAGACTGTAAAGATAGGAAATAGAAAAAGTGGGGATTTTTGGACGAGACCCACACTATCAGTGGCTCACTAATGGCAATAGATATCAGGTCTCACAAACACGTTCCCCTTCCTCCTCCATCCAAGTACTGGGTGGGGTTGCAACAGCCGCAGAGGAGGTTAGGCAGATGCTGAGCATAATAAAACCCCCGGACAACACTGCAGGGCAGACTGGGATGCTGTGCAGTGTGGTTCCAGGCCCCTGCACAGGCTCCAATAGGGCCCAGGTCAAAACTACAAGAGCCAATGAGAACTGGGTGACAACTGTCTTATGCTTCACAACCATCTGAAAAGGCAGAAACATGCTGTCCAGCTCAAACCAGGTGCAAGTGCTCCACCTGCCAGGCCCAGCGCCTACCCAGTGGGACAATGGCTTCTTTGACCAAGCAAATTCTCCCTCAGATACCTTCTGAAACACAAAGGACTCCAGCCAGTCTCCTTCTCCCATTGTCACTCGGCCATTGTGTGCGTTGTATTCTGGGAGAATGATGGCCAAGGCAGTTGTAGGACTTTCAATGCTTTAAACAAATGGGGGTGGGGGGCGCTAAACAAAAGTAACCACAGGCCTGTTTACTAGAGGGGCCTAATTGGCCTCAGAGAAAGTGCAGGAAGTGTATTCTTTTGCTCTCATTTGTCAGGCCCTAGTGAAGAGCTAGAACGGACAAAGATTCCGAGGTGCCCCCCTCCCCATCTCATTGTCAATCCCCTCCCTCTCTTTTACAAGGAATTTGATGGGGGAAGACGAGTAAGTCATCAGATGCAGCCCCTGCCATCAGCAATGTCAGTTATTGAGTCTAAGGTGCATTGTTTGGGCATTAAGAGTTCAGAGGTCAAGCCTCTCTGTTTACCATACCCAGGACCCAGAATGCTGTAGATATTTCACATAAGGAGCTGAATTTTTGTTTAGAGCAACAGGACCATTATGAGATGTTTTTTAAAAAGGGTTTTATTTTTAATTATGTGCGTGTTTGTGTGTGTGTAGGGAGGTGTTGGGGGCAGGGTATGTGAATGCAATTGCCCTCAGAGGTCAGAGAGTGTGTGGGAACCCCTGGAGCTGGAGTGACAGGTGGTTGTAAACTGACAGATGTGGGTGCTAGGAACTGAAGATGGGGTCCTCTGCAAGAGCAGGACCCATCCTAACTGCTAAGCATCTCGACAGCCCCATCAGACTGTGTTTGAGAAACCGTATCATCATCATCTGTAATTCCCAAAAATGGACAGTTCCTGCATGGAAAGACGTAAGATTCCAAATGCTACAGAGATGTAGTTTTAATCATTGAATTGTTCCCCGTCGGTGAGACATCAGTCACAGGGCTGGTAAACATTTGTGTCTCGACACCTAAGTTTGCTTCAGGTTGCCTTTCAGGGCTGCAGAAAAGCTTGCAAGTTATATTTTCCTACAAGATTTGTGACCACATCATGACTTATGAGGAGGGCTTCTGTGTTTCACTCCAAGGACTCCTAATCTCAGTTGACCAGGGCAGTTGAGCAAATCATGTCACTGTTAGGTCATCAGGCAATTCCATGGCTTTGTAAACAACAAGCAATATATTAGTGAACACTTAGAGAATGCAGGGTCAATAGCAGGACATGGCCTCTTTATGCCAGCAGGAGATGTGGTGAGCAGAACTGGGGCATGCTGAGTTGGTAGAGAGGACTTACTAAGTATGTGCAAGGCCCTAGCTTTGATTTCTATCACTGTATAAATTCAGTATGGAGGGACATGCCTACAACCCCAGTGCTAGAGAGTGGAGACCAGTGGATCAGGTCATCCTTGGCTACAGAGGTCAGCCTGGGATGCATGAAATCCTGGAGAGAGGAATATAGATAGATAGATAGATAGATAGATAGATAGATAGATAGATAGATAGATAGATAGATAGATAGATAGATAGACAGACAGACAGATAGACAGACAGACAGTGTCTTAGTTTGGGTTTCTAATGCTATAAAGACACAATGACCAAGGCAACTCTTAAAAAGGAAAACATTGGAGATGACAGCTTACATTTCAGAGACTCAGTCCATTGTCATCATGGTAGGGAGCATGGCAGCACACATGACATGGTAGTAGACAGACATGGCGCGAGCTACATCTAGATCAGAAGGCAGCAGGAAGGAGACTGGGACACTGCGAGGAGCTTGAACATAAAAGAACTCAAAGTCCGCCTCCACAGTGACACGTTTCCTCCAACAAGACCACACCTTCTGATAGTGTCACTCCCTTGGGAGACATTTTCTTTTAAACCACCATAGATAGATAGATAGATAGATAGATAGATAGATAGATAGATAGATAGATAGATAGATAGATAGACAGACAGACAGACAGACAGATAGATAGATAGATAGATAGATAGATAGATAGATAGATAATAGATAGACAGATAGATAGATGAATTGGTGGGTGGGTAGGTAGGTAGGTAAGTAGATAGACTAACCAAATAGAGTTCTATGAGGTGGCTATCAATATAACAAGATATACTATTTCTCAGTGAACTGCTATGAGTATACACTAAAGAAAAAATAGAAGGTAACATGGCCATTTACTACCATTATCAGCATTATATACTGTATATAACTATATTGTTACAGTTTTATAGGATTACGAGACTATCTACACAACAGGTTTGCCAACAGCGGCATCAGAAATACATAATGAATTGCACTGTGATATCATAACAACCTCGACATCACTCAATAATGGGAAGCTTTTCATCTCCATTATTCTCTTCTTATAAGACCACCATCATCCGTGTGATTACACGATTATTGTACACAATATTTCTCAACTACTACACAAAACCAATTAGCAGGTCAGCTTTGGGAATTTATCACTAATGGTTCATCAAAGATATCTGACCTACAGCCCAAGCTATACCTCACCTAGTCCTCAATGACCACCACCAGAAAGGCTGATAGAATTAGCCAGGACCATATCTGCTCAGCCCACAGAAATCTTGGAAGCTAAAGATGTAGAAAGGCAAATTCTCTTTATTTTTCTTTTACTCTATATCTTGTTAGCTTAGGCTCAGCCTTCTGAGAGCACACTCCCGGTACAGCAGGGCACATTTGTATTGAATGATGACCTTCCAATGTGCTGTAAGAAAGCAGAGACCCATCTCCAAAGTTAAGTCTGTTCTTGTGGATTGACTCCTTGACTCCTTGGCCCTGTCCTTCTTGTCTCTCAATACCGAGTGTACAAGCGAAACTTTGTGTCCTGATCCGAGATTATCCACTGGAAGTGGGGCATGCCATTCATCACCTAAACATTTTACGACCATGCATAACTACCCATAAGCCTTGCACACATAACCACCACATAAGCCTTGTTGGTGGGGGAAATGTCTCCTATAAAATGGTTTATTTTTAATTTTAAGAATGTCTAATTTGCTTCCAAAGAATGTCAGAGATCCTTAGGGCTGTACAAAGATTCATCATTACCAACAATTGCTACTAAGGCTAACCCCTATGTAAAATATCATGCATACAAATGGGTTAATTTTGAACCAGGTCAGACTATTAAGCTTGAGTCTGCTGTTGAGCCTTATCCCAAGGCAGTGCTCGGGAACAATCATGGTAGCAAACACCTTGGCTATATGTCTTCCTATTTGGTTGGCTCGTTTTATATCTTTGAATGTTTAAATAGGCAATAGGAGTGCTAATTAAAATTCAACCATGCAGATAAATTATGCTGTTTTCCTAAAAGGTAAAATGAAAATCTTTTTGATTTCAAAATCTTTGCTGTATCTAAGGCAAAAGCATAGCGTGAACTAAACCGAAGGGATCGTTTCGTGATTTTTCTTGCAAATTTAAAATATTCATGCAGTATTCATCCCTGAGTTTCCCTGTTTGCTATATATGAAATGAAATATATTAATTATGAGTCATTTCTTGTGAGAATCAGGACTCAGTATTTCTAGTGCAAATAAATGTTCATGGTGAGGGTCATTGAATAATTTGTATCATCTGTGTTCTGCCTGTAAAATGAGGAAATGTGATATATCTCACTTAGCCTACTTTAGTCTAGGCACAAGGGAAGCTGCAAAACCAATGGTGGAGGACCCAGTGGAGTCTTCATCAGAACTCTTGCTTTCCAACTCAAAGACCATCTTCACACCAGAATAACCCAAGGTGGGAAAAACAATTAGACCAACATCTAGCGACTATTTTTACCCTCTGATGTTTAGTTTCTTATCTCCCAGAGGTTAACTTTCCCCATTTTCATGACAAAGTACTCAACAAAGGAACTTAATGAAGGTTTGCTTGGGCTCACAGTTTGAAGGCTACAGTTCATCATGGAAGGACGCTGGCAGGAGCATGAGTTAGCTAATCACATTGCATCCCCATTAAGAAAGGAGAGAGTTGAGTACCATTATTTGACCCACTTTCTCACTTTTTCCTTTCTACCTAGCTCATAGGATGGCCTGCACAAATTCAAGGTGGTTCTTGCATCATCCGTTGTCCTTGGTTGCTATCTGTGACCGTGACCATGATAAAACTCTGGCAGAAGACAACTTGCGGTGGAAAGAGCTTATGTGGCCTACAGGTGACAGCCCATCATTGATGGAACCCAGGGCAGGAACTCAAGGCAAGAACTTAAGAAGAAACCAATGAACAAATGGTACGTCCTGGCCTGCTTCTTCTGATTTGCTCAGCTACCTTTCCTACACAGCCTAGGCCCACTTGCCCCAGAATTGGACTGCCCACACTGTTCTAGACCTTCCCATTATCAGCCCTCATCGTTCAAGAGCTGTTAAGACCAATCTGAGGGAGGCAGTTCCTCAACTGAGTTCCCCCTTCCCAAGTGTGTCAAGTGCACAACCAAGATTAGCCATCACACTCAGTTAAACCTGAAACACACCCCCAGATGTTCCCAGAGGTGTTATGAAATAAAGTTAATGTTTGGTCAAAAGTAAGACCCCAGCCTTATAACACCCTTATACCCAAAGAGTCTGGAATGTAATATTGAGTTGGAAGTGTCACCCCAGCCCCTGGCCTGGGAATTGCCCTGGTCTGGACTCTAATTCCCAACCTGCCAAATGCTTGGACTCCAACTCCCAGCCTGCCAAGCACTGACCCCTCTCCGGGGAGAGTCAGGACCACTCCCACGGGGTATTTAGACTCACACCAGAAAGAGGAACACATAGTTTTCGGGTTTTGCCTGTGTTCTTCCTCTGTCTTCCCCCACCATGCTCCCAGCCACCCAAGAGCACTGCATTCATTAAACGTGGGCATTTTTGATGGGGTCTAATCTGGTTTGATTGCAGTTCTTTGTGTTGGTGGAGAGGCTCGGTTAGGAAATATTCCTAACAGTTAATAGTGACAATCATTACTCGGCATTGAGCCTTACTAAGGTTTGAGGAGAGGTTGGGGCTGTTTGTTTGATGTCAGGGTTTCACTGTACTGATATTTTGTGTTTTAACAAATAAAACTTGTCTGAAGATCGGAGTGCAGAGCTAAACCACTAGAGGCCAGGTGGTGCTGACACATACTTTTAATCCCAGTACTTGGGAGGTAGAGACAGGAAAGAATATGGCTGCTTGGAGAGAGGAATATAAGGCAGGAGGAGACGGGAGCTTATTGCAGTCTGAGGTTGCAGTCTAGGCGGTCAGTCTGAGGACACAGTCTGAGGACAGAATTGCCCTTTTGGTCTGAGGATTCGGTAGGGGTAAAAGGTCTCTCTAATGGTGGCTGCACTGCTTCACTTATCTCCCAGCTTTCACCCCGTTATATCTGACTCTGGGTTTTTATTAAGAATAATTAGAATGTGTGCTACATTTTATTTCACAACCAAAGTAGCTTTTAACCTTAATCCTTTTGCACTAGTCTTGAGAGTGTCTGAATTATAGGAATGTGTCTCTATGTCTGGCTAAGGAATCGTTGTCTATTCAGGTAACAGATCCATTGACCTACTGGATTATGCTATCACTTTTAGAGAAATAGCAAATGGTTGCATCCCACAAAGTAGTGTATATGCATCTATTCTACCTTTGAGGTATGTCCATGCAGCTCAAAAGGATTTCAAGGCCCTACCAATATGAACAGCCTATGTGTCTTTATCAAGACCTTGTTCGAGACTGCACATAGAAAGAAATCATTTTCGCAAAGTGTGTGTGTGTTCATGTGTGTGTTCATGTGTATGTGTTTTTATCTTATTTCAGTCCAAGAATATTTTGCTTTGCATATCATTTACAGCTCAGGAAGGAACTAAAAATGATTTAAATAACCTGTATTAATTACTTTTTGCTGCTGCAGTAAAATACCAAAACCAAAACAACTTACAGAAAAAGCGTTTATTTTGATATATGGTTCCGGACTGATCAGAGGCCATCATGGTAGATGAGGCATGGCAGCCGAGCAGCCAGAGCAGGAAACTGAGAGATAGCATCTCCAACCACACACAGGAAGCAGAGAGAGCAAACTGGAAGTGGGGTGAGGCTATGAACTTTCAAAGCCTATTGCCCATGACTTACTTCCACCAGCAAGGCTGCCTCCCCAAACAATGCCACCAACTAGAGATCAAGTGTTTAAAAACCCGAGCCGATGGGGGAACATATCTGATTCAAATGACCACCTTAACCCAAATTGTTTGCTGCCAATGGCAGCATGAAATAGTCCAACAGTTCTTGTTCACTGCAAATGCGTGCAGTCAGAAGACTTGCCGTAAGGCATCGATTCAACCTCATTTTCCCTGGTGTTATAAAAATTTATATTCCCATCCAATCATTTTTTCCTATCACATCATTGGCAGACACTTCGAGAAACTCAACAATCTGGTTTCCATCATGACCTCAGTCAGAGGACTCAATAAACTTGACTCAGGTTCTCTGTTTACCTCATTGGTTTGTCATCCCCGTCATTGAAATTCCGCTTGCTTCAGTGACCCCTGAGTTCTTCTCCTACGTTGCCTGCTGGTATTGTCCATCCATCAGGGTCCATGACCCTCCACTAGGGGCAGTTCATTGCCACAGTCCCTTTTGGGATTCGCAGTTCACATTTGCATCTAAAAAGGCCGTCACCAGCCTGTCTGTGGAATAGCTTCCATTGTCTGCTCTTCAAATGAGTCTAAAGAGAATCTTCGCCATTCGGGGCTGAAAGCGCCCTGAGAGATCACCCGGCCATTCTTCTAACTTTATAAATAAGTGAACAGACCTAAGGGATTAAGTGACTTGACAGGAATAAGAGCACAACCAGATTTTCTGATTCCAGTCTGCAGGTTGTGGGAGGTGGTTGGAGCATCCTCCAGTCGAAGGTCTGTGAAGTGGAGCCACGCTAGGCCCTAAATGCAGTGACTTTGTGAGGAATGAGGGCAGACTCCCACAGATGCTGTCTTGGTGGGGATGGGCTCCGAGATGAGAAGCTAGATTTTAAAGAAGTGACATCAGAAGATGTACTGGGCAGGGGGCTTAGGAAACCAATCTAATTCCCATTTTCCCATTAAACAGCTTCAAGGTCCTACTGTCCCTGCACCCCATTGGGTAAATGACAGACAGTAAAAATGCCATTAGATCCCCTTAAAATACACTTTAAGATTCTAGGATTTGAATATTTTCTCTTAAATCATTCTATTTTCATCTTCAGCATCTCTTGTCTTTGGAGTTTCTTGTTTAAGACACTCCATGTAGCCTCAAATTCAAGATCCTCCTGCTTCATCTTTCTGAGTATTCTGGAATGTACGGTAAACACCATCTGCCCTGCCTCCCTCCTGTTTTATTTCAAACATACAAAGCACCAGCCCTTGTTCTGGAACCTTTTATTCTATGAGCATCCAGGCCTTGTGTGTGAATATGTGTGTGTGTGCACACTCACATATGTATGTATCCATGCGTGTGTATGCGTGTACATTGTGTGTATGCATGTAAGCATGTGTGTATGCATGTGTGTGTGTCTCTGTGCGTGCGTGCATGCGTGCGTGCGTGCATGTCTCTTTTGTCTTGAGTGCTGCCTCTTCGAGATACTTGAAAGGTTGACGCAAGAGGAATGAAAGTTCAAGGCCTGCTTGGGTTATAGAGCAAGTTCAATGACAGCTAGGGTAAATTAGTGAAACCTTCAAAATAAAAAAAGTAAAAACAAACGAACAACAACAACAACAAAAAAAAACCCTAAGTTTAAAAGGAGGGGGTTAGGGATGTAGGTTAGTGATAGAGCACTTGCCTAGCATAAATGAGACCCTGGGTTCAATCTTCAACACCCTATCACACATACACACACACGCACACACACACACAAACGCGCGCGCGCACACACACGCACACACACACACACACACAAGATAAAAGAAAGTCAAGCCTCTGCTCTGGTCTTAAACAACATCAAAACCTGTTCCCTCCTGGAATCCTATTCTCCTGCATGGAGTTTGCTAAGGTCTATTTGTTCTATTTCTGGAGCAAGACTTGGAACTCTCAGTTCTACATAACTGGAACTCTCCTGTGCCATCGACATAACTCCACTTGGTTGTCTCTGACACTTCCTGCCGTATCAGTTCACAGTGGTATCCCCTTTAATTGTTATTGAGGAATCTCTGGCTTCAAACCTGCGAGATTACTTTAAATACAACCGTTCAACTGTTGTATTCATTCCAAGAATGTCCATCGCCCCAGAGTCTCTGGGCGTGGGTACGAAACACTGTCCAGAGGGAAGCGCACAACGGCTCTCAGTGTTCCACTCGCTCGCTCGCTCGCTGCTGCTCATTATCACACTTTCCCCAGCGAGACGAAGAGCGTCAACAAGGACCAACCATAAGAAACATATGATTCTTGTTCACACTTACATAAAATTGCGACAGTGCTGTTAGTAATTAGTCACCAGATCCTCCGTGCTTTGTTCTTTGGCATTAGTAATATGCCACATGAAGTTTTACACCAAATTAACACGACTCTCATTTGGCTGTCTCAGAAGCCTTTGAAAACATGCTTACTTCCTTTCTACAGAAAGAGATGCATCTGGCTTGAAGACGTGCTCTTGAATTGCCGGTTCGCAGCCTCAAGAACAGAAAGATCTCTTTCTGCCTGGCCCGTATAGATCCAGAATCAGACTGGCCTGGCCTGACAGCCTTCAGCGAAGGGGTTTTTCTACACTGACAGCACATATTTTATCACTCAAAGCTCCATCACCTATCTGGGGAAACGTTTACTAATAGAGATGACTCAGCAGGCGAGGCTTTCCCACAGCCTGAATCCGGAGTTTGCTCTCAAGAGCCACATGGTAAAGAAACTGACTCTTGCAAGTTGCCCTCTGACTTCCACATGTGTTCTGTGGCATGGGCGTGTTCCTGCAGATGCACACACAGGCACACACACACACACACACATACACACAAATATATAAACAATATTTTTAAAGTTTATAGACATATCACTCTGTCAAATCATCAACCCAGCAGATTAAAATGATGAAGGTGAATTCAGAATATTGCAAGGATATTTGTACAACTGAGACTCAGCCCTGTTCTATGGCCGGCCTGAGAACAAAAACACACACCGGACCATGTGTGGTTAATGTAAGCTAGGCTTGTTTTGTTTTGTTTTGTTATTTTTTTTTTAATACAGGATTTCACGTAGTTCAAGCTTGTCTTGAACTTGCTATAAAGCTGAGGATAACCTTGAACTTTTTGGCGGGGGAGGGCAGCAGAGGTGGGTCTGAGACAGGGTTTCTCTGTGTAGTCTTGGCTGTCCTGGAACTCACCCCACAGATCAGGCTGGCCTTGAATTCAGACCATCCTCCTGCTTCTGCCTCTCAAGGGCTGGGGTTAAAGGCGTAGGCCACCACCACCCGGCCTCATTGGTTTAGTTTGTAGCTTCCTATATGAGCAAAGCCATGTGGTAGCACATGCCTGTCAGACCAGCACTCAAACAGCTAAAGTGGCAGGATTATAGTTCAAAACCAACCGGACCGTGTGTGGTTAATGTAAGCTAGGTTTTTGTTTTGTTTTGTTTTGTTTTAAATTCGGGATTTCATGTAGTAGAAGCCAGCTTGAACTGCACAGCAAGATCATAACTGGAAAAGAAAAGAGAAAGATTGCCCACTGACTCCCAGACTCTTATGATGAAGAATAGGGTGGTACACGTATAAATTACTTCCATTTTAAAGGGAAAAGGTGCCTTAGGGGTTAGTGAGGACTCAATAGGGTCTCCAAACTTAGATGCCAAAAGTTTTCAAAAAAGTTAGTTTATGTATTAAGGGAAGGAAAAACCTGATCGTGGTGATACATGCCTCTAATCTCAGCACTCAGGAGGCTGAGGCAGCAAGATGGTAAGTTCAAAGCCAGCCAACATAGCAAGGTCCCGTAAAGCAAAACAACAACAAAAACCTATCACCTTCCTTGAATTCAGATTACCTTATAAATGACTCAGCAGATATTACAAGAATGCAATAATGCCTTTATTTGAGAGATATTACCTTAATCTTTATTGAAATTACGTATTCTAGATTCTAACAAGCTTTTACTGTATTGGCAAACAGAAAAGAATTATAGGCTTGGTCACAAATGCTTTAGTCCTGCAGGTAACTATTTCACTTAAAACACTCAACGTCCCATCCCCCTTCTACAGCGTGAGCTCTCAGGCCTTCAGATAAAAAGCTTAGACGACCTGTTGTCTATAGCCAGAATGACCGCATATGTTCAATAATATATCGGTTTCATCAACGACCGTACAATAGACACAAATGACAGTAAATCATCTTGGGAACTTCCTGAACCCCAGCCAAGTTGTAGACAATAAAAGATCCTGCTTGTAAAAGTCAGCTATAAAAGTTAATTTCAAACAGGTTCCCCAGAACACATGCTATGGTTCAGCTCCAAACAGATGTGATCTTGGAAAAGCAATGGAAAATGGCATGACGCGTTTTTGCTGATTTTCCATATCAAGAGATGCAAGTAACCTTTGGTCATGAACACACTGCAGCAGGTATGAAATGCGAATTCTTCAGGCTTCTCTAGTGCCCCAGCTCCGGTCGCTTCCCATCAACGCTATTTCCCCACACTAGAAAGATGATCCATTTTCCACTGAGCCAGAAATGCAAAGACTCAGAAAATCTTCACAGGGCAAAATAACAGCATATTCCAGGGGCTGCATTGTTAAATAAGTTATGTTTTTAAAGACAGGATCTGATGCAGCCCAGGCTGTACTGGAACTCCCTACATAGCCAAGGATGACCTTGAACTTCTGAGCCTTCTCTCTCCACAGCAGTGAGAGGGTTACAGGAGTGGTGAGGTCTTATGCAGTGCTAAAGGCCTGAACCCAAGTCGTTGTTCTTGACAAGCGAGAACTCTACCCTAAGCATATCCCCAGCCAGAGACATTCTTGAAAGAAAGCTTTTCTGCATTTGCTCATTTGGTTTCGGCTACAGCTGTGTGGTTAGCAGGTAGCCACAGACACACCAGGCCTCTTCACTCACCCATGGATTGGAAGAGAACTTCTAAGATGAAAGGAAATGCTGAGCCCCTAGCCAGATGGGCTAAGCAAGACATGTTGACCGAACATTTGCCTGTTTAGCAAATACGTATTGTCCTTGGTCACAAAGGCCACAATGAGTTTGCCCGTACTCCTTCCTAAGATCAGCCGTGATTCTGACTCAGAGCATGTTTCTCCTCGTTTTACACAATGCCTGGGAAGGTTCCTGGGAGGTCACACACTTCTGGAACTTTGTGATTAGAGCCGTCCTCTGGGCCCTAGCAGAGCTTCCCATTGAGGGAATCCCTGGAACCGATTTGCAGCAATTACCATCCATCTCTCTGGCTTCTCTCTTGTTGCAGAGGGGCTTTTGGAAATGTGATAGACAGGCCATCTTCACAAGAGCCCCGCTGAGTTCCAGTTCAAAGCACAGTCAGTGGTCAAGACATGGTAGGATAGTGAGATGCCCAGGGCAGATTGAGAGCAACATTAGCATATTAATCATACACCTGAAATTAATTAAGGCCAACCTAGGGATGCAGGAATGCCAGGCCAAACAAAAAGTGGTGTGATGCTATTACGTGGTCGCTAGTTACAACAGTGTACTTTCCACCAGCTAAACACTTCACAATGACAAAGGATGTCCCTTCTGTTATTTTAAGTGAATATCGGGGCAACCTCACACATCTGTATCTGATTCTTATTCTGAGGAAACACATGCTGTAGTCTGCATCTTAAACGTCTCTCAAAGGCTCACAGGGTAACAATTTGTTCCCCAAGCGGTAATGCTATGGGGTTTGTCAGAAACTATTTAGAGTTCAACTCCAGTGGAAGGAACTCAGGTGATTGGGAAGGTACCCTTACAGGGGATATTGAGACCAATGCCTCACTTTGTTCAATCATTCACTTCCGGGCTCCCATGACCACTCTTATCATATGCTATGCTGTGATACCACAGGCCTAAAGCAAGCTACACAAGTAATGAGGGACCGAAACCTTTCTTCCTTTCGGTTGTGTAGCTTGGGTATCTTGCCACAGCAGCAGAAAGCTGACTAACACAAACCTTAGTCCATTCCTGCTGCAACAATGAAATATATTTGATGAAGTAATCAAGAAATAATATAAATTTACGCCCCACAGTTCTGTAGTCTATGGGAAGTCTAAAGTGAAGGTGCAAATGACTCAGTACGGAGGAAGGGCTTCACTCTGCGTTTTGTGTCCTCATACTGAGTACAAGGACAAGAAGGGATAAATGTTTTTCCCCATTGCTTTGTATAAGGTTCTGAGAACACCGCTGAGAATGGGGCGTCACAGCCTAATCATCACCCCCTCTCCCACCCCCACAACCTCATCTAGCCACACTGTCACCTTAGGGTTTAAATTCCAAGAGGCATAAGTATTAAAGCCACAGCAGCGATAGCCCCTAGAAGGGCAGAGGAGACAACAGCCAAGATCCCAGAGACATGACCTTGGGGAGGCAGGGCCAGGAAGTAGCGCTAGTGCAGGCTCCGGGGTCCTTAGCCATATCACATCCTGGGACTACACCCGGGAGGTATTCACACAGGAAACAGGGCAGAGTTCTGCCCTCTTAGTCAATGCCAGCTATGGTTTTGGCAAGTCACTCTGCAGTGACACCTCCCCTAACCCCAACACCTCCCATTTTTAAGAGAAAAGAAAGCAAGCCAGGCATGGCAGCTCATGCCTACAGTCCCAGTGTGCAGGAGGCTGAGGTAAGAAGTTTGCAAGTTCAAGGCTAGTCTGGGCTACTTATCAGAACTCTGTCAACACAAAATAAAATAACAAAAATGGGAGCTCCCTTAGGTCCATTTTCAATTCTACCTGCTGCAGGAGCCCTCTGGGAGCAAGTGGTAGGGGAAAATCGCATTTGTCAGCAAAAGATGTCAGAGGTGGATTTTGCCAGCCTTTGCCAAACTTTATCATAAATACATTGATTGTATTTTCCAGAAATAGGTATATATAGACTGGGGAATGCAGGTCAGTTGTCAGAGTGCTTTCCAGCATTCAGGATGCTCTGGGTACTGAAGCATGATTAATAAAAGCTCAGTGACAGATATTGGGGTTCAACCTGAAGACCAGAAAAGCAAAGCAGCCAGCCTCTAGCTGTTACCTCAGCCTCAATCCAAACATGGTGGTCCTGCCTCCAGGAAACCTCAGAATGAGACTGAGACGGAGAGTGTCTCCTCCCCTTTTATATTCCTCTCTAGTTCTGGGATTAAGGGCACGCACTACTACCTCCACCTGGTTTCTTTGGCAAACTAGTGCGGCTCCTGGGACTAAAGGTGTGTGTCATTGCTGCCTGCTCTATAAGGCTGACCAGTGTGACTGTGTTACTTTTCTGATCTTCAGGCAAGCTTTACCTATTAAAATACAAACGAAATGCCACTACAGGGTATAACTCCCAGCACGGCATGAAGCCAGGGACAGGTACATGTCTGTAATCCTGTCACTTGGGAGGTGAAGGCAGAAGGACTAGAAATTCAAATTCACTCAGCATGTGGCTACTGGAGATTTTATGGAAGGGCCAGAGAGGGCAGGGAGGAAAGGAAAGAAGGAAGGGAGAGGGGAAAGGAGGAAGGAGAGGTGGGAGGGAGGAAAAGAGGGAGAGAGGGAAGGAGCAAATTGAATACATGTTTATCAGGTTTTGGACAGGTAAGCTTAGGGCCATAGGGCATTTCAGAGGGTGTCTGTCTTTGTAACAGGGTAAAAGACAGGCAGAGCCCAGTGTGAGCAAGTCAGAGGGCAGGGAGCAGAGCAGTCAGAAGCTTGCTCAGACTTTCCAGTTGCTAGAAAACTGCCAGTTAGTCTTTCTCCTGGAATTACCTCTTACATTATTAGTTGGTTTTCTCAGAACCAAGTGCATGTGGTTTGGCTTTACCGACAGAGTTATAAACCAAACACCTGGGCTGTGGCTAGACTTAAGCTTGCCAGAGGCCCTAAGCCTATCGGGTTATCTACTCTGCACCAGCAGACATAGTGCCAAGAGCAAGAACAGCCCTTCCTTCTGGACCCTCTTAGTGCCCGCCCTCCCTTCTCGTCTCATTTTGAAAGCCGGAACTCAGCAGGTCGGCATCAGCACTCTGTCAGAGCCTTAAAGAACCCAACTGTTAAAACTATAGCTTTTGGCATTGAAATCATAGTAGGGTTGCTCTCCAGACTCTACAACAGAATGATTCCTTTGCCTCCCAACTCCCCCGAAAAATTCCAGGCCTATGCTGGAAGATCTACAGCTCCCAGCAATCCCCCTGCCACCATCACCCTTCATCATCAGAACAGGCTAATTTACAAGTGTTTAGAACTCATTAGTTTTGTTTACTTCGGTGGGTCAAGTCTTTGGAGACAAACCAGGTATTACTTAAGACGTGAAAAAGGGCCTTTTGTGGCAGGGAGCATGCCCCTCTGGTTCCTCGGGCACAACTTTCTACCTGGCAAGGTATGAATCATTGGTCTCTAACCATAATACTTCCTAGAAGGGGTAGACTGCAAAGCGTTCAGCTCCCAGCACTCACGTTGGGAGGTTCCCATCAATCCATAACTCCAGCTGCAGGGGATTCTCCTCAGGCACCTGTACCTGCATGCACATACTCACTCACATGCAGACACACACACCTACATAGAACTAATAACAATACAAAGAAATCGTCTTCCGGATGGGCCAGATGGTTTAGAGGGCAAAGATGCTTGCTGGCATAGCGAACAACCTGAGTTTGCTTCTTAGAACCTACCTAGAAGGAGAGAATTGACAATTGACTCCCAGGAACTGTTATCTGACCTCCACACACATGCCATGACAAGGACACACACACATACACACACACACACACACACACACAAGTAAATGTAAAACTTTTTTAAATGTGTACTTTTTCAGCCCAAATTACTGCATAAATCTCATGACTTGGAAAAGAAAACATGACTGAAGAAAATGCCACACTTTAGAAAATTATTGTGTGAAAAACAACGGGAACGTTTACATTACTTCTGGGGAGATACGAACAGTGTCTGTCCAGACAGGTCAAAGGAAGGATTCCATCCATGTCCACCCTGGTGAACTGATGCATTTATGGGGCTTCTTTGTAGGAGCATGGATGAGGAGTAACTGGCAGAGTTGGGTGACCCCAAAATAGCTGCATCGCCACAGCGTCCCCTCCAGCGTACACAAGGACCTCGTGGAAGCTGCATTATAAAGTCCTTTTCAGTGAAGTTTCTGCCTTCTCTGCTCCTCAGCATTTCCCACAATCCCTGAGAGCTGATAGGAGCAGGTAGGAGTACTGGCTGGAATCCCAGACCTTGGGGCCTGCCCTTCTATTTACTGTGGAGTATCAACAGCTCCATAATCGTTAAGACAGATTTAGCTGTCACTCAATTGGTCTCCTTCCTTTATGGCCTTGCCTACCGGCTAAAGTTATCTCTACTCCATAATGGTCAGGGGTATGCCAGGAAACAAAAAATAAAAATTACAAATAGACACTAACTTTTACAGTTTTATGTGGTCTTCAAAGCACCCAAGTTTATGCCAGGCCATTGAAAGTCACTTAAAAGCAAACCGGCACTTGAGTAATAACAAGTCATGATACAATCAGGCATCTGTGCAGGACTTGAGAATCAGCCAAGCATTTTCACGCCTATCACGTTTGTACCTCCCCCAGCAAGTTCACGCTTATCACATTTGCACTGCCATGAACTTTCCAGCCTCATTTCATAGATTAGTCACCAAAACCAAAATGGTCATAGGAGATTTGTATCCTATTCCTCTGAACAAAAGTCTAAATCTCCGCCATTCTACTCCAAACAAATCTCAACAGTGCCTGGTCTTTTTATAATATGTATTAAGAAGTATAAATTTAGGGCCAGCTAGTTAGCCCAGTGGGTTAAAGTGCTTACCTGAATTCTATCCATGGACCACGTGTAAAGGTGGAAAGAGACTTGACTCTGACCTCCACATGTACCAAAGCACATGTCCCTCCTTCCCCAAATAATAATTTTTTTTGACCGTTGTTATTTTGTTTGTTCATTTGGTTTTTTTGTTTGTTTGTTTGTTTCCGAGACAGAGTTTCTCTGTGTAACAGCCTTGACTGTCCTGGAACTCTTTTTGGTAGGCCAGGCTGGCCTCGAACTCACAGAGATTTGCCTGCCTCTGCCACCCAAGTGCTGAGATTAAAGACATGTGCTACCACCACCTGGCCCAAATAATGAATTTTTAACAATTTAAAGAGTCACAAACTTTTAAAAATAGCAAATTTCTGGAGCTGTTCATGAAGCAGTTTTTAATGGGTGAAGCATTGTTGTGAAGCTTAAAAGATTGACAGGTCTTCTTGGGCTTTGGAACCGCACGATGCTGTGCCCGTCCCACAGTGTGCTCGAGAGAGACTGGAGAGATGGCTCAACAGTTACAAGCACATTGCTCAACTTACAGTGGACCGCAGGTTCCCAGTGCCCAAGTCAGGCAGCTCACAGCCATCTGTACCTTCAGGTGATCCTATGCCACTGGCTTCCTTGGACACCTATATCATGTGCACATATCCACACACAGACAAACACACTCATCTTTAACTAAAAATAGTAAAAAAACAAACCTTTTTAAAAAGACTAAGGTACTCGACATTTATTCCAGGTCTCTGGAGTGAAAATTCTTCTGCTCTCCTACGGTTGCCTCCGTACTTCAGGAGATGTCATCAGCTGACTGCATCTGTTTCCAATCTGCCTCCAAGGGAAGCGGCGTCAAGTTCTGGGTAGATAGCCGTGTGCTGTGATGGCTGTAGGGTCACAAGTGGCGCTCTAATAAGAGTGTGCAAGAGTCACACTGCCCTGTTCCGCTGGCACATTTTGGAGCCTATCACCTCGTAGACCACCAAGGAATGCCACTTAGGGCTTCCCTGGTGCAGACCCCAGCAAGAAGAAGGTAGGCATGGCCTTGACCTTGAGAGAACAAAGACAGATTTTAGCCAGCAACTGCCAGTTAGTTGTCTCCCCAGTTAGGATTGTAATCTTTGGTCACCCTTGTTTTTTCCAACTCTTAGGGTCCTACCTGGCAAGTAATCAATCAGTTAAATGAATGTCTGTTAGGAGGAGAGGAGGGAAAGGAGAGGGATGAGAGGAAGGAGGGAGAGGGCATGAAGGAGAGGAGAGAGAGGAGGGAGAAGAGGGAGGCTGAAGAGAAGGAACTGAAGAAAGGAGCAGACAGGACTTGTGCTTCTAAGGTTGCCTCCAGGGAAGAACAGGCTCCCAGTGACTAGTGTTCAAAGCCAGCCCCTCCAGCCTTCTCCTCTGTCAGTCAATACATCAGTTTAGAAGCAAACATCTCCTTCTGCATCATGAACGAGGGGATTTACTACTAGCAGGGACAACTAGTACCTTGGAGCAAATCTACCATCTCCCTCTGTCTACACCCCTCCAGCTTCCCTCACATGACCTAGGAGCCTTTTCAGCCAAGAAGACTGCCTCCCTGGAGGGGGCGGGTGCTGTCCAGCTTCCCTAGAGTCTGTTCCTTCTGTCCTTCCTTCTGATGGGCTCCTCTGGAACCCGAGCAAGGCTGAACTCTCCAGGGCTGCAGAAACCAAGGGACAGATGAGAAAACCAATCTTGCTGCCCCCAGGAACCATGTTTCCAACCTTCAATAGGTGGGTTCTGTTTCCAGTTTCCAGTAGACACACACACACACACACACACACACACACACACACACATACATGCACATGCACGCGTACACGCACACACATGCACATACTGCTCCCTGATAGTCTCAGTCTCCTCACACTGATTGCCTGGACTTAGAATATTGTTTTTCTAACTCCTCAGCTACCTGTGGGTTGCCCTCCCTCCTGCCCATCCAGCTCTGCAGGGCCAGGCCCCTGGTAGGTGGGTTCAGAGTTGTAATTCTCTGGTGTGGTCAGTTGCCTGAGCCTTGTGCCCAGAGCCTCTAGCTGGCTGGGTCACCGCCCTTTGGCTAGAACTAAAGTGTTGCTTCCTTTAGTTACTTATGAAAGACTGTATGTCCAGGCTAGGAACACTCACGACAGGAAATGCCTTCAGAGAGTCACTCCACTTGCTTACAGAATGTACCAACTGGTTTTGGTCAACTTGACACAAACCTAGACTTACCTGGAAAGAAGAATTCTGATGGAGAAAATGCTTCCTTGTGATTGGCCGGCAGGCAAGTCTGTGGGCATTTTCTTGATTGAAGACTCACGTGGGAAGGCCCAGCTCACAGTTGGTGGTGCCATCCCTGGTCAGGCAGCCCAGGATGGTACAAGGAAACAGGCAGAACAAACCACAGTAGGCAAGCCAGTGAGTAGTACTCCTCCACGGCCTTTGCTTCCATTCCTGCCTTGAATTCCTGCCCTGACTTTCTTTGATAATATTCTGTTTTGTGGAAGAAAGAGTGGAACCCTTCTCTTCCCAAGCTGCTTGGGTCATGGTATGTATCACAGCAGCAGACACATAACTAAGACACAGGATAGATGCTAGACATGAATCGATCCTGATTTTCAAAGGAGAGGTGCAAACCTCCTACAAACTGGAGCCTGCACAAGAAGTCCCATCCCTACAGCCTCCTTATTCTCGGGAGCAAACCTATAAAGGGGAGTTTACCTGGGATAAGATTACCTACCTCTCCCAGGAGAGAGAGTTGAAACACAGAAGAGGTCAATACTTTAGTGGTGACCACATTGCTGACCCACAGAGGAGTGGATGCTGTAAACATGGAACCTGGTTGCTAGTTCTGTCCTCGTAGACTTCCTTCTACTCACCTCTGCACCCCCACTCAATTTCTTCATCTTTGTACTATTGTATCAGCCTTTCTGGGACATGTAAGGGTTCACTTGACAGTGTACTTTTTCTGTCGCCATTGGATTTATGAAGAACAAATATCTTACATATTTAATAAAAAAAAAGCAAAAATGGCTAGCTTGTGAAAATAAAAGATCCCTGATATTCACAGAAGCCATTTTGCCACAGCAAGCAAAAGTCCACCCAAGCCTAGTAGAAGTCTGGCTCCTCTCAAGATCTGTTTCACAAATGCTTCAGATTAAGGGGAGGCTCACGGCGAAACTCTAGTTTACGGACTCTATTGGAGGTCACTTACTTACAAATTTGTGTTCTCCACACCTTTAATAATGGAACTCCTGGCATGTGAAGCTCCATTTTCCAGCTTCCCTTTCAGTCTGGCTGTGACCCAGCTGTAGCCAATGCAAGGTGAGTCCAAGGCTCATTACGACTTTGAAGTCACTGACCCATGGAAAAGTCATGCGGACTGCGTCTGCAGTGACTGTCTTGGACTCAGTCCAGCCTTCCTGATCTCTGAACTGCTACCTAAAAGAATATAAAACATCTATCCTCTCTCCATTGGTGTCTTTGGGAATTTTTCTGTTTTAATATCTCAGTCTGTGCCCTACCAAATACAGGGGTTTGAGGCTTTCCAGTTAAGAGGACTGATAGTGGGGGAATACACCTAAGCCATGAATTATTTAAGGCTTTTGTTCATTTCAGTGTTAACTACACATCAGTTGACTTAATAAACAGTTAATATTTCTGAATACCTGCTTCACTGAAGGTGCTGTGTCTGGTACTGAGATATATCACCTAGCCCTCTAACCGAGAAGAACAGGCACACAGAGAAATGCCGCAAACCAGCTTGTACACTGTTAAACCCACACCAGCGCTCTCAATGGTGATCACTCAGACACTTCCTTCTTAATCTTCATCAGTAACTGCCCCGGCTCCAGAACCTTCCAATTGGAGACAAGATTTGATGGCATTCAAATATGTTCTCCCTTGGTCAAGTCACTTCCCTTTCCTTTTAAATCTCCCAATTTTGGGTCCTGACATACCATTTAACCTCTTTGACCCTGTAAGACATAGGCTCCCTAACAATTCCAACAGGTATCCCTGTTTCTAGTCCTAGAATTTACAGAAGAGGGAACTGAACCGCCTCCATGAGACAAATCATGCGTTGTTGTCTTGGCCATGAGCATTTCATGCTAAATGCCTTCTAGAAACTGGTGAGAGGAATCTGAAAAACCTTGGTCAAGGATGTCCAAGAACCAAAGCTACAAAGCCCAAACAAACCAAGGAAGAGCATTGATAAATATAGATTGATTCTAATTATGTAGCATTGGTAAAAGAGCCTAGAACTGGTTCTTCAAATTAGTCAATTGGTTACTGTTTGCTAAAGTGGAGAATAATCTCTATCTACAACAGTGGCCAACATTAAAGAAAACACACCCATGACATGGAGACACACCTATCACTTCAGATTAATTACATCTGCAAGCTAGATAAGTTTCTAGATGGGCGAAAATCCCCAAGAGTATGTGTATTTGAGAGTGGTCTCCATTTAGCTATGGGGGGGACCACATATAGTAGAGAGAAGAGACCATGTCTTTATGTTTAAATTACAGCTAGAGTACTCACTGCCAATCTAACTTAGAGACTGACTGTTGTTTGTATATTTGATGAGACAGAGATTCCGGTAGTCCGAAGTGGCTTCAAACTCTTTAGGTAGATGGAGCTGGTCTTGAACTGCTGACCCTCCTCCTGCCTCCTCTCAAGTGCTGGGATTACAGGTGTGTGTATGCCCATATGCCTGGCAATGATTTGTGGTATTTTTGTGTGTAAAAATTGGAGCAGGGTGGAGGATGTCCCCAAGTCCTTGATAAAGGACAATCAACGCAGAGCACACTGCTTACCCCGGAGTGGCAAATCACTAACTGTTAACTCACACAGAAACAAAATGCTGCCATGTGTTCTAGAATGAAAACAAAAGCCTAGGGCTGGGAAATCAGCTCAGTTAACAGAATGCTTCCCTAGCATGCATGAAGCCCCAGCTTCCATCCCCAGCAACACATAAACCTAGGGTAAGGGTGCTCACCCTTAAGTCCAGCATCTGGGTAGTAGACGCAGGGGAATTGCAAGTTCAAGTTCGGCCTTGGCTATGTACACTGCCTACAAGAGACATTGGATCAAGAAAGAAATGGGGAGAGGAAAGGAGGGAGAGGGAGAACAATGGAGAAAGAGAAATAGGTCAGAGAGGGACTTGGAGGAAGGACCGTGGTCTATGATATGTAAAGACAATCCTTCCAGCTCAGAACCCTACCTTCTCTTCAGGGCAGAATTCAGAAATTGGCAAAGACACAGCATGAAGTGAAGGGCACACGTGGGACTGTTCTGAAACCAGGGATCCACAATGATGTCAAGTCAGGAAGGAAAATAATTAATTCACTATGCTCTCCTGTGAGCAGGACGGTGGAGAAGGTGCAGCATCACAGAGCCTCAGTGGGTACGTAAGGATTAGCCTCTGTCTAAGCTGGAGGGTGAGCCTCTGTGGACAGGGTCAGGGAGATCTGCAAGGGAAACCTGTGAAGGACAGATGACTAGAGCGCACTGCAGAGCAGGAGTAAATTGCATTAAAATTAGTGCATGATTTATAGATACCTGTAATCTGCCAAATAGCTATAGGCTTGGCCAGGATATTTCCATATGTTGTGGTAAATCACTTGGGAGGCCAACTGAGCATTTGTGGCATTTCAGAGATGCCAGCTTCGGCTAGGAGGTTGGCGGCTGCTAGGGACGGTAACCTGCCTTGTGTGAAGAGAGAAATGGAATCTAGCTCCAAGGGAGCAGATGGCAAGACCGTGGGGCCTCCTCGTCTCCTCCCTTCTCCAGAGATGACGCTCTGGTGTACCTGCGCTAGCAAATGGTCCAGACTGCTCCCTGTGCCCAGGCGGCCAGTCCGGGTTATCCCTTGACTTTTTGCTAACACAGAGAGGGATTGGGGTATCTGGTTCTCACCAACTCCCCGCTCACTGTTACAGGGGAGTTTAGTCACAGAGAAAGCATTCACCTTAGCCCATGGAAGAACAAGGAATTCAGAGAGCTCCTGAGGGAAAGATAAGAAAGAAAACACACCTTCCCTGAGCCCCTGACCATGGCCATGGCTGGGAGCATACATAATAAGACAGGTTCTGTCATGCTTTCCTCAAAAATCTTGTCTGTGAGCAAACCAGGGATGGGGGAGAGGTGCAGACTTTCCAGAGCCCATCCCCAGATCACAGGGCAGGACAGGAAACTCAGGACAGAGAAGTATGGTAAACGGTTCTCCTCCGAGTGCCTACCTTCCTTCCTCATGACATTTCTCCAAAATCCCCATCATTGCTCAGCCATCCTTAAATCCTATTCTGTGTGAGAAAAGCAAGAAAGATGACAGCAGCATCCCAACAACCTGAAAACAAATCCTGGGACAGCTGCAGTGGGACCCACTCTGGTGACCAGATGGCTCCACTTCAGTCTTTCCCAGGTGGCTCTATCAGCTCAGAGGCACCAGCAGGGGAAACACCTCATGGCTGGCAAGTTCCCCGCCTCGGCCTCATCCTGGCCATCGGACTGTCCAACAAGATTTGCAGGGTGTGTGTCCTTGTTTCTCTGGACACCTAAAAAAAGCTCAGCTCCGAGCTGGCCATTTTCCTTCGCTTAATCCCTTCCTTTCACCACCAGGACAGTGTGAAATCTGAAATCCTGTGGTCAGCACAAGACGAAACAGAAGGGAAGAAGCCAGCACAAGATGTTTTCCCCGGCAAGTCGCCTGGGGAGCCTGGCCTTGCCGTTCACATATGCTGGAGGTGTGGTGTCCAAAGTAAACCTTTTGAACTGGTTTTTTGGAACCTCCAAAAAGACCCTGCACATCAAAGGGGATCCGATCCCCCGCGCTGCGCATGGCAGGCATTGTTAAGCATTTTGCATGAATCAACCACCTTCTGAAAAGGAAAGGAAACGCAAAGCACATGGCTGGCCATGGCCTCAGCCACAGCCCCAAGCACATGCGCAACACATGGCCCTGCCTGGCTCAGTACAGTCAAACAGCCACAGCCACAAGAACCTATTCTTTCTCCTCCCGCAGGCCAGGATACAATGGGGCCAGTTGTTGGAGACGTCACCCAGCCCTCATATAGGCCTACCTCTTAGGAGTCTGTGCAAACTCTGATTCCAGTCACAAGGGCATCCCTGCTGAGCCACCTAAAAAAAAAAAAAAAAAAAAAAAAAGAAGAAAAAGTCAGGTTGAGATGCAGTCTGTGCTGAACAGAGAGGCCTGTGTGAGTCTTTGGCACTGTGCCCAGACAGTCACACTCCTGAGCAAGCTTCAGCATTGATGGCTTCTGCAGAGGATTCCAGACAGAGAGAAGACTAGCGGGTAGATTCCGTGCCTTCAGACTTTGGTCCTCTATCTTCATAGGGTCTTTTGGTTCCCTACAGGGGGCTGTGGTGATGGACAGGGCATACCCCACCTCATCAGAGGTCACTGATGTCCCCACAGAGCCTAGATATGTGACCAACCTGGGAAGGAAGGCATCTCTGGGCCCTGACTAATCATCCATCCACTCTGGTGAGGCTGGTGAGGAGGGCAGGCAGTAGTCATTAGAGGGCAGAGTAGAAGGGACCTGAGCCATTTTGTCTCTCACTAACAACCTCCCCAAAGGAGAAAAAAAATCCAGCCTTGAGATTTTACGGGAGATAAAAGGAACTGTTTTCATGGGAGATGCTTTTTTAAAAGCCATCCTCTCTGAAGAGCAAAGTTCTAGGTTCAAGAAAAGAAAAAGGCTTAAAAACTGTGAATACAATTCAATTGGTAAGTTTTAATTAGCAGTTCCAAACTGCCCACATTCTGGGTTTCTAATTAATAGGCACGATTTCCGTTGAGTTCTACTTCAGTGAGAGCTATATAAAACCAGCGAGTGGGTGACGTCATGCCATTCAAAAAAGAAGAAGAAGAAAAGAGGAATGCTGAGTTAGGAACAAAAAAGGCCAATGAACCATTTCTCTCTTATATCTGTAAATATACGTGTAAATAAATGTTGTCCCCCACACCTCTTCCTGAAGCTTGTCAGCCTATGACCAATCAACACCCTGAGTCAATTTAACACCTCAGCCCCCTGAACCGTGGATCAGATAGTGTGGATCCCAGTCAGATCATCCACAAATACTGGGGTATCAAGAAAAAGAAAGTGTTGGGGGTAGAGGCATAGAGCATGTGTTTAGCAAGCCCTGGGTTCTGCCCCCAAGCACACACATAAGAGGAATATTGCACAGACACATAAGAGACAAAAATCCTGAAGAACATTGCGTGGTACACATGATTACTTATCCCTGGCTCTAAAAATGATGAGAAGGCTTCAGGGGTGTCTTAGATGGGGTTTCTATTGCTGAGAAGAGATGCTATGTCCACAACAATTCTCATAAAGAAAAACATTTAATTGGGGTGGCTTGCTTACAGTTTCAAAGGTTCAGCCCATTATCGTTATGGCGGGGAGCATGGCGGTGTGCAGGCAAACATGCTGCCGGCTACATCTTGAAAAAAGACAACAGGAAGTGGACTGTGACACTGGGAGTAGCTTGAGCATAGGACACCTCAAAGCCCACACCACAGGAACAGACTTTCTCCAACAAGGTGATATCTATTCCAACAAAGTCACACCTCCTAATAGTGCCACTCCTTATGAACTCATAGCGGTGGGGGGGGGGCAATTACATTCAAACTATCACGAAGGGTTTTCACCAAAAAGAGACCTGAAAAGAGAGATAGATCCAGATGTGGGGAAAGAAGGCATTTCTGGAAGCTTTAGAGACAGTGGGTGGAAGACAGAGAGTAGTGTGGTAGTGGCTTAAACAGTCATGACTCCAGAGCATACCGAAGGAAGAAGGATGTCCATCCTGGAGATTCAGGAACTTACCAGATATGGACGGTGAGCCAAGAAGACCTAGGGAATGCTGCTTTTTGAAGGAGTGATAATGGCTTTGCATGGCCAGAGGGAGTCCCCCAGTGTGTGTCCTCCTGTTCTAGACTCCAGGCAGAGAGACCTGAAAAGGTAACTCCTAAAGGCTCTGGGGTTTGCAAGGGTGTCCTGCCACAGTCTCATGTGTGTACACATGGACATACACATGCACATCTACACTGCATGCACACACTTATACCCTCCACCCCAACCCTGCAATATTAGAACCCAGACTCCCTCTTCTCAGAGCATTTCCATGTCGGACAAAAGCCTGGTGCTAAATCAGAAGATGCGGCAGGAAGCAGCACATAGTTAGCAGGCGGTGGTAATGCTGATGAGGTAAGGCCATGATGTAGCAGACTCTGGGAACACATCCAGACAGGGTGAAACACTCAAGCCCCATTTCTCATCTACAGCCCATAGAGCTTAGGAAGAAACAGCAGTTCTCTGAGGAACCTCAAGGGATTCCACCCCTACCCTTAAAGAAGAAAAGGCATTTGAAAGGAAACCTAGAACATACCATGAGAGCCTTAGCACATGCAAAGTTTTCTGATCTAAACCATCGGCTGGGTCCCACTAGATATGTATCTGTGCACTGTGAATGAGACATTCTGGAACATCAATAGAGGGGTTATCTTGCTATCTCCTTCCTGTCACATAGGTTTTTTTATGGTCCTGGCTTCCCAAGAAGCCAAGCCATCTTTACTAAGCTGTCATTGCTGTCAATCTTCCTGAATCCAATGGATCTATTTCTAGCTCGTATACACCGACACTTCCAGGTTAAGAATAAATCCTTCCCCAGGCCAAGATTCTATGCTTGTAGTTTAAGCAAAGGAACCTTCGAGATCAGCTTGATCCCCTTCTAACCTGCCTATGAATGAAGTCCTTCGTGCTGTCCCATTTTACCACTTGGCCAGAGCATGGGTTGAATAAACAATTTTCATGAAATAATAGAGCACATTGTCTGTAAGACCTCCACCTTAAGGCAAGGGGTTCCCGTCAGGGCAGGTGAGGAATTCCTGCCATTGAAAGAAGAATGTTTCAGTCATCCCTATGAAAAGGGTACCAGACATATGCGTTACCTTGCCAACTAACAAACTTCTTCTAGTTCAAAAACAGTATGGCTTCCAGACCAACCAAGGAGGGGAAGAGAGGTTACAGATTCACAAGCTCCTCCTTCCAGTAAGAGTCTGTAAGTACTTCTAGCACAGTCGTGCGCTGCATGGGGAAGGCATATGTGTCGATAGTCCCTTAGATTCTGTTACCCAGAGACATCTTAGTTTGTGTAAATGCGCTCTGTGACATTAACACAACATGGCCCAAAAATGTTTGTCTCAGAATACTCCCACCACCTTTAACTACATCACTACATGGTTGATTCTTGTTATCTGAGGCAGTTCTGCTCTGTAAAGCCACCAATGCCATGAAATTAGCAGGTACCAAACCATCAATCGTAAAGAAAATGCAGGGTTGGGTTTCCAGGAGCATCTAAGTATAACATTTTTGTCAATGAATAAAAAAATCTTGGTTTATGGTTTAAAGGTAGCTTCAAGAAATAGTGTGAGTTCATCAACTCTGAACTCCCAGCAAAGGGCTCGGAAGCTTTTGCCTGAAGAAGGCATCACCACGACAGCTCCCTTCTCTAGACACACTGCAGCTTTCTTGTGCCCAGGAGCCCGTGACAGCAGGTCAGCCCTGTGACTGGAGCGTTTTCAAAAGCAAAACTGCCCAATAACTGTGCACACAGACAGTAAAATAAAAGGCTATGGCACTAAACAAATTACAAAAAGAACTCCCATTTGCAGGGGAGAGCTGAAAGCGTCACTTTGTCCCTCTTTAGCTGAGACCGTGCTTGCCCAGTGGCTCAAATTATACTGAGCTCTGTGCATGTCCACACATGAGTGTGAAGGCCTGACAGTGCGGATCCACAGCTTGTAAACAAAAATTAGGAAGCAGCGAATTCATAAATACACAGTCTGCAAATCATAGGTGCAGATGTAGGCTGAGCTGTAATTCTCTCCTGTAACACAGCAGTCCTGTAAAGAATCCAGACCAAACTGAGCATGGTGGGGCAAACCTGTCACCCTAACCCCCTGGAGGAGGCGGCAAGAGGATCGGCATTTCGATGTCATCCTTAGCTACATAATGAGTCTGAAGCCAGCCTGGGCTACACAAGAACCTAGCTCAAGAAAGAAAGGAAGGAGGATGGAGTGAAGGAGGGAGGGAGGGAGGGAGAGAGAGGGGGAGGGAGAGAGAGAGAGGGAGGGAGGGAGGGAGGGAAGGAGGGAGGGACGGAGGGACAGAGGGACGGAGGGATGGAGGGACGGAGGGACGGAGGGAAGAAAAAGAAAAAAGAGAAAAGAAAGAAGGAAGGAAGGAAGGAAGGAAGGACGGAAGGAAGGAAGGAAGGAAGAAGAAAGAGTGTCTTTAATGTCACTGCCACTATTTTCATTTTTTGAGATGTTAGTCATGTGTATGTATGTGTGTGCGTGTGTATGTGCATATATGTGTGTGTGTGTGCGTGTGCGTGTGTGTGTGTGTGTGTGTGTGCGTGCATGCACCCGCACATATATAGGCACACAGATTAGGCTGGAGAACAACTTAATGGGGTCAGTCCTCCCCCTCCCCCTTTACATGTTCTGGGAATTACACTCAGGTCACGCAGTGGGTGCCTTTACCCACTGAGCCACCCCACCAGTTTGAGATGTTAGCACAGTCAAAGGCTAACATTAAATGGAAATTACCCAGCAAGGTGGTTAAAACTACAGAATACTCTGTTTATATTTGACACCTTAAGGCTCTTACCTTACCACATGAGTGGATGTAGCACTGTGGGTGTCGGCCACAAGGCAGTGACAGGCAGTGCTCCCAAGGCACCAAGTTCTAAGTTCTAGGATGACAATCATTTTCCAAGTTTTTCACGGACACAGGCAGAGGTGATAGAAGTTTTGTTTCGTTTCTCTCCATTTACATTGAAATGCAGGTATGGGGGTGACAAGCCGAGTTCTAAACCCACCCGCTTCCTCAGGACCTACCCTATGGTTCTAAAGGGTGAAGCCTGAAAGAGTGTCTGTCTTAGGAAACTGACAAATGTGGACAGACTTGGCATTTGCTTCTGCTGATTCTCTTTGGCAAGCCCTGACTTTCTTTAACTTTTTCCCATGTCCCAAACCCGCCTTCCTCATTTGAATGCAAAACTCGAAACTGTGCAGGGAGGCACTCCAGAGACCGACAACAAACTCGAAGTGCAAGACTATGGGATGTTTCAGATTTGATAAAAACACCTGAATCACAGCATTATCAAACGGTGCACAAACTTCTGCCTTGATTGGCAGCCAGCTCAGCACAGTGCGTGCGTGCTGTATCGCCAGCTCGCAGGGCTGTCCTCAGGTAGTACTGCATTCCTTTCCGCAGAGTCACCTCTCTGCAAAGCCTGCTTTCAACAGCTGTGCAGATAGGAGATAAAAACACCTTGGAAACAACCAGAGCAGCTGACAAGGGAGGGGCGTCCAACCCCATTCCAATTTTCTCCAAGAACAGCTCCCCACCTTTCTGTTTCATGACCTCAGAAATGTGTCTCCCAATCTTTCTAACCCCAGGGACCAGTGATTTGCTTTATGAAATTTCCAGTCTTTGTGAAACTGACAAGAACTAGATGAACTACGCCTGGCCATGCTCGGCTGAGCTAGGAATACAAGGAATCCTTATTGAATCACTGATCCAATGTAAACAGGGCTTCACTAACTTGTTATTAGGCTGGTGGGGGTTCTTTGTTTTTTTTTTAAGTACTTCAGAAGTTTGGGGTTTATGTGCTTGTGCATGTGTGTGTGTGTGTGTATGTGTGTGCATGTTTGTGTGTATGCTTGTGTGTATGTGTGTGTGTGTGTGTGTGTGCGCGTGCGCGCGCATGTTCAAATGGCTAACTCCTTGCATACCATCAGCATTTGGAATTGGGAAGGCTGGTTGTGATAGTAGATCAGAGGTTTCCCTGCGAAGGAGTAAGAATCCATCATACATTCTGTACACAGACATCTCCAATAGCCAGCTAGTGTGCATTCTCCCTTAACCTGTAGCCATACAACGTCAAGGATTAGCTTGCAGCCTTGATGTTCTTTTCAATTCCTGGTGCTCTCTGGTGTCTGGTTAGTGCCTGCATAAGGGGCAATGAAGTTGAACCATTTAACACATTTTCTATCTTGATCATGGGGAATAACTAGGGAACATACAAAGCACCCAGAGAAAGGATTACACCAGTACAAACATACACACACATACATACATGCATGTATTCACACGCCTGCATACACACACCCACATATACACATACACCTACAAGCACAATACACATACATTCATGTATATATGTACACATGCACATACATACAAGCATGTGCACACACACGTATATATGCATACATATGTGCATACATATGCACACCTGTACATACATACATACATGCACGCTTGCGCGCACACACACACACACACCCTTGTGATTTCTTTGGTTTGATTTGGTTTAGCCAGTGTCATCCAGAACCTGAGATCTTTGGAAGGCTGAGGAAGTATTCAAGGGCTTTGTGAGGGCTAATGGTGAAATATCTGCTATGAGACCACTATTGTTTCTCCTACCTACCCTGTGATGATTAATCTTGATTAACAGCTTGGCTAGATTGACAGTAATATAGAAAACTGATGTGTCTGCAGGTGTCTCCGGAGACAAATGGATGTGTATCAACAAGCAAGAATCAGCACAATTCAAAGGAAGGACTTGGGCAGAACAAAGCAGAAACACACAAACATAGGCAAATTCTGCTCTTCTGGAGCATGTGGATTTCCTGCTTCTGACCTGACAACAGACTCCAGATTCTTCAGCCTTTACAGCCTCAGCCTTGACTGGGACACACCATCGGTCCCTCCGTAGTCCAGGGCTCCTTAGACTGATCAGTCACCAGTTTCTCCAGGACTCCAAACTGCAGGGAAACATGGCTGGACCTCTGATCGTATGAGCCCCCAGAGCCCCACTTATGATTTGAAGTATATGCCCTGCTGATTCTGTTCCTCTAGCAGCCCCTGGCTAACAGGTAACTCAAGGAGAGTGGGTGTCTCCGTTAGGGTTTCTATTGCTGTAATGAAACACCATGACAAAAAAAAAAGCAAGTTGGGGAGGAAAAGCTTATTAGACTTACACCTCAGCAATGCTGTTCATCACCAAAGGAAGTCAGGACAGGAATTTAAACAGGGCAGGATCCTGGAGTCAGGAGCTGATGCAGAAGCCATGGAGGATGCTGCTTACTGGCTTGCTTCCCCTGGCTTGGACAGTCCACCATTTTATAGAACCCAGGACCACCAGCCCAGGGATGGCACAGCCCACGATGGACTGGGCCCTCCCCCACTGAACACTAATTGAGAAAGTGCCTTACAACTGGGTCTCATGGAGGCATTTCCTCAACTGCGGGTCCTTCCTCTGAAGACTCTAGCTTGTGTCAATACAAGCCAATACAACTGACCCCCTGTCAACTTGACACACAGACACATCCCTGTCAAGCTGCATTCCTTTCTTATTCATCCCCAAGAGCTCACATTAAAATCATAAATCATTTTACAAGTCCCACAGTCTTTACAAACTCAGCCTTTAAAATTTCAGCCCATTTAAAATATCCAATCTATTTTAAAAGTTCAAGTCTTTCACCCGTGGGCTCCTATAAAACTCAAAATTAAATACCTTCTTTGAGAAGGAAGAGCCAGAGCATCATCACAGTCTCATCCAAGCAAAGCCAAACTCCAACAGTATAAATAACTCAACGTTCAGTTATCTGGAATTTTCTCACGATCTTCTCAATTCCTGCGAAGAACTTGGGTCACTTCTCCAGCTCCGCCCTCTGCAGCACACATGGCCTGTCTTCTAGACTCCGATTGGCTCTACTCCACTGAGGCTGCTGTTCTTGGGGGTCATCCCATGTTACTGACATCTCCAGAATGCTGGGGTTCTTTGCGGTAAACTGGGCTGCACTTTCACCAACAGCCTCTCCTAGGCTCTCTTCGTGGAGCCAAGCATCATTTTCTTTGCAAGATCCCTTCAGTCCTGGGCCTTCAACTCTCTTGAGGCTACACCTTCACCAATGGCCTTTCCTGGCCTCTCACAGTGCCAAGTCTCAGCTCAGCTGTTCTCCATGATCTCTCAAGCCTTCAAAACCAGTCTCACTTGGGTGATGCTTACAAGTCTGATTGCCAGCACAAGGTACAACCTTGGCCACCTCTGGAACACAGCTTCTCTGTGCTCTCGGGAAACAAATCCCAGATTTCATCCCAGTGCTGCTGGTCTCTTCCTAACCACCACTAATTTCCTAGCTTCAGCAGCCAGCATCAAGCATCCCAGCAAAGCCAAGTTTTCTTTAATAGTTCTGTTGTCCCACTAATCACACCTGATCCTTCTGCCCCAGCTAACCAGACCCACAGACTCTCAATTCAAAATAAAAAATGGCCCTGTCAGTCTTCAAACTTCCCTCTGAAACTGTGCAGAGGATGGAGATGTCCATCCTCTGCACGTCTCTCCGTATTCTTATCTTCCACAGAACATTCCACTGAGGTCTCAACGCTCAACGGCTTTTCTAGCCCAAAGTTCCAAAGTCCTTCCACAATCCTCCCCAAGCCATTATCAGATCTGTCTCAACAATACTCCACTCCTGGTATCGGTTTGTCTTAGCTAGGGTTTCCATTGCTGCAGTGAAACATCATAACCACAAAGCAAGTTGGGGAGGAAAGGGTTTATTTGCCTTACACGCCCGTCCACAGTGTTGTTCATCACCCAAGGAAGTCAGGACAGGATCCTGGAGGCAGAAGCCATGGAGGATACTGCTATCCGCGAGCTTGCTCAGCCTGCTTTCTTATAGAACCTAGAACCATCTGCCCAGGAACTACACCACCCACCATGGGCTGGGGCCTTCCACATTGATCACTCATTGGGAAAATGCTTTACAGCTGGGTCTCATGGAGGCATTGCCTCAACTGAGGCTCCTTCCTCTCTGACGACCCTAGCTTATGTCAAGTTGACACACAAAACTACAGAACCAGCCAATCCAGTGGGCCACAAACAAGTATAGTATAGAGCCTCCTGAGAGTCTAGACTTCAAACTATAATTTTTCTTGGTTGATTTACCCCTCCCCCCTTTTCTTGATTAGTCTCTTTAGTACCGTCATGGGAGACATTCTCCATTAAGAAAAGGAGCCCACACCATCCAATTTTCTAAAGTGGACTCTTGGTTCCCGTTAGAATTGTCTGTGAAGTCTGGCAGCACCCAAATCCTGGCTATGGTGGCACAGAGAGGTGGGCACAGAATAATGCCAACAGCTTCTCCCACGAAGAACAAAAGCACCTCATTTTTAAAATAATGATTAGGCGGTCTTCCCGGATAGTTTACGACTCTGAGGCTCAGGGAGGGGGCATGCCTTTCTTTGTGACTGTAGGCAAATTCTATGAGTTTCTTATACTTCTGTCTTAATCTGTGTCAGTTCAGAGAATCTCTTAGGTACAGAAGCATGAGCTAGTCCTGGTCCTCAAGGTCAAAGAAGAGGGAAGAAATGGATACACTAAAAAGTAGCTCAAATGGACCTCAAATGACATTTTTTAAAAAATCATTGAAGTCGAATAAGATGGTGCTGCCTAGAAGGTCAACCACAGCCTCTCAGGAGCATGGGATGCTATGGAAGGACATCTCACAGGGTGGACACAGTGGTACCCTTAGGAGTAAGCAAAAGGTAGCATGTGTCTGTCTCTAGCTCATGTTCACCTGGAAGCCTCCTCCCCCCAAGCCCATCTTTGCACTGAACCAGAGCTGCCTCTCTAAAATGCAGTCCTCTTAAAACCTTCACTGCTTGCTCAGCAGGGTTTAAAAAACTCTCGACCATCCAGCCACCCTTGCCTGTCCAATCTCAATCTCAGCTTGACCATTAACAGTTCTTGTTAGCTACACTTTTTTTTTTTTTTTTTTTTTGTATCTTTGTTTTTCAAGACAGGGCTTCTCAGTGTAACTGCTCTGGCTGTCCTGGAACTCGCGCTATAGACCAGGTTGGTCTTGAACTCTCAGAGAACCACCTGCCTCTGTCTCCCCAGTGCTGATATTAAAGGCATGCACCACTACTACCAGCTTTAGTTTTTTGATGTTGTCGTTTGTTTGCTTTGGTTAGTGACAACTTAGTTCCCATCACCAAGCCTAACTAACTTTACTTGGCCTTCTAGGACTTACCTGGAGGTGCCTGCATGACAGGCTCTTGAAGCTAGGGTAGCTATTTCCCTTCCATGCTCCATAAATGTGCATTGCAGCAGCATTATAACAACCGAGCACTTGTCTCTCCCCCTCTGAAGCACTCCAATTACTTCATAGTAGTGACTAATAAATATGTGTGGGAAGGAGGGAAGAAGAATAGGATCGAGGAAAAAAAAATCTTAAATGTGAGGCATGAACTAAGGAAGATTTGATAAAAGAGTCAACAGGGAGTGATGGAAAACACTAGAGGAAAAGTCACAGGGTGGGAACAAAGTAAAAACAACCTTTTGGTAGTACATTCTTAAGAAAAATAGTCTAGAGAAATCAGGTACACCAGTTAGCCTTAGTTGTCAACCTGACACCATCTAGAGTCGTCTGAGAGAAGCTTAGATCAGGTTGGTCTACGGCCATGGTTTTAAGGGTTATAATCTTGGACATGGCTATAATCTTGATGATTAATTGGTGCAGGAAGGCCCAGCCCATTGTGGGTAGAATCATTCCTTGAGCAAGACGTGGGCTGTGTAAGAAAGCTGGCTAAACGTGAGTGAGGAGCAAACCAGAAAGCTCAAGGCACAGAGGGAGCCAGCAAGCTGTATTCCTCCACAGTTTCCGCTTCAAGTTCCTGCCTTGACTTCCCTCAGGGATGGACTGCAGTCTGGCAGTGTGAGTCAAATAACCCCTTTACTCCCTGAGTCGTTTTCAGTCAAAGGAGTTTATTACAGCAACAGCATAAAACTAGAACACAAAGCCACTAATGGTTACAGTGAGTTTCTCCACCACCAGCCCACAAAGCCCACGGATCTCTTTGGTTCTCTACTTACTAGAGTCTATGAACCCTTCTCAAAATAAGAATGTTAAATACATAAACTAAAATGTAATCACTGAAACTACTTACAGCAAAAAAAAAAAAAAAACTATGACTGGTGCAATATTAAAACATTTTCCTATAGGCACATGTGTGCATCTTTATTGTACGGAGAAACAAAATCAAGCAGCCACTTCACAAACCACTGCGACTTCTCAGGAGTGGCGAAAGAAAAGGATGCGTCAAGATACTTGCAATCACTGTCCTGTTAGCATTGCTGTGGCTTGTGGCCGTGCCGTTGGCTAAAGGAAATGCTAAATTTCAGTCAGAGATTAGCAATCATATTTTTCCCTTCCAAATCCAGGGCTCCCAGGTTAAGGAGCACTAACCCAGATCACCAAATTGGCAGTGAGGTCCTCGATAATTTTCTTTCCAAAGCAATTGTCAAGCCAGTGACGGAGGCACAATAAATGGGGTTTGGGCAGTCAACCCACGGAAAGGGCTTGTTTCATTGAAGAAACTGTGACGGGGCACAGATGTGGGAGATGCCATCTCCTCATGACCCCAAAAGTGACGTCAGGAAGGCAGCTGAATCTGAGTTAAAGTGGTTCCTGAATGGTGGATTAAGTGCAGTAGCTGAGGTTGGGAAATAGCACTGTTTGAGTGAGGCAGGGAGATGCCACAGTCTCTGGGGTCAGAAATTCAGAAAAAAGCCACCATGTGCAGGATTATTTTTCTCTGAAAAATAACCATCAGTGCTTGGAATCATATGTAGAACGGAGTCTGTCTGACTCTGTTTCTGCTTGCCATGCTGTCTGGAGAAAAGACCAAACAAGAAACTTTTTCTAGAGAGTGGGGAAGACAGAATCATCCAGAAACTTGCTCTAAAAGGCTGCCAGCCTTTCTTGTTCAGATGAGCACTGACTTCAGAACCATAGAAGTTATGCACCTTGCTATTTTTCTAAGTCAATATTGAGCACTGTCAACAGCAGTTGATACCCTGGGTAGCCTCAAAAATAAATAATAAGCACAAATATGAAAAAGAGACAACAGATTGCAACACTGAAGAACAAGTAGGTCAGACACAACAGTTATTAAACGGAACACATCAAAACAAAAAGGGAGGCCACGTGGGTTCGTAAAAACTGCCCCTTGCTAGCCAAGGACAAAGAACGGCTCTAGCGGACTGATGAGGTCAGCACCGCCTGAGATCCTGGAGCAAAGGGGACCAGAGGGAACTGTGTAGACAGGCAAATGTTTCATTCGAATCTCGGCATCCGTGTTCCCTGAACGTGGGGGTAATTACATGACTAGAGGACTACATTTAAGCCCCTTCTCTTTAGAAATGGACTAGATCTATATATAGTTAATTTTATCCCCCAGAACGCAGACCAATATAAATAAGTTGAAAGTTCACTGACACCGGCGCCTAGGTAAGAGAGACTGTGGCTTCAGAAGTTTGGAATTCCCATGCAACACTTTGTGCTCGGACACTGGAGCTCAGAGGAGTTCTCTGGGCTCCGGCAGAGCCTCACGGAACGATTTCGCCACCGCTCAAGTCACGCCACCGCCGAATGCTCACGCTGCTCTGTTTGTCTGGCTTTACCACGGAAGAGTTCGAGTTCGGAGCTGTCTGTCCGGAAGTGACCTCTGCCAGGCTCGGAGAAGCTCTGTGTTGTTATCAACCCGAATTCCCGGGGAGTAAAGGGATTAACTCAAGGTCACCCCCGCCCTTCTGAGGCTTGGGTAACACTAATGACTAACCTTGTGTCTTATCATTCACGGTCCCCTATTTATCTCAACCTGTGGATTCCTTGGAAATTGCACACCCGCGTGAGCATACGCGTGCTCACACACACACACACACACACACACACACACACACACACTATCATTTCCAAGAGCATTCAAGGTTGTCCTTGGTGGAGCTCACTCATCTGAAATCATCCAAAGATCTAGCTAGCACAGTGGTTTAAAAAAAAAAAAATTGCCAACCTTCACAGCTCAGGTTTCTAACAGCGTACACACTGGATTCCTGGAACAATGTGGTTGGAACACTATATATAAACTTTGGAGTTACTGTTCTCAGGAAGGCAAAATCCCATCAGCCTTCAGCTTTTGGATAACCCCAGACCTCAGGGATCAAGTACCCCATGGAAAGCACAGGTGTACTTTGCTCCAAAAAGCGCTCCTCCAAGCCTCCCTGTGGTTCCCAGCTCACTTTGGAAACTAACAACCTCCGAGTCCACTCCACTTAGCCATCGGTTTGTGCTGTGGATCTGCAAACAAGACAGACCTCTGCTCCTCTGAGGCCAGTTCCGGGGTGAGAGCCACCGCCAGGCTGCTCCCCAGAGGGGATTTCAAGAGGACTTTGCTCTGGTTTGGCATGCGTTTTCCTACGCAGACCAGAACAGAGGGCTCCCGTTTAACAACTGTGAACTCTGACTCACCTGTCTGCAGCAGAGTTTCTTTCCCCATGTGACAGAGTTTTTAACGAGAGCCTGAGGAGCGGGCATGTTCGGTCAGAGCCTCTGGGGCAAGAGGACAGTTGGGCTAGGGAACAAGGGTGAGGAGTTGGAGACAGGTGTCCCTGCACACCTGGAGGTTCCACCTTCTATTGTCTTCTTTCCCTGCCTCCCCACTCCATCCCAGCCTCCAGCTCTTCCCCCCCCCCCCACCCCCCACCCCGCTCCCATACACATACACTGTGTTGTTCATTTTCTCTGGAGCCAAGGTCCCCAGAGGAGGTCACACACACACACACACACTCATGCTGTGTACTGCCTGTAGGCACGTACGTCTGCCATCCTATTGCTTCCTGAAACCATTTATTGTATCCATGGGCTTGGCTTTGGCTTGCAGTCAATGTCACCTTGATGGTATAAGAGCCACCCAGGAGGTCGATCTGAGCTTCACTCAGCCATCATCAGAGAAGCGGCTTCTCCCCGTAGGTGGGAATCAACACAGAGCCCCACAACCTGACCGTGTGCAGAGAGCGAGAGACGGGGAGCACTCAGTCCTAAAGAGCATGCCTCCATTACACCCCTCCCCTCAGTGCTCATCTGTGTGGAAGAGGAACAGAAAGATTCTAAGAACCAGAGGTGGTGGGTGACTCCCAGGAAACAGTGTCTTCCAGACACAGCTGGACTGCTATCCACAAGGCCTCATAGAAACTGTGACAGGCAGGACACACAAAACACACTCGTTTCGAACCAGACCAAATCCCAGCCCTGAGAATGGGAAGTGGGCACAAAGCCCCACCCCCTAAACAAGACGCTATTTGGAACTGATAGCTTCTGGGAAAGGCACAATCTGTTTTTCTACAGTGGAGTGTCCCTGGGTTTATCAACCACACTCAGGCAGGCTCTACACCCAGGCCAACACAGAAGAAACTCAGAACAGAATCTATAACAGAATCCATGTTGTTGATGGGTTTTTTTTGTTTTTTTTTTTTTTGTTTTTTTTTTTTTTTTGCGAGGGGGTTGGATTTGTCTTGTTGGTTTTTTTTTCTTTGTTTTGATTTTGTTTGTTTGTTTGATAGAAAGAACGAAGTTGAGTGGGTAGGGAGGTGGGGAGGATCCAGGAGGCAGTTAGGGGAGGAGGAAAGGCATGATATTGTATGAGAAACAATTTCCTTAAATACCCATGAGACCGTGTGGGTAAAGGTCTCAAGTGGAATTACAACGAAGAACAAAGGCAGGTGCCGGCTGCTGTGCACAGACTCTGAAGCTGTCGAGTGACCCTTCACCTAGAGCCTCTTAGTAACCCAGTAATCCTCAAAACGGACAAGGGAGGCATTAAAGAGCCCAGTGGCCAAAGGGAACCAACCCCATTTCAACATCAGCCCTTAGGAAATAAGTAGTTGCTAGAAGACGCTTACGAAACGGTTGCTGAACACGCATATGGGGTTCTAAGAAAGGAGTAAGGTTGGAGCCTCCCACTCGGCCCCACTCTGCCGGCCGTTGTCCTTCCAGAGGCATGTTGCCAAGAGGCTGCCTTGACCCCTTAAGGTCATAGCCACATCTGGCCTGCCAGTCACTCCCATGAGCACCTCGTTTATCTTCTTATTCCCAGGAGGCACACAGCGTGAAGGCATTCATGGATACAGTTCCTGGATTCTACCCGCTCTACCTACCCTCACCCCACCTGAGTTTCAAAGCCCCCTCACACACACTCACAGGCCTCCTCAATTCTCCCACCAGCTTCTCTCTCTGCCAAAATCCCCTTTGTCGTCTTGCACAATTATTTTCTCCAGATCCAAACATACCCTTTTGGAGAGAGAAGGGAGTCACACAAGACTCAGAAAGCTCAAAAACCAGAAAATAATGAGGCCCTTTCCTCAAGTCATAGACGGCAAACTATTGGCGAGGAAAGGAGATCCTCGGGGAGCGACCTGAAAGTTGTACAGAGAATTCCAGGGTTGCACTTTTCCCAAACTGCCAGCCATGCTGGAGTGGGCTACTTGACAGTACAGCTAGCCATGGCACCCTTGTGCCCATAAGAAGCTTCAGTGAACTTCAAGCTGGACTGGAGTAGAATCTTTCCTTCGGTCTCTTGTCAATGCCCCACCTGGACCGGATATGTGTTTGTTGACCTCTTTCCTGGAGAAGTCCCACAGCAGTCCCGCTGCTGACAGGAAGTCAGCAGAAGCACAGAAGTCCCAGAAGTGCAGGTGATTTTCTAGCCTCCGATGCTTTAGATCCAGGACGCCTGAGGGACCCTGCTTCCATGGTGATTCCTTCTCTGTGCCTTGGTTCTGGCCCTTTCTATAGCTTCTGCCTTTCTTCCCTTAAAATGTGCCATTGTCCTCATTTCAGCGCAGGCCCTGGGTGCCGAGATGACCCCTCTGAGCCTTCTTTCCTTCTCAGCCAACCTCTGGTTGAGCCATGGCCAGCTGCCATTACAATCCCCAAATACGGTTCCTTCCTTACCTCTGCCGTATGGACCACGCCCCTCCACATCCCAGGTGGACTGTACCCCTCCACGTTCCTGAATCATTCACTGTCACTGGTCATAAGGAGTCTTCAGCCACATCCAATGCTAACCCTTTCCTCGCTTCTCATTCACCTTTTATAATGCGAAACATTTTAGTCTGATAGCACACACCCCCAGCCGTCTGAGGTCCCTGTTTTGATTTCTACAGGACTTGCCCCTCCTGGGTTTGCTGGTGGTCTGAGGTGGGTATTTCTAGGTTCATGGCCTCTTATTCGAAGAATTGAAAGTGAGGGCTCCCCCAGAGTTGCCGAGATAGCAAGGTAAGTGACGGTACAGATTAAAGAGGGATACTCTGCCATCGACAGCAGGCCACAAGAGCGAAAGTCCTCAAGCACCCCGAGTATTTGGGGCTTCGTTTGAAGGGCTCTAGAGAACATGGAATTTGGTTGCTAAGGGGAATCATTTGGGTGACTCTCCATTTTGATTGACAGTTTAGGTCATGTGATCATTTCTCTAGTGTACACGTCTCTCCCCACAAGGCATCTGATTTTTAATCATATGTGTATTCAATTACGCATAGGCATACAATTGTAAATAGGGCATTCTCCCCAAAAAGCTCACTTCAGGACAGTTTTGTCCTCTTGTGCGTACACCTAAAACCGGTTGAGCCCACATCAGCCTTCCTATTATTTGTAATCAGATACACTGAGAAAATAGAATAGAAATTGCCCAAGCTTGGTGGCCATTAAGGGAGGAGAAACTTATTGTTCAGTGACAATAATTAAGTAACTATATCGGTATACAATAAGGGGTGTGTCTGAGATTGCTAGGTGCATTGTTTAGAAAGGAGTGTTGTCTGTGTGAGTGAGTGAGCGTGTGTATGTGTATTATATGCAGGCAAAGAACTAGGCTTCCAAGTGAATTATTAGAATGTGGGCAGAGGGTGTTTATAACGCAGATGGAATCCCAGATTGCCAAGCCACTCCCCCTGCGTACCTAACTCTGGTTTATTCCTACCTGGGCATCTCTCTCTTCTGCCGTTACCAGTTTGTTTCTGAAAGTCAGAGCAAGAAAACGACCCATCCCAAAGGCCATGTTCTTCTTCACCTTCTTCATATTTTCATCATCTTTGGTTCTCCTTTCTGATTGGACAAAGAACATGAGTTCTTTATCCTTGCCTTTGACCTCGTGACTGACAGGAGCAGCCAACATCGACTCTCTCCTTTCTACCCAGGTCTTGCCCACTGAGTCACAGCTGTGAAGGCTTTCGTGAACCCTGGAAACTCCCTATGCTACATCCCCCTCCTTCCTCTTTATCTAAACTCAATGTCCATTTCAAAGTCACGCTCAGTTCTCGTCTCGTCCCCACCTGTGTGATAAGCACACAGAAAACACTGACCTCATCTTAGACTCTGGGATGACTCCTCAGAGAGCTCCTACCAGACACACAGAGGAGGGAAACGGAGCCGCTATACAGAAGGAATTGTATGAGCCCATGTCACAAGCATGTACTTCCTCCATACGTCCTTCCTTCTGGACCATTCCAGCAAGAGGTGTTGTGTTATAGCTCGGCTTTTCTTCTTATTGCTTGTCTCGCAGACATCCGTGGCTATCACACCTGTCACGTGCCATGGCTTTCTTCTCACAGGTTGACTTGGGCCAATTCGGGGCTGACCTGGCTTTTTGCTTCCCTCCTGGTTTGAGATAAACTGGGTGGGGCAGAATGGTTAATGTTGTGACAGTCTTTTAACCTTGATATCATTATAAGTAGCTTTTCCCTTTTTCACAAAATAGAACACTTTGTTTAAAAAAAAATCTAAATTTAAATACCCAACAACATCACACCTGACACCATGGTTAAAATAAAATGTAGCTGTAATTTACTGATGGAAGATAAATATCAAGAGTAAGTCATTCTCTCTCTCTCTCTCTCTCTCTCTCTCTCTCTCTCTCTCCAATATCTCCTGTAAGGCCAGGCTCCTTGACCTTGAACCCTTGACTCTCCTATGACTACCTCCAGGGTTCCATGACTACAGGCCTGCCTATGCCATTGTTTTCATCTATTTACTTACTTGCTTGATGTGGGAGAATTGTCTGTATTCTGTCAATCATATTTCAATAAAACACTGATTGGCCAGGCAGGCAGTATAGGCGGGAAAGCCAGACAGGAAGAGGGGTGGAGCAAAGAGACTGGGAGAATTCTGGGAAGCAGGAAACTTCCTCACCAGTTCTGCCCAGACCACTGGAGAGGAAAGATGTAAGCTGCCCCGCTGGAAAAGGTACTGAGCCATGTGCTCACGTAGATAAGGATAATGGGGTCACATAAGTTATAAGAGCTAATAAGTAGCCTGACCTAATGGGCCAATCAGTTTATAACCTAATGTAGACTCTGTGTGATTTTCTTTGGGATTTGCCTGCTGTGGGATACCCTGGTGGGACAGAAACCCCAACAAGCAGGTCCCTCATGTTACACTTGCTTATACATCTACTTAATTATTTTTATTTCTTTGAGACAGGGTCTAACTTGTAGCCCCGACTGGCTTCAAACTTAGGATTCCCCTGCCTCAGCCTTCCAGGTGATAAGAGTACATGCTGTTACTGATCTTAAATTAATAAAGTATACAAACTTGCATTTTTTCCCACCCGCTCTGGGAGAATGGAGAGGGAACCTAGGGCCAAGGCAAGAACTCTAGCATCGAGCCAGCACCCCTCACCGCCCCCCTTACTTCTTTTCCTCCTCCTTTTTATTTGAAGCAATATCTTACCAAGTTTACCAGGGTGGCCTTGAATTTAACCTGTAGCTCAGGAAGACCTTGAACTTGGAAGTTCAGTCCACCTGCCTCGGCCTCCTGCGTAGCTGGAATTATAGGTTTGCAGACACTTATTCTTGTTTCAGACATAATTAAGTATCACTCTGAAAAACACCTATGCTGCTGCCCTTCGGAATCCAGTCTCTTCCTGTGTATTAGGATCCTTTCCCATCTGGCCATGATCCACCCACTCTGCCTTCTGTGGAATAGGAACCAGGTTCAGAAACTGATATAATAATCCAGGGAAATCCACTGGTGACCTGAACCAGGGTGGCAGTACAGAAAGCAGGGAAGAAACCCAAACTCTCCCCAACCCCCTTCATCTGGAAGGCAGAGCTTCCCAGGCTTGTCCAAGTTGGACATGTGGCCTAGGACAGAAAGCACTGCCTTCTTGATGGCATCCTTGTCCTTTGCCCAAGATGACACAGCCGAGGAAGTCAGAGTCAGAAATCAAATCACGATGTGTTTGATTTGAGAGCACACCCTCTCCACAACCCCAGCCTCCTGTTCACTTGGACCACCTCCAAGCTGCATCACATGGAAAAACCATAGGTCAAGACAGCCAGATCCCACACGCCTGGCCCTCATTCAAACCAGCAAAACAGAAAGGAGATTGTTGAATTAGTCCCATACACTGTAGCTTAAATAACCCTTCCTCCACGTGACCACGAGACCACGTGAAGCATGGGATCAGAGCCCGACCCTGGGACACCAGCAAGCACTTGACCCTGGCATCTGGCTTTACCAACCGGGCTTTAGTAACAACCTAAGATTGCTAAAGTCTGACTAAATGACTTCTCTTTGGCAGAGGCTGCCAGGCAATTCGTCATCACAGATTCCTCAAAGGGTCAATCCTGAAGTCATAAGCCCACTGCAGAGAAGACTCGAAAAATAGTATGTTTGCAAGTAGGAAAATTATTTTTATCATAACCTGACCCAGAAATGCAAAATTTGATGTTGGGAAGATTTTTAGTTAGCGGCGTCCGTGAGTTCAATCGTTATTCTACTTGGAATTTTCTGGCTGGGAAGCTTTCTCAATATAATATAATAACGCAAGTGTATTTGTGGGGGAGCTTTTTAAAATAGGCGCACACGCGCGCACACACACACCACTGCAAGTAGTCAACCGTGACCCTAATACAGTTTTTAAAGTTTTCAAAAATACTGGGGTAATGCTTCACTAAAATTTTCTAACATAAGATATTTTAATAGGTTTCTTTCCTCATTCTCAAATTTCCTATTGCCAAAATTAAAACCAAAAGGCCTTATATCAATCTGCTTCTCTCTCTTCCTCACCGTTATCATCTCTTTCTCTCCCCCATCCTGTTTCTCTCCCTCCCCTCCCCTTCCCTCTCCTCCCCTTCCCCTTTCTCTCTCTCTCTCTCTCTCTCTCTCTCTCTCTCTCTCTCTCTTCTGGGCAGATTTTTTTTTTTTTTTTTTTTTTTTTTTTTTTTTTTTTTTTTTTTTGCTGTTCAGCCTCAGAGGTCCAACTGTTAAGAATACCAATTTCCGGCTGAGGACTCATTCGAAGAGAGTGAAGGATAACTGACATCACAATTTATTGCCCCCCAAAACAACCTTCTCGACTCAAAGCAAAACCATAATTACGGGTGAGAAAGACACTCTCTGCTAACTGGCTGTGAAAGACTGATTTACAATACATTCTGCCTCCCAGCAGAAGGCTCTTGGCAGTCACAAATGCAGGGTTTTGTGTATTCAGGGGCAAAGCTCAGAGGAGCAGAAGAGAGTTAAAAGGACATTCTGCATGGGAAGTGTGCCTCTTTCCAGCACATTTACCCCATAAAGTCTGAGCACTCCGAGCCGCAGGAAAACTCCCCACTAGGAAAACAAACTTGTACCATGGCAACGACAGACTCAACATCTCTCTCTCTCTCTCTCTCTCTCTCTCATGCAATCCCCTTACCCACTGAAATCTCCTGGTCACTATTTACAGCTTCCAGGAAGAAAAGTTCTCCCAAGGATGAGGAAAAAAGCTAACACAGATTTGAGTCACAAACCTGACCTGGCAGCAGAGATTAGTGCCTTTAAATAGTATTAGGTTCTTGTTTTCAGGGAACTGTCAAACCTTAAAGCTAAAACAACACTCTTGAGATAAGCAGGCACTGAGAGCATGCCACCCTGACTTTATAGGAAGGGAGGCCTGGCAAACACTGCAGGGAGTTTCAAGAAAGCATAATGAGAACGCAGGCATCCAAAAGACCCAGGAAGCCCAGCTGGAGAGTCACCTAGAATGGAGCTCTGCCCTGGGCCGTTTCTTTTGCGTTCCCACTTGACCCAGCAGGTATGCCTGCCGGAGGTCTGTGACCCACTGACCCCATTCCCCAGGCCTGGAACACTACTGATGTGTTTATCTTCGTTGTTCCCACCAAAGCCGGTGCCCCTGATGCAGAAACAACAGTTTGCAATTTCACCTAGGATAGATGTGGTCTCCAAACAGAACTAACCTCAAGCCTCTCCAGGGAACTGGGAATTGACTACTAGAGTATGGCCTCATATCAACGGAGAAGTGAGAAATGAGTTGGTTCTGTTTCCTGCATGAAGGTGTTTTTTGTTTGTTTGCTTGCTTGTTTTTGAGACATGAATGTGTGTACCCAGAGTGCACTAGGGTTCAATCTCCCTCTTAGTAGGGAACTTAAGCTCTGGATCTGATGTGTTTGAGCAGCTGGGATAGTTATAGTGACTTGCTGTGGAGATGACCTGCAATGATTTACCCAAGTGCCTGGAATTAAGCTGCCATCATTTTGGTCTTAACACAGGGAATTACATCCTTAACATAGGAGTCATCTCCTATGCTGCAAACTCAGGGTTCATCCCTCTAACCCCAGACATGGGACTCTCTGGGAGCCAAGAAGGCCAAGGGGCAGTTGGCTATGCAGAGACTAAGGATGAGAAGAAAATTCTATGAGTGTAGACCATTCCTGAAAAGATGACCTGGTTAAGGCACATGCCAATAATCCAATAGCTGGAAGGTTGAAGCAGGAGGATTTTGAACTCTAGTCAGTGTGTGTTATATTTTAAAAATGGAGAGGATGAGAAAGAGAAGAAGCAGCAGCTGCCAATCATACAGGAGAAAGCAGAAGAGATACCTAGACTGTTTGCCACATCCATAGGCCTGGGGCCTTCTCACACTTAGATTCAAAAGTCCGAAAACAAAGTCAAGGGGTACATCATCCACTTTGGTCATTGCATTAATGGATTTTCTCCTGGCTGTAACCAAACAACTGGCAAAGAAGTGTGTGTGTGTGTGTGTGTGTGTGTGCGTGTGCGTGTGTGTGTGTGTGTGTGTGTGTGTATGGCAGGGGAGGGGCACACAGTTTGAGGAAATACAGTCCATCATGGGCATGAAGTGTGAGGCAGCTGTTTGCCTTGCTTTCACAGTTCAGAAAGCAGAAAGAAGATGGAAAGTGGACCAGGTCCTATAGCCTCAATGTCAGTCACAAGTGACTCATTTCCTATGGGGACATGTCATATCAAATTACTATAGCTACCTAAGCTCCAAAATGTCTCGTTTCCGTTCTTGGACTAAATGGAACAGATGTAGGGTGCTGAAAGAAACACAAGCATGAGGAGGAACTGAGCTAGGTTTGGGAGAAAGGTGGGAAGGGAAGGCCAAGAGAGAGCAGGGGTGTAAGAAGATGGGCTTACTGGAAGGAAATCTGGCTATAAGCATGAAGATTCCTTTAGTTGCTAATAATAATAATCATAAGCCAAACACATTGTGCACTATGGACTCTTCCTTGCGCTGCTCAATTTCTGTCCCAGATGCTGAGAGGAGGCCTCAGCTGTCTACCATCAGCCCTTGTCAGGATTCAGGGGTCAGAGAGCTGCTGTTGCACTGTTGCTAAGCCTCGCAGGCCAGGCTTTCTGCACTTAGCTGACTGCGTTCTCTAACCACCTTATTTATTCACCATGATTGTTCCGATGGGGAAACAGGTCCATTCCCAAGTCCACCAAATAGGGGTCCTAGGCTGGACCAAGATGTAAATCATACATTAGAGTTGTCAGCAGTGATTTCCCGTCCTCAAAGCCAGCCCTGCAGGCTACTCTGAGAGTGGTATGGGAGGTGGAGATGGGGCAGTGGCATAGCCCTTCAAGAGTTTATGGTCACAGTCATGCTCGGAATGGATCTGCCACACTGCAGACATTCAAACCTTCGATGAACAAAGTACACATGAATAGGAGGCAGACAGGAAGGGACACAGCCTTCAGTTCTTCTGGGACACAGGGAATGATCAGCAATTTGTGACATTTTTAGCCTTTCCCTAATGGAAAACAGAAAGGAAGCTGACCTGGGGACTTGCTCCAGAGAGAGCAATCCCGTGGCCCTGGCACCAACCACAAAAACGGTGACTTGTGAGCCTCGAAGAAAACACCAACTCAAATTTCCTTCTTCCTGCTGTGGGACAGACAGAGCTGGTGAAGCCCTGTTCCATCACCCATGACCCACACACATCATGTTACGGAAACGACAAGTCTGGAAGTCAAAGAGGAAGGTAGAAGAGGAAATTGCCAGGTCAGAGCGACGGCCTGGGAAGTCTGACTACTCAACACGTTTAAAGCATTATGAGCCAGTCTGGAGGTGACTGGAGGGAGCAAGAGTGGGGGAGGGGAGTCCAAAGAGCTGAAGTAAAGGAGTGGAAAGAGAAGGAAGGGTCTTTGAGCTGGAGAATCCCTCCTGGGGTTTTACTAAAATGCTCACAAAACCCCGGGTACAAGTCAAGAGACGCCCGGTTCAGCCAGCCAAACCTAGAAGGGAGTGCGGAGTAGAGGTTAATTGTGGCCGTCAGAGATGAGTGGTTACATGGAGATTCATTTAAAATTAACGAGGCGTTGGTTGCGTTTTATAAGTCTTCCTAAGGCAGCAAGTACATAAGTGAAAGGGGTAGAAAACGAATGGCTGTTTTAACACTTACTGGCCAACCCGCTGGCCAAACAGGCACCCACTGGCTCTCTCCATCATGATAATACAAAGGCATGTGGGTGCCTTGAACCCAGAACAGGAGAAAGGTCCCACTAACGTGCATACATCTGGGGCCAATTTACAACTACATATCGCGGTCCCAGGGACAGGTGAAGCCCTCGGGATAGCCCAGACTGCAGCCTGAGATGGAACTCTGTGCTATCATCTCCGATCCCAGTGAGATAAAGACTCTGGTAACTACAAAAACGTGATTGTTTTAGTCAGTGAGGGGCCGTGTGTATGACAGTGTTCCCATAAGATTCTATTGCCCAGTAATAGCCGTCTTCACTTGCTCCCAGTCCAAAGACAGGGGAAGGGCCAGCGAGAGGCACTTGTGTGCAGGACTGAAAACCTGAATTAAATTCCCAGACTTCACAAGGTAGCAGTGGCAGGAGAAAACAGACTCCCCAGAATTGTCCTCCAACACACACACACACACACACACACACACACACACACACACAATTCTTTAGAGCCCAGAAACAATATCACAATCATCTTAATTTGTGTAAGTACACACTGTAATGGCACACAAGAATGAAATGTAATAAAACATTGCCCCCATCCTTAAACAACCCTTGATGGCTTCATTGTATTATCACTGCCCTTGGAGTTGGAGACAGCGTGAACGCCTCGCTTCAGGAATGCCAATAATTACTTGGCATGGATGGCTTCTGGAAAAGCACAGATGGTTCTAGAATCTGACTTGGAAGAGGGCTGGGGTGGATCATCTCTGTCGGAGTGAATGATTAAAATAGGGTGGGGTTGGGTGGCACAAAAATGAGAAATTCAAGGTCATCCTTGGCTACAGACAGAGTCCCAGGCCGTTCTGAGATACATGAGAGCCAGTTTCAAAATTTAAAGTAAAAATTAAAAAAGTCACACAACCTACCACCTCTCTCTTTTAATATAAATGTTTGCTAGGGCCAGGAGGCAGCAACTCAGAACCATTGGCACTGAGACATCAGACAAACAGCCTTGGCCTCAATGCCTACCGAGTCTGTGATGTGCCTCACTGTTCCCAGCAAATCCACCCATGAAGAGGAAGAATGCTGACACTAACCAGCCACCCCCTCCCTTTCTTCTCCAGAGGGAAGAACCTGCAGAGCTGAGGTAACACCCACCCTGCTTTGGGGAGAGGAAGAGATTGTAATAGTCTGTCCTGTCCCTTAAGAGACAAGCCCTGCCCACTTCCTCCCCCATCCATGGAAGAAAATGGATCTTCCTTTGCTTCCAGTCTGCAACCTTCCTTTTCTGGAGGTAGCTTTTCTCCCACCCCCATCTGTTTCTCTCTCTTTGTGTTTCTCTCTCTCTCTCTCTCTCTCTCTCTCTCTCTCTCTCTCTCTCTCTCTGCCTCTCTCTCCTCATCTCCCTTTTCCCTCCCTCTCCCCTTTCCCCTTCCCTTCCATAACCCACTAAATAAATATCTAACCTCACTATGCATGGTGTGCCTAGAAGTTTCTGTCTCTCACCCACCACGGCTCCTCATAGGACTGGCTGTCCTTTTTTTTCCCCCTAAACTTAACTTTGTCCTCTGTTCTGCCAATACCTTAAACAGGTCTAAGAGACACTGGACATTTTCATACCATAAACACTGGACAAAAGCAAAGAGACCAGCTACCCCAGGATGTGACCAGAACCCAGTTTTCTCAGGTTCCCCCCTCCAAGATGATACCCACAAATAAGCAGGAAACAGTCTTGAGAATCAGCCACCCCACTTCCTTTAACCTGTTGTGCCTAACCTCCCACCTTTTTATTATTAAAAAGAAGAGATGGAAATGTAATGGTCTGTCATGTCCTTTTAAGAGACAAGCTCCACCCACTTTCTCACTTTCTCCCCCATCCACCAAGGCAAGTGGATCTTCCTTCCATTTTTATTCTGCTCTCTCTCTCTCTGTTTCTCTCTCTCTCCCTCTCTCTCTCTCTCTCTCTCTGTCTCTCTCTCTCTGTTTTTATCTCTCTCTCCCTGCCTCTTTCTCCTCACCCCCTTCCTCCTCCCTCTCCCCTTTCCCTTCCCTTTCATAACCCATTAAATAAATATCCAACCTCCCTCTGCATGGTGTGCCTATCTATCTCTGTCTGTCACCCACCTCGGCTCCTCATGGGACCGGCTGTCCCGGCCCACCATGGTCGCCCTAAACCACCCACAGTGGCCTGCCTCCCTCTTGGAGACCTGCAGTGTTTTTGCCATTACAGAGATAGCGATCAGGTAACGACATCAGGCCCTTGACAATGAACCACAAACACAATGAAGGAAGACACTTCCTTCCCCTGAAGAAGATGCTACCAGCATGCTGCAGAATAGACCCAGCGGCCACAAAGCCTTCTCCATTACTATCTTCCCACCCCCAAATCTTTAACCTTCAGGATGTGCATTCTCCTCCTCCTCTTCTTCCTCCTTTACTTCTCCTTACTTCCTCATCTCCCTTTTCCTCTCCCTTTTCCTCACCCGCCCTCGCCCCCCCCCCACTTTCTTCTTTCCCCTGCCTCGTCAAAAGGTTAGCTCGTAATAGGTCTTTGAGGCCACATGACTCAAGGCCTGCAGCAGACTGGGGTTGTCATTTTAAGTGTAAATCTGTAAAGAACAAGAATTGAGCCAAGAGGGCCACGTAAGAAAGAGGCTTTGTCTTAGCCCTTTAACATGGGGAGCCGTGCAGGAGCAGCGGGGAGTCATGAGTCTGTGTTTTCAGATGCATGAACGAAATCATCCAAGGGTAGATCTGAGTGCAGCAAGACCAGAAACCATTATGCTAGGGCTGACAAGGGCTGACAGCCTGGTTCAGCCAGCCCTCCAGGACACCACGGGATGGGGGAGATATGAATGTGTATGCACCTGGAGATGTGCGAAGACAATGGGGGCAACTATGTCAGACAACCCTTTTCTTTAGGATCTGAGGGAGGGCTAGTGTGTGATTTGCTTGTAGACTAAATACCATCATTGAGATGGTTCTTCTTGTTAAGAAAATGAATGCTGCTGGATGGTGGTGGCACACACTTTTAATCCCAGCACTTGGGAGGTAGAGGCAGGCAGATCTCTGTGAGTTCAAGAATAGCCTGGTCTAAAAGAGCTAGTTCCAGGTCAGTTAAGGCTGTTATGCAGATAAACCCTATCTCAGAAAACAAACAAACAAAAACCAAAACAAGAAAGAAAGAAAATGAATGCTTCCATTGCCAACCATGTGGGGTCATAAGGAGTGGGTAGACATAGACTGAAGGAAGGAAGGGCCATCTTCCGTGGATACGTAGTCAAAGGAAACAGCCAAATTTAGGACCTTGAGTAAATCCACTTCTGGGGTGAAAGGATTCCAAGTAAGGACATGACCTGGAAATTCCATGGTAAATGGAAAGAGAGCTCGGCAGAGCCGTAAGTGGAGCTGCTCCACATATCTAGTGTCAATGACCCAGCCCTCCCAAGATAAGCTTGTGGGAAAAGTCATTCATTGAGGACATCCTAAATATAGAGGGAACCCTTCTAGGACCCTGAACTTCTTCCAGTCTAGATGGCAGGCACTCTCGCAGCCACAGCGGTCTGAACATTACAAGAGATGTAACTTACGAAACTGATGAAATAGCATCGCGTACGTCTCTGGCTGGACAGTTGGTCTGGGTTCCAATGACCACTCCACTAGTAGCCCTTAGGTTTTTGTTGGGTGCTGCTGTTTGCTTGTAGGATTGGAAGAGCAAAGTTAAGCTGAACTCAGAGAGAGTTTTCAGTGGAAGGTCCAGAGACCCGTGTTACCTTCTAGTCCATAGCGACAATTCCAGCAGTCAAGCTGCTTGCTGGAACTTGGAGCCAAGCCACCATGCAAAGGGCCATGTGTTAAAGGCATGGTCCCTAGGCAGTCAGCTATTGGGAAGTGGTATTACCCTTGTGGCCAGATCAAGTGAAGGCTTTAAATCACTGGAGATGTGTCCTTGAGAGTGATTGTTCCACCCTGGTGTCACCTACTCTTTTCTTCCCTGGTCATCAGATAACCAGTTTTGTTCTCCCACCCAACTCCAGTCATGCCATCCTGCCTCATCATAGATCCAAAAGCAACAGGGTCAAGCAGCCATGGCCTGGCAGCTATGAAACTGTGGAGCCAATAAAACCCTTTGTAATGGGCTGTCCTGTCCCTTTAAGAGACAAGCCCCGCCCACCCACCCACCCCACCTAAGCAGGCTTCCTTCTTATCTGCAGCTACCCAAGAGGTAATTGCTGCTGTGGCTCCTCTCCCCCCCCCCCACCCCTCTCTCTGTTTCTTCCCTTCCATAACCCACTAAATAAATATCCAACTTCACTCCGCATGACCTGCCTAGCCATGTCTCAGTTTCTCACCCACCGTGTGGCTCCCTGCCTGGGACTTGCTCTCTTCCTGGATCTGGCTGCCTTCGGACCCACTGCCCGCTGCCTGCCACCACGGGGACCAGCAGTGTGGTCTCATAGTCTGCTGCCCACTGCCGTCACTCTGGGACCTGCAGCATTTCTGCCACTGCACCCCTCAGGGACAGCACAGCATTTCATTTTTACCATTACACCCTTACTCTTTGTAAGTTAATCAGCTCAGGTATTTGTTATGGCAGAGAGCTGGCTTAACACACTGCCAGAGAAAGCTAAACTCACAAGCTAAGAGCTGGCTGGATTCAATTCCACATGTTAAAATCCCTTCCTCATACCAGTTCTCCCGAGTTTTATTATCTATGATCAAGTGCGTTTGAATGAAACTGTCTCCGAGTCCTCGTTTTTATTTCATACTGACAATATTATTTTTATCAAGCTCATATTTCAAGAAGAGTTCTTATTCTCCCGCTTTCCTGAACCAGGGGAAATTATCTCGCTTCTTCCCTTGAGCTTCAAAGAAAACCTTTCCATAACTAATGTTTATCGGCGGCACAATTTCTTCTGGGGGAAAAAAGAGAATGAGAGAAAAAAGCCTTGACAGAGAAGGAAAAAGAATGTCGGTGTTGGGATGCTAAAAAACACTAAGATTAGCTTGGGGGAGGGCCTCCATTTCCAGAAGTTCTGGCCTCTGTTCTCTCCTGGGAATAGACAACGGGGGCCCTGGGTTAGGTTGCTGCGGACAGGGCCAGCCTGTAACCACTTCACTTCTGAATAGGGGAGTATGTGGCAAGGAGTAGGGAGGCTGGGTAGCCAGGTAGCCAGGGCTTCCTGGAAAAATTAAATCAATAGGATATACACAAATAAATTAGAAAAAATATGGGGCAGGTGAGATTTCAGAGAATCAGTTCATCTGATTACAGGGCTGGGGAGCCCAAAATCTAGAGGTCAGATCAGCAGCTAGAAATCCCAGAAAGACTAGAACACAATTCCTCCTTTTCCGGGAAACTGTGCTTTTGTTTTTAGTGTCCACAGTGAGTGTGTGGAGACCACCCACACACTCAAGGACAAATCTGAAGCCCACAGCTGGTTGGTGTTAACATCTGCAAAACACCTTCCCAGTGACTCCCAGGTGAGTGTTTGACCACATAACGGAGTAATATCTGTGGAGTTTAAATGTACGATGTCTCTGAGAATCTGCGGTGGTGGTACACATCTTCAAGGCCTTGGTCTTGAAGAGAGTTCTAGGACAGCTAGGGCAGTACAGAGAAACCCCAATTCAAAACAAAACAAAACAAATCAAAAGCAACAACAACAACAAAGCAACAAACAAGTGTCTTCATGAACTCACGTGTTTGAATGCTTGGGTCATACCTGGTAGTGCCATTTTGAAGGATTGGAACCTTCGGGAAATGGAGTCTCATTGAAGGGGATCACTAGGAGGGGCCCTTGAGATTTAGTAGTTTGGCCCCACCTCCCTTCTACTCTCTAATAATTGACTGCTGAGACAACAGGATCGGCTGCCTCATGCTCTTCCAACATGCCTCTCCTCCGTGACGAGTTGTGTCCCTTCAAACTGCAATCTCCAACAACTTCTCCCTCCCATAAGCTGTTTCTTTGAAGTATTTGACCACATCAAGGAGAAAGGCAGAGACACCATCCGTGCTCAGTCAAGTGGACACATACACGAAACGAACCTACCAAGGGAGTAGGAAGGGGGATGTCCAGGAGAATTTCAAAATTTCAAATGGTAATCCCTGTCTCCTCCTTAACAGAAGTGTCTATAAAATCCCACAGTCCTGTTGTGGATGCCCCTACACTTTTCTTCTGGCTTGAAATAAGTTCTGGTGAGGATTTCTGGAAAGGGAAAAAGGAATGAAAAAGAGGAAACACAGGGCTTAGGGAGCAGCACCTAAGAGACTTCTCTACAGCATCTGAGAGCGAGCTTCTAAGTCTTTGAGGGGGAAGCTGCCTTGTCACCTGAGACAGATACAAACCCACTATGGTTGCATAGAAACAAGAGCTTCCAGGCGCTGAGGACCCACTGTCATCTCATGAAGCCTCCTTAACACTGAGAAGGCAACTGCCACAATGCTCCTCTCCAGATGGGTAAAGGAAAGCATCAGAAGGTCAAGCAGCTGCTCCGGCACCGTCCACACAATTCATGGGTGAGCTGGAATGCAAACCTACCTCTGCTAAATCAAAATCCTGGCTTTATGCAGACACATATGGAAGCAAATAGATGTGCCACACAGAGTAGAGCTGGGGATCTGAGGTGCCCTACTTTAGGTCAAATGGTAAAGCAGCCTGGGAAGAATCAAAACTTTCAGAAGAAAGGAAGAACAGTTTCCATTGTCGTCAGATTCGCTTCATCACTAATCCTGAGTCGCTATAGATACAGTTAATTTTCCAGAAGATCATGAATTCTCAGTTTTGTTTTGTTCCTGCCACACTCTGAACTTCCATCTAGTTCCGTAAGTCCAGTGCTGAAGTTTGTAAGGGAATGTAATGCAAAGTAATATTCAGTGTACTAATGAACACAGCTGCATTAACAATGCCACACAAAATTACAGAGGTGCTGCGTTCTGCCACTGACTCATTTTGAGTGGCATTCTCCTTGCGCCCAAAGCAATAATACTTTGATTGCAAACTATTTCCCTTACCAAATATACTCCTTCCCACAGAGAACTGCTACCATGGAAATCCATGCAATAGATTCATTTTTGTGGCGCTGCATATCAAAGTTGACAACCTAATTTTGACATTTGGTAAAAGTACATCTTTGTCTACATCTTCATGAGAAGACTTGCTTAGGAGCAGGGGTTTTTTTCCTCTCAAACAGCACATATTTTTTAATGCTGATATCAAAAATGGGGGTAAGGGATTTTTGTCTTGGTTTATTTGTTTGTTGCTTATTCATTTTATTGTATGCAACTTGGGCTCTTGAATGTGTTTTCATAAAACTAAAAAGATACCAGTAATAAGATTATATATTTTAAAAATTTCTATCTCAGTACAGCATTTACGATTATTAATGAAGTAATGATGACCAATCCATCTTGAGAATTCCTCACCTTGCATGCTCAGCACCCTCTCTGATGCCAAGCTCTTTTGCAAGGATCACTCTGAATTGGATTCAGAAGAAACAAATTAGGCTTATTTCACTCCAAGAAATTGAAACCATATTCAATAAAATAAGTCCAAATTATGCTGGGAACTAGGATATGCTTGGTTCTGATTTCTTGTGGCAAAATAGTTCCAGATTACATTGAAAGTATACATTGTGGAGCAAATCCTCTTTATTTTTAGATAGTGCAAATATCTCCTACATTGTGTTCTTTGCAAAAGAGGTGGGGGGAGGGGGAGAGAGAGAGAGAGAGAGAGAGAGAGAGAGAGAGAGAACTTCCCACTGGGAACTCACCATATCCCTAGGCTCTCACGGGGTAAGCTCAGTATGAAAGGTTCCCTTGGACATCACCCAATGTTGTTTGTCTACGAGATCACAAAAAGAATTAATTGTAAAAGTTTTCAGGTAGCAGTCTCAGTGTGAGCTCTAGTGAATTCCCTTGAAAGATCTACTGAACAGACTGTTAACATCTCAGGATTGACAAAATAATTTGTTATTTTACTCTCTCTACTCAAATGGCAATTGCTTCAAAGTTACCCACTTCAGTGTCATATATGGAGAGAAGTGCAGAGGGGAGACCTGTTCTCCAGCATGCTACTGAACTATTAGCACCTCAAAAAGCATATTTCATACGTTTTTAAAACATCTATTCTTGAAGTATTGATGAGTTCAGTCTCTAGATCCTGTTCATTCTACAGCATTCTTTGTTATTATTTTGAGCTCAAGCCAAAGGCTAAATAAAAGTGATTGTCTCCACTGACTCATGCTGAGTGTCTGCACTAGGGTTTTTATTGCTATGATGAAACACCATGAGCAAAAGTGACTTGGGAAGTAAAGGATTTGTTTCAGCTCACAGCTCGCAGTCCATCGCCAATAGTGGTCAGGGCAGGAATTCAAGGCAGGAGCCTATAGGCAGGAACAGATGCAGAAGCCATGGAGAAGTGCTGCTTACCAGCTTACACCCCATGGCTTGCTCAACCTGTTTCTTGTAGCACAAGAATGGTACCACACACAGTGAGCTGGGCCTTCTCACATCAATCATCAGTCAAGAAAACATCCCACATGCTTGCCCACAGGCCAATCTGGTGGGAGCATTTTCTCAGGCGAGGTTCCCCCTTCTCTTTCAGCAAGTCCTATCACGACGCCCCACCACAACTGGCAAGGCTGCCTCTGCTCAAATGATGCTAGCTTGTGTCAGATGGCATAAAAGGAAGCAGCACACAGAGGCCGTAGCAAAGACGCCTTTGTTCTACACCCATGTGAGGAGAAAGAGGGCCGTTTGTCACACAATGTCCATGTCTCTTTCCTTTAATCCATCCATCTGCCTTATGTTCTTGAGGGGTTTCAAAGCAAGTTGCAGACTTAACCTCTGTATTATTTACATCCGTCCTCGCTGTGACCAAAAACCTGGCACAGCAGCTCAAGGGAAGGTTTATTTGGACTCACAGCTTGAGGAGATGCAGTCCACAGTGCCGGGGAAGGTGAGGCAGCTGATACTCACTCACGTCTCAGAAAGCAAACAAAACAGGAAGCAGGGCCTTACTATAAACCTGAAGATCTACTCTGGATCCTTCTACCACATGACCCACTTCCTCCAATGAGTTGGGTCCACAACCCTTGAAAGCAGCAGCACCAGCTGTGGACCAAGTGTTCAAATGCGTAAGTCAAGCGGGGCTTGTTATGCCCAAACCCCTAGACGTGGGAATCCCAAATCGAATCTGCATCACAAAGAATGTTGGGCTGGGCATGACACTTGGGAGTGAGAAAGAATGTCCAGATATCAGTGCGGATGGTATGGATGAAGACAGACAGGTGGCCACCATGAAGATCCAGAGAGAGGGATTATGGGGACCAAAATCAGGGCACGGGTTGAGCCAGATAAGAGCAGGAGACAGTAGAACTGCATTATCAAAAATGGGGAAGAGAAAGAAAACATGGGAGGTATTCATAGTACCCCCAATTTCTATCTCAAGCAAAAGATATATAGTAGAACTATATATGTATTTTGGAGAAGGTATTTAGATGGTAAGATACAGTCAGGTGTGGTGGTGCACACCTTTAATCTCAGTACTCAGGAAGTAGAGGCAGAAGGGTCTCTGTGAGCTCAAGGCCAGCCTGAGCTACATAGTGAGTTCCAGGATAGCCAGGGCTACACAGAGAGACCTTGTCTCAAACAAAATAAGGCAAAACCTTTAAAAAGATGGTGAGATGTATTGATAGAAGTCAAGTTTTGAGTATAACTATCTGAATGCTGAGTCATCAGGGAGTGACACTATTTGAAAAGGATGTAGTGGGTGTGGCCTTGCTGGAAGAAGCATGTCACTGGAGGCTGGGCTTTGGAGTTTGAAAAACCCATGCCAAACCCAATTCTCTCTCTTCCTACAGTGTGTGGATCAGGGTGTAGCTCTCAGCTACTGCTCCAGTGACATGCATGGCACCATGCTCCCTGCCACGATGATAATGGACTACCTCTGAAACTGTGAGCAAGACCCCACTTCAGTGCTTACCTTTTTAAGAGCTGTCTTGGTCATGGAGTCTCTTCATAGCAAAAGAACAATGACAAAGACGTTCACTGCTCATACATGAACTTCTATAAATAAGTGAACTATGTACCCAGCCCAGTCTTATGGGCTATAAAATCCTGAATGTGACAGACTGCATAGCTTACGTTCACATCAAGAAGCAGAAAAGAATCATCTAGAGGAGACACAGCTTTTGCTTTGTAACACAGACGTATGAAAACTGCGTCCTAAAACCATATCAAAGCAACGGCCCTGACGATGGATTTCCTACATGCCTCATTGCAATGTGCTCATCTTTATCTGCACAAAATCAAACTGACCTCACCTTCACTCTCACATTAGAACTGATTCGTAAGTATAAGACTTTAGGATAGTGTTGTTTATGGGACCCCACCACTCTCTAGGATTTATAACACTGCTAATGGCTAATGGAGGAAGGAAGGAGAAACATCCTGCTATATAGCCACAGGTAGGGTGTCCATGTGAAAAAAAAAACCTTTCTAAAAATCTTTTCTTTTTTGCCCTAGCTAATATAAAATGGGATATTTGTATGGTGCTAGGCTTTCTCATCATCCAGGCCTATCAGTAGCAAGGGATAGCAAGTTCCCAAAGAGAGCTTGGCATCAGGACCCCACCTACTTACAGGAGGAATGAACTCCATAAGTTCATCTGGATGTCAGGTGATTCAAAGATGTGAAGCTGACCTCTAACCTTTCTATCGCTCACTCTTTTCTCCTCAGCATCCATCCCAGGTGACCTCGGCTAGCTGAGCTTCAAGTCCTTCTGAATCCCATGACATCAGGGATGTCATGCTGTCCTGTCCTACGTTCATCAGGGATGAATGTAGCTGTCCTGTGCAGAACAAGGGAAGGAATGGGGTGGAGAGTACAGAGGTACTTAGCAAGTACCTCTTGCTAAGTTCCCAAAAGTCAGTTCTTCTCCTCTTACTTAGAAAATACAGTGATTTATTTCCCATTTACTCTCCACTGCTGAAACACATTTGTCTGAAACCTGGAGAAGCCCCATTTTGCATTGGTGTTTCACGGTCTTTGGTGGTTTTTCTTTTTTCTGGCAAACCACTATGATTGCTTGGCTATGCACACCTTTGCTGGACGTGGTTACCATACCATACTGTACTATACTGCACTTGCAAAAAGATTTCGTGAGAGAAAGAGCCTCCACACACTGATCTAATGTCATCCGCCTCCAAAATGCCTTAACTGTATTGGCAAAAGGAGCGTTACTTATTTTTTAACACTGCCATAACTGGATTGTTAGAGTAGCATCGTTAAAAGGATAATGACAGTGTTAGCCTCAAATAGATTTTCTTAAAATGATTGTTTTGCCCTGTGGGTACTGGCAAGGCAGTGGGGAAATTCTGTCAGGGTCAGCAGGTCCTTGGATGCTGACTGTCTGATCACAGACTGTCTGATCCTCTCCCTCCTTTATCCACACACACACACACACACACACACTATCTAGTTTTAGATATCAATGCTTGTGCTTATACCTATATCATTATCCTTTTTTATTTTAATTGTCAATGCTTGGTTTTTCTAGTAGACCAAGAGTCGTGGTTTCTTTTTTTTTTCTGTTTTTTTTTCATCTTGATGGGCATTTTCTTATTCTGGGAGTCAAACACACATTGAATTTAAGACTATCACCATCCCAGAAGTTGACAGACTGGCTAAGAAACCACAGGTCTGCATATGGCACACAGACCTTCTTACCTTAGGGAAAGCTACGAAGCTTGGCCAAGGCCTGTAAGCTGGTGGAGAGTGGAACCCAGCTGTTCAGGTTGCCCAGGTCGGCTGTCACAACACCAGTCTGGGTCTGGAGAGTGAAGACATCACCCTGGGTTCTTCGTTGGCCTAAGGCTGTAGGTAGGAATCTCTGTGGAACTGAAACTTGACTCTGAAAAAGTAAGGTGTTTGAAAGAGCGGGAATCTAACAGGAGGTCAAAGGTGCTGACTTGACACAGAGCTCTGGAGAAAAAGGCTCCAAAGAGACCCCTGCAGAATGGAAACTGCTGAGCAGGGAACTTTATGCTCTTAAAAAAAATGTATATATGCATATGTCTGCATGTGTGTAATGTGTTTGTGTGAGTGTGTGCGTGTAAACACATGAGAGCTTTTGTAAAAGTCAGAGGGCAACTTGCAAGAACCAATTTTCTCCTTCTACCGTGTGGATCCCAGGGATTGAATTCAGGTCATCAGGCTTGGTGGCAGGGAGCTTTACCAGCTGGATCAACTCTCTGACCCTGGATAAGAAAGTTTATTGCCATCTTTCTCTCTTTGTTGGGCAAAGAGGATACTGTTTAAAGAATTGGTTTATACAGGAGAAAAACCAGAGTCTATATTAATTGTTTTATTTATTTTCTAAACAATTCATGCCAAGACAGTCCTTTCACCATGCCTGAGAAGTAAGTATGCTTAATTTCTGGGGCACTCAGTAGTTTAACAGTGATGTGGGCACTGTGTTTGGAAGGCCTTTACTGAATTCTGTTGATGTTGGGCTTCAGCTAATGTCATTGGATTGACAGACCACCTTGTCAAACCCACCTGAAGTTACCAAACTAATGGTTTACATAATGGAACATAAAGCTGCTCCCTCCTTGCCTCTGTTTAGAAGGATGTCTGACACACCAGATCAAGTCTGTGGGCACTCTGCTCCTCCCCTAAGTAGCGTAGGGAGGATGGATGGAGGCAAATTGAAACACTTCTCTGCTGTGTTACCTTTTCAACCCATTTGTTTACAATTTATCAACCACTTACACTTTACAAAGAGAAATCCCCCACGATTTATTGCTTGGGAAGACGATGCAGAGAGGATGAGAGAATCACTAATAAATTGATGGAGAAGTATGTTGTTAATACAGAGTGCTATTGAAATGCATCATGGAGAGTAGCCTCTTCAAGGTCATTGCCCACGAAGATACTAGACAGCTGGCTGCCTTGTTCTTCATCTAACAGACGCCACATACAAAGCCCGAATAGAGTGTGTCTTTAACCCCACTTAGAATCATGAGAAAATGTCCCTACTTATCTCCAGACAATGGACTAGCTCCAGTTAACAGTGTAAGTCTTAAGGAACAAAGAAATCACCCAGAATCTTGTTAAAAAAGAAAGTTGGAGTTCAGAAAGTCTGGGCTGGAATCTGAGATGTTGTAGACCTCTGGGTGACGCTGATGCTGCTGGTCTAAGGGAAGGATGTGCTGAGATGCATGGACTTGTGTAGGACTTCAACAGCAGGAAAAGACAATCTCTTAAGAAAGACAGCATTTTCCATTTGTCTAGCATCCAAAATACACAAATAAAACATTCACATACAGGTGCCTAGAAAGAAAAAGTGTAATTGAACTTTGTTTGGGGCCACCAGCTCAAAAATAATGACCTGGAAACATATTATTAATCATGAAAGCTCGGCCTTAGCTTAGGCTTGTCCCACTAGCTCTTAGCATTTAAATTAACCAACTTATATTAATCTGTTGTGCCTTCTGTCTTTTACCTTTCTTTAGTTCTGTATGTCTGATTCCCTCCTGTCTCTTTGGCATTTCTCCGGCATAATTGCATGCCTAGATTCCTTCTCCTCTTCCTCTCTCTCCCCAGAAATCCCACCTATCTCTCTTGCCTTTCTATTGGTCATCCTGTTCTTTATTAAACCAATCAGAAGGCACCTTAGGCAGAGACACATCTGTACAGTATATTCAAATAGTCTGCAACAAAAGGGACACATATAGAATTAGAGTTTAGGAAAAGAATAGTACTTGAGAAACCCTGGCATGTGTCATTTGATGTCATGAGTGCAGATAATTCCACAGTTTATCAAACTCATAGTCATTATAGATTAAATATACAGAAGAGGCCCTACACATCTTAGTTCTGGGTACATTATCATCCTTAATACATTATCATCCATTTTCCGTTTTTCAATAAATTCACTAGTTCATGCATTCATTTGCTTCTTTCTCTACTTACCCTACTACATTTCTAATGTATTCTATTTCTAACGTGTTGGGTGTCTATCCTTTTATTTAGGCGATTGTTATTACACAAGGCGTTTCATTTCTGTACGAACTTCAGTTGAGGTTAAAGCATGCACCCAGGAAGGTAAAATAACCTTCTGATTACAAAGCTTTCTGATCTTACGTGAATGTGTTCACCTGTGTAACCAAATCAAGACACAGAATTTCTCTGCAGTTCTCAGCATGCCTTTGATTTACAGCGGTGACACCACACGCACAGGAGAGAGCATTGTGCTTTGCTTCACTTCACAGCACAGTGTTTTTTTCAGCGTTGAGGTATTTACTCCAACTACTTCTTAGGATTAGGTCTGAGTAGCTGCCACCTTTCATTTGATGTTTCCCAACAAAGGATGTCTAAATTGATTTCAACCTCTTACCATGCATAATGCTAGAACAAACACCCTCATTTCTTTCATGGGTCCGTGTAAGATCTTTTTGGCTGGTATACACAACCAGAGGAGCAAGTGTTAGGCTGTACAGTGTATACCTGTGTACATTTTAGGATTTAGCAGAGCTTTTTGTCCACCTGCACTTGCAAATCTCTTTTGTTGTGAATATTGATGTGTTAAACTGGACCTAGACAGACAGCCACGTGTCACTAAAGTTAACCATGGAGTCGGCCTGGAAATAGCAACTCACTCTTCAACCACTGGAAAACTCCTAACAACCACAAAGAATAAGACAATGAAGAAGATTAAATCTCAGCCCCCAGAGAATTTATTTTCTAGGTAATTAAAACCATTAAGTGGCGGAGGCCACTTAGGAAGAATGAGTGAGAAAGAAAATGAACAGAATTTAAAAAGAAGAAAAACACTGTCCTGAGGGATGTCTGTAGTTGGCTTTTGTTGTTGTTGTTGCTGTTGTTTTGGGTTTTTTGTTTGTTTGTTTTTTAACTCTTTGGGGGCCCACCACCCAACTCTCAAATAAATACATGGAGACTTATTCTTACTTATGATTGCCCGGTCTTGACTTGTTTCTAGCCTACTTTGCTAAGTTAAACTATCCTGTTTCTCTTTGACTATGTTTTGTCTCTGGGCTTTTTACATTTCTTTATTCTGTATATCTTTCTTTCCTTTCTACTTCGTGGCAGTTTGTGAGGCTGGGTGACTGGCCCCTGGCATATTCCTCTCCTTCTCCTTTTCTCGCTCCTTGCTTTTCTTCTCTTCTTCCTACATTTCTCCTCTTATTTATTCTCTCTCCTACCTAGCTATTGGCCTTTCAGCTCTTTATTAGACCAATCAGGTTTCAGGTGGACATGTCTGTAGTCCCAGCACTTGGGAAGTAAGGGCAGAAGGATCAAGGGTTCAAGGCCATCTTATCTTCAGCTATGTAGAAAATCTGAGGCCAGTCTGGGCTATGCGAGACTGTACCTCAAGAAAACAAAAAATTAAAAAGACCCAGGAGGAAGTAAGAACACAGGAGTGAGGAGAGGACGTCAAGGTTGGGCCAGAGTCTCACAGGGTAGAGAATCGGGTCAGCAGGAAGGCTCCAGTGGAGAATCTAAGGACACAGGATAACAGGTACCTGGTGACACCAGTCACACCCCCTCTGCACGGCAATAATGTACCTAGTCCAAGGCCATGCATCCCCACTTTCCTTCAGTCCGTGTGAGTCATTTTTATGTACATTTATTTATTTCAGGAGAGGGTTTCACATGTGTACCACAGAGCCCATGTGGGTAGTAGAGGATTCCTTATGGGAGCTGATTCTCCTCTTCTACCCTGTAGGGTCCTGAGGGATCAAACTTAGGTCGTCGCTTGGTGACAAGTGCCTTTAATCAGTAAGGTATCTCACCAGCCCCACATCTACATTCTTCACCCGAATCTCCTTCCTTCTTTACTGAGCACACCTGGGTCTTTCATGCTATATGAGCACTTGTTCTAAATTCTAGCATGAATACTACTTTGTAATCAAGGATTAAATTTGAGGATTATTCCGAGGAATGAGAGTCTTGTCATATCCAAGAAGTTGGCCCATCCTTGTGAATTTAACAAAATTTGTTCATAGAATTCAAAATGGATTGGAAAGAGAAGGCATTAAAGGACTTTCCCCTCTAGTCTGAAGGTTGGAAGAAAGCATTCCAGATATCCTATGACTGTTATGACTTTAGGGTGGTCCCCTTGCTCCCCTTCTTCCCTTTATCGTGTCTCATGTGTTAAATCATTGTATCATCACAGAAGTTCCATTGACTTGGGCCTGCCCCCTTGCTACTTCATGCCTGAACCATGGCACAGCCTCAGATCACCCACCGCCTCAACTCCTATGCATGGAGCATCTTACTAGCCTAGACAGCCTCGCCTGGAGCCTCAACTCCCCACACACCTTTTCTACCCCTCAGCAGGAATCCTGCGTGTGGACCACATGACTGGCTCCACCTCTATAAAACTTTGAGTTTCCATGATTTACAGTAGTCATCATCTGGTCCTGCCACACGGACGGCTCTGGTTTCCTGTAGTAAGAAGCTGCGGGCAGGCCTGCTTTTTGTCCCGCCTGGCTCCCACACAGCTAGCTTAGCCCCGGAAATAACAACACACAAATTGTATTCATTTAAGCACTGCCTGGCCCATTATCTCTAGAGAGTTAGTTACTGACTAACTCTCACATCTTGATTAACCCATTTCTAATGAACTGTGTAGCACCACGAGGTGGTGGCTTACCGGGAAGTATTCAGCATGTCTGACCTGGTGGCTGGTTCCATGGTGTCTGCCTCACAGTCCTCTTCCCAGCATTCTATTCTGTTTACTCTGCCTACCTAATTTTCTGTCCTATTAAAGGACCAAGGCAGTCTCTTTATTAACCAATGAAAATAACACAATAGACAGATAACCCTCCTCCATCATTTCCCTTTTTTCTGTTTAAACAAAAAAGAAAGGCTTTCATTTTAACATAGTAAAATTACATATAACAAAACAGTTATCAAGCAAGAATTATAGTTACAATATTTATATCTATTTTATCTTTTATCATCATTAAGGAAAACTGTAACTATAACCAACCATTCTTCAACTCCATCAAAGACTCCAGAAGAATATAATATTACCTAAGCAAACGAGAAATAAACAACTTCCAAAACTCTAGAAATGACAGAGACATCTTGCTGCCTGGACAGTCACCCAGAGTTCCTCTGTATCATTGGGGCATCCATCTTTGACCTTTGGGCCCATAAGATCCAGCAGACATTTCCATGAAGCAGGAAATTTCAAAGGCAGTTCAGTTACTATCTGCTGTGCCCTGCAGAATGTCTCGCAGACTCTTTCATGAATCAGGAACCCCAAAAGATCATCTCACCTTTAGGCAAGTTCAGCAATCCTCTCTCTGCGGGTTCTCTGTGTCCAGTTTATACAACAGTCCAGGCAAGAGCAGTTTCTTGCCCAAATGGCTAACCAACTCCATAAGGAGCCTCTTTGATGCCCATCTTCCTCTTGAAGTAGATTGGTGCTGCCAGGATCAGACTTGTCTCATTGTCATGAAAAGTCCTAAGTTATTAAAACATTGAAAATGCCATATTTTGTAGTCTTTGAAAGCTATGAAGAATGCTTATCTAACTAAACTGTATCTCTATACCTAGAAAATCTAACTAACATGACTACAAGCTTGATTATTATCAATGATTATCCATTAACAACCTATATTTTTAATTATACATTGCATTTTTAAATGAGCTACACAATCACAATACCTCAATCAAGATCAGAAATACATATACATATAACAAAATTGACCTAAAATCCATACCAATGCAAATTATTCATATCTATATCATATCCCCCTTTAAATGTAAAAGAACATTTATAAACAATATTTGGGAATATGGACGTAGTTATTTCTCTCCAAACTGTTTCCTGCTGTATAGGGGCGCTGTTAATCAGGTCTTTCATGGTATAACCTGTCTGCCAGGTTCATCTCAGTTGGCAGTTGAATGAAGTAATTTTTTGAGGGTGTTCACAGCAATCTTTCAGGAGGGTGTGGTCTATCATACCATATTGGGATAGAAGCAATTCACAGGGTCTCATTCTCTGTGAAAACAAAAGAAGAACCTCCTTTCCAAAGTATCATATCCTTAGATCCAAATTCTGAAGTCAAGGTATTTTCAAAATATCTATCTTGGATTAGTTCAGCAGCATTTATAAACAAATATCTTTTAACAGCTGTTGCTCCTTCCTCAGCATTCAAACAATTCAAAAAGAGAATAATAACATACAGTATCAAGATTTTCTGTGTATTTTCCATCTTTGTGCGGCTTTATTTTACCCTCTATTTCTTTTATTTTTTTCTTTTAACTTTTGGCTTTTGAGACAGGTTCTCTGTATATATCTTTTTCCTGGAATAACTCTGTAGACCAGGCTGTCCTTGAACTCACAGAGATCCCTCTGTCTCTGCCTCCCCAGTGCTGGGCTCAAAGGTGTTTGCTACCACACCTTGAACTCACAGAGACCTGTCTGCTCTGCCTCCCAGGCATTGGGATTAAAGGTATGTACCACCACACCCTGAAGTCACAGAGGTCAATCTACCTCTGCCTCCCAAGTGTTGGGATTAAAGGTGTGTACCACCACACCCAACTACTTTCTTTCTTCCTTTTTTACTTTAAGAACTTTAACTTTTAGCCTGCATATATTTTTAACACACTGTAAACCATTTAGAGGTTTTCTTCAACTTTGAATCTTTCTTTTACTATATATCTCTCTTTTTCTGACTACAGGAGTCTTTAAGGAGAGGATGAAAGCCGTGGCTTTGATGGCTGAATCCAGCCCACTCCTTAGCTTTCCAGCCTCATGGTAGAGGTGCCAGAACCATTTTTATCGCCACAAGTCTATGGCGTTTCAAGGTCCTTGCCAGCAAGCAAGCTGCAGCATTCTGCTCACAGACCACACTCAGTTGGACTGCCTGCCTGAAAGAGTCAGAGTTTGCCCTGGCAGGACAGCCCAGAAAGCCAGCATTTTAAAACAGCACAGCTTTTTTCCTGCTACGACTGACAACCGAAAAGCATGCATTCAGCTTTTCATCAACACCGTTTAAGTGTTTCATGGCAGGACCTCTTAAAAGAGCTGCAGGGTTTTGCAGCTAAAGCTGAGTCAGGAAGCCTCACTTAGATGAGAGCATTTGCTTGCCTCTAGCAAGCAGAGCAGACCTGAGAAATTGCTGCTACCAAGAAAACATGCTTTACTCTATTCTTTCCCAAGCTTTCTCAGGCTTTCTGTGGATTCAGTTATCCACGTCTGGGCGCCATTTGTAGTAAGGAGCTGCGGGCAGGCCCGCTTTTCTTCCCACCCGGCTCCCGCACAACTAGCTTAGCCCCGGAAATAACAACACACAAATTGTATTCATTTAAGCACTGCCTGGCCCATTATCTCTAGAGAGTTAGTTACTGACTAACTCTCACATCTTGATTAACCCATTTCTAATGATCTGTGTAGCACCACAAGGAAGTGGCTTACCGGGAAGTATTCAGCATGTCTGACCTGGTGGCTGGTTCCATGGCGTCTGCCTCACAGCCCTCTTCCCAGCATTCTGTTCTGTTTACTCTGCCTACCTAATTTTCTGTCCTATCAAAGGACCAAGGCAGTCTCTTTATTAACCAATGAAAATAACACAGTAGACAGATAACCCTCCTCCATCAGTTTCCTTTCCGTTACTATGATTAAACACACTTGACCAAAAGCAACTTACAGAAGGAAAGCGTTTACTTGGATAAATAAATAAAGGACCGCATGCTCAGGGAATGGTGCTGCCCACAGTGGGCTGGGTCTTCCTACGTCATTTAATTACTATGACAGTTCCCACAGACATGCCTGTTGCTGTAGCTTTGGCACAGTGGCTGTGCCTTAATCTCTTGTTATCTCAGCCAGCAATTGCAGCTCTATAGTTAGCAGCTTGCTTTACCAGTGGTCTGGCCACTCAGGCTGCACCCTGAAGAGAATTCTGCTCCCGCAGGTACTGATCCTGTTGCCGCCACTAAAAGTAGCTATAACCAAATCTCTATCGTTCTACTTATGGATAAACTTGAGATTCAAGGGTTGGGGTGAAAATCTGCTTGCTCAGAGAGGCTGAGTAGCAACCAATTAACCCTTACTCCTTGTTGGTATTCACCGAAGTTCTGTGCTTCTGCTTAGCCTGTGCCACTCCAAATCCCACCCTGCTACTTCCTGTGTCTCTCTTTCTCTCCCGGATGCCCTCTGAGGCTCTATGGTTACTTTCAGTCAATCAGCTGCTAACACAGCCTCCTGACCCAAAGCTGTGGGTCAGGATTTTATTTAATTAATTCAAATGCAAATTTGGGGTTTCTATCCCCCAGCACATGCCTACAAACTAATCTGAGTCAGGATATAATTCAGTTAAGAATTCCTTCTCAGTGACCTAGACTGTATCAGGTTGGCAGGTAAAGCTAACTGTTTAAGATCTAATAAAATACAACCTTCTCGACCCTCCATTCCTGTGCCTGCCACTTACATATTTGAAGGCCATTACTCCATCCAGAGTTCATCAGGTCCCAAGGCCTCAACCCCTCTTTGCTCTAACATAGTACTAGAACAACAAGTCTCAAACTTACTCGTTTTCAGACTCTTTTGTATACTCAAAACTATTAAGAACCCAAAGAGCTTTTGTCCGATGGGTGATCCATTTTACCAATATAATTATGCTTACCCATGAATTGCCAGTAATTAAATTTTACATTATAAGCTAAACTAATGAAATTTCTCAATATTTATTTGCTCAGTAAAAATAAAGCATGTTTCTTATTATCATTAAAACACATTTTTATGAAAAATAATTGTATTTCTCCAAATGAAAAATAGTAACCGTGGCAACATTTTAGATGTATGCAAATTTGTTTACTATTTGGTTTAACAGAAGACTCTGAATTCTCAGACCTGTTTCTATATTCAGTCTTTTGTGATCTCATTTCTATCATTTTTGTTTGTTTCTATTTTTGTCCTTTTGGGTTGAGGCAGAGAAAAGAAGTCCAGCCACACGGATATAATAGGTGAAGAAAGGAGAGTGTTAGTGGGATTAAAAAAAATAATTGTAGACATTCCCTTCTTGTACTATAAACTTCTCATATCACTACAAGTGGTAACTCCACTTTAAAAAGATTTATTTTTATTTTAAGTCTGAGTGTTTTACCTACATGAGTCTGCATGCCACACTTGTGCAATGCCCACAGAGGCCAGAAGAGGGTATTGGATCCCTGGAATTGTTATGAACAGTTGCAAGCTGTCATGTGGGTGCTAGGAACTGAACTCCAGTTCTCAGCAAGTGAACCGTCCCTCCAGCACCCCAAAAGTGATAGTTTCTAAAAATCTAAGCAAAAATATGGATTCTAAAATCTTATCAGTAAGCTTTTCATACTTTATTACATGAAAATCCATTGATTTATCTGGCACTTAGAATGGATTTTTACCTACTTATGATTTCATAGCATTGAACACTAAACCATTTAGAAAATATTGATCCACTGAGTTATACAGAACTTCTAAATGTTGACTCATTGATTACTATACATATATATATATATATATATATATATATATAGAGAGAGAGAGAGAGAGAGAGAGAGAGAGAGAGAGAGAGAGAGAGAGATTTAAAACCCCATACATCCGTCTCACCCACAACCCTATCAGGAGAGTCTTTAAGCATTAAGAAACTGTCAAGCTTATGGTTGTGAATGCAACTTTTCCCAGAATTCACTGTATATAAAATCTAGAATTGTTCAAGGAGTAACCAAACTGTCAGTTGTTTTCCTCAAACTGATAAGCTCTCTTTGTTCATTTCCAAGAAATGGTTTGGCAAATGTCCAAGTCTGAATAACCATAGTTTATCTGTCAGCCATGTGATAAGTAGAAACAGCAGACCACCATCACAGTTCTACCCTAAAGACATATTCACTGAGAATCTGTGAATGTTTCTATCTATAGAAGGGGAAAAACTAAATTTCTCAAGGACCACGAATGGTGGGCTTATTCTGGACAGCCCAGGTAAGTCCATATCCAGTGGTAAGTCCCTTATAAGAGAGAGACAGAGGGAGGTCTAAAAATAAGAAGAGAAGACACTAAGATACAAAGACAAGAAGGGCATATACAGAAAGTGACAAAGACCAGAGCAATGGGATTACCAGTCAAAGACCACTAAAGCCTGTTCATCGCCTCTAGAAGCTAAGAGAAACAAGGAATGTATTTCCACCCAGAATCTCAAAAGAGAGAGCACAGTTCTGCCAGCCTCTGAATTTAGACTTTTGGCTTCTGGAGAAACTTCCAGAGACACAGAGGAAATATACCTCTGTTTTGTGACACAGGCTGTGATAATTTGCTACAGCAACCTTAGTAAGAAGTTTTTTCCTTTCAAGTGAAAATTTATTGTTCCATAACAAGGCTGCTAGTTTAGCTAGTAACCTAAACAACCACATGATTACTTACAGCTGTCATAGTTCAAGGTGGAGCCACAGTGCTCATTTACAGTTCTTATTTCATCATTCAGAATATCAAAAAAAAAAAATATGTACTCAAGAGTCGAGCCTGAAGAGTGAGCACAGCAGAGTGTGGAGTACTTACCTAGCATGCAGAAGGCCCTGAGCGCTAACCCCACTACAACCCTCCCCTCTCAAAACTGAGACTTAATAAAGAATTAGGAACGTTTCAAGAAGAGCAATCCTGGTTGAAACTGATATTTCTTAGTGGCACTAAAGAATACCAACAGTACAGTGAGTGTCACTGCCTTGGGTTCTTGCTCTGGTACCAGAGTAGAGATCAGAACCCGAACTTGGGGATCATTCCTCAGGAGCTATCTACCCTAATTTTTGAGACAAGGTCTCTCACACTGAGACTGACAACTTGCCGATTCGGTTATGCTGGCTGGCTAGAGGGCTCCTAGGACCTGCTTCTTTCTGCCTCCCAAGCAGCCCGGGACCCTCTCTTCCTCTCATGTTATTGCTAGAATAGTTGCCCACAGGTTTCTTGCTTATCAAAGGCCATGTGAACCATAAGACCCACCAGCCTGTTGCCATACCTATACTTGTATTTGTGTATAGGAAATGAGTTTGACAAAGTAGTCATTGAGGGCAGTGCCAGCCTCAGTATCAAAAGTGCAAGAGTATGTGTTTCTGTTAAGGTCACCAGAGACAACTTGGAACTCTATATAACCCAGAATGCCCATTAGGGGTCCCTCCGATGCCTTCTTCACCACCTGCTTGATGTTATTATATTGGCACTTTTCTACAGGCAGCAAGACAGGCGTATCAGGGTGGGAACACAGAAGGTCATGACAATGGGCTTCAGTTCTAGAATAGCCTTGCTCACAGCCTTGGCAGCACCGGTGGATGCAGGGATGATGTTCTGGCAGTCCTACAGCCACCACACCCCAATTTCCCAAAGAGGCATCCACAGTCTTCTGGGTGGCACTGACAACGTGTACTGAGGTCACAAGCCCTTGATGATCTGAAGTTGTTATGGATAACCTTGTCCAGGGAGCTAAACAGTTCATATCCTTCTGAAATATATGTCCAGCATATAGCCCATTTAGATACAGTGAATCCTCTAGTAGGAACAAACTTCACTCCTTTTCTTCTTGTCTAAACAAAGAACTTAATGATAGACCAAAATACAGCAACAGCTTCATCTTATATTATTGGAATCTTTGAAACCAGCTCATTGTGGGGGAGTACATTAAAATGACTCTACTGTTTAGAGCTAAATAGTAGTTGGGGCAGGAGACATTGCAGACAATCTTCAGTGAGTTGTGCGTCTCCTAGTTCACAGCCATCACAAACACGATGATGTCAGCAGAAGAGCAGAGATGATGGCCCTTTAAACTCCAGGGCCCTAGCCTGCTCCATGGTAGTGAAGACACCAGAGGGACCCACAGTGTGCTCTGCACCAGCTTCACTCTGCTTGGTACTGGTGGGAATCTCAATTCCTGAAGACGGAGAGAGCCTTCCCATTGATGACAAGTTTCTCAGTCTAGCACCATCGGACCTGTGATGGGTAGAATCATGATGGAACATGTAGACCATGTAGTTGAGATCAATTAGGTGGTCACTCATGGCAACAGTATCTACTTTGCCAGAGCAGAAGGTAGCCCTGGTGACCAGATGTCCAAATGGTCACACCCGTCTACTCCGACTCTCACCATCCAGACTCACAAAAAGATGCACAAGAGAGGTGGGTGATGGTATCATTTAAATCTCAGTCATTTTAATGTACTCCCCCCTCCCCAATGAGCTGGTTTCAAAGATTCCAATAATAGAAGATGAAGCTGTTGCTGTATTTTGGTCTATCATTAAGTTCTTTGTTTAGACAAGAAGAAAAGGAGTGAAGTTTTTTCCCACTAGAGGATTCACTGTATCTAAATGGGCTATATGCTGGACATATATTTCAGAAGGATCAGTTTGAAGAATGCTACATGCTAATTCTGCCAAGGCTACTCCTGTGTTTCTGCCCCGTACAGCCTCTTGCTTCCCTCTAATTTACTCAGTCCTCCATTATGGCTGGATGCTATGGTGACTTAATTATATAGCTCTCTCCCCACGTTTGCCTACCAGCTCTGTGAAGACAGAAACTGCCTATCATTGTATCCCAGGACGCAGGCCTGGCACCTCCAACATGCCCAATATCTATTTGTTAATTGGCATTTCACAGTAGAAGAGACTCATGTAAAAAACTCAGCCAACGTGCACATCCCATACATGAAGCCTGTGTTGTTAACAGAAGCAGAGCTCCGAAGAAGGCCCAGCTCCCATGATGAACTACTCAGTCTATCAAGTATTTATGGAATAGCAAACAGCAGCAACTCACTAGCCTTGGAGCTGAATACCTGAGAACATAAAGCAGAGCCAAGTCCCTGCCCTTCTGCATCGAGTAATGCAAATCCTACAACACTCGTGAAACATTTGAGAAAGATGAAGCCGTGGAATTCCATCAAACAAAAGCAGGGTCCCTCCGGGGAGCCTAGGCTTTGAATAAGGATGCTGAACACACCTGGTCCTCCCTTTATTACCGAGCAATTGAATGCAGACGGTGAAGTTGGGGAGCTTGAGGCCCAGATTTTTAAGCATAAAACTCATAGGCCATGCAGTGTGTAATGAAAAACCGAAAGTTAACAAGAGTGGAAAGAATTCTAAAAAGCATCTACACACAATGTATTCAAATACCGACTCATGGGTGATAAACAAATTCTTACATCCTCTTCTGAATGTAAGTGCGTGGTCCAAATGGTGGTCGTTCTCAGCTCTGAAGGTAAATTTACCAGCTACTGCACCCAAAAGAGAGTCACAATAATCATCTACATGTACCTAAGTAACTCTGCTGTGTGATCTAATTAATCCACACACTGTCTCTAACCATCCACTTCTTAGAGCTGGCAGCTAGAGTCCTGCCCTGGCTCCTTCCCTCTGGAGACTCCCTCCAGCTCCCCTGTCTTGTCCTGTCTAAGCGGCAGGAGCCCAAAGCTAGGAGCCACCCAGAGTCTGCCACCCTTTCATTCACCACTACCCAAGTGGTCAGATGGAACAAATATAGGGAGCCCAGTTAGCTTTGAATTTTAGTCAGTGAGTTCTGTGGTTGCTGTGTCTCAGAAGAGGCGATGCCTACCCATCATTCATGACTAGATCAGACGCCACCACCTTTGCTTGCTTACGTTCTGACCCCATCACCTCCTTCTCTGAGCACCATCGTGCCAGATCCGAGGTTCTCCTTCATGGCTTGGTCTTTCCTGTCCCCTAACACATAACAGTGACTCAAGATAATTCCTCTCTTCTCTACGAGACCCAAGTGCCACATCTCCAGAGACCTGTCCCATAAGAGGGCCCCCAAAGACGCATGCCTCTACGAAGATGTATCAGAGTGCTGTTGAGATGACAGGAACTAAAAACGAAGAAGGGCCAGCAGTGACTCATGGAGCTCTTTGCATTCAAGGACCTGGGAAAGTGTGAGAAGCTGCCTCAGGGTCAAGGTCTCTCTCTCTCTCTCTCTCTCTCTCTCTCTCTCTCTCTCTCTCTCTCCCCATCATTCCCTCACCGCTCTCCTCATCTGAATCCCAAATACAGAGAGGGAGGGGCTTTCTCTGAAGTTCCCTTTCCACCTAAAGTTTGCATCTACCAAAAAGGAGCACAGTGGGACTCAATCTTCCTACTGGGAGAAGGGATGATTTTCTTATATCACAGAGGACACCGAGAGCTGATTACCACACCCGGTGCCCAAAGGAACTTTGTCCCTGGCCATTCATTGTTCTCCAGGATCACCAAGCCCTCTGAAAACAATTACCCTCATTCCAAAAGTCCCACAGGCCTCGCTTCTCTTTTCCCTATGAAGAGGGTGTGCACACCTCAGTTACCTGACCTTTCCTCTAGTTTTGCATGTTGTGTTGTTCTGGTGCACATATGCCCATGTTCACGAATTTATGTGCATTTCCCCTGTCGATCTGTTTACCTTCCGTTCCGCATTTACCTTGGATAACTCACTTACCAAGCCTATGGAGGGAGAGTCTGAACTTCCACTACAGAAACCAGACTTTGCTAGGCATGCGCGCGCACACGCGCGCGCGCACACACACACACACACCAAAATATTTCAACAAGAATCCTGAGGGTACTTACAAGTCAATAGCAAAATGAAAAAATTGCCCTAGCTAGTCAGGTCATGATCTATATACCTTCACAAGATACACAAATAGACAAAAGGACACTAATTCATCCTTATTATTGTTGTTCAGATAAATGGCACCCCCTCCTATAAATCAGAAAATATAGATATATATTGAGATACTGAAGACCTGACTTTGACCACAGCACATCCAAGTGTGCGCTCTCCAGTCACACGGCCTGGGGAAGCTCGCTCCAGGAGGGTGTCTCTGCAGGACTCTTGTTGATTCATAACCACAGCCTTGAATGCATCTCGATTCTCTGACTTAGCAACTTCGTTTCTTTAAAAAGTTCCTCAGGAGAACATGTCAGACAAGCGAGATTTTCCACTACTTTGCTATTTTTAAACAACAACAACAAAAAGAATGTGTGAGGGAAATAAATGTCTGGGGATACAGAAATGACTAAGGAAAACATAATGTGTGTTTCAGCCAGCTTTCTATGACCACAGCAAGTGCAGTATAATCAACTTCAGGAGAAAAGGCATCTCGAGCCTCATGGCTCTGGAGAGTTCAGTCCATGGTTATTTGGTCCCCTGCTTTTGAGCCTGGAGCAGCGTAGTGCACCATACTGTTAGGCTTGGCAGAAAAGGCTACTCACCTCACGCTGAAAAGCAAACAGGATGTAGAAAAGGAACTGGAATACCAGGAACTCCCTTTAAAGGCACACCCACAATGACTTAGGTTCCTCCACAAAGCCCCACCTCTTATAGGTTGATAATCAAAACTTTATCACATGGGCCTTTGGGGAACATTTACCCAGATCGTAGCTAAGTACGTGACAGGAATAATTATCATGTAACAGGAAGTCAGGTTCTCGAAAGAATACTGTGCATTCCTGACCAGAAAACACTCGTGCTTATTGGATAGGCTAGTTTATGGTGTGAGAATAACTTCAACATCTCAGCAGCTTAGCATGTGCATGAGCAAACGTACACACATACACACACACACACACACACACACACACACACACACATTTCCCTGTTTCATATTACATAGCCAGATAAAATTAGGCAGGTTGGAAATAAGTAAACTTCCTTCATAAAAATCACTCAGTGATCCAAACTCTCAGAGAAACCTAAGTGGCATTTTCTCATTCATAGGTATAAACGCAGAAGACCCATTGAATCGCTTAGGTACCTGGCATATGAGATTAGGGACGGCTCTTGTTTTCTTTAAACATATTCAGACATTCTAAATGTTCTACGAGGAGCACATTAATTTCTACAACAACAGAAAGCAGGTTTTATGTTTTGATATTAATCTTGCTATGTCATATTCTCTTGACTTTAGGAAACAAATATTTCCTCCGCCTTGTCTAGCAAATGGCTTCTAAGACTGTCTGGACTGGACAACAGTAATGAGAAGTTTGGGGGCCGGGGCAATGACTTAGGAGGTAAGAGCGCATGCTGTGTAAGCACGAGGATCTGAGCTTGAATCCCCAACACACACATAAAGCTGGAGGGGCAGCTCGTCCCTGCAACTCTAGCGCTGTAGGAGGAAGAGAGCAGAGGTTTCCTGGGACTTGCAGGAGACTCACCTAGTTGCGGGTCCAGTGGAAGACCCTATCTCAAAAGAGCAATGTGGAGATTGATAGGGCAAGACACGTGATATCCTCATCTGGGTTCTGTGTGCACGGACACCCCCCACACACACCATAATGGGATGTGGTAATTATCAGCATAGAATCAGCTGAGAAGAGAGTCTCAATAAGGGATTGTAGATCAGGTTGGCCTGGGGGCGTGTGCATAGAGTATTGCCTTGATTTCGTTGCTTGATGTTAGAAGACGTAGCCTAAAAGGGAGTGGCTCCATTCCCTGGGCTTTGGTCCTGGGTTGTATAAAGGAGGAGAAGGTGAACTGAGCAGCAGGTATGGATCTATCCTCCCGTTGCTTTTGGCTGTGGGTGTGACTGGTGCTTCAAGCCCTGTCCCCTTGGTTTCCTCACAATAATGGGATAATGGAACTGTGAGCTAAAGCAAACCATTTCTCCCCTAAGCCACCTGTGTATGAGAACTCTTATCTCACTGCTTATCCCAAGCACTGCCAAGGAAACTAGGCCATCAGAGCATAGGAAGAAGAGGAAGATGAAGGAGGAGAAGGGAGTTATTGCTTAGAGGCAGTGGGACACCTCATATGAACATGCCTCTATCCATAAAATGAGAACAACGTAATTATTTTCCACATATAAGAGAGCTAAAGGAGAACATATTAATAATTGTCCAGTTAAAAACATTTGTGTTCATTGGACACAAAGGATTAGGATGGTTTCTTCTGCTCTGATAATCCCCTATGTCAGTCTGTGTCACAGATTAGATAATGTCTAACTTTCAAATATGCATTGTTCGTATGATTAATCCTCCCTAAAGAAATAGAGACTGTTCCAAGTAGTTCAGAGTTAGAAAGAAAAAGATTAGCTCAAAATATTTGTCTTCCAGTGAATGGGTTTTGTTCGTGGTTATCAAGTCCCTTCTTGATCTCAGTACGTCTTCCCTGGCTAACTCAATTCCTGGGAATTAGCTTTCTCTGAAGCCTACTTGCCCACATCGTCTGTATCACATGACTAACCTTGAATTATTGAACACCTTGCTTCAAGCGACAATTTCCAGAGGACGATTTATTTCCAGGAAAAGCAAGAGCGCTCTCACCTTCTCTTTTCATGCCCCCTTCGCCATCTAGTTCGGTCCTGCTGGATAAATACTTGCTGACTTGACCTGAACCCTTTGGGAGGAAAGGGAAGCTCCTCCAACACACCTAATACAAACGGGTTTATACTCAGGCCATTCAAATGCTATCAATTGACAGACGAAATCCCAGTAAAGAGACACAGAGGATTAGAAACGGCAGGAGAATAGAGCTTGACCCTTGGAAGCAGAATTGAGATCCCATTATTAAAAGGAAAAGAAAAGAAAGAAAACCACAGGAAATATGTATTCAAAGAGGAAACACGGCCTTATAAGTCTATCAGTCTATCCACCATTGCTTTTTTTTTTTCCTTGGTAGGCAGGGAACAGAAAATACCACTGGCAGTGCCCCCAGTACACCGGGGACAGATAGAATGCTGTATTCAAAGTTTTTCAAAGAATTTTAAAAATATACCTCACTAGCCAAAGGTCACCATCCATAGGAGAAATTAATTAGTGGGGGCGTGTCCATTATACCATCACTTAACTAATTGTTGATATGCCAGGGATGGGGAAGAAAAAGGAGAGATAATGAGGGAGGATTACCATAAAACAGATAAGGTTTTGGGTTTTTCCTTTTTTTTTCTTCTTTTTTTTTTGGTTGTTTTGTTTTGTTGTTGTTGTCTAGGTGTTATTTTTTGTTTTGGGGGAGTTTTGGGGGTTTTGTTGTTTGTTTGGTTGGCTGGTTGGTTTGGTTTTTGGTTTCTTTTTTGAGACAGGATTTCTCTGTGTAGCTCTGGATGTCCTAGAACTAGTTCTGTAGACCAGGCTGGCCATGAACGCACAGAGATCCGCCTGTTTCTGCCTCCCGAGTGCTGGGATTAAAGGTGTGCACCACCACTGCCCAGCTGGGTGAAGTTTTAATTAATCAAATCCTGAGATGACGTTTTTCTCTGGAACAAAGTAAGAATGACCTCTTGGCTGGTAACTGCTCTAATGCCACTCTGTAGAGCCACAGTAGTGGCTTCATCCAGATGGCCCTACCTTGAGAATGGAGTGAAAAACTCGTAATGGAACAGGAACATTCCCTGAGCTCAACACGGGACCATCATCGCCACAGGACACACAGACCAGAACAGTAGTGCTTTTTGGGGTGATATATGGACACAATATATAATTTTAATAATGTATCCAACTGGCCTCAGACTGTGTGTGTATGCATGTATGCGTGCATGTGCGTGTGTGTGTGCGTGTGTGCGTGTGCGTGTGTGCGCATGTGTGTGTGTGCGCGTGTGTGTGCGTGCGTGTGTGTGTGTGCATTGTGCGTGCGTGCGTGCGTGTGTGTGTGTGTGTGTGTGTGTGTCTTACTGGGACGATTGCATGTACACTGGTATGTAATGGAAGTCAGAGGTTAATATTAGGTACCCCCCTCAATCACTCTGTCCCTTAAGTTTTTAAGACAGAGTCCATTGATGAACCTGGAGCTCCCTGACTAGCTAGCTAACTAGCAAGTTTCAGAGAGCCTGCTGTACCCGCCACCCACCGCAGAGATTACATATGCACACCACATTGTTGCACCAAGCTTTCTCTGTGGCTGCTTGGGATCTGAACTCAGGTCTTCATGCTTGTGTGCTTACCAACACTGTATCAACAGAGCCACCTTCCCAACTCTAGAAAAGTCACATTTTTTTTTACATAAAACCTACTATCATCCTAAATCTAAAATGATTACCACCACCACCCCCTTGGCTTCTTAGATGTGTATAAGATTTAATCACACTGTTAAGCTTTGTGATTTATGGAGATCATCAATCACAATGTGTTTTTAGTCAACTAGTTTCTGACACAGTGTGAAGAGACCAGAGCGCTGGTATCTTAAGAACAGATGTAAAAAGAAGAGGGAGGAGGAGGAAGAAAGAAGAAAGAGTAAGAGGAGGAGGAGGAGGGGTTCATAAAAGTGCTTTGGAGTACAGCTTACGAGAGCAAATAATTCTACCCTCTTTCTATATTCGCTTCCTTGCCAGACTGGAGGTGAAAGCCGTTGAGGTCTGCTCCCGCCATCATTTCTTCTACTCCGCTGAATGGACGCAGCACATCCTTTACTATAGGCTCTTCTTAGCAACACAGACAGTAACCACTCATGTTGAAACCATGTCACTCTTGTTTTACCCGGCATGAAGGATGACGACTCTGAAGACGTATGAGGTGCGCGGTGATGGGGCAAAGGTTGGCCTCGATTCTTAGCTTGATGGGATTTAGAATCACCATGGAAACATGTAAAGCACTGTGTGTCTCTGAGGAAGTTTTTGGTTTCCATTAGTTGACATGGGAAGACTCACCCTAAATGTAAGTGACATCATCCCATGGGATGGGGTCCCAAACTGAGTGACAACAGGACAGAAAGCTGAACATAGCTTTCCCCTCTCTTTGCTTCCTGGCTGTGGTTACAAGGTAATACAATCAACTGTCTTGGTTCAGTTTTTCTCAGGCTGCTGTGAGACTGCTCAAGCGACAGGACCAGTGTGGCTCAGAATCTGTTCCTAGCACAGAATCCTTGGCCATTGCTCTAAGGTCTTTCATTTTCCTCTCCCGAGAGCATCCCCCTCAGCGTTGAAGGTACCTCAAGGGATGGCTGTAGCCCCCTTACTGGTACCTCAAGGGATGGTCTCCAAGTCCAGCGGTTACATTCGGCTGACCTCTTCAGGAGGACAAACCGAATGCCAGCCCAGCATTCACGTCTCTTTGCTTCCTGACTGTGGATGCAGCATTCCCAGCTGCTCAAGCTCCTGCTCCGTGAATTATCCAGCATAATGGGCTGCGCCTTCAAGCTGTGAACCAAAATAAATGCATCTTTCTCTAAACTGCCTTTGTCAAATAGGTTGCCACAGCAAGGAGGGAATAAATGGCTAATATAGAAGGTCTGGTTCATATTACATTGGCACTGTACATCTAGGTTTGCGGGGATCATGGATAATAAATTCCAAGTTTACTAATAAGCCAATCAAGGGGTGCATAGTTTCATCTGGCTCATTGCCACACATGCAGTATTATTTAATAATCCTGGCCTCTTCGCCATATCATGTGACTTCATTTGTTTTTAATATACCAATACCACTCTATACCAGTAATCCACATGGCATCAATAACTCATTTCTAAATCTCTGTGATTTAGGATGTTGGCTTCATCCTAAAGTTGAATTATCAAAATAACTTTTTCTGGCTATGTCCATTTGTGTAGGGCATCTATAACAAAATGCCACCGACTGGGTGGTCTAACCAGCAAAAATTTATTCTCCCACAGTTCTGGAGGCTTCAAGTTCGAGCTGAAAATGTCGACAGGGTTGATTTCTCCTGGGGCCTTTCTGTTTGGTTTGTGGATAGCTGTCTCTCTCTGTGTCCTCACGTGGCTTCTATCTGTGTGTAGCTGTGCCCCAATCTCTTTTTTTTTCAGGTCAGACTAGAGCTGGTGCCAGTGACCTCATGGCACCTGCCTTTCCTCTGTAAAGGTGTATCCTTGGATACAGTTGCATCCTGAGGCATTAGGGGTCAGAGTTCCGATACACGAGTTCAGAGGATGCAACTCATCCTATAACACTCTTCACCAGCATCACCAAAGCCAACATTTACTTGTAGTAATGTCAATGTATGTATATATATATATATATATATATATATATATATATATATATATAATATGTGCATGTCTATGCCCATCTGAGCATACACAGTTGGGCACACATACTTTGTTGAGAGTTTGAGGGTGGAAGGGTATTTCACACAGCTCAAAGCAGTGACTCTGAAGCAAGGCCAGGGTTTTTCTACTGCTTTCTAGAATGTCTGACCTGGCCATCATCTTCCTAAGCGGAGGGGACCTAACTTTCCTCAAAACTGTAGAAGGGAGGCCCTGGGTCATACTCTCTAGCCCCTGTGTCTCCTGACTGAGCTCAACCATCAGCCTTTGGCCTCACTACTGAGACTGTTAAAGTACCAAGACTAGAGTGGCTCAGCTTTTGCTTCCTGGCATGGAACTACCCTGCTGGCCATTGCTCTAGGGACTTTGATGTTTTTCCCCTAGTGATGTTTTACCTCAACTTTCCCTGGCCCTTCAGGTACCCCAAGGACTGTCTGTATCTCCCTACTGGTTCCAAGTCCATCAATTGCCTCCTAATTATCCCCTTCAAGAGGACTCTGCCTTTTGCTTGGTGATCAACCCAGCAAGTTCTCCAAGGCCACCCCTAAGCTTTTGTCCATATCCTCTATTAAAATGATATTTTAGTGACCTCTCTGTGCTATAACAAAGTAAATGAGGTGGTAATCTATAAAAAGTAGAGGTTTATTTGGATCATAATTCTGGTGTCCAAGAAACTCAAAAGCTTGGTACCAGCATCTGGTGTAGGCCTTCCTGCTGCATCCTAGCATGACAGAGAGCACCACATTGGTGTGATGGACCAAGTATGCTTCCTCAGGGCTCTCTTCCTCTTCTTATAAAGGTCACTAATATTATCACGGGGATCCCATGTTCATGCTCTCATCTGATCCTAATTTTCTGTCAAGAGCCCCATCCCTAAGTATCATCGGTATATGAATTTGGGGATTAAGTCTCCAACACCTAAACTTTGGGAACATGCTCAAGCTACAAAACTCCATGAGGCAATAATATAATATTACGACACAACACTCCTTCGACTGTCACATCTCATCTATGTATCTCCTCTGCAGTGGTGCCATTTCAGCTTGAGAGGCCATCATGAGGTGTTCTTCTCTGCAGTTCTGCATGTAAAACAAGAGTCCAACTCCCTTGGGATGAGCTCCTCTGGACTTCTGGGGATTGTGGTCCCCGGTTCTTACCACCTTACCTCACCATCTACCAAGATGTGTGAACTTTGAAAAAGGAATGAAAACTCACCTACTCCCCCAACACTCAGTCTTCTCAGCCCTTCTTTCCCAAACTGTCAAGGTTTTCTATTTCTAACAGTTAGAGAAATTCTGTAAGTTGGGTTAATTCTCTGTGCTTAGACTTCTACTATAGTCCTCATGTTCTTCTTGAAACTGGGACCGTGCTTCTCCTCATCAAAGCCCAGATCTGAGGATTCACTTTGCACATAACTATTCTAATACCAATCCCAAACCTGTGTTCTGGGTAATCATGTCTACTGAATCCCTAAGCTAGATTCAGATCCAGGACAACATGACATATCTTGACATTGATATGTCAAAAAAAAAAAATGGTGCCTGATGCACTACTGACTGTAAAACAAATATTCCAGAGCATCCACGGGCATTCCATTTATCTGGTTAGCATGATTTCCCTTGACAGATAGGCAACCGAAAAGAACCATGCAAGACACTAACTAAGATCTTACTGGAAGAGGCCTTCCTCTGATTCTTGGCCAAGAATCTTTGACCTTCCAGAAGTCCAGCCAACAATAATAGCAGGGGCTTAATAGTGCCTGATATTCTTGTTGTTTTCTTAGATTCCTCCCTTAGGACCACTAAGGGTTATGGAAAATAGCAAAAGAGAACCCTTCAAAGGCCTCCAGTACAGGAATTAATTGACCAGGTCTGTAGAAATCCTATGAACAGAGAGGCCTGAATGATACCAGACTGCTTAGCCTGACTCTATCCCCATGTTGGTATCTCCACCAATGACTAAGTTTCCCTCTGTCCATCCCTTGTCTGTAAAATGGAGGAGATGAATAGATATGTTGCATAGCAGCTCAGGGAAGTTACAGGGTTAATTAACTGCAAGAACTAGACCTGACGCTGACATATAGTAGTCTCTCAGTAAATGTCAGCTGCCGTCATTACCACCAGGTTATGAGAAAGGGTTAATTATGAGCACTAATGACTATGATTTATTGGGTGCTTCATATGTGCCAGGCAATGTTATACATGCCTTACATGTGTAACAGGTGCTGAAACTTATTTATAAGGTATTTTACACCCTTTTTCCACCCCTTCCTATGTCTGTCTACCCTCACTGCCACCTGTAAAATTCTGACTTGGCTCACTTGGCATTTCCCCGCAGCTCAGGGGCTTTAATCCACTTTTGAGGCGGGGCTACTGTAAACCAGGGCAGCAAGGCAATTTATAATCGCAATGGAAAACAGCCTTGCAGAGACTAACGATTAGCCCCAAGAAGGCACAGCAGGTGAACGCAAGTGTTTGCATTGAGAGGGAAGAATGAGTGGAGAGATTTTCAATGACAGTTATCCTCTGTTGAAAGTGAGGGAGGGGTAAATTGAAGGCCAGCACACTTTTCTACAGCGCTGGGATTCAAACTCATACACATTAGCCTAACACTCACACAACCCCCTCCCCCCCCCCCCAGAGTCAAGACATTTAAAAAGATTTGTTATCTCCCATGCATATACGAACCCAGGGAATCTTTTGGTTTTGTTTTTTTGTTTTGTTTTACAAGACAGGGCTTCTCTGTGTAACAGTCCTAGCTGTCCTGGAATTCACTTTGTAGGTCAGGCTGACCTTGAACTTACAGAGATCCATTTCCCTCTGCCTCCTGAGTGCTGGTCTTTAAGGTGTGCTCCACCACCCTCTGGCTGGAATCTTCTAAGGAAACTACAGTAAATACTTAAATTGCTTTTCACAAATTTCCTTGTGAACTTTCCTTGACTGGGACTGGAAACTAATGCTGGCTTTGGCAGGCTATTAGAGTATTAATAATAGTACAATACTCATAATATTCTTTCTCAGTCAACATCTGCACAGTGGGACAGAACCTGCAGCCTGACCCCTGGGCCACACCCACTGACCTTTCACTGGCTCTCCCTTCTCTCTCCTGATAATGCCCACCTCCTGGATTGTGTTCTGAGACTTGGCTGTGAAAACCCGTGCCAAGTTTCCACCTAATAAATGAATTTTTTCCATAAAAATGAAACTTAGTGTGTGTATTTGTGTATATACCTTTTATTGAATTAAACATGGACTTTAAAAAAATTCAATATAAATAGTATGTCTCCTCCAGGGAGCTACCTAGTCTTGTCTGTCCAGCTACCTGGTTCTCCCTTCCAGAGGCATACAGCATCATCAGCTTCTATTGTGTATCTATAGACAAAAATATTCCAAGAAAATGCTTTCTATTTGCCTTCCTAGTTTCTTTTTTTTTCTTTTTTGTTTTTGTTTTTGTTTTTGTTTGAGCCGAGCAAGATCTCACTCTGTAGCCCACAATGAGCTGGAATTCTCTGTGTTGCTTAGGCTAGCCCTAAACTGACTGTGCTCTTGCCTCGGTTTCTAGAGTATGGGAGCTGAGATTACAGGCAGGTACCGTTAGACTCAGTGTTCTCTCTCTCTTTCTCTCTCTCTCTTTCTCTCTCTCTCTCTCTCTCTCTCTCTTTCAAATGCCAACACAACATACTCAGTGTTGCTCACTTTGATTGCCCACTTTATTGTTTCACTTATCATATATCTGGAAAATTGTTCTTTATTGACATCGAAGAAACATTCTCTTTTTTTCTTTACAGTGAAAAACTAATTAAAGCAGTGCCCCCCCCATTTATCTAATAAGTTCCCCAACTGTGGGACAATTAGAGAACTTCTAATGACATGTTAATGAATGCACTATACATAATATCATTTTTCACAGACTAGTATATCCATACTATAAATTCCTAAGAACAAAATTGCTGGGTCAAAAGTCAAGTTTATACGTATTTAAATAGATGCTGCCCAATTGCCAGCATACATTATTTTCCACAAAGTCACCTCCTGCCCAGTGTATGAGGTCACTTGTTTCCCGTATCCTCTTCCGTAGAAAGCCACTAAACTTTGACCTTTGCCCACGTGAGAGATTAAGATGGAAAACCTGGGCCCTTCTTGGAATCCTTTAGTTTCAACTAAACCTTGTTCCTCACCTTACTCATCCACTTAAATAGTATGGGATAGTTAACATACATGGGGCTCAGTTCCAGACACCCCTTTGCTCTATAAAGCAAGAGCTTTTCTCCCTAATTTTATGTGACTAATGATCCCTTCAGATAGCTGAGACTTATGTAGTTCCCAATATCTCACTGGTAGACTCATAGATTAGTATTAGTTTTTAGAAAAAACAAATAATTTTTTTGTGGCCCAATATGCTCTCTCCCCAACCTTTGCCCGTCCAGTTTCACGCTAGGACCAGCTAAAAGAATCGGTGTCAGAGAGATGGGGGTAAAATATCTGCTTTATCTCTGTGTAAAGCCGATTGCAGTCTGAAGCTTAGCCGTGGAAACAGATGTTTTTCTATTATCTGCTCCCACCGCAGGCAGAAGCCTGATTAAACCACACCCCCAGTCACAGACCTGCTGGGTGGGTAGAGGCTCCTTTGCGAGTGGTGGCCTTGAACACAGCCGGAGAAGACAGTGCCTGAGGTCCGGAGGAAACCCTAGCAGGGCCTGGCTACAAGGTCCACCTAGCGTGAGAACACTACTGAGTGCCAGCAAAGGAGCCAGGCAGCGAGACCAGAGGCTTCCATTCTGTTTTCCTGAATCTCTCCCTCTTCAAATAAGTTGTCACTCTCTCTATAGCTGAAAGAAAAGGGAATACTCTACTAATTGTTTGACCTTGTGGGGCAAAGTTATTACGAAAAGGGGGTCTTTGGGGAGGGAACAAAACTGTTAAGGAGAATGAGGACTGTATGAACTCATTTACTAATACATTCTGAGTGATGATCCACTACGAAATGCCAGGATCTGGGCTGGAACCAGGCTCTACCCAGAGAGACATTGTAGAAGATACCCATGTCTACAAGGCATCCTTCCGTAGACTCCACTTGAAGCACGCTAAAGGAATCGGCCTTTGAGCCGGTTAGAAAGGGCAAGCCGGGCAGTGAACAACCTCCTGGGTAGCAGTGTTTTGCAGAAGAGATTTGGGGCTGGACAGAAAAGAAAGCCAGAAAAGAACAAAACAAAATAGCAAAAACAATTGTGAAAAATGGGGAGTCGGGGTTGGGGTACTTTGTGGGGATTAGAAGACACTTCTGCATTGGTGGAGTTCTGAGCAGAAAGGGGGAACCTTAGTTAGGGTCAGTATGGCCGTGGTGAAACATCATGATCAAACACAGCTTGGGGAGGAAAGGGTCTATCTTGCTTACAGTTCCTCTTCACTTGACTTCACGGAAGGAAGCCAAGCAGGGAAGGAACCTGGAAGCAGGAGCTGATGCAGAGACCATGGAGGAGTGCAGTTTGCTAGCTTCCTCCCTGGGTAAAGGTTCCCTTTCCTTGCCCTGGAATAAAAAACCAGAGAGCATCTTTAGGAACTCCCTCCCCCAAACCTTCCAAAAGAGCTGGTTTACAAACATCCATAGCCTTACCTTCCTACTGATGAGTTTCTTGCCTCAAGCCTGCTCGTCCTAACAGCAGGCCTGCCAGGAGCTCTTCCCCCACAACATCTGCTCCCATTAACCACCTGGCCACCTTCAACCCTTGCCTTTCTTCAGCCATCAGATCTTGGCACCAGCTAACCCGTGAGCTGGGAACATCCTCATTCCTTTTGGAAGAGTTTCGATTGACTCCTCAAAATTCTGCTGAAGTCTAAGCCAGGCTATGAAGCTTTCCTTTGTTTTCGGAGTGAGAATTTGACATCTTTTCCTTTCTGACATCCTTTGACTGTGGATCTGGTCTGCATTAATATTTTTAAAAAAAATTTTTTTGTACTAAAGAGGAACAAGCAGATTTTTCTAGAAAGTTAAAGTTCTGCCTCTAAGCATCACTACTTAATTCATGCAACCAACCAATACTTATTGAGCATTATTTACCATGTGATGAACACCGCTACGAGACAGAGATCTTGCACAAATAAAAGCAAACAACAACAACAAAAACGGCATTCATTCCATGGGTTAAGACATAGGCATGGGCTTCCTTCAAGGGTAGAAAATTCATATCTGAATTCATGCCACTGACTTGTAAGATGGACTTTGCTAACATGGCTTTTTCTCTGTCTACCTCCCTAAGCAGAGACCACACTAGCTACTTCTCTAGTTGCTACAAGAAAAGAACTGACAAAGGCAGTTGAAGGGAAGGTTTGTTTGACTTCACAGTTTGAGGGGACAGCCCATCATGGCAGGCATGTCACAGAAGTAGGAGTCTGGAGCGGTTGGTTGTGCTGCCTCTGCACTCAGGAAGTAGAGAACAATAAACACTGGTTCTCACCTCACCTTCTCCTTTTTACTCAGTCTGGGACCTCAGGCCATGGGATGGTGTTGTGACACATCTAAGGCGTGTCTTCCCAGCTCAATTAACCCACTCTAGAAACTCCCTTCCAGCCCTGCCCAGAGGTTGGACTGCCTGGTGCTCTAGACATCAAGTTGACGATCAATATTAACCATCACAGAAAAGAAGAAAAGAATGAATGAAACCTAAAAACATTTGTATTGGTTCATGGCATCATTTGGGGCATGCTGTTTCAAAAGAAGAACTTTGCTTACGTTATGGAATAGAATATTTGCTTAACTATGTAAAGATGTATTGCATTTGTTTAGGTTGCATTTGTTTAATTACGTAAAGATACGGTACATTCATCGCACCTTGCCTGCCTAACGTAACTGATTGGTCTAATAAAGAGATGAATGGCCCATAGCTAAGCAGCAGAGGGATAGGTGGAGCTGGCAGGCAGAAAGGATAAGTCAGAGTAGAGAAGGAGGAAGAGGGAGATGCCAGAGGCCAGCCAGGCAGCCCCCAGCCAGACATGGAGGAAGCAAGGAAGTAGGACTATAGAACGAAAGGTAAAAAAATCCCTAGGCGAAACATCATGAAGGGAAACAGGTTAAAATAGGTTTAAAACGCTGCCCAGACACAAGCCTAAGCTAACATTGAGCTTTCATAACTAGTAATAAGTCTCTGTGCCATGATTTGGGGACTGGTGGTCCACAAAAGCCTGCTGCATGATTATCCATTCCAAACATGATGGACGGTCCTCTAAGAAATGTGCCAAGCACCCGCCGCCTGCGGTAATGCAGGATGAGAAGCACCAGGAGACGTGTGCCAGAAAGAGCAGCTTCAGGGCACAGAACAGAAGGGCTTTGGTGGCTAGTAAGCCAGATGATGAGTCTGGAGTGGGATGAGGCCAACTACATACAGATAGGAGAGAATTTGAGCAATTGAGAACCTAGAAACATCCAGAACTGGAAGGGAGAGAAAGGAGCAAGGCATTTACTTTTCAATTTCATCTTCTGTTTAAATATGAAGACAATAAAGGCTTACAGTTGTGCTTACTTCAAAAAATAAAATTAATAAAAGAATAACTTTTATTTGTTCTGTTTTTACTTAGAAAACCTATACTCTTCGTATGAAAGGGACACCCATGTTTTCCCATCCAAAAAGTAAACACTGCTAATGTTCGGGGATTTTTAAGTTGGTTGATTAATTGGTTAGTTGGTTGGTTGGTTGGTTGGTTGGTTGGTTGGCTAGTTGGTTGCTTGGTTGGTTAGTTAATTAGCTGTCTGTGACAGGACCTCCCACTGTAACCCTGATTGTGTTAGAACTTACCATTCAAATCAGACTGGCCTAGAACATACAGAACTCTGCCTGCCTCTTCTTCTCAAGAACTAATTAAAGGTGTGCACCATCATGCCTAACCAATGTTTTTGTACCTCTTTTCAGGCTTTTAAGGAAGTCATCTATACAGAATTCATTAAAATGTCTCATATTAAACATGAAGTTCACCGCTTGATCTCTCACCAGTTAATATCATAGTACAACCTCTCTCTCAAGCAAGCATCTTTCATGAACAATAGCTATGAGACTTCTGTGCTTCCCACAGGTCTCTACAGGTAGGGGAGACATCCTAGGCCCAGGTTGGGGAGCAGAGCTCACACCATCCTCCGCTGCAATCTCAGGAGCTTGAAAGAGCTGACGTTGTGAGATGCTTTGGATCAATAAATGAAAGTTGGAGACACCCTTTTGTTTCATCTGTGTTGGTGGGTTTTGGTTTTGGTTTTAAATTTATTTGTGTGTATAAGTGTTTTTGCCTATGTGTATGTATGTGCACTGTGCATATGAATGGTAGCCATGAAGTTTGGAAGAGAGCATCAGATGCCCTGGAAATGGAGCTAGTGATGGTGGCGCGTCACCACAAGGACACTGGGAACTGAACCCAGGTCCTCTTCAAGAACGAGTGATCTTGTGCACTGAGACATCTCCTCAGTTCTGTACTTGCATTGTTCTGAGTCAGGATTTCCTATGTCTCAGTCCGGCCTCAGGCTCACTATGCAGACAGAGTTGCCTCTGAACTCTTCACCCTCCTGCCTCCACCTCCCAAGTACTAGAAGGTGAAATTGGAGTAGGACAAACAAAATACATGAACTGAGCTAAATGTGGAAATAATCCCGGTACTTAGAGGCTGAGGCAGGAGGATCTTGGCTTTGAAGTCAGACCTCTCAAAAACTGTACTATGTATGTGTTTATACAAACGCATGTTTATACACACGTTTATACAGACACACTGGTGTGCCCAAATGAGTTACAGAACCATAGCTGAAAGCCTCCAGCTTTTCTGTATCGCTAGCTGGTATCCTGAACATTTCCAGTGTCTCCATCCCTGTGGAATGTCACATGTTCATGTATAACACACGCGTATGCTTACAGACACACCTAACCTTCAAGCGGTGAGTACAAACTTGACTGCCTCTCCTCCGCTCCAGCCTTCATCCAAGTTGAGAGTTTAAGCAACTCAAGAGCAGGTATCATCGCTCTGGCTTGTCACTGTGTGGCATCTTGAGGACTATGTTCTCAGTAAGTAGTCACTGTCCATTAACATTCCTGCTGCTGCTGGTTCTCCTGGAGCGGGCTAATGGGCCACAGAACAGCCACAGCTCCTAAGTGACAAGGCACTTCTTATCCAAGTGGCGCCTGGGGTCCCTCTCGAAGACACCAAGTAAGAGCTCTTCCCAATTAAAATGTTCCAGATGAAGACCATGACGCATTCCCCAGAGAGGGCACTGGCTGCTCGGGAGCTAAAAGCAAAGCACTTGCCTCCCCGTTTCCCACTCTACTGCCCTTTAAATGGGAAAACAATTATTTTCATCATCCCCAGCAGGAAGTTGCCCGGAGCCAAAACAGGTTCTCTGGGCATCCTTGAGGGAGCCGGACCAGGGGGAGAGCTGGGCCCAGTAGTTCCTGCCTGATGCAATCCGAGCACATTCCCCAGTAGACACGCTCCTCGTGTCTTAGCTCAAGACAATAAATTAAAAAGTTGAGGAAAACAACCCAAAGCCTTGCTCTTTTTCAGATTCAGAAATGAGAGACGGACTGAGCCCGTGATAGCCCAGCTCAACATCCAGGAACCAACAAAGCACCCATGGACACATGGATTCCACTCCAGAACACCCAAGTCTTTTGTGGGCGCCCTGCCATGAGCGCACAGGGCAAACCAAAGCAGTTCTTGCCCTCTGCTTTGTCTTTTGTTTAGGTTTAAAGCCTCCTGTAAAAGGCTTTCTCCCCTCTGACATCAGACTCTTTCGCAGAGACTCTCTAACAGCATGTTTAATTAGCAGAGCTCGGAATCCAACCTCAGCTGTGCTTCGCCTCGGCGTACAATGGGGACCCTTGAAAACTCATTACAAAGAAATTACTTAAAATGACTATGTGCTCCTGCGAGCTCACTTTGATCTTAAACAAAATCTATCACTTGACATATCTGAGGAGATCTGTTGTTGGAGAAGAGAATGGTTTTTTAAAAAAATAATAATAATAATAATAATTAGACAAGTAACAGGTTATACAAAAGTCTGGAAGAATCTCAAGTGTCCTCGCACCAAAATCTCACCCGTGGCTCCCTGCTCTGTGCGGAGCATCCTGAGAATGTTCTGTTTGAGAAACGAATGAATCCTTTGGCCAGTTTCTTTCTTGTGACTTCTCTGTTTCCGCCGTCCTCCTTCCCTGCATTTGTGAGTATCCTATCCTGTAACTGCCCCTGATGCTCACGGTTCCTTTCTCTCTAGATTCCTTTCCTAGTGCCCTGGAAATTCTTCCGCTGTCCTGCTCACAGGTGAGTCACTGCACGGCGCTCCCCAGGCTCTGTACCCGGCCTTGTCTCAAATTCTCTCCTGGAAACCTTAAACATCACTCATTGATTTCAGAGACATAAGACGGTCCTAGCCCGTGGCAGCTCACACACTCCTGTGACTTAAATGGTTATCTTTGGTGAGATGGTCCCCAGATGTGTGTCTCTAGTCCTGGAATACATTCTGTTGATGGTTCTGTAGATTGGTTATGTGTGGAACCCTCAAACTCAACACATACAAAGCAAAGAACATCAGCCCTATTAAATCCTCCTTCTGTGCCTTATTGTTCAGTGAACATCTTCATCCACCCATCACTCAAGCAGTGAATTTGAGTTCAAGCTCAGATCCTTCTGTTTGCTTATTATATACAATTGGTCAACATCTATCTCCACCAAGAATTGGGTTTGACTCTAGACAGAATCATGGGGTGGGGGGGATACTGTGTCTTACCTAGTATAAACTTTGGAGGCAGCTTTCCAAGGTTGGCTGCTGGGCTCACCATACAGTTAGTCCCTGTAGTCCTGTCCTGCTTCTCTGCCACGTTTTCCAAAGGCTTTCACTCTTTAGAGCACATCACAGAGACAAGATGGCAGTTTCCGATTTCCAAGAACAAAAAAAGAGGAGAGACCACAAGGGCATCTCCATCTTAGCAAGCCTCCCTCAAGAGTCCTCCATGAGCACCTACCATCATTTAGCTCAGTTAGCTCAGATCTCATTAGTAATCCTTCACGGGAGTTACAGAAATTTAAACCTTTAGGTGCTCCCTTCGCTCCTCCCAACAACATATAAGCCCTGCTCATTAACAGAAGCAATGGAACAGCTAATTGGAAAGCAAGACAGTGATCAGTGCATTTCATTCTACTTTCTTAATATCTGTCAGATTCAGCCTCCCAGCATGACCCTTTGCATTGCTCCGTTGCATCCTAATCAGACCGACTGCCCATCCCTTCTGCTGCTCCTAACTCACTATGACTCCATAGTGTCTTTCTTAAATATGTATCTAGTCTGGTCAATCCAACCTTAAATCTTTCAAAGGTTCCCCTATAGCTTTAAAAAAAAAAGAAAGAGAGAGAGGGAGAGGGAGAAAGAGAAGGGGGGAGAGAGAGAGAGAGAGAGAGAGAGACAGACAGACAGACAGACAGACAGACAGACAGACAGACAGAAAGAAAGAAAGAAAGAAAGAAAGAAAGAAAGAAAGAAAGAAAGAAAAAGACAAGCTGCACTGTGTGGTTTCTAAGCCCTTGCATTCTGCCTCAGAGCACTTCTGGGCCCCCCTTCTCCTTGCTCTCCCCAGAGCTCTGTGCACAACAATCATTTTTCACTTGGCATATCGGTTTGCTCAGGCGGCCCTGGCTTTGTAAATGCTGCTGGCTCCAGTTCTGTCAGTCGCTCAGACATTTTCATATGTGATCAATGATTAGAGACTTGAGGAAGGGCCCCCACAGCAAAGCCACCTGTTCACATGGTGAAAACAGTTAGCAAAATATGCTCTTTGTTACACACGTATAAATATCACTCTCTAAAACATAGCAAGCCTGCTTCCTTTTTCCCTAGGACCAAGAGCTTAGGAGAGACTAGAATCTGCCACCCAAGAATACGTAAGATTATTGAATGAAGGCTAGGAATATGGTTGTTGGTAACATGCTTGCCTTATGAGCAAGCATGAGGACCAAAGTGTGGTCCCCCAGAACTCAATTTCTTTAGAAAATGCAGACATGGTGCTGTGTGCTTGCAATTCTAGAGTTAGAAAGAAAGATGGGCATATCTCTCGGCTCACTGGCCAAGCTGCTGGGCCTACCTGGCAAGTTCCAACCCAAGGAGATATTGAAGACAAGACAGTTGTGTTGGGGTCCAGCTTCAACAGGGTTCACATGTTCCAGGGTAGGGGTGTGTGGATTAGAAATTTTAGGCAGAAGGAACAGAGATATAGAGACACAGAATAGAATGTGTGTGTGTGGGGGGGGGGGTAATTCAGTGAATACTGAATTCGCCTGTGCTTATTTTCCATATACTTATACACCCCAATCCAAAAAGTGGGAGAAGAAGGCAAAAGACTGCTTTAACGTGATACAAAGAACAAACAGAGCAATTACCCCTTCAATACCTGAGACACCAAGTAACTATATCCTGAGTTAAGTATTCTGTTGTTTAGGCGGGATGTGCAGCCATCACACCTTAGGCCAAGCATCCTGTAGTCAGCCACTTCCTGGGTCAAACCTCCTGTCACAGCCTTGAAGAAGCAGGAATAGGCCTGAGCTCTCTGACCTTTGGTCAAGGTGAACTGGATCCACCTCTGTCGGCCATTTAATACCCCAAACACCAAGTAACTACACCCTAGGCCACGAGGTCTTGTTAGTAGCCACATCTTAAGCCAAACTTCTTGTCAATAACCTTGAAGAAGCAGGAATAGGCCTGAACTCTCTGGCCTTTAGTCGAGGCGGAATGGAGCCACCTCTGTGGGCCCCCACACCACTGAAGAGCATCTGAAGAACAACAACAGCTGAGGTTGTTCCCTGGCCTCCACATGCGTGAGAGGATATATAGGCACACCTGCACATACGTGAACACACACACATATACATACACAGCAGGTCATTGCACTGAAGGCAATTCATGAGAAAAGACATGAAAACTCTCTGCTCTCCATCTATTTGCCTCAAACCAAAAGGCTTCTGGGAGCCCTTTTATTTTAGGGAGAACAAAGCTGGGCCACTGGAGTCTACTCTGGCCTCTCATCAGCCTGGAGAGGGTACCAGAAGTCTACATTAACAAGTGCTGCTAACCAGCCTTTACCTGGTAGACTTCTGGTACCCTGTCCAACTCTTTTCCTTTACCTCATCACCTTTCTAAAAATGTACTGTTTGGTCCCCCCCCCACTTTTTTTGGAAATGTACATAAGATACTTCATTGAGAACTGCTGAGTCCCCAGGTGTCAGACATATATGTGTGAAATGTACACATTAAGACACATCAGGAGCTAGGGAGATGTCACACAAACATGAGAACCTGAATCTGATCCCCAATTTAATGAGGGATTTAATAATATCCCTCATATTTAAAAAGCTAAATATAGTAGTGCAATTTTAATCCCAATGCTGAGGACACAAAAATAAGTGGAACCCTGGCCAGCCAAAAAGGTCAGCTCCAGGTTCAGTGAGAGACTATCTCAAAAAATAGAGTAGAGAGTGGCTGAGCAAGACACACACACACACACACACACACACACACACACACACACATTTTAGAATGTTAAGATGTGTTGCATTCGTTTATGCTCTGGAACATTTCTTTAATGATACAAAGATGTCTTGCATTCCTTTATGTTACTTTTGTTTAACTCTGTGAAGCTGTGATTCTCTGCCTGTCCAAAACACCTGATTGGTCTAATAAAGAGCTGAACGGCCAATAGCAAGACACGAGAAAGGATAGGCAGGGCTGGCAGACAGAGAATAAATAGGAAGAGAAAGGTGGGAGGAAAAGATCGAGGAGCCAAAGGAGGAGAGGAGGACTCTAGGGGCCAGCCACCCAGCTACACAGCAAGTCACAGAACAAGAAGAAAAGAAAGATAAAGAGAAATAGAAAAAGGTAAAAGTCCAAAGGCAAAAGATAGATGAGATGATTTAAGTTAAGAAAAGCTGGTTAAAAATAAGCCAAGCTAAAGCCAGGCATTCATAAGAAAGAATAGGCCTGTGTGTATATTTACTTAGGAGTTGGGTGGTGGGCCCCCCCCAAAGAGCCAAATAGAAAAACAAAACTACACACACACACAAAGTCTGTTTCCTAACAAGCTGACTTTACTACACGGGTCCACTCCAACTCACAAAGGATGAAGGCAAATATGTTTCTTACACGACCAAAGAAGAAAGATGTGGGTAAGTTCTCCCACAGTCTCGTTAGTCCCAGGAGCCCAACCTTCCTGACATCTGAGAGGAGAAAGGGGAAGATGCGACTTCTCACTGGGGGAATCCATCTTGTCCACCAGTGTCGGCTGTACGAGGGTAAACGCGGACCAAAGAAAAATGAAGAATGTTGAAAGAGATGAATGATAAAGAGGAGCTGCATCTTCTTCAAAGTCTACCCCAGGCCTAGATCCAGTCCTGAGATGAGAGGCTCGTGAGCAGAACAGAAGGAACCAAGAGGGCAGGTCAAAGCCCAATGGGATGGAACATTCCTTGTTTTTCTCTTAAAGTTTTGGTTGTGAGCCTAGCCTTTAATGACTGAGCCATCTCTCCAGCCCTCCTTGCTTTTCTCAAAACTGGACTAATTCTGTAGAGACACAAGCAGCGAAAGCAATTGAGAATCACCACTGGGTAGACAAGGATGAAGCTAACACAAAGTGATGTGCTCGTAGCACCCTGAGCACAGACCCTCTGGCGACAGGAGACACCTGGAGACAGGGGGACTCTGAGTCTATTTTGCCATCTGTCCACCAGCTCCTTCCTGGGAGCCTTGCATGGATCTCATGTGCCTGCTCAGCATTGTCCCCTCACTACAATTAAATACTCCAGGCAGGGAATGGCCTCTCAGCACCTCCCAGCCTACCCCCAGCACCTCACGCTACACTAACACTTAACTTTCGTCACCAGGAACGAGGTGGTAAATGAGTCAAGTGTCCTGGAGAGAGAAATATAATGATCACCAAGGCTGCCCAGTGAAAGAGACTGCTAAGAACACACGTCAGCTGTCTGCCAATTTATGTTACCGGAGCTCTGTGGGAACATTCTTTTTGGAGATGCTGGCAGGGCAGGGAACCAAACCTTTGGGTTTTTTTTTTTCTGGTGACATTTTCCCTTATTGCTTCTCCACTCCATAGTCTTAAAAAAAAAAAGAAAGAAAAAAACATCCCACGTTTTAACCTCAAAGGATGACAGAGAAATAGAGGACACGTCTGTAAACTTCCAAAAGTATCCACTGCACCCTCAAACAAATTTTTTTGTGTGTGTGACAAAGAGTAGAGAAATGATGGAAGAAAAATAAATTCAGAAATTGAAGAAAAGGGAGCCTGAATCGCCAGTTTCAGTGGCCTGAATTCACCCTGATAGGTGCATGGCCTTTGCAGCCCCAGATTGCAAGCGTCTTCTGGGGTACCTGCAACTGGTCACCAAGACTAGAACACTTCAATATATTTAAGGATGAGGGGCATCCTCAAAATACCACTCATCATAGCCCATAGATGAACAGGGGCAGCCCCTGGGTACCAGTTCTGAGATCTACTAACAGCTTGAGACCAGCCAGCTCCAACTGGCCACATACACCGATGGTGTGATGGCTTCGCATCTTTGCTCTCTTTAGATCTGCCATGCTCCTTGACGAATACCATGGTGGGGGAGTCCAGGACCCCAGAGAACACTTGGGGACTATTATGCCACAGTGGGAAAGTATTCCTGTAATCACTCATTTCCAGGTTCATGACTGAGACCCACACATCCACAGGCAGATTAATAAGGGAAATGCAGGGTTGCATGTAAAGGCATTCACCTCTAATTCCAGGGTTTGGGAGCCGGCGCAGAGGATCACCCAGGCATTTCAGGCCAGTTTGGGCAACATAAAAAGGCAAATTTGAGAAAGAGGGAGGGAAAAAAGTAAAAAGACAGAAGGAAGAAAACGAGAGAAGAAGAGTGAGAAGAGAGAGACTGGTTTAAGTGTTGGGTGACATGGGAGCCAGAAAAAGAAAGGCTCAGAGAAAGAGGCAAGCCTGTATTTTATTTTTTTAGTAATTACGTTAAATACTTATAGCTGACCTTCAGGTCACACCTGCCTTTGATCACACTTCTCCATGGCAAACTCAAGTTAATAAACAGGGGTAACTTAGCAAGGTTGGGTTGGGATCTTCACTATGTCCCTTTGTATCCTGACACAAGGCTGTCCCTTCCCTCACCTATGGACACCACCCTGAGGGTCTGTTCATCTGCCTCAGCGGGGAGGTCAGAGAATCCTTCCTAAGTCTAGGTCCTGTTTGAGGCAAGGAGGGGAAAGGTGAGGGCGGCCTTCTGCTGTTTCTCACATAGTTTAGTGCGTCATGAATGCCAAAATTATTTAGCACACAGCCAGCTCCCTGGTAATGTTTTAACTGTAGCAATGTTTCTATTCCTCCAAGGATAAGTCTTCCCACACAAGTTGCTACCTAGAGGCTCTTTGCCTACCAGTAAGGACTTAGATCGGTCTTCATCTGTCTCTGGACATGTCAAGAGCATCAATGAAACTAAACTATAGAAGACTTGGAGTCGGGTCCAGGGCAGTCTGAGACAGAGTTAATTATGCGTGCCTCCAACAACAATTTTGGAATAAGACCAGATGCAAATCAATGAAAGGCTTCAGATCTTTAACTCATTTCTCCCTCCCACAAGCTCCTGCTCAGAAACGACTGTTTAAGAAAAGGTCTCCAGATATCACACACGTTTAAGAGAAAACCGCAAGGGTGAAGTTTTACACCAGGGTGTTGGTTAACTTCCTAGTTCTGCGTTTGTCTGTTACACACTTGGAACTCCTGAAGACTGAAGGAGTCAAAGGCTCCTACACCAGGGTCTGCCTGAGTCTTTCCTGAAGTTGAGGCACTCATAGAAGGCCACCCTTTCTTCCCAACTGAAAGGTGGGCAGGTGGGACTTGGAAAATGACCCAGCCAACGAGTGTTTGCCACACAAACGTAAGGACCTGAGTTCAGATCTCCAGTACCCATGTAAAATGGTAGATGCAGGCACGTGTGCCCACAATCCCAATACTAGGAGGTGAAGACAGATTGCTGGCCGGCAGGTAAGTTCTGGGATCAGGGAGAGAGCCTGTCTGAAAAATAAAGAGGAACACTTTCAACCTTGACCTTTGTCCTACACACACACACACACACACACACACACACACACTTAAACAGTAAAAATAGCAGTTCAGTGGGGTGAGGAACACAATAAGGAAGGAAGCTTGCGTATTGGTTGGAACAGATTCCCATAAAAAAAAGACTAAAGAAGCAGAGAAACTAAACCCAGGATGGTATCATGATAGATAGCACCTTTCCCATCAGCAAGGCAAGCTCTCAGTGGATGAGGAGCCAGCTCTGGATCAGGTTGCTGTGAGCTTCAGCTTCTGCAGCATCTTCAAGGAAGGGCAGCTGTGACAATCACAACTTGAAGCTAGACAAAGGAGCGGCGATGATGTAAATCTCGCTAGTACTACCTCCAAGCCCCAGAGATGCACAGTTGCCTTCAGTGGGTGGGAGACCTGAGGACAGGAGAGCTGTCGCTTTCAGGCAAATAGAAGGGTCTCAGCTCAGGAACCCTTTTATTTCAGTGGTCTACCTTGGTCTACTATAACAGTGACTCAGAGACCTATATAACAACTTCCCTCCCCTTGGCCATCTCAGACAATGACCAATTTTTTTTTTTTGACTGTGTTGTGTTCTCTGGAAAGAGGACCATCTACTCATTAAAGTGTCTACCTATGGCTTTACCGATGGTTTGAGGGCAGGGAGGACATAGGGGAAGAGAGGAATTACACCAATCCCATGTTTTCCTTGGTTTTCTTCTGAAATGGCAGGAAGGAGAACCGATATCCACCAGTGAATCAAACATGGTGTCCACACCATTCCAAGAGTTTTACATATCAATTTGTTTTCTAGTGTGTGTTTCATAGGCTTCCCTGGGGAGCCGTTTATTAATACTTCAGTCACCACAGAGGATACAAGCGAAGCAGGCAAAAGTTGCCGTGCCTGATGCAACTTCTTTTAGGGTTGAACCAAGCGCTGATGCAAAACTCCAGGGAGGCTCCAGAGCTTTAACCACTGAGGGAGACTGAGCCAGGGAGGACTGAGCTAGGGGAGAAATTTCCTTTCGGTCATGAGTCTTTTACCTTTGCTTTGAAATCCCCAGACCTTTCTTTCTCCTAGCTATGTGCTAATTACCACACTTAAGTTAGAAAACCAAAGTAGTGGAGAAGGGGGGATGACTTTTGGGCTGGAGCACTGGAGTTAAGAAAAGGCGTCTGAGGGAAGCCATCACAAGGCATCTTCTGCACCCGTTCATCCTTTCTCTCCGTGTCAGGTACCTTCTCTGGGTGGAGCCAGCAAGGGATGGTAGAAAATAGTCTGAGACCATTATCTGGAGTAAGAGTCTAGGCTCTTTGGAAATTTCTAGAGCTAGCTTGCTTGTTTTGATTTTTGCACAATCCACTGAGTAGTAGGGCCCTCTTGTCCCCCTGGCCTGACTCAGGGAAGTTAGTAAATACTTAGAAGACGGGAGAACAATCAAACCGCACTAATGTTTTTCACAAAAGACACCCCCTCACACCTTGTTGGGCAACAGTAATTCTGATGAAAAAAAATAAGATTAAGGTGCAGAGAAGCTGTACAAAAAGGTCATGGCATCCTCACCATCCCCAGCCTTCCCTGTGAGAGAGAACGGTGGAAAACATTCAGAGTGAGTATTGCTTTCACTCAGCCACATCTCAGGAAACCTCGAGACTGACGCGGACTGAGCACGGAAAGTTCCAGGCATAGAGTTTGTTTTCACAGAAAACCAGATCTACAGGCTAAGTAAATGAAGTGCTGGGCCACAAAACATACCACCTCCCTGGAAAGCCCCTGAAACTCAGGCAGAATTCTTTCTTTATTCACCTGTGGTCTTTTTACCAGAACTTGAAGCCATCGAACACTTCCAAGCAATAACCTCACAGGAGTGGCCCAGGGACTACCTCTCGAGCTAACACTGACAAATGTGCAGGTATCTAGGAAAGGGAAAGCAATGCAAGTTATTTGTCAGGTCGGGTGAGTAACAGGGACTCCATCGTAGCTGTTGCTTCCATGAATCTAGCAGACACATGTTCATCTCATTTTCCTCTTCGAAGTAAATTCCAAGTTTTATTTCTGTGGTATCCAGTCCCCTGGGGTGTCATAAAAGTTTAGGTGGAGAAAATCCAGTTGAGATTAATTTTTTTAAGTTTGTCTTCTAAATGCAAGTCACAGTGACTAAGGCGTGAAGACCAAATGGAGACTCGTTTCTAAATGATCTCATCTCACCTTGAACCCAGAGCACTGGATCCCAGCCTCTTTGATGGAACCACAGGCCTGGACCACTCCTGCATCTCTTCACTGACCACAGTCATCCTGAACAGGGAATGGGGATGAGGTGCTGGAATATTTGGCTTCAGCGTTAAACCACAATGGTTTGGATCAGAGATGTGGGTTAGCTGGTAAAGGCACTTGTCACCAAACCTGAGCACCAAAGTTCACTCCCCAGGACCCACAAGATGGAGGAGAGAACTGACTTCCATAAACTGTCTTCTGACTTACACACACACATACACTTTAGGGTGCATACAGAAAGAGAGAGGAGAGAGATGCAAGAGAGAGAGAATAAATTTTTTAAAATTTGTACTGATTTGTGGTAAAAAGAGAAATGGAAGCCCACCTATAGGAATGGGACAGAAGGCCCCAGTGAGGGGGCCATTTGGAAAAGGACAAACTAGGAAGCAGAGAAGAATCTCTTGTTGACACTTCACACATTCAGGGACTCTTTCTCACACGTTTCTTCCTCTAGATTTCTCAAGAAAGAAAGAATGACAGGCTTAACACAGTCACTCTCATCATGGAGAGTCCTCCCCATGGTACCTTCTCCTCCTGTGGAGCACTCTCCTCCTGTGGAGCACTCCCATCACATAGGGATATCAGATGGTATCTTCTCGTGTGGAACACTCTTCCCACGTGAAGTACCTGCCTCATTCAGTATAATATTCTCTTCTCACGTGTGTGGGGGAGCTCCCCCATTATCCAGTGTCCTTACTTCATGGAGCACTCCCTTCAGGTAATGTCCTCCCTCTGTGCGATGACTTCCTCTCACATGGCGCCCTCCTCTCCGAATATTGTGTCCTCTCCTCACGCGATGCTTTCTCCTCTGGGCAAGCCCCTCACATCATGCCCGCCCTCACGATGCCCTCAGCTGCAGTGGGGCACTCCCCTCAAGCGCGGTCCCCGTCAAATTAGACATTCAGAACAATCGTGTTGTCTTCTTTGAAAATGTAGATATGAAGGAAACAGACCATAGTCATTCTTTGATGGGCTGTGTAATTTTTTTAAAATACAAATCAGGGCTTTGGAGACCTGGGAGGGGATAAACAGAATCTCAGCACAAGGGCCGCAGGAAGTGTGAGTCATCACAAGCCGGCGCTGGAAAGCTCTGAGCAGCTTAGATTTGGGCTAGGTGTTTCCTCTTACATTCAACCTCATATTTCCACGACTGGCCCTTCCTTCTTTTTATTCCTCCCCACACACCGCACTTGTTGGTCTATAAATAACGTTATTACGTGCTGAGTTTTTGAATGTCGGCATCCTGTGCCCCGCCCTACAGCGTGACATATCATCCACTCTCCTGACACTGGTCTACTGAGGTTCTACGTGGTGATGTTTTCATAACCCTGGGAGTGAAAGGTGAAACCATGTTAGAATGTCCTTGGGTCAAAGTGTGCTCTAGGTGTCCCTTAGCTGTGCAGTTCTTGGGACTTCTGTAGTAGAAAGGTTTGATGCTTCTTGCCCCCATAAAGTCACAGCCAGTGATGCTGGAAATGGCTTAGGGGTTAAGGAAGCTGGCTGATCTTCCAGAGAACCGGGGTTCAATTCCCAGCACCCTCTATGGCAGCTCACAGTTCACAACTTTCTGAATTCCAGGGGTCTCCACACCCTCACACAGACACATATGCAAGCAAAACATCAATGCACATTAAAGAGTCATAGCTAAACTTTTGACTTTAGCTTTAGGGGGTGGTACAGAGGTCCCAGTAATTAAAGGCATGGTGACACACACCTTTAATCCAAGCATTCAAATTTGGGAGTCAGAGGCAGGAGGAACTCTGAGTCCAAAGCCAGTGTGGTCTACATAGCAAATTCTAAGCCACCCAGGGCTACACAATCATGACTCTATCTCCAAAAACAACAACAAAAAAGAAAAGCTAGCAAGAGAAATGTAGGCCCAATTTAATTCATCTAAATTTTATGTGATTTTAGAAGACTCAAGGAAAATGTTTTAAAGCATGGACGACAATGTAGAGGCATAACAGGACAAAAGCTCGGGCGTCCTGGTGGCAGACTCGAGGGGCCCCACATAACCTCCTCATGGTCTGTCCTTCCAGGTATGCAGCAGTAACCTTCTCCAATGAGACTTTTGACCTTCCTCCAGCCAAGGTAGATCAGCATGCTCGCTGCCATCTTCAAGACTAAAACATGGCCTCCTTGTTTCTGAATTCTCTAGGTCTCATTCAATCCAAAGAACTACGGGGCAGCATTTTCTGAGCCCTGACACCCTTAGACTAAAAGAATGTTCTGAGTGAGTGAGAGGGAGGGAGGGAGGGAGAGAGAGAGAGAGAGAGAGAGAGAGAGAGAGAGAGAGAGGCTAAGAAGTATTGGTCTGTAACACAAAGAAGCAAGAATGAAGTCAGGCGTGTTGGCACACACCTGTAATGCCAGCACCCTAGAGATAGAGGCAGGAGGGATCAGGAGTTTGAAAACCAGCCTTGGCTACATAGCAAGTTCAAGACTAGCTTGAGCTACATGAGTTCCTATTTCAAAAAACATGAGGAATAGGATGAAGAGGTAGAAAAAAAATAGGAGGAAGATGGGAAGAAGGAAGTGGAGGGGAAGAGAAGTTCTAAGGAGCGAGGAGGAGCAGGGAAGAGTGAGGAGGAGCAGGGTGGAACAAGGAGAAGCAGGGAGGAGCAAGGAAAAACAGAGAGGAGCAGGGAGAGGGAGAATTTTCATTTTTCTTCTTTAAAATTACTGTTTCTAGTCCCTACCTGTCTAATTGTGAAGTACGGGTTATGGAAAAGAATGCAGACAGAAGGAAGGTACCAATGGGCTGAGCTATGGAAAGCCAGTGTTCCTCTTTTCCCTGACTCTGTGGTCTCTTTGTCTCCAACCCACTCATGGGTCCCTGATTTCCTATGTCACAAGCAGCTTGCCACAATCCTCAGAAGGCACAGGGCACAAGAGGGGCTGTCACGTAGGAAAATCCTTCCTCTGTCCTCAGGTTCAATAATTGGGGTGAGCAAATTCAACTGGCAAAAGATAGATTAGCCCAAAGGAGTAGGGGAACTGATTTAATTAGGTATAAATGTGCTGGAATTCACAAAGAACTGTGTCTCAGGGGGATAGTTAGAATCTGGGTTTATTTACCATCTTAATAGGGGCTAGGAAGAGGGGCACTCCTGTGAGAAAGGGGAGAAGAGGAGGAACACTCAGAGAAAAGCGAAGGACCATTTGGAAAGATAAATGGACCCTTAGGAGACTAGATGGGAGATGCAATGTGGTTGTGATAATATCAGAGTATGGAGCTGATTTCTGGTCTCCAGAAAGAGATTAAAATTGCTTCTAGGGCAGGGATTTGCGACAACTGGAGGTGGGGAGGGGGGGATGCTCTGTTTTTAGGCAGATAAGACATTATGGGAATCCAAATGCCTTCAGCTCAAAATAACTTTTGTATACCACCATGGTTTTTTCTAGACTCTTTCGCAGCCGGTCCGCCCATGCTTGGAAACCGGAGAGCCTGCCGCTCCTCTCAGCTTTACAGAATCTCCAGTTGCCCACTCACCAGCCGACACCAAACCGATTCAACTTTTTCAGTGCCTGGATTTTCCTTCATCCCTTTCCTCTTGCGCACAGCGGGCTAAGCTCTACCCAAAGGGTGCTTTAAGCAAAGCATCAGGAAGGCTTATCTTCTGGGTACCAACAACCTGCGCTTTGTCCTTGAAACACAAAGACTTGGTTTTCCCCACGCAGGGAAGATAGAAATGCAACGAGGACAATAAAAGTAAACATTCAATAATCTTCCCCTCAAAAATAGCAATGAAATGACGCAACATAAAAGCTCTACCTTGGCTGTCTGTGGTTTTCTACCACCCTGTTTCATTGCATGCCCGAAAATACCACCATACTGTTTAGATTGTTGGCAAAATTATTTCAAATTCACGACATCCTGCCAAAAGCACCTTATTTCAAGTGCTATGCCCACCGAACAAGCTGTGAGCCGCTGATACTGCATGTGCGACAAGCTTTGTGTCCCATCAAGAGTGTGGTAGGTGTGGAACAATTGCCTCTTGGATCTAAATAGCACTGTGCGAGTCAATGAGCGGAGAGGAAAAAGGAGAAAGGGTTGTTTCTTAGGCCTCTTAGCTGACATGATCATAGCCTGGTATGGTGGCTCCCACTGGTAATGTCTGACCTCAGGTATCTGAGATAGTTGGAGTTTGAGGCTACACAACAAGTTCCAGGCCGGCCTGTTCTGTAAAGGGAGTTTCTGTCATGAAAAAGAGGTTGGGGAGGGACTGGTGAGATGGTCCAGTCAGTAAAAAGCTAACTCAGGAGGACCTGAGTTAGGATCGTCACATAAAAAGCTGGGTGTGGCATATGTGCCTGTAACCCCAGAGATGTGCAGCAGAGACAAGATCCTTGTTCTCACAGACCAGCCAGTGTAGCTCAACGGTAAGTAAGGTCCAGCTTCAGTGAGAAACCTTGTCTAAAAATAGGAAGTAGAGAATAGAGAAACCCACCTGACATAAACCTCTCGCCTCACGTGTGCACATATAGCCCCATTCATGTGCATCCACATATGAGCATGTACACACGCACACATGCACACACACATAAATACACACATGCACACACACACTGCACACACACGTGTACACACACACACACATGCACGCACATATACAAAAGACAAAATTTTGGCCTAGAGTTAGGAAACTCATCAGATGGAAGAATCCTCTAATAAAATATAGAACGGCACAGATAAATCTGAATTTCAGAGAACCAGCAACTTAGTTATTGTTATTAATATTAGTATGTGTGTGTCGTACAATATTAGGGATATGGTTGTCTATACCAAATTAATGTTTTTTCCTGTCATTTGATCAGACTGATCTGGGACTCCTATACTGTTCTTGGCTAAATCTGCCAACCTGGAGTTCATGAGATGAGATAAAAAGTAAACCGGAAAAATTACCAGTTTCCTAGCCTGAAACCCACATGTGTGGAAGGAGAGAACTGATATTCGCAGGTTGTCCTCTGGCCTTTGCATGAATACTGTGGCTTATGCACACACACACACACACACAAATATTACATAAATACAAACATAAAAATAAAAATGTAATCTGGCAACTCTTAAGCATCAGCTTAAGAAACTGATATCATGGCTACTGAGCCGGTGGAGGGGACCGTGTTTGAAATCACAGACTGCAGTGATTTCACCGCAGTGGGCGGCCAAACAAGGAGCACACCTGAATCCATCTGCAAGTTCTAACTGTCCTGCCTCCACTTCCTCAGTGCTGACATTCTAGGCAAGCACCACCATCCCTAGTTTTATGCTGGGCTGGTGATCAAACCCAAGGCTTCTTGAATGCTAGGTAAACTCCAACCCAAGACCCAGTATCTTTTTCTTTCCTTCTTCCTTCCTTCCTTTCTTTTTTTAAACTTGTAAAGGTTATCATTCGCACATACCCCTTTTCAATGAAACCACAATTCCCCTGAGTCGCCCTTCACACCTCAAAGTACAACCCCACCTCCCCCTACCCTCCCAGTCAAAGCAAGCCAGCCTTTTCCTCTCCCAATCTCTTTCATTATCGTCATTCCCATTGAAAAAGTTTCCATGGCTTCCAGCTTCCTGCAGAGTTAAATCTAGACCTCCTTTCTGGCTTTTCACAGCCCTTCATAATGAAGCCCTACTCTGCCTAGGCGCTTCCGGTCCTCCTATTTCCTGACACACAGCCTCATCAATAGCAGGCCTTCTCACCTCCTCTCTGAGGAATCCATCGGGCTCAATCCCAGCTCCACTGCACTTTCCCCTGTTGAGACCAAGCTTGCTTGCCGCTGGCTGACTAAACCCTGTCCACTTGTTAAGAGACAAGCAATTCCCCTTTCCATCACGAAGATTTCCTTACCTGACCCAGCCCACAGGGATCTCTCAAGACAGTCTTTACATTATTACTAAGGACAGGAAGTAAAGTGATGAAACTGAGCTGGGGATGTAGCTCTCTTACTAAGAGTGTCTGCCTAACACACTTGAGGCCCTGGATTAGATTCCCAGCACAGTATAAGACTGTGAGCACCCACAATCTCAGCACCAGGGAGACAGGCAGGAGAAGCCAAAATCCAAGGTCATCCTTAATTATAACAACTGTTTGCTGAGCATCTGTGTTGTAGAGGTACCCTTGGGTGCCTAGCCATGCTTCCAAGTGTGTAGAGGGTATATGTAGAGTATGGGGAGAAGAGGTGGAACTTTCCATTTGGATACCGATGCTAGGTGACCATGGAGAACCTCTAACAATAAACCAGGTCACCAGGTACAAGCCCAGAGCCAGAAGATACAATTTCTGTTGTTGCTGTTGCTATTGTTGCTGCTGTTGTTGTTACTGCTATTGTAGCTCAGGATGGCTTCAAACTCACAGCAATCCTGAGTTTCAGATTACAGGCATGGGGTACTACACCCAGCTTGCAAAATACACTCTTCCAGCCAGCTCCTCTGGGACCACTTCCAGCTTCCTGTGAAGAGCAAGATGAACTAAAACCCAAGTCAGAAGCCCCACCATTGTCTAAAGGCACAGGGTGGCCTATGATGTGGAGAGAGAAATGTCTAATCCCTCGCCACCATCTACCCTTACGCCGAGTCTGGTAGAGTAGAACAAGAGCCAGGAAGATCCTGCAACAATGACTGGCATGGCAAGATGTGCCCATGGGTATAATAATCACACAAATGTTCCGGGGGTAACCAACCAGTTTCTGATAGGATTTGAAAGCCTGCTCCACAGGCTCCGCAATACATGCCTGGAATTGTACATCTGGAACCCATGGTTGGGAAGCTCACAGCCCCCAATATAGAATATAGTAATTCTAATACTGCTAATTGCTAAATGGGTATAATATCAAATTCCCTTCTAAATCAATATTTCCCTACCTGGTAGTTTAGTACAGCTCTCAGACCTCATCAGAGAAACTTCTTTGTGAACCAGGTATCTGTTGGTGTTAGTTAATACAGAAACCCTTAACTGGGCAAAGGGCAAAGGTTGTGACAGAGGTCGGCTCAGCTACAAATGGGACATCCGCATCACAGCCTTCCTCAGAGCTCAGGGTTCACAGAGGAGAAGAGAGCAGGAAGACTGCAAGGCCAAAGGAAAAGTTCCTCTGAACATGACAGAATAACCGGACTCATGAACTTACAGCCGCTTCGGTGGTTTGCACAAGACTTGCACGAAATCAAGCCAGTCAAAATTCTAGTCTGGAGTGGGAAGGACCTCATGAATCTCCCGCTCTGAGGCGCTATGGACAGCTGGGGCTTCTGGGGAAGAGAGGGTCCATTTTCTTTAAGGCTAAGGTTCCTGATAGATGGGCCTATTCTCCAATGGATAGCTCCACCATCAGAAGTCTATGGACAACACAGTAGTCAATGGACTATTACATTAGAGAGAGAGAGAGAGAGAGAGAGAGAGAGAGAGAGAGAGAGAGAGAACACAAAGAGGGTGTGAGTAGGGAGGTGGGTATATCTGGAAAGAGTTCAGCTGAATATGATCAAAATACATCCTGTGAAATTCTCAAAGAATTAAATTTTAAAAATTAAAGAAGAGAAAATGTGTAAAACGAGCTGTGTAGTTCCTTGTAGGTAAAAACTCTTCTGCAGTTCCTCATTCATGAAGACTCCCTGATGCTATTGGCCAAATCAGCTTTTTTTATTAACCAATAGTAATAAAACATACTCACAGCATACAGAAAGGCATCCTATATCACACATACATGGTGACTAGAAATTATGTCTTTATTTCAAAGACGCATCTAGAAAGTGACAGAGGGATGTTGGGACAACATGGTGGCCATTTGGCAAAGCTTTGCAGACTGCTCTTCTGTTTTTCTGTTTTGCAGGCTCTGGGGTCCCCTGGAGACTCCCATAATCAAGCAGAGATCAGGGCCTGCACATTTTGCAAGACTTCCTCAGAATACCAGACAGCAAGCCTCGGGCAGAGTCATTGACTTTCTAAGCTCTGTTTTCTAAAGCACAGATTGCAACAGCCCAGAGCTGGGTGTTCCTGTCCAATCTGTCCTTCCCATGGTTACCAAAGCCCTCTTCTTAAATGAGGGCTTTCACTCTGCTGCTCCCTTGCTCAAGAGCTTCTGTGGCTGGTGGGAACAAATCCAAACTGGATTTGCATTCAAATCTCATTGTCAATCAGCTTCCTCCACAGTCAAATGCCCTGTGTGAGCTGCCCCATCACCCAGAGCAGGTTTCAGGCAAGTCCAGCTCTCTGGTGCCTCTGTGCTTTTCTAGTGAACTTTCTTCTTCTGAGAATACGTCAGTATCGCATCCAAATCTACAGGACGTTGAAACCAAACCAAGGTCAAAGTCATCCAGCACAGACCCATGAACCCGGCTCTTTCTGCCCAGCTATGGGTGTCTGTTACATGGCCATCGAGGGGAATTGTGCTAATCCTGAGGGGGGTGTGTGGGCTTATGCACATATGTGTTAATTATAAGCTTTACTGTTACTAATACACACAATCTGGAAAGTCCATGTAGCCACTGACTGTTACATAAGCTCGCATTGACTTTTGACAGATTCCATCTGTGGCCAGCCTATGGTGTCAATTAGCGAACAAGTGTAGCTTCAATATGGCAACCGACTGACATTTTCATTTTTCCTTTTTCAGTAGTTGGGAGAGAACCCAGAAACTCACACTTGCTAAACATGTGCTCTACCACTGAACTATGCCCCACCCCTGATTGTTCCGTGTGTGTAAGCCGGAAGAAAATAAAACAAAACTCCACGTCAGCATTTCACCTGTTAATGACACTCCCAACTTCTTTGCTGAATTAGAGACCAGTTTTCAAATACTAGATTATTTCCTCCTCTTGTGTGTGTATGTGTGTGTGTGTGCGTGCACGTGTGCGTGGGAGGGCGTAGCAGGCATGTGCTACAGCACATTCGGGGAGAACAGAGGACAACCTTGGGTGCTGGTCCTCACCTTCCACCTCGAGAGTCATTCTCTACGTCTCACCTTGAGCCGGGGTGTCTTGCTTTACAGCAGTGTACACACCAGGCAAGCAAGCCCACAAGACTCTGGGAATCTTCTCCCTCCATCTCCCATCTCAAACAGGGAACCTGGGGTTGCAGCTGCTCCTCACCCTGCCTGGCTTTAGGAGGGTGCTGGGGATTCATAGGCAGGTGCTCACGGCTGCAGCTTCAGTGCCTGAGCCTTTCCCCGGGCCCTCGTTACGGCATTTCTGTACATATGTATCATATACCTTGTTTCACTCAGCCCCTCCTCCCCTTTGCTACTCCCTCACTGGTCCCCTTCCTTCCTACAAATAGCCTTCCTTCCGCTTTCATGTCATATGTGTGTGTGTACATAATATGTAAATTTAGATTCATATGGTAGAAAACAAGGGCTTTTTTTTCTTCCCTTGAATAACCTCTATTATTTCCCTTCTTTCCTTCAGTTCTCTTCCTCCTTCTTCCAGAAGAGAGGAGAGAGAGAGAGAGAGAGAGAGAGAGAGAGAGAGAGAGAGCTCAGAGTATTTATTTGTCTGTCTGATTGGCTTCTTTTGCTTAATGTGATGATCTCCAGAGCTATCTATTTTTCCAGTAAATGACATTCTTCTCTATGTCATTTCCAGTCAATTTCTTTCTCCTCTGTGGCTGAATATAATTCTCTCATCCCACAATTTCTTTCTTCACTCATCTGTTGACGGGCATCTAGTCCTGGTTCCATTCCCTGGCTGTGGATAAAGCAGCAATAAACAGGGATGTGCCAGGATCTCTGCGGTAAGCTAACTTAGAGTCCCTAAGACGCATACCCAGGAGTGGTCTCCTGGGTCACAGAGTAGCAATACTTTCAGGTTTCCGTGGAAGACCTGTGCTGATTTCCATGGTAATGACACTAGTTCACAGCCCCATGAGCACTGTGTAAATGTCCCTCTCCCCACACGCTCACCAGCACTGGTCCTTTATCCCCTTGATGAGACTGTCCCCTCTGACTGAGTGAGATCAGATTTCAATGCAGTTTTAATCGCATGGAGGCTATTAAACTGTTTGTCAAGCATTCGTCGACTACTTGTGTTCCTTCTTTGGAGAACTACCTGTCAAATTTGGTTGTCCATTTCTCGATTTGATGATGATGATTTAGGCAGGCATTTAATTTTTCACGATGATGACAGATCCTAACTTTTCTTCTGGTGGGCAAAGATATTCTCCCATTTTGTAGGCTCTGTGGATCGTCCTATGCTTTAATTCTAGAGTAAGGACTCTAGAAGCTTTGCCTCTGAAGGAGCAGAGAGAGAATCATTAACTTGAGTCACAAGCACTCAACTTTGCCACTATAGTGAGAAATCAGCCACAAACATCAGCTAAACGAAAGATTGTCCGTAGCTATGTCCTAATACAACATTTACGAAGACAGGCAGGAGCCCAGAGTTGGCTCCCAGGCTGAAGCTTGCCAATCCCTTGTCAGAACACTCAACAGAGCAATAAATCAAGCCCTGCTATGTAGTGTTTGTTTACAGATCGCCGCTGTGGCTCTTCAAAACCATCAACAATGGGAAATAACTAGACCAAGGAGGAGCGAGGGATAGAGATGGACAGCCCAACATTTCCTGGGAGTGGCACACACTGCCGTGCACTCTGTCCCGTGACCTCTCCTAGTGCTTAGCTAGTGATATTCAGGGACTCATGGCTCCTACTGAAGTCCCTGATCTCTTGCTTCTTACCCTTCACTTGGTTATAACCACATATGTCTTTCTCAGTGTCCAAACTCTTCGGATTTATTGTTTGTTTGCGTGTGTATGAGTGTGTGTGTGTGTGTGTGTGTGTGTGTGTGTGTGTGTACGTGTGTGTGTGTGTACGTGTGTGTGTGTGTGTACATGTGTGTGTAGAAAGATGTGTATCAGGCCCAAGAGCAACACTGCATATTTGCCTCTTGCTGAATTCCAGGAGATCTCCAGTTCAGCCAGTCTGGCTAGCAATCTCCAGGGACTACCCTTCTGCCTCAACCCTGAGGACCAAACCTTCAATATACGGGTCTTTGGGGGTCATTTATCCAAATGAAAGCAAATGATAAGCTCATATAAGGATTTTAGAATCTGATCTATAATAATATGTATGTTTAACGACCAGATCACAAACTTTCTGAAAGGATCCCCGTTGATTCTCTTAGGCCTGCGTGAGTTAGCTCCCGCACTTCATGGATTGATAAGAATCTGCTGACAGAGCTTTTCACCAGCACCCCCTCCAGAAGCCTGGAAGAAGGGGAGCCACCCACCCCCAATCCTCACACTTCCCTACCGCCATCCCCCAAACCTCCATTCCCACCCCTCATTGTCACTCTTTCTCACTATCCGCGACTGTGCCTTTTCCGGTCCCCTGAGATCCCAACCTCACTGGACCAAAGCTAGCTCTCCTGCTCCAAAGAGAAAGAAGGGACAGCTCTTTGGGGCTTAGTGACTTTGCATTGGGCCATTTCTTAACTCCCTGTAGCTTCTCCCACCCATCAAAGACACACAAATCTCCCTTTTGCTGAATTCCCAGAGTCTGTTTACAGGAGGTATTAGATCCTCTATTTGATGTTGGTTGCAATCTCTTGTTCCTCAATTTACAAAGCCTTAGGGAAGAGAAACTAAGTCCTTCATTGTCTAGGTCTCAGCCCAGAGATAGACAGGCGCCAGGGACTTACTAATTGTTGCCACTTACACACAGAGAACAGCAGGAGGCCATGAGGTAGGGATTTTTTTTTAATTGGCCCAGGTTAGAGGGACTATGACGACGGCTTCAGTTCAGGGAATGTAGAAATGAAAATGAAAGACATCATCGTTTCTACTCTTGCATTTCGAGACCAGCTTAAGCCAACGAGAGGTCTCAGGGAACGTGATTACTCCACGTCCCCTGACAATTTCCCAGGGGGACTGTTGCCAAGATGGCAGCAATGGCCAGCAACAGCAACCTCAGCCAATGTCCCTGAAGAGAAGCACATGCACAGGATCATGTGGGAGGGTCCAGACCTGCAATTGGTCTTATGTCTGACCACCTTCCATCAGCCAGGTCTCAGTCTCATGGCTCTCCACACCCAACGGAGAGGCTGGAACAAACAGCTGCCGTCCTCAGATGGGAGCTCAAGCCACCCAAAGGCAACTGTCCCAAGCCCAAGAGAAACAGAGTAACAAGAATAGGCCAATGTGGCCCTTTAGTGGACCTTGCTGTGTAGAATGCTCGGGCATTCAGAAGGGGTAATTAAACCCCAACACAGTTGGGCACTATTTATGGAAATGGTTCTAGAGCGTGGAAAAATCATACTTCGTTGAGAGGACCAGTGAATGGACTTGAACTCAAATGCCTTTCAGTTGTAAGGGAGACTAACTATGTTCCGTGAGTTTGGAACACCCACCTGTGGCTAAGGGCCTGAAACCCTCTCATACTCTCCATGACTTCTTTCCAGTGGTTCTCTACCTCTCTGAGTCCAAAGCAAACAACCTCAGTGAGATTGATATAATCTGGAGTTCCAGTACTCCCAATTCTTTTGGGATCTGTAAGGAATCTACTGTGCAGCTCCATCCCCAAGATGCCAAACACCACCACCCTCCTCTCAAGGAAATGCCCCAGCACCCTTTCAGCTCCAGTGGCTCCGTGGGGGAGCAGTACCCAGCTTGTATTTTCAAGATGAAGACAGAAACTTGACTTACTGTTTGGAAACAGTTATCAGGTGGAACCAGCAAGTTCTAAGGTAGTCTCAAAACACACAAAATAAAACAAAAACAAAAAAAACAGCATGGAGCCAGGCAGTGGTGGCACACGCCTTTATTCCCAGCACTTGGGAGGCAGAGGCAGGCAGATCTCTGTGAGTTCGAGGCCAGCCTGGGCTACAAAAGCGAGTTCCAAAGCTATAGAGAAACTCTATCTCACAAAATCAGAAGGAAAAAACCCAGTCCGGAGAGCACTGAAGGAATGACACCACAGTTGTCCTACGGCTGCCGAGTGCATCTGCACACACACATTTACCACAAAGACTTACCAGACATGCCATGCTCTGAAATTTTTTTTCCTGTTTATGAGTCATAAAATGAGAATCAGAAAAATAGCTAAAGTGGAGTGGACACAACAACAGGAAAAACTTTCTCCAAAATGTCAAACTAGAAGACAGAAGAATCAGAACACAGCCCAGACTAATAGTTGAAGTAAAAGGTGAGCGATAGCAAAATTACCGATCTTAAAACAGCATTCGCGTGTGGAGCTGAGTGAAGCCAACTGTCGGGCAAAAATAAAAACAGAAGCTCTCACATCCCTCAAACAAAATTTAGAAGATTGTTAAGAATGTTGGGTGGGGGTGGAAAGTTACCTGTGTCTTGCCTCAGTGAAAACTGTCAAGGACGAGGCTCACAATGGCTTCTCCTTTTGAAATGTTTATTCCTGAAGACCTGGGCCCCAAGGAGAGAGAACTGTTCCCGTCTTTTAATTGATCAAAATGACTCTCAGAATGACCACTGAAGACATGAATATTTCCTGTTCCGGAAGCCAGCTTGAGAATGAAGACCTTACCAACAGGAAGTGTCCTGAAGGCGATCACAGGGGGAAACCTGAACCCAGAACAAATGTTCCTGAAGCCAAAACGTGCCTTGAATTTTTCAGTGCTATGACCAGTGATTTGCCTTTATTGTTTATATCAGTTTAAGACTGGATATTACTCACAGCCCAGCCTCTGCACAAACAGTGGCTATCTGGTAATTTCTTCTGTGGCTCTCCTTTCTTCTTTGAGAAGCACCTCTTCCCCTCTCCCCTTCTACAGCTGTTCCCCTCACCCAAAAGAGAAATATAATTTGAAAGAAGATTTAAACTATCCCTTTTCAAGTCAAGAGGAAGTGTACAGGCCAACCAGCTGGGCGGAGTCCTCCCCTGGGTTTTCGGAACTAATAGATGAGAGGTAGATCCTAGTTTGAACACACATCCCTTTTATTTGGCATGTATACCCTGGGATGTCCCCATCTTCACAGGTGTCTCTGGGTGAAATGTATCATTTTCTCTATTCTAACCAGGAATTCTGGTCCCGACTTCTAACCTAAAGCTTCCACGCAAGTGTCTTGAGAACAAAGGAGTGAATGGAATTTTCCTCAGGTTCTCTTTGACTCTCTTCTGGGCATGAAGGTCTGCTGAAGGCCTGCTATAGTCTGAGTACCTGAACCCAGAATTCATATATTGAATTCCTACCCTTTACTCCAAGTGATACATACCAAGAGGTAGAGACTTTCTGAGGTTATAAGGACATGAGAATGAGGTAAGATTAGTACATTTTTAAAGAGAGAGAGAGAGAGAAAGAGACCCCAAGGGAACTCTCTCACCCCTTCCACCATGTGAGGTCACCATGAGGAAACGTCACACACAGACTATGAAGTAGGTTCTTACCAGGCACCAAATCTGCTAGCATTTTGATCTTGGTGTCCTAGCTTCCAGTATTGTGAGAGATACATGTCTGTTCTCTGTAAGTCACCAAGCCTGTGGTAGTTCATTGCAACAGTCAAACGGACCAAGATAACGCCCTTTGGAATCCAGTAAGAATGCCTACCAGCACCCAGCTGAGCTCTGCTTAGCATTCTCTACATTTTCCTCTTCCTCATTATTATGTTCCATTTTTTGTCGAATATAAAGATTGAGTCATAAAGCTAATGGTGGGCCAGCAAGGTGGCTCAGGAAGTAAGGGAGACTGCTGCCCAAGCCTGGTGGCCTGAGTTCAATCCTCAGAACCCATATGGAGGTAGAAAGAGAGAATCAACTCTACAGAGTCCTCCTCACTCCAGACACACAGACTATGTGAATGCTCCCATCCTCAGCCTCCACAATACATAAAAATAAAGTAAATTTAAAGTTAATGGCTCCTCAGTATGTGACGAGCTTTCCACTTATTGAATGCCAGTGTGGTGCCAGGTTAGGTGTTTCATATACTGTTCCCAAACCTCTTCACCTACAGCTCAGCTCCCAGATCTCTCTAGCAGTGAGTGGAAATAAAGGAGATTAACAACCAGCCCCTCAAATGCTAGTCAGCGGTTTGCTCCCACTTTCGAGTGGTCTGCGTAGCTGTGGATCCTTAGAACCATAGACGTTTGTTTCTAGGCTCCCCAATATAAGGCTCTCAATTCTCCCCATCCTCTGTCTTTCGAAGAGTCCTTGGAAGGAAAGAGGCCCCCAAACTGGAAAGTACCTAAGTGCTTATCAACAACAAGACAACGCATTTCCTTGGAAGCGTTATGCCGCAACAAATGAAGGAACACCACCTCCCCACAAGGGTAGGGACAAAAGCCTTGAGCTGGAAACTACGAAGGATGCCAAAGCTAAGAAAAAGTATGGGATGTGAGGATGGTGGCACACAGCAAGAGGATCCCGAGTTCAAAACCCGTCTGTGTTACAGAGTGAGACCTTGTCACAAAGTCAAACACAACAGGAGATCCTGGCAGTGAAAAGAGAAAACAAGAGTTAGCTCACATTTCTACAGGTCAAAATCAGTTTAAAAAAAAAAAAAAACAACCCAGAGACCTTTGCTGTCAAGGTACAGGCAACCTTCAGGAGGAAAAGACAGGAAGGTGGCAAGATGGCTACCTCAAAGTACTTTGCTGTATTTTCTTTTAAATTTACTTATTTGGTTGGCGGGGGGGGGGGGGGGAGGTTCCTATGCCATGACGTGCATGTGGCGGTCAGAAGACAGCTTGCTGAAGTCAGTTCTTTCCTTCCATCACATGTATTCTGAGAATCAGGCTTCATCGCCAGGCTTGGTGGCGAGCACCTTTACCCATTGAGCCCTACTGCCAGTCCTAGACTTTGAGTCTCAGTCCTGGTCATGGGTCAGGTACAGGGGTTATTGAGTTATGAGCTTACGGCTTATGTGTTTTCACCTTCCTTCCTCATGCCCCAGTACAGAAGACTTAAAAGGAAGAGAGGGGGTGTGTTGTCTCGCTGCCTAGGTTGCTGTGTTTGGCTCTTGGTGTCCTCATACCTTCAAAGCCCACAAAACTGTCAAACTTACAGAGCTTTGCAATGGGACCAAGGCACAAGTACCCATACTATCTCTTACCCCAGCTGGCCCTGCTTCCTTCCAATGCCACTGCGCCTGCCTCCTCCCTGAAGCCTCTGTTCTCTGCATGGTGATCTCCTACATTTTCTTAGCATCCAGTGCAGAGAAGCCCCTTTGTGCCCTAGAGGTTCAGCTCTTTCAATAGCAAAAGAGGGGCCTCAAAAGCTGCCCTGACTTCATTCTCACTGCCAAGTCTCTGAGAACGCTTTCCTTGGGGAGTTTATTACGTTTCCAGTAATAAAAGCACTCTATTTTCGCCCTCAGTTCTCCTGCCCAGGGTGTGTTAGCGCTCTGGCAGGGAGCTGGCTCAATTAGAGACATATGTTAGCATGGTTAAGAGCCTGGCTTTGGATCAGTCACGTTTGAACCCCATTCTGCCATTTACTGCATGAGTAGCCTTTAGTAACTTAGTTAAATTTTCTGTGTCTTAGTTTCCCCATTTCAGCATGGGGATCACAAATAAGATAAGAAGCATTTATACACATTATTAGGATGACGTGCATATTGTAAGAACAGCTGGAAAATCTCCGGTCATATACGAAAGACCGAGTATTTAACTCATGGGGTAAACAATTGCAGTAAGGAAACAGCAAAAGAGCTGGACATGGTGGCGCGTGCCTATAATCCCAGCACTCAGGAAGCAGAGGCAAGCGGGTTGCAAGCTGGAAGCCAGTGTGGTGTACAGAGAAAGGCCTTGTCTCAAAAATAAACTATAGGGTCAAAAGTCGCTTGTAAACAACACCAACATGGTTGTCTGGATACTGAAGATGAAATAAGCAAGACGTAGAGTTTCAAAAAGTTTAAGGGAAAAAAAACAAAATAAAACAACCAACATTGTGACAGGGGAGCGTGCATCTTAAAGTTTATGGGAGGCAGCATGCTAACATACTAACACAGGCCCGTGATGATAGCATGGGGGGGGGGGGGCTGGAGCAGCTCCCGTTTGAGGTCAGCTGGGGCTCCATAGGAAAGCCTCGACTTTAGATGAGAAGCTAAGTCAATGTTTGGTACAGAGCCAAAAGGAAGCAGTAAAAGTGGAAGAGCTGTTTCAGAGGAGAATCCAAAGTCCAAAAGCGTGTGGTCAGTCACAGCAGGTGTGTTACGTTTCCTGGGTTAGAAATCACACTGGGTAACGATCCAAAGCGTCATAAAAGTGCGCTCACCAGTCCTCTCCACCACCCAGGAACTGTTGGCTCTCTAATGCCCAAAAGTCTAAAAGGGAGCACACTACTTCATGGCATCTGAAGTTTAATCGATGTATGAAAAGCATACACTGTGAACGATTGACCTTTGGGAGAACTTTCTAGAGAATGCTCCAGGATGGCATCAAACGTTTACCATGTTTCCTAGTAGGTGTTATGGTCTGACTGGTAGCATCCTTGTGTTTGAACTTCATCATCCGTGGGGCACTTTAAGAAGTGATGAGGTTGTGTGAGCAGAGAGGGATCCTTTTTCTAGGCTTATTCTGCCCTTTATCCTTCTGCTTTCTGGGGGGACAACTGAGCAGCAACCGGATACCCTCACCAGAGACCAGATATGCCAGACCCTGGCCTTCTCAGCCTCCAGAGAAGTGAGAAACAAGTCTCTGATGTTGTATAGCACCCAGGGAAATGGCTCCGTCAGTAGGATGCTTGCCAAGAACTCCTGAGGATCCAAGTTCTACTCCGGAACCCGCATTTAGACTCCCCACACTAAGGAGTCAGAGACAAACCTAGCCAACCATTGAGCTCCAAGCCACTGAGACCCTGCCTGAGGATGGTGCCCGAGGAATGACTCCCACAGTTGATCTCTGTCCTACACACACACCACACACACACACACACACACACACACACACCACACTACACATACACACACACACACCACACACTACACATACACACACACACACACACACACACACACATACACACACACGAATAAAGTAAACAAACCTCCCAATCTCATATATTCTGATTTTTCCATCCCAAAAGACTAAGAAAATAACAGGAGGATTTTTTTTTTAATTTAAAAAGAAAATTTAAAGGATTCATTAAAATTGGTATACAAAGTCATGGGTATCATGATGGTATTTTCACACTTTGTTCTAATTGATTCTCTCCCCCACTAGAAGGTTCTTAAAAGAAATATATAAAAATAGTATAGTATTATATCAACATATCACAAATACATATCTTCAGAGTCCCTGTCTTAGTTCTAAGGCAATTTGCAAGCCATTGTTTTAAGATCTTCTAATGTTGCCTAATATACTTTTGCATTGCAAACAGAATATTCTGTATTCTAGCATCACTGTCAAAATGAAAAGTACAAAGCAACATTTCCCAAAAAAGAAGCTGTATCAACTGCTGGGGGAAACTGGGATTATCAAAAGATGTCAGTCAGAGTTCTACAAAAATAGAGCCTTTCAAAAATATGAATCCCCCAGTATTACAGCCAACTATTTGTCTGAAGACATTTAATCCTTCAGAGGTGTAATTGGGTTGAGCCACTTCTTGTGTATAATGGCTAGGGCTTGAATTTCTACAAAACTTTTCACTCTAGTTTAGTAACTGATATTTTTTTTAATCCAGTGGATGATATTCTGAAATTTGTTTTTCAGTATGCATGAAAAAAATGTTTGATAAACACCTTAGCAGAAAAAAGAAGAAATTCAGTAGCAGCAATCAATTTTGGGAAGAGGGTTTACAAAGAAGCAGTTTAGCTACTTTTTAACTTTTAAATCTATTGTCAGCCCTTTAGAAGCATCAATGCAGTAATTTGAGATTGTCCTTATCTCTTCACTAAGGGACCTCTTTACAGCACTGTAGAACAAGTTCCCATCTAACCTCATCTGTGATACCTAGAAAACACTTTAAAATTAGAAAAGGATGATCCAGTCCACCCTGGAGATTATGAAGTAGTAGGTGGAGTCCAGAAGCATGTACTAGGAAACCTCTCCAAATGCTCTCCTGCGTCAGGAATAGGCACTGAGAACTGGGAAGAACACCACCCCCATTCCACTCCCACCCTCACCCTGCTGACCTGGCTCCTGTGACCGGGCATCCTGAGACAGCAGTGTTCAAAACATAACTCAGAGAATGGGTCTCACGCTACAGCAACTCCCTGCCTGTATATCGTACAAGTATGATTGAAGTGTGTATGCATGTGTGTGTATGAAGTGTCTATGTATGAATGAAGTGTGGTGGACTTTGGCATCCAACCACCAAACTCCTGAACTTGTGTCTCTATCGAGATCTTGCATTCCATCTAGTGCTAGAGATCAAAGCCAAAACCAGGAGCTGGCAAACTATGGCCTATTGAACAAACACACCCTTCTATCTTTACCAATAAAGCTTTATTGACTCCCAGACGTACTCAGTCATTTGCATAGTGCCTAGGGTAGCTTTCACACAGAGACCACACAGTCCACTGGGCCTGAAATATTTGTCAGGTGGACCTTTACAGAAAAAGACATAGGCCCACGGATCCTGAGTCTATACCTTGGCTCACACTGACCAGTACATAACTTTTACCTAAGAAAATACAAAGAGCTTGGATCCAGAAGGCAACTCTATGGCACAGTCAGAAGACAACACAAATTTTAGATGAGCAAGAGATTTTTAACTCAATCTTTATTTCTCCACCAGAAGAGAAATATGGAGGGCAAACGAGGAGGTGAAATGATGCTCGTAGATTATCAGGAAAAAAATTAAAGCTAGGATGAAATAGCACTATGCACCTGTTAGACTTGTCTAAAACAGAGACCACCAAGTGTTGTCAAGGACACAGTGCAGCTAGAATGCCAGTACTATCTGACCATCATCACCACTATTTCCTCAGATAAATGAAAGCATCCGTCTACACAAAGACTGGGGTACAGATGCTCACAGCAGCTTTCTTTTGACTGTCAAAAAACTGGGAACTTCCAGACATGGTGGCTTTAAACCCAGCACTCAGGAAGCTGAGACAGGAGGACAGTGACTGGCCACATAGTAAATCCCAGGCCAGCCTGGGCTGGGCAACAGAGAGTGAGATCCTATTTCAAAAATGAAACAACCTGTGAATAACTCAAATGTTTGCTAGCAAGGGAACAAAAATATCAGTCAGGGGACTATCCATACCACAGACTATTACTCAGAAATAAAAATGAATGAGCTATGGGTACATGCAACATTGATGGGTGTCAAAATATACCCAGAAAAAGAAGACAAGCAAAAAATATAGTCTGGGGCTGGGCCACAGTTCTGTTGTAAAGTTTTTGTCTAATGAGCATGCCCTGGATTCCATGCCCTCTCCAAATCCTCCCCCCTACTCCTCCCTTCCTCCTCTCCTCCCCTCTTGTCCTCCTCTTCTCTCCTCTTCTCTCCTTTCCTCTCCTCTCCTCTCCTCTCCTCTTCACTCCTCTCTTCTCCTCCTCTCTATCTCCTCATCTCCTAAAGAGGCAAAATTGGAGACAAAAATCAAAGTATTTTTGAATATTTTGAAGTTCGGGAAGTAGCTCAGTGGTAGAGCATTTGTATAGCATGCTTGGAGAAAAGCACAGATTTGATCACTCTTCAGCACTGAGAAAAAGATGAGGAGACACACATTCATAGCTAAAACCCATGTTAGGGAGAGGGCTAACTGTAAACAGGCTCAGGGCGGTCTCTAAGATGACGGAATCATCTCCGCCTTGGCTATGGTTATGGTGGTTACACAGCTATGAATGTGTGTCAAAGCATCCAGCCATTCTCCTCACAAGTATAGATTCTTCTGTGTGTCTAACAAGATCTATAGACTTAGGAAAGCTCAACAAGAACCATTCAGAGCCAGGCAGTGATGGTGCACACCTTTAATCCCAGCACTCAGGAGGCAGAGGCAGGTGGATCTCTGTGAGTTCGAGGCCAGCCTGGTCTACAAGAGCTAGTTCCAGGACAGACTCCAAAGCTACAGAGAAATCCGGTCTTAAAACACCAAAAACAAACAAACAAACAAACAAACAAAACATTCAGAAAGGATTCGTATCAACCAAGTAAGGGATAATTTAAACACCAAAATAAATAACGGGAGTAACAAATTCCACTGAGTGAAAAGTAATCCCTAAGTCTATACTGATATAAACAAATAAACAACTAAGAGAAGAAAAGGTTCGTGATAACAAGATGACCACAATGTGAATAATAAAATCAGAAAACAAGCACTTGATTTTCACTGCAATTATAACTCAAGAGCCACACAAAAATGGAAAAGCTAATGGCCCAAAGTTTGCAGAGAAACTGCAAACTATAGGGCTGCAGCATTTGACTTCACGTGATAGCTACTAATTATAAAATAGGATGATCCTGGTGCTGAGGATGGAGCCCAGTGTCCTACACATTCTAGGCAAGTAAACTTCCATTGAAAACCCTAGCTTCATAAAAGAGAAATTTGGCAGACAAAGGCAAGAAAATAATTAAAATTAATCACCAATAATGAGACAAACTGATATCGTAAATGTCCAACACAGGAATCAAAGAAGCAAGTTTGTGGTGAAATACATGTTCATCATGCACAAGGTACTAGGTGTGATACCTCACACCACAATGAAATCATTATTACATTCACATGTATTAACATAGACATGTAGACATCTATATATCTGTTCTTTCCTACCTTCTATTTATGACAGAAGCAAAAATGACTGGAAAGTACATATGGTGTGTGACAGTTGTTAAGATGTGCCAAGCGAATTTGGTTCCCCACAATACTATCCATGTCTCACCTGCAAAATTAGCTTCATGCTCTGCTCCCTTCCCACGCTAACATTTTAATTTAGTTTATTTATTATTAGGGATGGGAGGAATGACAAAACACATATGTGAAGGTTAGAGGTCACAACCCCCCCCGCCCCGCCCTGTGGGTTCCGAGCCTTTACCCACTGGGCCATCTCACCCGTCCTGGCTCTATCATTTTAACACCTGCATTAGACTTGAGACAGCCTGTGAATGGGGGCTGAGTTGGCCCCCAACAACAGAAGTGGTTCCCTACATCTAAATGGCAGGCCAAATCATACTCCCTCTCCAGCTAGAGTCTGGCCTTGCCTTGATACCAAACAGCTGTTGCCTGGCACAACAGGACCGCCTGCTTGGGTCAGGAAGTGGAAGCTGCCTCATCTTCTGTTCGGTCTATTATCAAAGTTTTGCAGTCGGTCTTTCCCATCCATCTGGGTGGCGCCGTGGCCGCCTCTGCAGCATCCGCCTGTGGGTATCAGGTGAGGAGGCATGCGGCTGCTTAGCCAGAACCTCCTAAGACGCCCACTCTGAATGCCTCTAGTGGGTGGTGATAGCACCGTCATATCAGTGCCTGCCGTGCCTTAGGGGAACCTGGTTACGCATTAAGATGAAGTCAGCAAGATGATGTCAGAGCGCTAAAAATACCCAGAACGGGAGGATTCTGGGATTAGCTAGAAGTGGGCTAGGAGCTCTTCTCACTCAGGGAGATGATGAATGAAGCTGGAGACGACACACACACGCTGGGAAAGATCCAGTCAGTTGAGAGCAGCGGTGACAGGCGACAGATGTGTGACAGAAAGATTAGGTGTGGGGGCGCATGTAGAAAGCTCTGATAGGACACCGAGGAATTTTGTCCCCAACCCATAATTTTCAGAGCAAGTTCTCTACCTGACGAAACAGGGATTTACAGTCAACAGAGATTAGAGAAGCACTCGGGGCCTTACGGCTAGGGAAAGAGGGACAGGTGAGGAGAGAGGGAGGAAGATTTAGTCACTGCAGAATCCCTTGATCCTAATCTTTCCACATGTGGGTTATAATCAGAGGCCCCAAAACAGTAATCAGCTCCCAGCCTCTCTGCCCACACAGATTAGGTACACAGGAAGAAAGGAAGTGGGAAAATCTGTTTACCTTTGGTTTTGGTTTTTGTTTTGTTTTTCTCTTTTGGCCTCTGCTCTAAGTCTGATGGTGTTCTTAGCCCATTGTTTAAAGGGTGCTTGTCAAATCTTTCTCCTCTAACCCACTCTCCTTCCCACATCCCCCTGTTTGCCATCTTGAGCTATGCACACGGGATCAACAGGAAGATGCTCGCCCCCAGTGCGCACTATACATCACACGGAAGGAGTCCAGTCTGTCTGGCAAGCCACCAAGCTTGGCTCTCTCAGAGGTTCTGGAGAGGGAGATAAAAATGTGCCTTTTGCAGTGTACTGTTTGGAGACTGTATCCATTTCTCCTTGCAGACAGCTCCACAGCTGCCGGACACAAAGCAGAGCCCTGGGTCTTAGAGGCTGCAAAACCTCACGTGGCAAAATACTGTGCTGAAGAACAGTGTGTCCGTCACCTTCTGTGCCTTCCATGCCTTCCAGAGTTGAAGAGACATATCAAGAGGGTCTGATTGCCACTGTAGTGGTCACACAGGTAGCTTGTGACAGAGGTCCACAGGTGTGGCCTATGAGACTGGCCTGCAGACATCATGCTTACTTTACTCCATCCCTGGACCAACCCCTGTCCAAGCAGCCTAGGGTTCTCTAGCATTGGGTCTACTGAGACATATAGAAAAATCTTCCTTGTTTCCAAAGCCAACAAAGACCAACTGGGTCACAACCATGCTATCCCAAGAGAAGATCCTTCTAACTCCAAGCTCAGGAAGCCCTAAGGTTAGAAAGGATCAACAATAGGCCAGCCTTGGCTACCTAATGAATCTCAAAGTACGCTAATATGCAGAATGAGACCCTGTTTCAAAAACAATCACAGCATATGCTGTTTTGCTTTTAAGACAGTCCCCTTATGTAGCCCTGGCTCCCCTGGAACTCATTATGTAGACCATGCTGACCTTGAATTCAGAGATCTAACTGCCTCTGCCTGCTGAGTGCAGGAATAAAAAACATGTGCCCCACATCCAGCAATTACGAATTCATGATGTCACCAAGATAAGAGTGGTTCCTGTCACCATGCTCAGATGATGATGTCACCACCATGTTGCCCTACTCTTAATCTGTAAAATCTTTTTCAGTGCAAATTTGCCTTTGCCCAGCAACAACTCAAGGCAGTTACAGTGGGGGTTTGTACATTTCTCTGAAGGAGGCAGAGACAGAGAACTCTGGGGAAAGGTCTAGGATACAGAGATCTCTAGAAATAGGATAAAGGATGAAAAATCAATCCCAAAGCAGAAGTAGTATTATGCGGTTTTTGCTTAGTTGGTAAAGGCATTTGCTTTGAAGGCTAAAGACCTGAGTCTGATTCCCAGAACCCATAGTAGAAGGAGACAACCAACTCCAGAGTTGCCCTTGAACTCTTGACCTCACATGTATGTGTGCACACGCACATGCACACACACACACATTAATAAATAAATACATAAAATTTAAAAACAGGCAAAACTCAGCCCACACTAATGACCTCCCAACAGCTGTAACATTTCTCTTCTCTTTGCTTGTAGTATTTGGGAGGAAGTTGTTTGTCCTTGGGCACCTGAGTAAGGCGTACTAAATAACGTGTCTCTAAAACTCAAAGACCTTGGACAGACCCAGATGTGCTAACACCTCCAGATGTGCTCTAAGTGAGGCCTGACTCCTACCTGATTCAGAATTGCAGTCCCTTCTTAGGACAAAGGTGACCCTCTGGGTGGCCTGGACTCTCATCCTAATTAGTATTACCCAGCCTCTGGAGAAGGGAGACTTGGTCATCATGGAAGACCAAGATTTCTGCCTGAATTGCAGAAACAATTTACAATTGTATCAAAAAGAACAAACTACATAGAAACGATCTTAACCAAAAAGGAAAATGATATATAAAATAAAAACAACTAAACATTGCTAAAAAGAAACTAAAGAACACATAAAGAAATGGACAAACACTCATTTTCATTAATTATAAGACAATATCATTAAGCTAGCCATACTACCCAAAATGGTCCATGAACTGAACACTGTCTCCATCAAAATCCCAGTGGTTTTTTTGTTTTTTAGAAACAGAAAACCCCTCCAAAAATTCATATAGACTCTCAAGACACAGAGACTAGCAAAAGGATCTTGAAAAAGGAGCACAAAATTAGAGGTTTCAAACTTTCTGACCAGACGTTTTATTACAATACTATAACAAGAACATCTTGGTGGTGCTAGTACAAAGACATGCCAATAAGACAGAACAGAGTCAGAAATAAACCCTTGTCTTTATGGTTGGATAATTTCCAGCAAGCATTAAGACCATTCAATAGAGCAAGGACAATAGTGAATTTTAGAATAATTAAATATACAATTGAGAATGAAGGTGGACCCTTAACACCATACACAAACATTAACTCAAAACATACCAAAGGTATGAAAAATCTAAAGCTATACACAATTCCTAGAAAAAAAGTAGAACATCTTCAAAACTTGGATTTGAAGGTGATTTCTTAGGTGGGACATCAAAACACAAGCAAGGGGGAAAGAAAAGACAAACTGAACTTAATCAAAGTTAAGAATTGCGCCCCCAAACACGAAGAACACAATGGACAGAATTTTTAAAATAGCCCACAGAATGGCAGAAAATATCTTCCTGACTCTGCCACTTGAGGCCTGAGTTCGTCTACAGGTGTGTACCACCACACTTGATCACTTAAGTTTTACATACACCTCTTATACAAGTCTGTAGGTCATTTTATACATTTTCCCCCAGTGTGCCTACACTTGGACTACCACAGACAGCCTGAGGTCAGGTGTGAAAGTGTCCACTCAGGATGCCAAGTGGATGCTCAAAAAGGGGCTGACTTTGGGGGATTTCAGACTTTTGATGTTTGCATTGGGATATTAGTTAAATTGCTAGGATTTAGTGCCAGCAACAAGAAAAGTAACTTTCTCCTTTTTAGGCAGCCTGAGCACCAGCCCACAGGATGGTGCCACCCACATTTGTGACCCATCTTCCCAGCTCAGTTAATCTAGAAACGCCCTCCCAGATCTACTCACAGCATGTTTCCATGGCGATTCTGGATCCCCTGAAGTTGGAATTCAAAACCATCACCAATGTCCACCTTGAGTTAGTATTTCCCACTTTCCAAAGAGAAGTAGCTCCTCAGAGTTTTATCAAGTTGCTGCTACCCAAGTTTCAACTCCAGCTGATTTTCTTTTCTTTTCTTTTCTTTTTTTATTTTATTATTATTATTATTATTTATTTATTTATTTATTTGATTTTTCGAGACAGGGTTTCACTGTAGCTATCAAGCCTGTCCTGGAACTAGCTCTTGTAGACCAGGCTGGCCTCAAACTCACAGGGATCCGCCTACCTCTGCCTCCCGAGTGCTGGGATTAAAGGCGCGGCCACCACCGCCCAGCTCCAGCTGATTTTTCAACCTCCAGCAACTCCACTTTTCTTCCCACCAGCTCTCTGTCAGTGCATGCCCTCTGGTCCAAACAAGCTTTTGTTTCCTGGGTCTCCACTGTAGATATTTGCCTGGAATACCCTCTTTCTAATGCGTGCACTTTCCTTCTCCCCACCACTCAAGTCTTGACGTATGCCCCACCTTCTGCACCCAGGTCTTAACAATTACATTAACCTCCCTCTCTCCCAGTTCTGAGATTAAATTGTGTCATCTTCTGATGGCCAGAGCTTAGCACTTGCCTGAGTCACCTGACATCACCGGTCTCCTTTAATGTGCAGAGCTCTGAATTAGAAACTAGATTAGGTCCCTCAACCACTGTTCTCCAAGTGACTTGCCCGTAACTCTCACCCTGACTAGTAGACGGTCAGGTTCTTAAGGATGAGACCGTGCATGTCTTCCCAGGCTTCTGCCCAAGACAGATGCCCGGGTGGATTAAAAAGCCCTCGCTGGTTTTCATTGCCAACTTAGCAACACAATGGGCATACCAGTGAAAGGGTTTTTAAGGACTTGGAGTTTGAACAAAATATCTGGAAGCTGAGTGAGCCATGGTGGTACACCCCTGCAATCCCAGCACTGGAGAGGATGGGGCAGGAGGCGCACAGCCAAAACAGCCAACCATAGCCAGATCCTATCTCTAAATTAAATAATTAAGTGAATTTGGGCATTTGGAAGTTTGAGCAAAAGCATTTGTGTGAGCAAAATTCTTCCTAGAACCCCACTGTCTGCTGTGCCTGCTCGACCCCACCAAAACAAACAAATAAATAAACAAAAAATGCTTCTGAGTTTGTCATACATGGCATGAACTTCTTCCTGTAGTCAGAATGTTAATAGTTTTAGCAAAAAGGAAATTTGCAGGCAGACAAGGTAATCTGTGGGGTTCTCCATCTCCCGGCTTAAATAGCACTGACTAGTCACGTTCCTGCCAACCCAAGCATCACACAACCAGCACAAAGGGCATCTGCAGACCTCAAAGCCACCCTCCTGCCATGGCCCATTCTGGACCATTCCATCGGTTCTGGGGCTTCCCCTCTCAGTTCCTTCGAGGTCATATGCTAAATAGAGTCTGAGTAAACATAATTATGTGTGATTTAAGATTTTTCTTTTCAGAAGGAACCACCTCATGAAAATTTCATAGAAAGGAAATCGAAAATCAAGGAAGGGCAGGATGTAAAAATGTGAAGATTCATAGAAGCAAATGTGTTAAGTGGGAACTTCCTAAAGGCTTTAACTGTCTCCGGTTATGTATTCTGCTTACCACCAAAATTGAGCCTAACAAGCTTTCCGGATTTTTTTTTCTTTCTATTTTTTTTTTTTTTTTAAGCAGATCCCCTGAGCGAGGAACCAAAGGAAGCTGTATTCTGCCTGCATCGCTTCTGGAAGCCGTTGGAGCACTCGCTGCTCCAACCCACCTCAAAGCGGGTTAATATCGGATCAGTTCTGAAGGGTCTGGCAACAAAAGGTGTTGACTAGCCCAATGAAAGGGCTTCTTAGCCCAGACTGAGCCCACAGAGCCTGGATTCTGTTTGCCCCTCTGCCACGCCAGGGAAGGTCCTTCAAGCAATCCCTTTATGTGTCCCCAGGAAAAGGGCAGGGTGAGCCCAGGAGGGAAAGGGCCCCTGTTTAGACAGCGACAATCCATCATCCCAAAGGAAAATATTTCAGTGGCGATGAAGCAGGGTACCCGGGCCAGAAAGTCGAGACCCGAGGAGTGCAGAGCTCTCGGCGTGCCTTTTACTGACAAGAAGCTGCTGGAACGTTCTTTTTCTGTGTTTGTTGCCCCAGAGTCCTGCTTCTGGCTCCATCCGGCTCCTTGAGCCTTCGTGTTAATAATACTGGTCTAGAACCGCTCTAAGAGAGTATGGCGGCTGTGGGAACTCAGAGGGGAGACCAGGCTATTTCTACAGCCCGGAGATCTGTTTATCTCCCAGGATCTGAGGAGGAGGGGGGACAAACTAGAATGTGGACTCAGATTTCATTTCCTAAAGATCAGTAAACTTTTCAACCATGCAGATTTCTTGTTGGTTAATTGAGGTTCTTTTTAACTGTGCGATCATGACTATATTTTCGTTTCTTTTGGTGGAGAAAACAGGCAATTGTCAGAAAGCTACTATAAATTACCTAGCCTTACTTCTTCATAGCCTCCAGACTCATTTGGAAAACTTAGGCAGAAGGTCTTGTTCGGTCACCACCCTCCACCCGTGTCCTGCCTTGTTCGGTTCCCGCCATCCTCTTTAATGACAGAATGTCACAGCCTGCCCAAAGTTCAGAGCTCATACATCCCACCCAGTCCCATTTCTCAGTGGGGGCGGGGCACAGCACCTTCCCTACAACCCGTATTCCCCTATGTCTTCTCCAAGGAGCAGACACAGGTACAGCAGACTAGAGCACTGGTTCTCAACCTGTGGGTCGCGACCCCTTTGGGAGGTCAACCGACTCTCTCACGGTGGTTGCATATCAGATATTGACATTATGATTCATAACAGTGGCAAAATGACAGTGACGAAGTAGCAACGAAAATGATTTTAGGGTTGGGGTCACCACGACATGAAGAATTCTATTAAAGGATTGCAGCATTAGGAAGGGTGAGGGCCGCCACTCCAGAGGGCAGGGGTTGGAGGAGTCACGCTGCTACATCCCTAGACCCACTGCTAGGGTGATGGCTCAACCTTAGGAAGACCAATAGCTTCCCATCTTGGTCTTGCCTTCTCAGAAATAAGTAAAGTGAAATCCAAGGCTCTGCACTTAGAAAGCAAGGAGCTGCTTGTAATTCTCTTTGTTCAATTTTTGTTGTTGTTGTTTTTACTATTTGTTGGAGTCATATGGTTCATGTACATCACCTATTGAAAAGAAATTAAAGCATAAACATTCCCCAAGAGTGCAGAGAAGAAGAAGGTTTTCTTTGTTTCTCTACAGCTGAGCCATCTTTTTGACATGCACTATTCCGAGTCTTCGCTGCTGACGTGAAACTGTCCACAATGAAAGCCTGCTGGGCTTCAGCAGACAATTAGTAAAGAATGAATGAGAAAGGGGGAAAATGACCTAGTCATACTGTAGTAAGGCCATCAGGGCCTCTGAACTAATTCTGGCCAGAGGCTGGACAAGTGGGGGCCACGGCCACACCCACTTGCCACCCAGGCAAGTCTCAAAGCATTTGTCTGGTCAGGCTGATTGATGGGTCCACAGTGGCCTTGTTTGCCACCAGGGTGAGGCACAGCAGCCTCAAGTGACCCTAGTCAGCACTTTCAAGGTAAGAGGATCAGAAGAACAGGGTCCACTTAAAGCCACAACAAAGGCAGTGAGTGGGACGTCCCTTCCCTTGTGAATGAGCCAGCACTCTGGCGACTCTAAATACACATACACCATTGAGAGAGAAGCAGCTGTGAATGCAGGCAAAACTGCTGTCAGGCAATTCTGGCTTGGCCCTTTGTCACCCTGGAAGACAGACGGAGATGGACGCTCAGGCCCAGTGTGCCTTGAACACGGACCTTGTGTTACGTAAAATTTCTGCCCAGCAACTGCTATCACATGCTGGCCTGGGTTGTTTAGAGCCTCCGTAGGCTTGAAGATGTCCTTTGCTTGTCTTCTTCCAGGGGAAAATTCGTGCGTTATTTCCCTAATCTCCCTGTAGTGTATAGCTAATATAGTTCCTATGTCCTGAATTGCCCATGCCTCGGCGCAGTAGAGGCCCCTTGCTAAGCCGTACCCCCAGATGTCTGTGCGCTGCTAGAGTCTCGGTAAGTGCTCCCAAAGGCCCAAGTGTTGAAAGCTTGGTCTCTGACCTGTGTGTTGTTAGGAGGTAGGGCCTGTGAAGTCAGGGCACTGGGGATGTATCTCTGAAGAACTCTTCTTTTGCCCCTCTTTGCTTCTCTGCTACCTCAAGGTAAAGCGCTTACTCCGCACGTTCCCACCTCAGTGTGCTGGCTCAGCACACGGCCAACGCAGTGGGACCAGCTGACCATGGACTATGAGCCAAAGTAAACCTTCCTTCTTTTTAAGTGGAATGTCTAGGGGGGGTTGCAAACACTAACAGAAAGCTGACTCATCCCTCAGCCCACAGTGCTCTCCTCTCTGTCACTAGTGAACGGAAGCAAACAGAATTTGAATAGATTTCACAATGGAACTGACACACATTTGATTCAATGAAGCTGGGGGTAGTAGGGTCCCATGCAGATTTGCTTCTTTTCTTCTTCCTTTGTGTGTGTGTGTGTGTGTATGTATGCATGTGTGTGTGTGTTATATGAACATGTGTGTACAGAGGTCAGGGGAAGTTATCTTGACTGTTAAGAGTTCTGTCTCTCTCCTCTCTCCTCTCTCTATCTCTCTCTCTGCTTTTATTTCTCTCCCTTTCTCTGTATCTCTATCTCCTTCATTCCCTTGAGACAGAATCCTTCCCTGAGCTCACAGCTAGACTGATAGTCATCGAGCCCCGGTGATCCCCCTGATTTGACCCCCACAGCATTGGATTTAGAGGCATGCTTGCAACTGCAGCCGGCTTGTTACCTGGCTCTGAGAGTTTAAAGTCGGGTCCTTATGTTTGTCAAGTAAGCACTCTTCTCCAGTCAGCCAGCTCCCCAACTCCTTGATCCTTTTGGTGGACAAACCCTGCTTTTTCATCTCGCATCCTGGCCCTTAGAACTCTCCTAAGCCTCCTTCTTTTCCTTTGCCTGGTTTATTGAAAACACTAGAAACACTTACCTAAGCAATGCTGAGATATATGGAGGTAAGCTCACATTTCACTAAATCTAAAATGGTTGCTTGTTTGTTTTGTTATCTTTGTTGTTATTAGGGTATTTGATGTTGGTTTGTTTTTAAAAGACATACTCTAAGGCTATCCCAAGTTGGCCTAAAACTCACCATGTAGCCCAAGCTGGTCTCAAACTCATACATATCTTTCTTCCTCAAAGTCTAAATGCTAGGATTGCAGGCATGAGTCACCACAACCAAGGCAAGACCCAACATTTGCACAATGGTTAAAACATAAAGCACATGCAAGAGTATAAATGCAGGAGACTAGAGAGTGGTTAGGAGGTGAGTATGCTCAGCTCCTACAGAGGACACGAGATCAGTGATGAGACCCATGTCAGATGGCTCACAATCACCCTAGCTCCAGCTTCAGAAGGGTCACTTCCACGGGCGCCTGCACTCACGTACACATACCCCCAACACACACACATACACACACACACACACACACACACACACACACACACACCTTTTAAAATAAATCTAAAAATTATAAATGTAAATTAGGTGAAAGGTCTCCAAGCTTTTCTTCCATTGGCTTCCAGTAAGTCTGTGTCTGGACCTGTAGACAAAAGGCTTTTCTCCATCTTTCCGAGTCCCATCAGACTGGTTTCTCTCCACCCACTGGGGCCCCCTCACTAGTTCCCGCAGCTGAAAGCCTTCTGTTTACATGACCTATGGATGTGTACGAACCCTCTTCTTCCTTTCAACTTCCTGATCAGGAGCCAGGCAAATGGATCTGAAAATAAAGTCACTCCTACCACACAAGGAGTCAAGAGGAGTGACCCACAGAGTATCTTTCTTCTGTATTTTGTTTCCTCCTTCCCACTGAAATGCTGCACAGGTAGATTCAGATATTAAGTCAGTATTGGGGATTGCTGTCCTAAGAAAGCTATGATATCATACGTTCACATTCATTTTCTGGTTTGCAACACCTGCTGGGTATTGTACTCACCTATAATTTCAGCACTCAAGAAGTAGAGATAGGAGGATCTTGAGGTGGAGGCCAGCCTGAGTTACACAATGAGTTTCGAGCCAGCCTGGGCTACATAAAAAGACAAAGACTAAAGAGTCCAGACCTGGCTAGAGGAGGCAACCTACAGAATAAAGTGAAAGGCGCAAATTAGGGCCTATGAAAGAAAAAGGAAAGCAGAAGTGGGAGCCATTCCTGATCTTTTTCTTGGGAGGTGAAGGCGTAAGTCACAGACAATCCCACACCAGTTTGGAATTATGATTAATAGAATGGTTATTTATTCAAAGGGGAAAAAACTTACAGATTACCGTCCCAGACAACAGCCCCTCCGCGCGAACAGGAAAGGAGTCCAGGGGCCGGAAACGGAGCCGGAAGACAAAGAGAGAGTGGAGGACAGCCGCTGCTTTTTTTAAAGGGAGAGACCACGCCCCAATGGGCTGGTAACTCAGCGGCGATTGGCTGAAGGAGCTGAAGGAACTCCCACAGCATCTCCCCCTTTTGTTTAAGTAAGAGAGTTCTAAGCCTACTACGCAATTATATACAATAAGTACAAACCTACGAAATTATATACAATAAATACAAATATCCTATTCTAACTAGCTTAAGTCTTGTATAACAAATAACTTGGCCAAGTCATGAAAGGAAAGTAACTACATTTATATAATCTTCAATCCCATCGAAGATCTGAGAAGGGAAATAATGTTATCTGAGTAATTAGGAAGTGCAATCAAACAACTTCCAGAACATGTACCAAATCGCAGAGACAACTGGCTACCTGGACAAACACCCAAAGTCACATTTGCAGCGTTGAAGCAACCAACTTTGGCTAAGGCCTGATGTAACTGACATACCATTTTCAAAGGCAAGAAACTTCAAAACTATCTTACCCTGTCTTGGCAGGATATGACAGTCTTGTTTTATCCATTTACGGATATTCTGTAACTCTGTCAGTAGTTGAGGTATGAGCATTTTTTTACCCAAAGGCCAGTTCTGCCAAGAAGAAAGGCTCCAGGTGGAGTGTCTTTGGTGCTCAACATTCTCTCGGGCATAGATCAGTGTTGCCAGGAGTGATTGTGTCTCCCTACCATAGAACTCTGAATTAGATTAAAGGCCATTTTCTACAGCTCTTTCAAGAGGTTGAAGATTATCTATCTATACTGAATATAATCTCTATATATCTAAAGAACCTGATTAGTCTAATTATAAATGACAAACTTAGATGACTGTTGATCTATATAATTCTCAATATCTATCTAACTTAAAGACTGAGATAATAAACAAGTGTGCAATAAATGAGGACAATGAGACCTCCAAATATAAACAATGTGCAAGTATACATTGCAATATGGTAAATATATATCAATACATAAACAATATATAAGTATCTTAATCAGAGGTAGAAGTGTACAATGCAATATGGTAAATATACATATATCAATACAATATATATATACAAATACATAAAAATGTTTTAAACAGAGGTAGAAGCATGAAGCATACATGCATAAAATAGTCAACATAATTTAACTTTGTATCAATATATAAGAATCGATACCAATATGTTTGTCTAAAAGCAATAACTCACAAGTACAAATCTATTTATCCCATAATCCAATTATCCCTCCTTTTTTTTTTTTTTAAGATTCCTGTGCTTATAAAATTCCTCCCCCAACCCTCAACCGTATACTAATTATAACCAACCCCTAAATGATGTCCCTAAACCCAAGGACAAACTTTATTGGGAGAGGGGACGTCGTTCTCTAGAATTACTTCCAGCTGTCATGGGGGCGACGTTCTTTCTGGGGGATCCTGTGAAAGTAAAATGATGGTTAAATTTCAAGATCAATGTCTTTTAAAATTGCAAATAGTCTCTGAGTATTTTGTGGAGGTCTGGCCAGAATGTTGTACAAGATGTGCACCATTTCAGCACGTTGGAACCGTCTTGTGCAGCTGGTACCCAAAACAGGTCTTGTAGTAGCGCTATCAGTATCATGACGTCATATCAACCAGGTGGAGTTGTTGTTATGGGGCCCCATCTTCTTCCTGGAAACTTCAAATGTCACTGTAGGAAAAACTCATTGTTCATTGTGGAAAACTTAAACATTAATTATATAGACATATACATGAATACCTATATTCAATGAGAGACATGATAGATATATTTAATGAAGGTATGATAGATATGAAGAAAAGTAAAGATGTTTTCTAAACTCATATTTCTTTCTGTCCCATATCATGGCTCTTGACATGAGACAGAAACTCCAGAAACTCTGGGTTTTTCTTTAAACAACAGGCTTGGAATTAGAGAGGGACTGAGCCAGAGTTCAACTCTAAAACCAGCTCTATAAATTTAGAAATATGATTTAGTATATGGTACTTACAGAACCTATTCAGTTTTCTTGATAGTCCCTATTGGGCCGTTATTTTCCATCTGTCAGTATTCAAATATCCAGGGTCCCTTGAACTTTTCAAAGATCAGTGTTTTCCTGTGGAGATAAGAACAGAACCCTGCCCCCATTCTATATGCTTTTCTTACCACCTGTATGGTTATCATCATTGTAGATGCTGTCATTTCTCCTTTCCAAGAGGTTTCTCCTCTTCAAATCGAACCTTTATTCATTTTGATGGTATCCACAATTTTTCTTCTCCTGTGGAAACAAGAGCAAAACCCCTTCCCCAACGTAGCACATCTCCTGGCTTCCATTGAGAGGTCAGCACGTCTTTGAAATAAACAGGTTGGTTTAGTTCAGAAGTTTTTTCCATTATCCAATGCCTCTCTGCTGCTGTTGTTCCTTTCTCATTAGCATTAAGAAAATTCAAGGTTAATAAAGCATTATGCAATCTATTTCTGGGGGTATCTTTCATCCCTTTCTGTTTGTTTAGCATATCCTTTATAGTACGATTTGATCTTTCTATAACTGCCTGACCTGTAGGATTATTTGGTATACCTGTAACGTGTTTTATATTATAATAAGCAAAGAAGCGTTTCATTTTCTTAGATACATATGCTGGACCATTGTCTGTCTTTATTTGTGCAGGTATACCCATGATGGCCATAACTTCCAATAAATGTGTGATTACCGAATCAGCCTTTTTTGAGCTCAGGGCAGTTGCCCATTGAAAACCTGAATACGTGTCTATGGTGTGGTGTACATATTTTAATTTACCAAATTCCATAAAGTGGAACACATCCATCTGCCAGATTTCATTCCTTTGAGTACCCTTTGGGTTACTCCCTGCAGGCAATGGTGTTTGATTATAGAAAGAACAAGTAGGACATCTCTTTATAATGTCCTTAGCTTGTTGCCATGTAATGGAAAACTCTTTCTTTAAGCCTTTACTATTGACATGATGTTTTTTATGAAATTCTGAGGCCTGCAGAACGCTTCCAATCAATAATTGGTCAATTTCAGCGTTACCTTGTGCTAGAGGCCCAGGCAGACCGGTATGGGACCGGATGTGTGTTATGTACATTGGACAAAGCCTATTCCTAATTATGTCCTGTACCTCGATAAACAATGAAGTCAACTCTGTGTCATCTGGTATGAATTCAGCGGTTTCAATATGCAAGATAACTCTTTTTGCATATTGTGAATCTGTAACTATATTAAGAGGTTCTTTAAAATCCCTTAGCACCATAAGAATGGCATATAATTCTGCCTTCTGGACAGAATTATAAGGGCTTTGTTCCACCTTACTCAATTCTTCTGATTTATAACCTGCTTTCCCTGATTTATTTGCATCGGTATAAAATGTCCGAGCTCCAGTTATTGGAGCATCACGTACAATTCTAGGAAGAATCCAAGAAGTTCTCTTTATGAGGTTAAGTCTATCACTTTTGGGATAGTTGCTGCTAATTTCTCCCAAAAAATTAGCACAAGCTCTTTGCCATGGTTCATTATCTTCCCATAACTTTCTTATTTCCTCAGTAGTAAAAGGCACTATAATTTCTGCTGGGTCTATACCTGCTAGTTGACGAAGTCTCAGTTTACCTTTTATAATTAATTCTGAAACCTTTTCTACATAAGTTTTTAATTTTTTACTTGGTTTATGAGGTATAAATATCCACTCTAAAATAATATCTTCCCTCTGCATTAAAATCCCTGTAGGAGAAATTCTGGAAGGCAGTATGACTAGGATGGAACTAAGATTCGGGTTGACCCTATCCACATGTGCCTCCTGTAATTTTTCCTCAATCATTGTCAGTTCCTTTTCTGCTTCAACTGTCAATTTTCTGGGACTATTCAAATCCTTATCACCATCTAAGGTTTTGTTTAAATGAACTATTAGATCAGGTGTTATCCCAACAGCTGGTCGTAGACTGGAAATATCTCCTAACAATCTTTGGAAGTCATTAAGAGTCCGTAACCGGTCTCTCCTAATTTGTGCCTTTTGTGTTCGAATTTTCTCTAACCCTATTCTGTAGCCTAGGTAATTAATAGAATCTCCTCTTTGAATCTTTTCAGGGGCAATTTGTAATCCCCACCTAGGCAAAACTTTCTTTACTTCTTCAAACATACTTTCCAAAATATCTTTATTTGAATCAGATAATAAAATGTCATCCATGTAATGATAAATTATGGACTTGGGAAATTGCTTACGAATTATTTCCAGTGGCTTATTAACAAAATATTGACACAATGTGGGACTATTGAGCATCCCCTGTGGGAGGACAGTCCATTGATATCTCCTAGTAGGCTGAGAATTATTATAAGTAGGCACTGTGAAGGCAAATTTTTCTCTATCCTTTTTTTGCAAAGGTATAGTGAAAAAACAATCTTTCAAATCAATAACTATAAGAGGCCATCCTCTTGGTAATAGAGAAGGCAAAGGAATTCCAGATTGTAGCGGACCCATAGGCTGAATTACCTTGTTGACAGCTCTTAGATCTGTCACCATTCTCCATTTACCAGATTTCTTTTTTACAACAAACACAGGAGAATTCCAAGGGCTGGTTGATTCTTCAATATGGTTAGCATCTAGTTGCTCTTGTACCAGCTGTTCCAAAGCCTGTAACTTATCTTCAGCTAGAGGCCACTGCTTGATCCATATTGGCTTCTCAGTTAGCCATTTTAAAGGTAGGGCTGTTGGTACCTCTAAAGGTTTGCTATTGGCTGTGTGTTCTTGTACAGCCTGAATGGCTGGTGACCTTTTTCCATAATACCTCATTATATCCTTCCCCAGAATTGTGAGTTCCTGGAACTACAGGAATGTTAATCTGGGTATTCCATTGCTGTAGCAGGTCACGGCCCCATAAATTTATTGCAATATTTGCTATATATGGCCTTAATCTTCCTATTTGCCCTTCAGGCCCTATGCATTCCACCCATCTTGTGCTTTGTTTTACACGAGATAGGGTTCCAATTCCCAGGAACTGAACATCTACCTCATGAAGAGGCCAATTCGGATGCCAGGATTCTGGAGTAATTATACTTACATCCGCACCTGTGTCTAATAAGCCTTCAATAAAAAATGCCATTTATACAGACTCTTAGCTTTGGTCTTTGATCGTTAATATACGTTTGCCAAAATATACGTTTACTCTGTCCTCCTGAATTTTTTGACTCATTCTCCACATGTAATTCATCATTTAGACCAGTATTACTTTTTACGGCAGACATTGGAGTTTTTAATTTTCTTGGTGAGACACATTTTCGACTGTAACTGGGAATGACTGGGCCACTTTTGGCTTGGGGGCCTGCGAGAGGCCCCTCAAGGAGTTTCCCGATGGTATCGGGTTGCCTTGTCTGTCTGTTGTTGACCTGCATTCGTTGGACCAATGTCGGCCTTTACCGCATCTTCTGCATATACCTGAAGGCTGAGATCTCCTACTTTTGTCATTCCCAGAGGAGATATTATTCCTAGGATTTCTTTGCCTGCAATCCCTTTTCAGATGTCCTAATTTACCACAATTAAAACACCTGGTAGTTTGATGTCTCCTCATAGCTTTGGAAATCGCTTCTCCTACCCAGGATTCATCGTTATAGCTAAACATCTCAACATTCATTGTATGCTGTATCCATTCTTCCATTGGTGCTGATCTAGATCTTAAAGGCCCAATTATCTTTTTACATTCAGTATTTGCATTTTCAAAAGCTAGAGATTCAAGAAGTATTCGTCTAGCTTCTGGGTCTGTTACCCCTATGTCCAGAGCCTTAATTAATCTTTGCACAAAGTCAGTAAAGGGTTCTCTCTGTCCCTGCCTAACCCTGGTATATGATTCGACCCTTTTTGCTGGATCTTGTATTCTATTCAAAGCATTCAAGGCTGCTTTGTGACATAAGGACAGCACTTCTTCATCATAAAGAGCTTGGACCTGTGGATCAGCATATGCTCCTACACCAGAATTTGATCTTGGGAAACCTCCACACCTTTTGCTCTTCCTTGCTGTTCCATATGTTTGGATTCTTCTCTGAAATAAATTCCAAACATCAAGGAAGGCCCATCATCTAAAACTGCAGACACTAGCTGAGAGAAATCATGGGGGGTAGCTCTGACATTAGAAGCCCAAGTCCTTATCATTTCCTTAACAAATGCAGAGTGCAAGCCAAAGTTAACGACAGCTTGCTTAATTTCTTTTAAATCATTCATTGCTATTGGTGTCCATCTAGCTTCTTTAACTCCCTTTGAGCCTTTGAAGTTAACCCTTTGTCAGAATAAATTACAGGGTATGTTGTTAGGACCCTGGGTAAGCCAGTTCTAACAGCTGGTGGTGGCATTGTATCCTGTCCTTGTGCCTTCTTACTCTGTTCACCAGCTCCAATAGTTTCTTCAATCATTTCTAATCTTTTTATCATTGTATCCCTTAAATCCTGAATCTCCTGACCTACCCGTGTTTCTAGTAATTTCACTAAGGTATCAGTTTTTTGGTTCCCATTCTGGAGGTTCATTCTATCTGTTACCTTATCAAAACTTTGTGGTAACATCTGAACGTCAAATTCAACAGCCTGTACCCTTTCAGGTAACTTCCTAGTACCCTTGGACATGGAGTCAATTTTGTCTCTCATAGTATCCACTTGTTCAGATAACCCCTGATTTTCAATAATTTTAATCCTTTCAACTAGTTGTTCAATATTAGTCCGTAAAAATCGTATCTTTCTTAATGATAAAATATTGAAAAGAAAACTGAAACCTAGCAACAAGTAAATTAATATATTCCCATAGTCATATAAACCTTGCATGACATAATCCATTGTATTAATAAAGAAAACAGTAAAATTGGCGTTGGAAACAAAAACTGCCATATTACCTCTTGTCTAGTTGGCGGCGCTGTTGCCAAGTTGCGACTAGAACCACTGCAAAGGTGACTTAAACAGGTCCTGTTTCAGTGTCTGCCTTAGTATTTGTTAAAAACTAGGAAATATAAGTTGCTCAAGAAAGAAAGTTTAATTAAATCAATTCCATACACGGAACCAGAAACCCAGAATCCAGGGGTAGAAAAGAGCAACCCGGAAGCCGCATATGCCTCCACGTGACCGAGTCGTTCTGATTCACGCCACTAAAGCACCGCACTTACAAGGGAAATTTAAAAACAACTCAGAAAAGAGCAAACCAGGCAGGCAGAGACTGTCCCGAGCCTGTGGAGCTTGGGAGGCGTGGGGTTTAACTGAACTGCTGGCTCCACACACAGGGCACAGGCCGCAGCTGAGGGAGGTCTCGTGACTAGCCGAGCTGGTAGCAAGCAGTTGAGTGGGGGGGAAGGGGGGGTTCTACAACCAAACGTGGGGCGCCAGATGAAGGCGTAAGTCACAGACAATCCCACACCAGTTTGGAATTATGATTAATAGAATGGTTATTTATTCAAAGGGGAAAAAACTTACAGATTACCGTCCCAGACAACAGCCCCTCCGCGCGAACAGGAAAGGAGTCCAGGGGCCGGAAACGGAGCCGGAAGACAAAGAGAGAGTGGAGGACAGCCGCTGCTTTTTTTAAAGGGAGAGACCACGCCCCAATGGGCTGGTAACTCAGCGGCGATTGGCTGAAGGAGCTGAAGGAACTCCCACAGCAGGGAGGTAAAATTTTTGACCCAAGATTACTAGATTTCAATCATTAGTTACAGGCCATTGTTCTGGGAGAACTCATGGATAAGGAACATTGTTGTGGGAATTCTGTCCGATAGCCAATTGTATGGGGTGGCTTACTTGATCTGACAACCAACTGTATTGGGAGATGTAACTGGAGGTTTCTCTCCCACCTGCCAGTTCCTGAATAAGCACTCTGAGGTTTATATCAGTTACAAACTGTTTGGCCTATTAGCTCAGGTTTATTATTAACTAACTCTTACAACTTAAACTAACCTATTTCTATCTTTCTATATCTTATCATGAGGCTCATGGCTTGTTACCCCGCATCTTGCTTCCCCAGCATCTACTGGTGTTTCTCTGACTCTGCCTTCTTTTTCCCTGTATCTCTGTTTGGATTTTCTGCCTTGCTATATTCTACCCTGCCATAGGCCAAAGTAGCTTCTTAATTAACCAATGGTAATAAAATATATTCACAGCATTCAGAGGGGCATCCCACATCACGGAGGCTTTTGGCTCAATGGGTGTGGTCTTCTCTGGAGATACATGACCCAATAAAACCCCAGGGTGAAGGATCATGGGCTCTCTTGGGAAGACCACACCCATTGGGCTAAGCCACCTCATACAATTGGCTATTGGAACAAATCCCCACAACAGAACATCTTAGTCCATGAGTTCAGAAGAGACGCGTTCAAGCCCTGTGGCATAGCAAATGCTGAATGGCACTGTCTGTAAACTGATTCCAGGTCTCCCCTTGAGATGTGTGCTGTTGTGGGAGTAATCACATCCCCTCTACAGTCGCCAAGGCGTGGACTCCAAGTCCACACAGCCCTCCACTGCCTCCTCGGTCTCTCTTCTGCCTGCTACCAGAGCCGACTGTAAACAGCAGTTCTGTTGCCAGATGGAGAAGCGGGTGTCAACGAGCCAGTGTGCAAAGAGATAAGGCACAGAAGCAGACCTGAAGGGAACAGGAAAGAAAAGGATGAGGAGCCCGCTGTGTAGGGGTAACTTGTCCTGGTGATGCCATGGCTGCTAGATACGAAAGAAAGAAAGCAGGAAAGGCAGAGAAATGAGGGAGGAAGAGAAGGGGCGAGGAAGGGGGACAAACCTAAAATACATCAATGCCACAGGTGAAAGTGCCCACAGCCGCTCCAAAGGGACCACGGCTTTTTTACTAGCACAAATAAGTATGTATATACCTGGAACTCCAGCTTTGCAAACGTGTGTGTGTGTGTGTGTGTGTGTGTGTGTGTTTATTACGGTTTTTTTTTTTTGAGACAAAGTCTTTAATCCAGGCTAAATTCTAACTCTCTATGTAGCCAAGGATGACCTTGAATTTCTAGTCCTCCCGCCTCCACCTCCCCCGTCCTGAGATTACAGGTGTACGCTTCCACACCCACAGCCTCAGGAATGTTGGGCACACACTCTACCAACTGAATTCCATCCCCAGCCCATTATAATTATTAACACATGTTAACTCCGTATCTTCATTGCCCGCGTAGTTCACACTTTGCTGCGACTCTAATTGAGCCAGATGACTAGGCCCTGGGAAGACCACTAGGGCAAGGGAAGATGCCCGGAGCAGGTGTGGTCATTGCTTCTGTTTTCAGAATACACTAAAGAGGTTTGTGTGAGTTCCGGGGCAAATCCCATCCTGCCCCCAGAGTCCTGCTGGTGTTTTACTCCTGTCCTGCATGTCTTACAGAGAACTAAGTTGTTGCTTACACAAGGCTAATGAACACAGCCTCCCTCTGAGTGAGCCCATTCTCCTCCATGTCCTCTGGCATCCCAGAATCTCCAGCTTCCCCTCTGCTCCTAAAGAGCCTCCTGCCCTACAACTCCAGTGGGATTGTTTTTCCCTTCCCACAGCCAGGGAAAAGTGTAAAACTATCCCCGGTCCCCCCGTATTCCTCAATGGTTTGGCTCTGTTCTCAGGCTTGTTTGAGCACATTCTCCAATTCTCCTTCCCCTCACCCCAACCTGCCCACTTCAAATCATGCAATTCTTCACATAAGGACACTTCTTAGGGTGTTTAATAAACACCACAGGGCATGACCCTGTCCTGAGGCCCCTCATGACTGAGGTTGTAAAAATCTGATTTCATGGGCCCGTATTAAGCTGAGCCATACAAAATTGCTGTTATCCAACCATGTTGACATCCAAAAAGAATGACAACTCTGTGAGCTTCAATCTAATAAAAGAGGCTGGAATTCAAATATTAAAAACAGATGATTTGACATCCCACCTGCTCTCTGCCCAAACGGCATGTATACATTTGGAAGTGGGGGTGGGGAAAGAAAGCCATGGGTATCACGTTCCACAGAATACAACGCTTTGCTCTATCAGGGTAATTCTGCCCAAACAGGATGTTTATAAACGTCTGGGGATGTTTTGGGTTGTCACTGATAGATAGAAGATGCTACTGTCATAGGGAGCAGGGGTAGAGGCAAGGACCGCTAAAGAACCTACAATGTGCAGGCATTCGAAACAGCGAATTCTGTGTTCCAGATGTCAGCAGGGTGCCTTCAGTGTCCCGTATCCCAAATATTTGGTATTAGACTTGTCTGTCATACATTTCAGACTGAAGGAGGCTTGAGACTATCCGTGTATTATGGAGATATCATGGGGCTAGGACTCAAGTCTAAACATGAAACACATTAATGCTTCGTATACACTTCATACACACAGCCTGAAGGTAATTTTTACATTATTTTTGGCATGCCGGCATTCTGACTGCAGTCTGTCGCATAAGGTCAGGCATGGAATTTTCCACTTGTAGAGTCATGTCAGATCTTTAAAAACTTTCAGATTTCAGAGCATTTCATATTTATTTTCAGGGGGCTGGAGAGGCAGCTCAGTTGGCAGAGTGCTTGCCTAACGCACATAGAGCCCTGGGTTCCATCCCAGGCACTGCATAGTGGTAACTGCCTGACATCTCAGCACTATCCAGACGTAGAGATGGGAGGATCAGAAGTTCAAGGCCAGCCTTGGCTATGTACTGAGTTTGAGGTCAAAATGATTTACATGAGGCTCTATCTAGCAAAGGAAAGAAAGATTAAATTGAGATCATTTTCAAATTAGAGACATTCAATTTGCTGAGAGGAGATGTTTTGGGTTTCTTTGAGTGTTTTCTGGGGACCCAGACCCTTATACATGTAGTTTAGAAGCAACATCAAGAGGCCAGTTCTAACAGCCCTTAGAGGGTAGGGTGTTCCCCTCCTCTGCTCTGAGGCATCAATTCAGCAGCATCTGGCTCTGGACTTCCTCTTGCTCTCCCCTGGACTAGCCTTCTCTCTGGGTGCTTCTGCAGGCCCCCACCATAGCCATCATGATGGACATCTTTTGAATATCTGTGAATCTCTGAGTCAGAGACTAGCTTGGTTCCTACCCCTTGGAAAGTTTTCAGAAGTAGGAAAAGGGTATTGAATCCCTTCTCGACTGCTTGACCCAACAACCTTCTAAGCTGCTAGAGCCAGGGGCCTCAAAAACCACACCATGCAACACCTCACAAGCAGAAAAAGGCAGTTTCCTGGAAGGAATCTTGTGTCACTCTGGGAGATGGGGAAGGGAATTTGAGATGTTTCACAGCACCCCCAAGTCAGGATAGAAAATCACCTACTCAGAGAAACAGAAGGGATGTTGGCAACCATCTCTACTAGGCCACATGGAAATGTCTAAGAATAACAGTCAAGATGTGTGCTCCAGTAGACGTCTAACGGAAGAGGTCTCCTCAGCCTTCTTGGGAATACCTCCTCGACATCCTGCTGCAATGACATCTTCCTGCTGCCCCAGTGCCTCCAGGTCCAGCTGCAACTGGACACAGCACACCAAAATGAGGGAGGGGGTACATTTTTCGAGGTGGGGGAGACATATGATCCTGTTCCAGCTTGAGCCTGTTCTCTACTTTTCAGAACTTAAAACCTGTCTGCCGTTCACCAAATGACACAGAGTGCTGGCAGATGGAGGAGGGAGAAAAGGCTAAATGTATTTTAATGGGACCATTAGGAGTATGTCAAAAGGTGAGAAAAAAGCATTTGCCTGCCAAGAAAATAAGCATTGGTCTAAAAGAAATATAGACTGTTCCGTGGATTTCCTATTTGCTCCCCTACCAACCCCCTTTTCACTCTTCTTCTTCTTTTTTTTTTTTTAATGAGAATCTGATTCAACAGGAGACAGCTTTGATCATGAGTAGTGTACAAATGCATGTTTTCTTAAGCCCATCAGTGTAGGCAGAAACACAGGACGGCAGAGAAGGAGCACACATGCTGGGATGGGGTAAGTCAGATGCGAAGGGTGCAGTTTTCAGACTTCAGCAGCCCCCAGAGTCAGGACAGAGCAGCCAACCGTCTATATTTTGCATCCTGGTGCTAGTCAGTAATCCCTTCTCTCATAGTACCGGCGTTAAGCCTTGGAATACCATGTGCCAACACAGAGGGGTTTGGGGTTTTGTTTTTCTTATGTTGAGGGGAGTGCACGTGCATGTGTACGTGTGCCTATAACCTCCGCTTGTGTCTATTGATTGATTGATTGAATCCAGGGCCTGGCTCCACCTGTGTCTTCACACATGTTCATACTTTTCACATGCTTCTGACGGTTTTGAGGCTGACACATTGCTCAGCTTATGAGCAATATTAGGATGCATCCGTGTATTCATGGTGGCCCGGGTTCCATACGAAATGCTGAGATGAGTCAAACAGCGCCCACCACTGAAGACCTGGTCGTGAGCAGAGAGGAGCAAACAGTTAAACACAGGGGAAAAAGTGGTCCACACCGAGACCAGGAACTAAAAGAAAAGTTTAAAATGGTCAGAACAAGCAAGCAGAGAGCATGCCTGACCCACAGCTATGCCAGTGTTATTCGCCCTAGCATTCTGTAACAAACTAGAGGACATGTGGATATTGATTGCAACACGAAGAACGTAGAGCGATAGATAAGTCACAGAAGGAAATCCCCAGCAGTAGAAGCTGGTAAAGAGAAGAAAAGAGGAACAGAGAGTAAATCAAGCTGGGCAAAGTGGAAAATACCCCTTTAGAGAGAAAGGGGGGAAGGAACGAGATAGTAATGAGAAGGGGTGCCGTGCTTGGAGAATAATGAGGACCACTCCAAATCTGCGCTCCCCCTGCACACTTCAACAGGCCACCCAAAACACCCCTTACTATCTTTAAATCAATTCATCTTTGTCTTCATTCTTAGGTTAAAATTCTTGACACAAATACTGAATTAAAACCTAAGGTTGTTTATCATAAACAGAGAATAGCTATGAAAATAAACACCAGAAAGTGGAGGAAATTTCAGCATATGACTGAATTTTAGCAAAATGCTGAAGGGTGGGAACCCAGAGCTTGCTCCCTCAGGACCAGCCTGAGCTACATGGTAAGACTGTCTCAAGAAAAACAAAAACAAAAAAGACTGTCTAAAAAATATTTTTTAAGATGAAGAAAGAAGAGGTGAAAGAAAAATAAATGGTTTTAAATAGAGAAGCTCAGTATTAGACAAATATTCAAAACATTTTCAAAAGCTGGGTAGTGGTGGCACGTGCCTTTGATCCCAGCACTCAGGAGGCAGAGGCAGGCAGATCTCTGTGAGTTTGAGGCCAGCCTGGTCTACAAGAGCTGGTTCCAGGACAGGCAGGGCTACACAGAAAAACTATCTCAAAAACCAAAAACAAAACAAAATAAAACAACAAAACCAAATCATTTTCAGAACCAAACTTTCTACTCTTTGACTTAATCATTACACCTAATATAGAACTGAAAGGCAATGATGTCTTGATATAGCATTTAATATAATAGACAGTGTCATGTGTGATCCTCACCTGTAATCATCTCCCATCCCCCTAGATCCACCCCTATGGGGCTGCCAAGCTGAAAGATTCTGAAGTATCCTCTGAGGGAAAGCAATCTGTGTCAAATACTGAGAGAAGGGGGCACAACAACATTACAACGTTTGTCCTTCTCACAAAATGCAAGAACAAATCAGGATGAGTCTCACATGTTCTTCAAATACCAAGTCAGCTCTGGACCTCAGAAATCTCCAGTTAAGACTCTCTTCCAAGCAAGATATGGTGACATACTCTGAGCCTGGTACAGGAGGATCACCAAAAGTTTGAGGTCAGCCTGGGTGACCTAGTAAGCACCAGGCCAGTCAAGGCTACATGGCAAGATCCTGGCACAGAGGTGGGAGCGGGGCATTCTCACCTCTCTTGAAATTCTTTGCTAATAACTAAAAGACATGATAAAATACCCAAATGCAGACATTACCAAGGAGCAGGTACTGTCTGGCAACAGTGTAGACAAAACCATAAGGAGAAGTAGTCAGAGGAAGATAAAAATCTCCCTTCTGGGCACGGCCAAGAATCAGGTTCAAATTACAGGATCCCAGGAGGAACTGAATGGCCAAACCCTGGAAACTTTAGCACTTGGCTTCTAACCTAACTATTCTCGTGTGTTCAATGGCGAGTAAGGAAAAGCCCTCATGGGCCCTGCTGACCCGTGAAGTACTGGACTAAAGAACACAACAACAATCACTGAGTGGGTGAGGTGTGTACACAAGAATTACTAACATAGTAAATAGGCAAACAGACTCGGCCCACAAACACATCTTAAATGGACAGCTCAAGACTTGCACACACAGACACTGCCTTGACTTCTAAAACGCCTTTACGTTTCCCACCCAGATCCCATCATCTTTCCTGGGGATCTCAATGTTAGGTCAGTTTGCCTATCAGTAGCACATAGTTCACCAGGAATTTTAGTGTAGGTGCTGGGCACTGGAGCTCTGCTGGGGGCTGGCTCCCATCTTCGAAGGTTTTTCATGTCATTGAGAGATTTAGTAAACACATAAGAACCTTCTTCCCTCTCCCCTCCTGGGCTCCCTGGCTGCAGCTCTGCAAATTAGACTAAGGAAAGATGGGAGAGAAACAAACCACCAGAATGTAATCTCCGTGGAAGATTGTAGAAGGAGGCAGCCCCTTGCTCGTTCCCAGTCACCCAGATTCCCAAAATAATCACACAGAAACTATATTATTTAAACTACTGCTTGACCAACCACTAAGTGTATTGCTAGCTAGCTCTTCTATCTTAAATTAACCCATTTCTATTATTTTATATTTTACCATGAGGCTCGTGGTTTACCGGCAGGGTTCGGGCACATCTTTCTCTGGCAGCAGTTACATGGCTTCCCCTGACTCCACCTTCTGCCCTATCACAGGCCAAACCAGCTTCTTTATTCATTAACCAATAAAAGCAACACATATGCAGAAGGACTTCCTACACCAGAAGATTCTCCCGCTTGGAACACCTACTCCCAACTCTACATGAGATTGTCAAAGGTGGGTAAGAATTGGAGGTATATACACCTAACTCAGGAGAAAGTAGTGAGGGCTAGAGATGGGGGACTTACCCCCAAATAAAGGTCTTGAAAAGAAAATTCAGTCACTGTTTGAGTGACTTGGAGATTCTGGTCTCTAATGAGGGAAGGCAACTGAGTTGCTCCCAGTGAAGAAACTCAGCTTTCAGGCAAATAAATGATCCAGCAACTTGAACACATTCAGCCTAAACTACACTATTACCAAAGTTGCAGGCTTGATGGTGTCCCAGCCTGGTCTCCAATGCAGGGCACTACACATGAAAGGCTAAGAGCTGCTAGTTTAAAAGCCCTCACAAACATCCCCACACACTACACAGCATCTCACAGGAACTTTAGGTTCATAAGGCCTTTAGGACATTGACCCTGGTTAGATTCAAGGTAGAAAACCTGATGAGACAGAGGGGGGACATATCTCCATGGACACTAAGTGGGCTGATCTGAGGGATGAACTGCAATCTCACCACCAAGATGCTGAGACAGGAAGATGGTGAATTTGAGAACATCCTCGGCTGGTCAGTGAAACCGTGTCTCAAAAAAAAAAAACTTACTGGGCAGAATCCTAGGTTATCTTCCCCTTCCAACATGCTCCATCCATTCTCTGTGCACAATGGGACATCCCAAAGTGCTACCTGTTCAGGCCAAACAGAGCTCCAACCTATCAGAGATCACCAGTATGGGATGAATATACTTTTAAAAAGAAAGCTGGAAGAGGCCATATGTACATGCTCTCACCTACCCATTCCAGAAAAAAATAGCCACCCTGTATTCTTCTTATGTCAAAATTTGTTTTGTCTGGAAAAGCCTCTTTACAACAAAGAGGCTTAAAGAACAAGAAATAAGCCAAAACAACCCCAGAGAGCAAGGGCAAGAAAACCCTGTCCAAACAGCATCTGTCCTGCCAAGCCCAGCCAGACACAGCCTGGGTTGCACAGCAAGGTGCAATGTCAGGGAACGCTTCTCTCTCCCCCACTTCTTGTTAAAACTTCTAGCCTTTCCTTGAAAGAAAGGGGGTGGGAGTGGGATGCCTCGCTCAGCCTCTTGTCCCTTTGAGAAAGTAGGGCGTGCACAGTCCCAACAGGTGCACAGTCGCTCTTAAAACAAGCAGTGTGGAGCTGAAAGGCTGAGAAACCACTCATTCCCTTTGTCAGCTGCTCCTTCTGCTTTGGAGAGGGATATTTTGTCTCTTGCTTGGGGAGGGGTGTGTTAAGATTGCCAAAGGAAAGGGGGAAAGAGAAGCAGATTGAGGGCTGGGAAGGCAGAAACAGGAGGACCCATCTGATTTTCCATTTGGAGAGGGCAATGGGCTGGTGGTTGAACTGAAAAGTCTAGGGACAGATCTTTCTCAGGAAAGCTCTAGATACGCTCTACGGGCATATCTCCACATCCACTGCAAATGCTAGGGGACATGGATAACACTGTGACTGGCTGAAACATGCCAGTGTCCAGAGCACAGCTGTAAGAACAGGAAACTCCACAACGGCTTATTGTTGATTAGTTGTTTGGTGGGTTGGTTAGTTGCTGGGTGGGTTGGTTAGAAAGTTGACTAGTTGGTTGATTATTTGTCTAGTTGGTTGGTTACTTGAATAGTTGGCTGGTTGGTTGATTAGTAGGTTGGTCAGTTGACTGTTTGGATAATTGGCTTTTTAAGAGAGAGTCTCACTATGTAAATCAACTGGTGTAGGAGGTCCTTCTGTTTATGTGTTGCTTTCATTGGTTAATGAATAAAGAAACTGCCTTGACCTTTTGATGGGGCAGAACTTAGGTAGGTGTGGAAAACATAACTGAATGCTGGGAGAAAGAAAGCAGGATGAGAGAGATGCTATGGATTCTCTGCCTGAGATGGATGCTAGTTAGAAGCTTTCCCAGTAAGCCACTGCCATGTGGTAATATACAGATTAATAGAAATGGGTTAAATCAAGATGTGAGAGTTAGCCAATAAGAGCTAGAGATAATGGGCCAAGCAGTGATTTAATTAATACCATTTCTGTGTGGTTATTTTGGGGCTAAGCTAGCTGGGTGGCTGGGACAAACCAGTAGCCTTCCAAGCAGCTCAGAGGCACAAGTGGGCCCTCCTCCTTGTAACAATCAGCCTGGCCCAGAACCTTCTATACGGCTCAGGCCATTCTCCAGCGTGTGCAATCTACCTGCTTCAGCCTCTCAAGTGCTAGGATTATATATATAAATTGCCATGCCTGGGTTATATATACATTTAAGAATATTAAACTTAAAAGACCAATCAGCAACTGCCTTCAAATTTTAGAAAATTCTACCCTTAAGAAGTGTGTGTCTTTAAAGCTATCTCCTTTGGCTGAAATTTTAGCTAGGCACTTGACTTTGATGGTACAGGCCAAGTGGCCTCCAGTTTCCAAGTTTTGAAACCCTTGAGCATCCTGACCCCAGGTGTCCACACCCCCAGAGGGGATCTCAGCAACCTAGACTAGCCAAAGTAGTAAGAAAGTAGCTCTCTTTGAAGCTGAGTGCAAATTGACCTGAAAGATAGATTCAGGGTGAACTTTCTTCCCATGGGAAAAGTTGCCATAATTTTTGGGAGAGAGTTACTGGCTTTGTTTAGAGTTGAAGACAATCTTGGAATTGTTTTTAACTCTAAACAAAGAAATTGGTAGAAGTAATAGGCTGAGACTCTGTCCAATTGCCAGGCCAGCTTCATGGAGGCTGTAAGAAGACACAGCAACAAGCCACAGCACAACTGAGATTTAGTGTTTTGCAATAATTATTCCATGAAAGGAAGGATCTGATCTGAATGCAGGGCGTGGAAGGGCAGCCGTGATGGATGACTTAGTAAAAGGGAAAGCCGAGAATGAATCTCATTTTAGTAGACTGTATGTCCATCTTTTTCTTTTAGTTTTATCATGGAAACTCTCACGGGGACCATCTTACATGCACAGCCTTGAATGCTAAGTGTCAAAACTACCCACTTGAGCTCTCACCTGACATTCCCCTTCCCTGTGCCTTTACTATGCTGCTGTGTTTCAGTTCATGATCTTACTCTTCCTGTGGGTGTTAGTGGAAATTGTCTCCCTTAGAAGGCTTCCCAAAAGGCATGGTGACTCTGCGAGCCTTAAGTTTTGCATTCCAAATCCCCACTACCCTATTTCTACTGATCCATTATGTCATGAGCATGACCTGATGCTACTCAAGCCTCCACACTGACGTCTTAAATGTCCAGGTGCTGGCCAAGTTCCGCCTGACCATACCTTCTGGAATCCTATCACCATCAGTGTGGGTTATTTTGGTGACATCTAAAGACCCAGCATTCATAGAAGATGTCTCTTGGAGTCTCTCTACCTGGCTATTACTCCTTATCTACCCAACAGCAGGCTCCCAAAAGAATTCTGGTCTCATTGATCCCCTCTTGGGAGTTTCATAATCATAGAAGAATGAGTCTTGCTGCCAGACAGATGTCCAGGCCCAGGAGAAACTCTTGAGACACACACTGTCATAAGACAATTTATCTCTCATCTATGCTCCTTGGGGCCTGCTTCTCTTCCCTGCAGCCATTTGTTTCCCCATAAGTGCACCTGCTCCTGCTGGTACCACCTGTGACATATGCCCAGAACCCTAACAGTCTCTTTCTAGCCATATTCTTCTGTGACCTCCTGTGTCCTTGTGTAAACAAAAATCTATCTGTTCTCTTGAAACTTGTCTTTTGTCAGCTTAAATGGAGGCTCTCTATTGCAGAACACTAGAGGGTAGAGGAAAGGTGTGTGGAAAGGCTACGAGAGGAAACATGACTATCCGCGTGAAAGGAAGACACTTAGAATACTATGCCACTAAAGACACAACCATGGAGAATATACTGTAAGAAGGGAAGCTTTGCCGTTCTGTCTTAGTTAGGGTTTTTATTGCTATGAAGAGACACCATGACCACGGCAACTCTTAGAAAGAAAGCATTTAATTAGGGGTGGCTCGCTTACAGTTTCAGAGGTTCATTCCATAATCATCGTGACTGGGAGTATGAAACACAGGCAGACATGGTGCTGGAGAAATAGCTGAGAGTTCTACATCTTGCAGGCAATAGGAAGTTGACTGACAGCTATACTGAGGGAAGCTTGAGCAAAAGAGACCTCAAGGCCCATCCCCACAGTGACCCACGTCCTCCAACAAGGCCACACCTGCTAGTAGTGCCACTCCCTCTGGGGACCATTTTCTTCTGAACCACCACCTGTTCAAAGGGGCATTGTGCTGGATCTTAATGAATTCCAACGTTCAGTTACAGCCTGCACAGGAGAAATAAAAGCCTTTTCCTTCCCTTCCTTCTCTCCATTCTCCATTCTCTCCTTCTCTTCTTTCTCCTCCTCTCTCTTCTCCTTTTCCCTTCCCCTCCTCTTGCCCCACCTTTCCCTCTTTCGTTCCCTCCTCTCTTTTCCCTGGTCTTTTATTAATGAACTTTTCTCTTATAACCATTTTCATTATCTATTCAGTTCTTTTATAGGAGCCACACATGCAGTGAACAAAAGAGACCTTTAGGAATCAGGTTCTCTCTTTCCACCACGTGGGTCCCAGGGCTTGAACTCAGGCCAGCAGACTTAGCAGTAAGCATCTTTACCCAATGAACTATCTCACCAGCCTGGTAACAGCTTCATTTCTATGAAGTTAAAGAACACTGCAGTGCTGTCTATACGTCCTATACCCTTACCCCACGCTCAGTATCCCTACCATTAGCATTCCTTTGGTGCACTTGTTATAAAGAATGAATCAATAGATACATTGATGTTAATTAAGACCCATGCTTTATTCAGATTTCCTTCCAATACCATTAACTTAGATCCGCTCCTTTTGTGCAGATTAAGCTCCTTTTTTTAAAAAAAAAGACTTATTTATTTTTCTTTTATGTATATGAGTAGTTTGCCAACATGTTTATATGACTCATGCATGCTTGTGGAGGTCAGATGATGGCATTGGATATTCTGGAACTGGGGTTACAGACAGGGGTGAGCTCTGTGTGGGTATCAGGAACTGAACCCAGATCCTCTGCAAGAATAGTAAATGTTCTTAACCTCTGAGCCACCTCTGCAACTCCAGAGTCAGTTTCTATCCAATGCCCTCATCGTGTGCAGGATCTTATTTGGGAGTCATTGCATCCCATCACCATGTCACCCTGGGCTGCTCTGGCTGTGACACTGTCTCAGACTCTGCTTATTTCTGACGGCTTTGGCACTTTTGAGTACAGGTCAGCCATGATGTAAAAGGTCCCCCTATTAGAATGTGCTTGAGTCTTTGTTGTTTTGTTTTGCTTTTGCTTACTTGCTTGCCATGCACTGTTTGAAGCATGCGTATCACAGAGATAAAGTGTCATTTCGGTCCCATCCCATCAAAGCATGCTGGATTCATTACCTCTTTATCGCTATAACCAAATACTTAACAAGAAATAATTCCAGGAAGGGAAGGTTTATTTTGGCTCCCAGTTTGGGGTCCGTTCCTTCCTGATAGGGAAGGTACGGTTGTAGGGGCAGCTGTCAAACGTGACTGCAGGAGAGTGAGGCTGCTTGCCCACATCTAAGTAGATCAGGAAGCAGACAGGACAGAAAGCAGGCCAGGTCCACCCAGGGGCCAATTCCTCCAGACAGGCTGCACCCTATATAGAGTCTACATCTCCCAAACTGCACCACCATCTGAGAACCAAGTGTTTAAACATGGGACCTGGGGAAGAGGACAGCACTTTCTATCCAGACCATAACAGGTACACAATATCAACGTGATGTTGACCATGATTGCTGGCTGTGATTGCACTTGATTGATGCACTCACTGGACAGTGCTCTTTTGTCTCCTCTCCATACTGCCTTTGATGGAAGGAAGCCATTGTGTGTGGGCTTCATCAGGAGCAGGGAGTCTAGCTCCTCTTCCTTGGACTCATTATTTTCAGCCCTTGATTTATGCCCAATGTTTCTTTAATTTTGTGGCTCACATAACAGCAGCGTCTGCTGCTGGGAGTTATTAGTTCCCATGTCTCTTCAAGATCCGCCAACACTGGGGAGGCTTAGGATGGCCACTGCTCTGCCTACTTTGATTCCGAGTGTTCCGTTACTTGCTAGACTTGAGGGATGTTCCCAGACTGTCCTCTTGGATGCTCCTGCCCCAGGGACAGAATCGGCCCCTTCCCTGAGAATTCTCAGCACCAGTTTATCACAGAGACATTGAGTTTCTACCACAACACAAAAGAATTACTGTGTGGACCACATCAGGAAGGAATAAAGCCAACTTGAGAGGTTAGTGAAAGCTAGGGAATGAATCTGGCCCACAAGGTGACTTCTTGGGGCCTGCACTCTATCCTTGCTGTGTGACCCTACTTCATCTTCAGTTGTTTTTGTTTGTCTGGGACAGGGTCTCATTGTGTAGCCCATTCTGATCTGAAACTTGAGATTCCTCCTCTCACAACCACCCAGATACTGACTAGGATGATAGGCATGTACCACTGTGCCTGCAGAAGTACATACTTTTAATACCTTAGATAATTTTTAAATGAAATGTCTTAAACATTTCTGGAATCTGTGAAGTACCTCTCCAAAATATAGTTCGTAAAACATTGCTAGATATCACGTAATTATATTTTCTGTAAGCATTGCCTTATAGATAAGGGACTTACTCAACCGTGCTAGTATTGATTGTGGGTTGGAATGATCAAACTCAGAGCCTTGTGCATGTTTGGCAAATACCCTACCACTAAGCCACACCCTCATCTCCAATACTAATTCTTTTGACTCTACTAAACATCTGAATTCTTACTAAAGGATGACTAGTACCCCACAATTGGATTCCTAACTACACACATATCTATTTAAGAGAAGAAAGATTTATTGTGGTTCATAGGGTTCAGCCCAGCCTTGGTGGAAAAGCTGTGTTGGAACAGTTTACATCGTGATGAGCTAAGAAGTCAAGAAAGGAGCTTTCCCTTTTCTCTTTCTCTCTAGCCAAGCTACAATGCTGTTGCTCACTGGTAGGGTAGGTTTTTCACCTCCAGTTAATAATCCCTGGAAAGTCTCTCCTAGATACAGCCAAAGGTGTACTTCACCAATATTCTTGATTACTATAAATACAGTCGTGTTTACAATGAAGATCAAACATTGCAAGACTTCATCTTGTAATCTTGTTAACCAGACTTAACCCATAATTGCCTTTCATTCTTGATCTCCAAATGTTCATGGCAAACTCATATTGCAAAATGCATTTAATATAAGAGCCCCCAAAGTCTTCATAGTTCCAACAATACTCAAATGTCCAAATTCAAGGTCTCTCCTGAGACTTAAAGCAAACTCTTTGCTGCAAACACCTATATGATAAAATAAAATTAAAAAAGTGATATACGCTGAACATACAATGGTGTTGGCAAAGACTCATTCATTCCTGGCTGTTCAGACTCAAAATAACCACACAGAAACTATATTATTTGCAATATTATTTGGTCAATAGCTTAAGCATATTTCTAGCTAGCTCTTATGTCCTAAACTAACCCATCTCCATTAATCTGTGCATCACCACGTAGCTGTGGCTCACCAGCAAGGTTCGGATGTGTCTTTCTCCTGTGGGCAGCTACATGACTTCCCTCTGACTCTGCCTACTCTCTCTATGTATCTCTTTCAGCCTGACTTTACTCTACTAAGCCATTGGCCAAAAGCAGCTTTTTTGTTAACCAATGTCAATAAAACATATTCACAATATACATCACAATGGCATGAACATTCTATTCCAAAAGGAATGAATGAGGGAGTAACAAGAAAGGAATGGAACAAAAAAAAATACTGAAGTCCAGCAGAGAAACCACTGAATCCTATTACTCTGTGCCCAGAATAAGAAGTCTACAATGTCTTGATATGCACACACCAGGCTTTGGCAGCCCCACTTTATGATCTTACTGTTTGAACCCATTTTTGACCTTTCTCTTGGATTGGCTCTACTCACTGCAAGAAATCTGGGCCTGCTATACATTGTCTAGATCCACATGTCTTCCTTGAAAATATTTGTGGAATTCAAGAGCTACAGGGTCATAGAGGCATCTACAAAGATTGTCAAGGAATATCTGTGAGACTAGGCAATGTATATCAGCATGAGTTTTCTTTCAGAGTCCCCAAGGGGGCAATGCATAAACCTGAGAGGGTAACATCTAAGCTGCATTAGAGACAACCCTAGGATGTTGGAGTTGCTAGGAACACAGTGGATCTGCCAAGGAAGACTTCATGACCCTGTAACTCTTTAATTTTGCATACTTGAAAAAACTAACCTCTTTTCCAGCCATTCTGCACATTGCTTTTTGTGTTCTTTATACTCAGTGTAAACCTGGCTAAAAGCAGTCAGCAATAACTATGCCACATCCTGCATGCTATGCCATCTTGGAATCTCCTATACCAAGTTAATTAGTCTGTCTCCTTTAAACTCAGCCTTACACAAAGTCTCAGGACATGGGCAAAATAAAGATTCTTCTCCAGACTGTAACATGAGTAGACTCTGGTCTAACTCTCTAATATAGCCTTTGCTGTCATCTGAAACCTCATCAGCCTGGTGTCCATTTTCTGTATTTCCATTTTCTTTCTGGCTTACTAAACATCCATCAGAATTAGCCATTTAGCTCTGCTTCCAGCACCTGATGGGGTCTCTGACCCATACACCTGTGTGTACACTTGCAAATTCCTCTCTGGAACCAATTCCAAAGATTTAACAACCATTTGGTGGCCAGGCTCAGTCATATCAGTAACCTCACTTCTCTCATACCAATTTTCTGTGTGTTGTTCCTATGTCCCTATGACCAAATACCCAATAGAAACAACTTAAGGGAGGAAGAATTAATTTTGACTCACAGTTCCAGAGGGATCAGTTTGTCACAGCAGGGTGGAGTGGGAAAGGGATGTTGTGGAGCAGAGCAATATATATCATAGAAGGCTGGTGTTTAATAAAAGTGCTTTAATTTGTGAAGAAAGCTGAAATTTCTTGAAATTATATTTATTTATATTTGAGAGAGAGAGAGAGAGAAACAGAGAGACATAGACAGAGAGAATACGTGTTATATCATTATAGTATGCTTGGAGGTTGGGTCTCTCCTCCTTCCACATGACCAAACTTAGGTCATTAGGATTGCTGGCAAGCATGTTTACCTGCTAAACTATCTGGCTAGCCCAAAAGAAAGCTAGGATTTGAACTTAGCCATTCTGGCTCCAATGTCCACACTCCAACAATACGCTCTCTGAATTCCATAATTTTTTTTAAAAAAATTATTTCTTCTTTGAGAATTTCATACATGTGAACACCATAATCCCTGTGGTCACTAGAATCAAGGCAAATTTATTAATTTATGCTGTGGACATTCCCTGCATGCCTGTTCTTCCACAGATTCTATCTCAAACAGATGGTAAAAGAATGCCCAGTTGCACAGTCCTATTGAGATGCAAAGCCTCCACTAGAGCCTGTGATGTCCTCCTTTATTCTGGAACCCATCGCATTGTTCAGAAAGCATTCTTGACTACTTCCCATCTGCTCAGAGCATCACTCTGTGGGGCTAAGAGACAGCTTCCCACCATCAGTCCCTTAACTGGGGAGGAAAATGAGACTCAGAAGAATTAAGCCACTTGCCTGAGCTGAGCTGGTGTGAGATCAGATCCAATCTGGGTCTTCTGGTATTCACTTCTTCGGCATTAGCTGGCTGGGTTCCTCCCAGCGTTATGTACGCTTGTTCTTGTCTTCAGCTTCTCTTCAATCAGATCATAGGTTCCTTGAAATCTAGAACTGTGTCTCCTCTAGGATATGGTCAAGATCTCAGAGGGCTCCCAGGGTATATACTTTAGTCTTTCTCAAGACATTTTTAGGACACTCCTAATATATTAGAGTATTACATTATGTTTGTACATACTGGTACTGAGGATGTAGATGAAAAAGACATATTTTTATTGTTAAGAAGCTCATCATCAGTTCAGTGGCTACAGTAAATACACACACACACACACACAAGGGCCAGTGAGGTGATTTAACAGGTAAAGGTGCTTGCCACCAGGACTGATTGATGACTTGAGATCAGTCCCTAAAACCCCCATGAAGGAGGGAAAGAACCGACTTTCACAAGTTGTTCCATAACCTCCACACGCAGGGACACACACACCCCGTACACAAATAAATATGCACAGATCAGTTTTACACAAGAGCTCGTGGATTTTTATAGAGAAGATGAGGTTAGGGCTGGGTCTTAGGGAGGAAGAATTTTTAAAGTTAAGGGAAAAAACAGGTGGTGGCGGCACATGCTTTCAATCTCAATACTCAGGAGGCAAAAGCAGGCGAATCTCTGTGAATTACAGGTCAGCCTGGTCTACAGAGTGAGTTCCAGAACAGGCAGACCTACACAGAAAAACCCTGCCTCAAAAGGCAAACAAGTAAATCAATAAATAAATTTAAGTAAAGGAATATATATTGAGTACCAGAGAAAGGAAAATCAGTTTTACACAAGAGCTCGGGGATTTTTATAGAGAAGACGAGGTTAGGGCTGGGCCTTAGGGAGGAAGAATTTACGGCACAGAAGAAAGGGGAGAGGCTGATCAGCCTGAGCAAACAGAGGCAGGAGCTCTGGCCCATGCAGTTAAGGAATCAAGCCAGAGAGTCACTTTCATCCAACCTACCCCTTCCCCTTTAGTTTTTTTCCTCAGAGCAGGTCATCAAACCCTTAGATGAGAGACGACCTCTCCGTAGCCAAAGGGAGGGGAGGAAAGCATCCTTATCTATCTGAAGCCTCAGGGACACTGAGCAGAATCAGAACAAGGAGGCCTTGCCACGCCCCTACTCCCACTCCAGTTTATACCATCAGGTCATGCCTGCTTTGTCCTTCCACACTCCTCAGAGTTCCCCATTTCTCCATCACACCTACGCATCAGAACACAGGTGTCCCCATTTCTCTGACTCTTCATCTCCAAAGGCCCTCATGTGTCCCAGTGTACACGTACGAAGCAAATTGGTACGTTCTCTCTGGTTCATCTGTCTTTTGTTAGAGGTACCTTAGCCAGAGTCCTGGCGATAAATGGAGAAACAAAATCATTCCTCCCACAAAGGCCTACAAAGGAGATGTGATGCGCCACCCTCTCCCTCCTGACACGAAGCGCCTCCGAGAAGGAACCGTGATACAACGTGAAATCAATGGGATACGGAGCATGCGCTATTGGGTGAGCGCCAGAGTGACAGAGTTCTCGTGGCAGATGAGCAGAGAGAGGCAGGTTCAGATGAGATCAGCTGGGACGCTGAGGAGGAAGAGGCGATTAGGACCTACCCATCTGTGAACTTGGCCATAGTCACACTATCATTAGAGTGACACACTCAAGTGCCGGCCTGACCTTCTCGTAGCCTAGAGCTGCCTGACAGTTTTCCCTCTGGTTCCTAATGACTGCTTTCACTTCCTAGTTTCTGGCGTGATGGGAGAGGGGCTGCTCTCCTCCACCGACACCCGGAATAAGACTTCCTCTCAGGATGGCCCCACATTTATCACAAGGAAGTCCATTGCTTTCCTGCGTGGGTGGAGGGCTAAGATTCCAAGCAGTAGACCACAGAGTGATCTGCACTGAGAGGAAGCTGAGTTTCCAGTACCTTCTGGGCCTTTGTTTTGAGACTGTTTTAACGAGTGTGAATCTAGCAGCTTGACAGCGAGTTTAGTTCCAAGGAATCACTGTGAAGAATTGGGAACCTGCAGGAAGATTAGAATCGGGGTACGGACGGTGAAAGGAAGTGACACACATCCAGGGGGACTGGGCACTGGGTGGAAACCAAGGGACATTGGATAGAAGAGAAATCTCCAGTGAATACTGTTTCTCTAGGTGCTGAGAACTGGGCTTGGGGTTATACCTGCGCTAGGAAAGTTTTCTAACTCTGATGAGTGTTTTAAGTCACCTGACATGTCTCCTGCTCTGTGTCCCTCACATAGCAAATGGTGAGCTCTCTGCTCTTTCTTTCAAAGAATGTCAAGAGGTTTTAAGTTCTGTATCCATCCTGGCCCAAAGACTGAACATCAGGCCCCATAATCTAGGACAGAGAGGCACAGGTGATACCCAATGTTCACCAGGAGGATGATGCCCTAGGTGGGTATCATAAATATGATCCCATTACAAAGTAATATCTCAGCTTTCTTTGACATCAATCATCATGATGGGAGTTAGATTAGAAGGCATCTGTCTCCACAGGACCATCACCCCAGAAGGTGAGAATCATAGAACAACAGACTAAGGGAAAGGCAGAGAACACACGACTTTATCACCATCTGCGTAGGTCATTTGTTACCAGCTCCAGAGAGCCCAAAGTTGATCAACAGATGCATACACCCCGACTTCTAAGGCTGGGAGAAGACTGCATCTGTTGTTAACATTTATAGCCCCTCAAATACAATTGTTTTGGGGCTGGAAAGATGGCCCCGTGGTTAAGAATGCATACTGCTCTTGCAGAGGACCCAAGTTTAGTTCCCAGAACCCACAACAATGTGTAACTCCAACTCCAGATGATTCGACACCTTCTTATGGCTTCCACAGGCACTACACTCCCATGACCCGAAGATACATTGTTAAACATTTTATATCAGAAACCTCGAAATATATTTTTAAAAAATACGATTATTCTCATAAAACTTCTACATAGATTCAAACTAAGCAACTTCCTGGAGCTTTCTAAAGGTTAGTACGATGGTCGGCCCAACAATCTTTCCATTGTCACAACAAGCACTGAAGGAAGGTGGTTAACCAAGAAAACCAGACAATGGGTCTCCAGAAGGCGTCATGAGTCTAAGAATCTGCAGTCTTGTTTTTCAGGTAGATAAAAGAAACAAAAGGAACTAAGGAAGGTGAGCTCGACTGGGAAAACCCCACCTGCGTAGACTCATATCCTGCCGCACCTAAATTACTAATTGCTTTAAGTGATTGAGAAAAATGTCACACTTGAGGGCAATGGCAAAGCAAGACTGTGGATGCTCCGTACCTCAGAAAGCCACACATCTGGCGGAGGGAAGGCAAGGCAAGGCCACGCCCACCTGGGCAGCTGTGCCGAAAGATACCAACTTCAAGGAAAGAGCCAAGAAAAACACAAGTAAAAAAATCCCCAGAAAGGATCAGATAGAGTTTTCATGAATAGTCACACATCCTCTGGCCATGAGCTAGCCTGAAACACAACCACAGTAATGGAATCCGGGTGTCTTCACTTCCTACTAACATGGCTGCCAAGACCATCAGTGAACAGCAATGACAGGAGCAACATGCGAGGTGCATCTGTGTTTAAACACAGAACACACATATTTTCTTCCTTACCCAAGTAGGTGTCTGTTCTACGTTTCTGTTATGACAGCATCAAACCTTTTTAGAAACAGCCCTTCCAACTTGTAGGACAATGTTGGCGTTCTGTTTTGTTCTAAAGAAAACATTGACAATCCCAGTATAGAGCAAGAAGTGTAATACGAGCACTTGGAATTCTGAGGCAGGAGGGTTGCCGTAAGTTCCAGGACAGCCTGGTACTACGCTGAGATTTCTAGTTCCAGCATTCTTTTAAAAGAAAGAAAGATAGAAAGAAAGAAAGGAAGGAAGGAAGGAAGGAAGGAAGGAAGGAAGGAAGGAAGGAAGGAAGAGAGAGGAGAGGAGAGGAGAGGAGAGGAGAGGAGAGGAGAGGAGAGGAGAGGAGAGGAGAGGAGAGGAGAAGAGAAGAGAAGAGAAGAGAAGAGAAGAGAAGAGAAGAGAAGAGAAGAGAAGAGAAGAGAAGAGAAGAGAAGAGAAGAGAAAAGAGGGATTCTGGGAAGACAATGTCATCAGTAAAGTGTATGCCATACAAGCATGAGAACCTGAGTTAGGATTCCCAGCACCCAAGTATAAAATCAGACATGGCCATGCTTATCTGTAACCCCAGAGCTGAGGTTGCTAACCCAGAGAATCTCTGGATCTCATTGGTTAGCCAATCTAGCCAATCAGTGGTCTCCAGGTTCAGTGAGAGACCTTGTTGTAAAAACTACAGTGGAGATTGAGAGAAAGATGTGCCACGTCTACCTCTGGCTTGCCTAAGCATGTGTACATGTCCTGTGGTGGTGTGAATGAAACTGGCTCCCATAGGCTCATATATTTGAATTTTTGGTCTGCAGCTGGTGAAACTTTTGGGAAGGATGGAGGAGAGTAGCCTTGGAGGAGATATGCCTCTGGGGTAGACTTTGAGGTTTCAAGAGTCCATATGAGGCCCAGTTAGCGCTCTCTGTGTGTCTCTCTGTCTCTCTCTCTCTGTCCCTGTATTTCTCTCTCTCTCTGCATCCCTCTTTCTCTTTCTCACCTCAGAGTTTTCATGGTTGCCATCTCAAAATATAAACTCTCAGCTACCACTTCAAGGCCATGACTTCCTGCCTGCCTGCTGCCACGCTCGCTGCCATCACAGCCATGGACTCCAGCCCTCCAGAACTGTGAGCCCCAAATTAAATGCTTTCTTTTAAAAAAAATGATTTCTTTATTTATTTTCACGTTATGAGCTTTGATATTTCTCCTGCAAGCATGTCTGTGTGAGGGCATCAGATCCCCTGGAACTAGAGTTACAGACAGCTATGACCTGCCATGTGAGTGTTGGGAACTGAACCTGGGTCCTTTGGAAGAGCAGTCAGTGCTCCTAACCACTGAGCCATCTCTCCAGCACCTTTAAATGCTTTCTTTTATAATTTGCTTTAATCATAGTGTTTTGTCACAGCAATAGAAAAGCAATTAAGACACGCCCACACGAACATGTAGAAACATCAAACACACATACATAACATGCATACATATACCAAAAAAAACCAAACAAACAAACAAGCAAAAACGTCACTGATGACAAGATGGCTTTCAGAGAGGTACCTGGAAGTCTTAAACTATACTAGCTATGGATGCTCAGAGATAACCCAGACAAATATTAAAAACCAGAGAGGTAACACCCAAAATAATCTTTCCCCTGGATTGTTCCACTGAACAAAAAGGAAAGAGGGAACAGCCAAATAATGTCCTTGGGAGCACAGGCTGCATTTTATGAACAGTCTTACGAGGGAGTGGAGTCTCCAGTCAGCCCTTCTGAGCTTGCAAACTAGACTCTTGCAAGCTGGCTCGCGAGAAAGGGAGGAGACAAGCAAGAACTCAAAGTGAATCACCACCATTTGCGTAATTCAGCTAAAGCACAATTAGGCCTCACGGAGACCCGATTCTGGAACTGGGAAGTCAAACCACACTTTTAGTGCCTGAACTTCTCTCTGACGTCTCTTTGTGTATCGCTCTGCCCTACTTTCCCCTCTCACAACTCATTTCCTCTGCTTGCTCATCGCAATCTTAACCCAAGACACCAACCCAGCACGAGGGAGCCTTTCAGCTCGGGGACTCATGGACAATGAGACATCCTTCAGCTCTCAGTAGAGAACCCCAGAAAGGACCTGCCTGGGCACCTTGTGTTTGTACTGAGCTGCCAAGTCACAGGAACAGGATGGGTTCTCTTATCACATGGCTTCTCCATTCAGCCTATCCTACATCCAGGGAAGGTTTCCTCCAAAGCACAGCAGGAGAGGCGGAAATGGAGGATATTGGAAGAGCCTCTTCATTATAAAAAGAGGGTGATCATATCTTATCATTAGGTATAAGCTTCTTTAGCAGATCTACAGGACAAGGGAATAAGAAGTTTGGGACACAGTGTAGGTTTTTGAAGAATATATTAATGTCTGTAGCGTTGGCACTTGGAACACTGAGCCAGGACGACTGCTGTGAGTTCAAGATCGGCCTTAGCTCTATAGTGAGTCTCAGGTCTATCTGCATTACCAAGTGAGGCTCCATCTCAAAATACCATAAAGGGGAAGGCAAAAATGACTCAGGGTTTGCTGTCAAGAATGAAGACCTGAGTTCAAATCCTAGAACTCACATAGTGGAAGGGTAGAACAGATGCCCACAAGCTGTTCGCTGACCTTCACACGGATATTATGATACATGCATGTCCACATGTTCACACACACACAGAATAAATAAATTAATAAATACACTTTTTTTTAAAAAAAAAAGCCATAAGAACAAATAAGCAAAAAGACTGAATTGGCTAGCTTTCCGTTACTATAACAAATGCCTAGAGTCATCAGTGTAGGCAGAAGAAAGGCTTATTTGGCACTCACATTAGAAGTTTCCATCTATGATCATTTGGCCCTGTGGCAGCACACTGCACTATGAGTGTATGAAGCCACACCGCTTACTTTGTATCTGGGAAATAAAAGAGAGGGAAAGGGAAGGGCTCGAGGCTCCTGCAATCCTCTTTAGGGTCCTGTGCTCCCGTTGAAGGGCGCAGCCCCATAGAGTTGGAGATCTCTCGCTAGGTTCCACGTCTTCAAGGTCCTACCGCCACTCAAGAGCTAATTCACCAAACTGGGGACCAAGTTTTCACCAAAGGACCATTAGGGAACATTCCAGATCCCAACATCAGGAAGTCTTCTGAGACCCTGAAGCCTGAACACAGAACTGAGGCCTATATCCCCAATCTTACCTGGCAAGAAGCCGAAAATCTTAAGAAATCGTTTCTCAGCTCCCATCTTGTGAGCAGGTGCACAGAGCTGAGGACCACTTCTGAGGAAGAGGCCTGGCTCTTCCAGGGAAATGAAGAGGTGCAGGGGTTCCCACCAGCCAGGAAGAAGGGACTTGCTGCAGTGTTTCGTCAGAAGCGCATAGCTGGCACTTGGGACAGGCTTTTTGTCATATGGGACAGAAGCCTGCATCATGAGCAGCTCCGGCCTAAACCCCGCGAAAATGTCCCCTGACGTTGTGACAAACTTCTAATAACTAAAGCCATCTACCTACCGCTGGGTGGACGGCCACCTCCGGAAGAGAACGGCAGCCAGACTCACAAGGGTGACTTTGCAGTTGAAGACTATCCCTGCTGCAGAAAAGGAAGGGAGTGAGCGGCTGTTCAGCCATCCAAAGGAACTTAGGTTTGGCTGAGGCAGAAACCCTTTGGGGCCCATTTCTAAACACCGTAGCAAACTGCCCAAGGATAGCTACTCTATTTTTCAAGTTATTAGGGTGTGTGTGTGTGTGTGTGTGTGTATTAATTAGACAATCATCTTTCTAAAACAATATAAGTACATTTACATTTCTACGCAGATATGGACACAATGTCTACAGAAAGTTACACCTGAAGCTTTAATCTTGCAGACTAAGGAAATCAACCTAATGTCCATATTCAACCAAACCCACACACCAGTGTCGTTCCTGACAAACATATCCACACAGTCTAAAGAGGTCTTATCACATCCTTCACAGTAGATGTCTCCACAGATGTCTGTTTGGCATCGTTCACACTGCTGCACGGGCAGGATACCACACAGCTCGCTAATCCGTTGCTGTCCTGCGAAGAGACATGCAGCTGTGCCTCAGTGGCCCTTCACCTACTGTGGGTTTCCGTCCATAGAAGCCAAGTCACAGTTTCCCTGGATAAGACAGTCGGCAATCTTTATTTCCTGGGGAGGTGAGTGGGGGAGATGCCTCTATGAGAAGAAAATTAATGTAAGAACCAAACGGGTCTTATTCTACCCGTTTACTGGCTCCATCCTGACCCAACACTTTAATCAATTCAGTGTGTTTAAAAATCAATTTGACCGGAAGGGAGAAGAGAAGCCACTTGGAAGCCTGTGGTCACTCAGAGCAGGAACTCAGAGGCAGTCCTGAGTTTTTAGAAGGTGGGTTTGTTTTGTTTTGTTTGATTTGATTTGGTTTGGTTTGGTTTGGTTTGGTTTGGTTTGGTTTGGTTTGGTTTGGTTTGGTTTTTGCAGGGTGGGGTTTTCCTCATCGTCTCAGGCCACAGAGATTCAGCCAGAGGTTAAGGGCCTCCGTAGCAAGCAAATACATCTTCTTTCTAACTCCTTCACTAACCAGCTGGGAGTGAACCCCATCCGATGTCTAGCTGTCCTAGGCTTCCAGAATGCAGTCAAATATAACACTGTCCTTGCCTATCACTGACTGGAGTTCTGAAGAGGAGATTTTTAAAAAGCAAAGGTAAACCAAGCAGTGGTGGTGCATGCCTTTAATCCCAGCAGCAACAGGTGGATTTCTGAGTTTAAGGCCAGCCTGGTCTACATAGTGAGTTCCAGGACAACCAGGGCTACACAGAGAAATCCGGTCTTGAAACAAAAACAAAACAAAAAGCTAAGGTAGAGTGCAGAGCAGGCTGGAGAGATGGGATGGCTCAGTGGTTAAGGGTACTTGCTGCTCTTGCAGAGGACCCAGGTTTGGTTCTCAGCACCCATATTAAGTGGCTCACAACCACTTGTAACTCAAGCACCAAGACTCAGCAGCCCTCTTCTGGCCTCTGCAAGAATGCATGTGGTACACGTACAAACATACACGTATACATAAATAAAAGTACATTTTTAAAAAAATTAAAGATGATGAATAAGAAGGAAACATGGGAGCAAGGATTCCTAATGAGGAAGCCCCACTGGGGCCCAGGGCTCTGCAGAAGCTGTTCGAAGAGGAAGCTACACCCTGCATCTGGGGAAGTTTGAGGTCTTGAGGGCAACATTCATGCTGATTCTCAGCTCTGTGCTCCCATGTTTAGCAAGCACCCAGAGCGTGCTCTAAGACACATCTAAAAGATACAGCAGTGATGGGTACTGTGTTTGGGATACAGTTTTCCTCCTAAGGCCCCATGCAAAAACAAACAAACAAACAAACAAACAAAAAACCCTATTCCCTGCATGGCAGCATCAGGACCTTTAAGAGGCAGGCCTATCAGGAGGTAATTAAGTTACTCTTTGGGTGTAAATGAATTCATGCAGTTTTGAGGGAGTAAATTAAGTCACGGGGGGGGGGGTGTATTAGTTCTCTGAGAATGGGTGTCATAAGAAAGTTTGGCACATTCCCTAATCCTAATCTACCATGCCCCTCACCCTTGCACACATTCTTGTCGCTGTAAAGCCATCTACTATGACACCCTCATCACAACAATTAGGTGTCAGCAACATGCCCTTGAATCTCCAAAGCATGAGCAAAAGAAAACTTTTTCTTAATATTTTAATAAAATAAAAACATTTTATTATTCCTTAATACCCGGCAACAGGTATTGTTATAGTAACCCAACAATGGCCTAAGACAGTTTTATCCAAACCTCATGCTCCCCTCTGAGAGGCTTCCAACTTAAAGGAAATCAAGCTGAAGACTTCAGGAACTGCCATCACTCTGGACGTTTGGCCTGACCATCCAGTGCGTCCCAGAATGTCACAACTCTGACACCGGTTACACTTAGCCATTCCTAAGGATGCATAGACTGTCAGAGCCAGAAAAGAAAGGCAGATTTCTTTTTTTTTTTTTCCAAGATAATAAAGTTGAAGCCCAGATTAGCCAAAAAATCTCATTCCTCAAATGAGAAATCTTCCCACTGGACCTTCCGTCCTTTCAAACCCTCAAATGAGTAGGTGATATTTGAATGCCGAAAGATACAAGACAGATGGGCACTGATTTAAATGCTGCTGTACGGCAGACCCCGGCCATCAATCATCACCTGATGCCTCCGGAGAGCCATCCTTTAGACACAGACTTGCGGATAGCATGAGCGGAATTTTACAGCTGAAACCAACTCTGTACCCAAGAGCTAAAGCTGGGTTCCGGTGGAGGCAGCGCGAAGAGGCAGCATGAAGCGCACCTGGAGGGTTTGCTGGACCTACCTTTAGCCTTTCTAGGTGAGTAAGTCTGGATGTGCATTTCTTCTCAGGGTGTGCTGGTGCAATACTGATGTTGAAGCTGCAGGATGCAGGGGAGCTGATGACATACATGGAAAACTCTATGCTAAGGTAGAGAGGGCCCCATATATAAACTACAAAAATTCTACCGAACCGGTAATTACATTTGTCATGCTTTCATGATAGCAGGAGCTGAACTCTGTGAATTCCTGTGTCCTGCTCCCATTCAAATGTGAAAGTCACAACTCCTGGTACCTTGGAAAGTGACTGCATTTGGCAGTAGGGTCTTCAAAAAAAAAGTAGTTAGAATAAACGGAAGTAATCCGAGCATCCTTGTTAAAAGGGAAGATTAGGGACAAGGATGGAGCTCGGCTGGTAGCGTCAGCCCCAGCACTATGTGAACCAGGCATGGCAGTATACACCCGCACACGGCCCCAGCACTATGTGAACCAGGCATGGCAGTATACACCCGTACAACCAAGAGGGAAAAGCAAGGGGAGGAGAAACTCAAGGGCAGCAGATTTTCAGTGCAATGTCATTTTCCTAAACCCGCTTTCAGGCTCCGGCTCTCTCACCAATTACTCACACTGGTTCCTCGATTTAGACTTTTCGTGTTTCCCTTTCTCATTTCCCCTTTCCTCCTCCTTGTGTGCCTTTAGTGGAAAGCCCCTCCTCTGAATAGCCACCGAGGCAAGTGTCAGCCGGTCCCAGACTTCACCCCACCTCGTCAGGGAAACCTCATTTGGGAGGTGGTCATCTGAGCCGGGCCTCACCACTTTGGACTTTACCAGCCTTCAGTTGCTTTTAGTTGAGGATGGGCCCGAGGCTGAGGACCTCTTCTCCCCACCCCACCAGCTTCCAGCTTCCCACCATCTCATTACCTCCTCCCGTGTCTATTGATCAGACCTACTGCACATATCAAGATAACTAGTCAACCAATTAAAAAAAATGCCTGTAGCCTCCAATGAAGGCTTCTTGGCTCTACTAGAGTTGGCTTGCATTTTAATTCTAAAATCTATTAAAATATGGCATTTCTGATCAAGAAAAAAATTCAACATGATCAAAAAATATCCAAGGAAAATCAAAGAGAGGTTATGGGACCATCAAAGGTAGATCCTAGCAGGTACAGATGGAGACGCATTAAAAAAAAAGTTCTACCTGACTCTGGCCCTGGCTCCCTCCTACTCCTTGGGCTGCTGTAATGCAAGCCCCTCCCCCACACTTTGCCGCTGCCAGGCCTTCCCTCCAATGATGCACCAAAACCCCCTAGGATCATAAGCTACTGTGACTCCTTCTTCCCTAATGGTTTTTTTCTGGTGGGTATTTTGGTCACAGGGACACAAAAGAGACTAGGACCCTGACGTAAAAGGCCGTTGACAAGGAAGTATTTTTTTTTTGTATCCCGTTTTCATTTTGTATAAGAAATTACTATTTCTTTGACTCTTTGGACATCTAAGGTCCTAAAGATGCCCCGTTGGGGAATAAGCATTCAGCACGTGAGCCTGTGAAGGACATTTCAGATTCAGTCGTAATCAATCCTTCCTCCAACGTCAATAAACTCTCTGCATTCTGTAGGACTCTGATTTCTAATCCTGAAGCCCTTAAAAAGAGGTAGTGATGTTTAAAGTATTATACCATACTATAGATAGTACAGATTAATACAAAAGTATTATATATAGCCAGCCGGTGGTTAATCCCAGCACTCGGGAGGCAGAGATAGACGGGTCTCTGAGTTTGAGGCCAGCCTGGTCTACAGAGCAGATTCCAGGACAGCCAAGGCTGCAGAGAGAAAACAAAAACAAAACAAAACAAAACCAAAAAAAAAAAAGTACTATCTGGGATCAGACTGTAGAGTTGATAGAGTACCTGGCTAACATACATAAAAGTCTGGGTTCAATCCCCAGCACCTCAAAAACTGGGCTTGGTAGGACACACCAGGCTATCCTAGCATTTGGGAGGTAGAGGCAGGGAGATCAGAAATTCAAAGTCATCCTCAGTTATATAGGAAGTTCAAAGCTACATGAGCTGTGAACTTTTAAAGTACAACCTACCTGAGCTACATTGACTTTGTCTGATGTAGAAAAAAAACATCGTGTGAATTGAGGACCTGCCGCACATGCTATCTGGAGAAGAATGAACTGACTGTTTAAGAGCACACACCAACATAAAGTCAGACAAGACAACCCAGAAACACGCTGAATTTATGTGGAAACCAGTCAGAGATCCAACCAGCCACCCTTTTACTTATTGCTTTCATTCGGTTTGGTTTTTGCAATGCTGGGAACTGAGCCCAGGACCATACACATGTGAGATAATTATACCACGGTGAGCCTTCTTTCTTACTTTTATTCTAAACAACCATGCTTCCTAAGGAGTGTTGCTCTTGGTAGGACCTGTGGAAGGGAATGGACAAACAATAGGCAAAGTCTTTTTGCTTGCTTGTTTCCAGTAAATTATTCAAAAGAAAGAAAGGAAGGAAGAGAGAGAGAGAGAGAGAGAGAGAGAGAGAGAGAGAGAGAGAGAGGAAGACAAGCCAGAGGAGGAAACTAAGAACAGAGAAGAATTAACAAATCAAGCTTGACTACTGTTTTTAGAGAAGCCTACCTGTCTGAGCATTGGTGGGGCATACCTTTAATCCCAGTACTCTGGAAGCAGAGGCAAGCAGATCTCTGTGAGTTCAAGGCCAACCTGATCTAGGTAGTGAGTTCCAGGACACTCAGGATTAAACAGGTCTGCGCAGCTAGGAAATGAATGAGCGGTCTTATGCCTACAAAATGGTGCCCAACAAACATTTGGGGTTGAGGCTTGCCACCCACGTTGGGTATGGTTGCTTGTGTGCCCACTCAGAATCAGGAGGAATATGGCTGAGAGCATGCCTGCCACTCAGCACCCCTTCCTGGACAAGCTTCATAAAAGAGTCTGCAAGACATTCTGCAGGACACAGAAGAAAGTGGCTGACAAACTGCCAGTATAGGCAGAGCTGTCTTTGAAATTTCCTGCTTCATAGGAAAGTCTGCCAGATACTATGGTCCTATAGGCTGGAGATGGATGCTTCAATGATACTTTGGTGACTGTTCAGGCAATGAGATGTCTCTGTCAATTGTAGAGTTTTGGAAGTTGCTTACAATGCACTTCCTGTTAACGTAGGTAATATTATATCCTTCTGAAGTCTTTGATGGAGTTGAAGACTAGATAGCTATATAGTTCTAGTTTTCCTTTGTTATAATAAATGATAAAGAAGACAAAAAGAGAGAGCCTGTCTCAAAAAAGCAAACAAAAACAAAACAAAGCAAAAGGATAGCTAGATGAATGGATAAATGAATGGATAGATGGAAGGGCAGACGGATTGATGGACAGACAGTTTGTACTTTTTTTCAGGAAATCTGTGTTAACTATTTATGTGTGTGTGCACATGTAAGAACATGCCACAGTGCATGTGTAGAACTCAGAAGACAACTTTTGCTACAGATGCTCCACTTTCACCTTGCTTGAGATCGAGTCTCTTGTTCTCTGCTACCATGCCCCGCTTTACATTCGTCCTGGGGATCCGAACTCTGGTCCTCACGCTTCCATAGCAAGCACCTCACCCACTGAGCCATCTCTTAACTCCCTTCTTGAAGTCTGATATCGAGGACACAGTGAAGAGATGCTCATGTGACCGGTTCCCTGTTGGAAAACTGTCTCGAGCGTCTCTGGTGGTCAACATCACACAACACAACTTATTGGGGGTGTTGTCATTTTAAAAGTGTCTCTTTTCTGAGACAGGGTTTCTCTCTGTAGTCCTGGCTGTCCTAGAATTCACGCTCTAGACCAGGCTGGCCTCGAATTCCGGGATCCACCGGCCTCCAAAGCTCTGGGATCAAAGGTATGTACCACCTCCGTCTGGCTGTTTTGAAGGTCTTCACTTTTTTCTAGAATTGGAGAGCATCCCATTCCACAAAATGGAAACAAGTGATCTCACATGTGTTGCTGGAGGAATGAAGCACAGCCGGTGTGACTCTGTGGGAGAAAGTTCTAGAAGCTTTCACCTGACTTGCACCTGGTTTCCCCAACATCACCTCTGAACCATCTGTTTTTGCTGACTTTATTTTGTATCCTTTTGTCAAAATAAACAACAATCATGAGGGAGGGGATCCTCGGCAGAGTGGAAACTGGGACGGCCTTGGCTCTCCTTGCCAGCAAAAAGAAAGACGAAAGGCTAGCACGCAATGAACAAAGTGGGTCAAACGGAGAATTATTTTTTTAAATTGTTTTTGTTATTGTTTTGAGATAGAGTCTCATGTAGCTGAGGTTAACCTCAAACTTACTATGTAGCTGAGAATGACTGAACTTCTGGCCTTCCTCCTGCCACCTCCCCAGTGCCAGGGTGGCAGGCGTGTACCAGCACCCCTGGGTCTTGTGGTTCTAGAGCCCAGACCCCGAGCTATATGCATACTAAGCAAGTGCTCCGTTCATTGTGCTCATCCCAAGCTCTCAAAGGTTTATGCGCAAGCTTTAAAATGATATTCTAGGACTGCTCTCAAGAGGAAAACATGACAACAAATGCTGGTGACATTGCGGAGAAAGAGGAATCACTAACACTGGCAATGTAGTCAGTACAGCACAGCGTGAATCAGCACGGGGGCTTTTCAGTAAAACTAAAATTAGAACAATCGTATGGCTGGCCTTTGGGGCCTCCAAAGGAATCTAAGTCAACATACTTGCACATCTATGTTCATAGCTGTTCTGTCCACAGAATCCAGGTAATGGAACCAACCTAGGTGTCAATCAACAGAGAAGGGGTAAAGAAAATGCAGTTTCGGGTCTAGAGGGATAGTTTAATGGTTGAAAGCACTGGCTGATCTTCAGAAATACTGGGTTCAATTCCCACTACCCATGTGGTGGTTCATAACCACCTGTAACTATAGTCTCATGGGATCCAATACTTTCTGCTGGTGTGTAGTCCTATATGCAGACAAAATACCCATATACATAAATAAATAAATACCCTTTAAAAGAAAGAAAGAAAATGTGGTTCTATTGACTTTTATGTAGCTGTAAAGAAAATTGACTTTGGGGGGGGGGCTTTTTTGTTGTTTTTTTGTTTTGTTTTGACAGAATCTCACTACGTAGCTCTGGATTACCTGGAATACTGTGTAGACCAGTCTGCCCATGCTCCCTGAATGCTGGGGTTGAAAACATATGCCACCATGCCTGGTATGTAAAGAAAAATGAAATTATGACATTTATAGGAAAATGGGTTAAAATAGAAATCATTTTGTTAAGCAAAACAAGTCAGATTTATAGAGACAAATACTACATGTTTCCCTAATTTGTGGAATCTAGAATTTAAAGATATATATATATATATATATATATATATATATATATATATACATATATGTGTGTGTGTGTGTGTGTGTGTGTATATATATATATATACACACACACACACACACACATATATATAGTCATATTACCTTGGTTTACATGTCATTCTAACCAGATGGTATGGTATAGATCTGTAATCTCAGCACTTAGAAGCTGAGACAGGGGTATCATGAGTTCTAGGCAAGCCAGACTTTTGTTTTCGAGGTGGAGATATCATTTTATAAATCAGTTCACAGAGAGGTAGTAAATGCAAAGTAATAATATCGCTGCCACAACCAAAGCAACATTCATAAAAGAAGAGCTGTCTGCTGTCTATTTGCAGTGCCTGATACCCAAGTTCCTGCCCTGAGCCTTGAGGGCCTTGGGTCCTCCAGCCCTTATCAGCTGTGGTGTCCTCTGACTGCACAAAAGTCAGGAGGGACATTCCTCTGGCCAGGGTCTTGCTGAGCTTCCTCTTTTGTGGTCCCTGGGGAGGGCCTCAGCACCCCAAACGTAGAGGGAAAAAACTGAATGCAGCAGCTAATCTGATGTAACCCTTCTGCTTATAGGTCAAAGGACTGGGGCTCACCCCAAAATGCAGGCTTTCAAATGCAGCCAGCCTTTATCAAAGCATCAGTCTGTGTTCAAAACTCTTAACGGAAAATCCCTGGTTAGAGACACGTCTCACTTTTTTGTCTAGGTAGACCTGTGGTCTCTGTTTCTCTTTATTTTATTGTGTGTGTGTGTGTGTGTGTGTGTGTGTGAGAGAGAGAGAGAGAGAGAGAGAGAGAGAGAGAGAGAGAGAGAGAGAGAGGAGGGGGGGAGCAGGCATTGAACATACTCACAGGTACAATGGCCAGAGGACAGCTTTCGGTAGCAGGTTCTTCCTTTCCACCTTATACTCTGGTGATAAACTCAGGCTGTCAAGTTTTGTGTAAGTGCTTGTACCCAAAATGCCACTTTGAGAACTTCTTTCTCTTCTTCTTCTTCTTCTTCTTCTTCTTCTTCTTCTTCTTCTTCTTCTTCTTCTTCTTCTTCTTCTTCTTCTTCTTCTTCTCCTTCTCCTTCTCCTTCTCCTTCTCCTTCTCCTTCTCCTTCTCCTTCTCCTCCCTCCTCCCTCCTCCCTCCTCCCTCCTCCCTCCTCTCTCTCTCCCTCTCTCTCTCTTTCTCCTTCTTTTTTTGAGATAGGGTTTCCCTATGTAACAGATCTAGCTGCCCTGGGACTAGCTCTGTAGACCAGGCTAGCCTTCAACTCACAGAGATCCTCCTGACTCTGCCTCCCAAGTGCTAAGATTAAAGGCCTCTGCCACCACCACCCAGCAGGCCACTCCTCCTCTATAGATCCTCGAAGAATGTATTGGAACCAAGTTAGGGAGATGGCTCAGCCAGTACAATGCTTGCTACTTGTGCTTGAGGACCTGAGTTTGATCCCCAGAATCCACACAAAATAACCAGGAAGACAGCGTGCATTTATAATCTCAGTACTAGGGAGATAGAGACAAGCAAACGTTCTAGGGGGGCTTCCTGACCAGACAACCTAGCCAAAACAGCAAGCATCAGACAAGGTAGACAGCATCCCTGAGGAATAGCCATACATATACATAGTACACACATGTGTGTACCACTAGGGTGCCTACCTAGAACTGGTAGAAGTAAGAGAGGGGCAAAGGGGAATGATCTCATCAGCCTAGGACTATTTCCTGTAACATCCAAATCAGACCAGCACAAGCCTCATTGTGCTCAACAGAAAGAAAGTTAGACCCTGCTAGGTCCCTTTCCACAGAGCTCTGTGGGAATCCCCAGGGAATGCCCACATGCTGTACCAATCTGTCCTGCTGATCACTTGCCACCTCAACTGCCATCTGGCCCCATGCCACTGCCCTACCCTGCTTCTGCTCTGAAACCCGACTCTGGGGGCAGCTGCTGTTCCCTGCATTTCACCCCGCACTGGGCACAAACCGTTCCTTTAATTCCCCTCGGTGGCAGTTAATAGTAGACTGTCACATTTGAGATGTTACAAAAAGCCAAGGCATGACCAAAGATCACTGCAACCCTGAGAACCAGGACTGGTTGTGCCAGATGGCTGTCCTTCAAGACGACGACTGGAGGTTTTATTTATCAGAGGTCGGTTCTCCTCCCCTCCTAAGTCCAAGCCCCAAATTCCCCAAGATTTAAGGAGAGAAAACCTTTCCCAACAACAGGGGAGGGCATGGAAATCATTAGATTTCTAGAGCCCCTAGTCTTGAACTTTCTGTTTCTGTAAAAGGTGAAAATGTGTCACAGTTTAGACAAATGCCTTAAAAATTTTTGACTAGATAAATAAAAAAAGTGAAATATAGCCCCACGGCAGAGAAATACTAAGAAACTAAGCTAACATCAAGACAACCATGTAGACTTCAAGGGTCAGTTCTCATGCTTCTAGACCTTCCTATTCTGAGAGTCCTTTGACCAATAACACATGAAAAGATCGTTAACATCATCAATGACTAGAGGAAGACAACCTGATACCACAAGAAGAAATTCCCTCACGCCCATCAGAAAATCTGCTGTGAACACACACGTGTGTACACACATGCATAGGGTGAGAAGGCAAAGGAACTGGAGCCCTTCCACATTGCCGGTGGGCATGCTAAAGGTGTCATGGCTATGGAAAACCGTGTCGTGGCTACCTAAAAAAATTAGACATTTCATTAACTGTATGCTTTAGCGATGCTGCTCTTGGGACCCAGCAAGTCTACCCATGGGCATTGAAAGCAGCGCTGCAAAGAGATAGCTACACACCAGCATTCGTGGCAACACTCTTCTTATGTACAAAGCCCAGGAGGCAGGAACAACAGAGGTGTCCATCAACAGGTGAGCGGATCCACTAAAGACATTAGGCACATACATGACATGTAGCTCCGCTTTTTTTTTTTTAAGGATAAAATTGGGGCTGGGGATGCAGCTAGTTGGTAAAGTGTTGTGTAGCATGCATGACACCCTGGGTTGAGTCCCCAGCACTGCCTAAAATCAGATGTAGGGGCGTATGCCAGTAACCCCAGCACTTGGAAGTCGGAGTTAAAGGGATTAGAAGTTCCTTAGCTGCATAGCAAATTTGAGACTAGCCTGGATACAGAGGCCAAGTTTCAAAAAGAAATTAAAAAAAAAATTAAGAAAGTGTACAGGTCCTTATTGTCCAATAGAACTTCAACTCCTATGAGGCAAGAAATGTTCTGTATCGTCTTGCTTTCAGGGGGTCACTCACCACCGGAAGCCACCAAGCGCTTAAAATGTGGTGACTGTGACAAGGTTGCAATTTAAATTTGATTTTAATCAGTTTACATGCAAAGTAGGTCACCACAGGAGCTTGGAGTGTGTCACTGGAGAGCAGAGGTCTCAACAGTCACAGATCCTATGTGCATCCTGCAGCAGCGCTGGTGGCCAGGACAATTAAGCTGGTGGCCCCTTTGGGAACAAGTACTTGCTACTTTAAGTCTCCACTATCATTCAGGTTAGCTGGACCTCAGCTTTTCTGCTTACAAACGCCGTATACCTGTGGCGTGTTCAGTCAATGACCCACTGCCCCAGCCACTATTCAAATATGCTCACATACCTAGTGTCCAAGGACAGGAGAAGCATTTAGCTCAAAGACTTTAATTGGCTTTGCATGCATGTGACTCTAGACCCAAGCAATAGCTCATTCCATAACATAGAATGTGTTTTGACAAACCCAGAAGGGGACATTGGTTTCCAGACAAGAAAGAAAGAAGGACACAGGAGCAAATTCCAACAAGCAGTAGCCAGGTGTGGCGGTACATACCTCTAAACCAGGCAGTGGGGGGTAGAAGAAGGAAAGTCAAGGGTTCAAGACCATCCTAGTCTGTACACCAAATTTGAGGCCAGCACGGAGTTCATTAGACCCTGTCTGAAAATAATAAAAGAGAGTATTTTCCACCTTAGTTTCCTAGGCTGACAGTGTGGCTCGGTGATAGGGAACATGTTTAATTTACAGGAGGCCCAGGATGCGAGCCTCAACTCAAACACAACACACACAAGCATACAGCCATGGACACGGACACACAAAACACAGGGCGCCAGAGTAGGAAAAAGCAAATCTGATTGGTTGTTATCTATCTAGTCCTTTCCAGATAGATGTTTGTGAAAAGCTTCCATATCATGCTAGCTGAAATTGGTCTAGTTAGAGTCTTCCTTTTTTTTTTTTTTTTCTGGTTTTTTGAGCCAGGGTTTCTCTGTAGCTTTGGAGCATGTCCTGAAGCTAGCTCTTATAGATCAAGTTGGCCTCGAACTCACAGAGATCCCCCTGCCTCTGCCTCCCGAGTGCTGGGATTTAAGGCATGTGCCACCACCTCCCACTAATTGGTCTGTTAAGAAACTTGGCTGTTGTCTAAGCCTGATTGTTCTGAAGCAGCTTGGTTTCTGCTTGATTGTGGAGGGCCGGACCACATTCTCCATTGTTTCTAGGAACAAAGGTAGAGATTGACCTCTGTGACCCCAAGGTGTGGCGGTACACGCCTTTAGTCCTGATGCCTGGGCGGCAGAGGCAGATTGACCTCTGTGACCTCAAGAAGGCGTGGTAGTATACGCCTTTGGTCCCAATGCCTGGGAGGCAGAGACAGGCAGATCTCTGTGAGTTCAAGGTGATGTAGCACACGCCTTTAATCCCAGCGCACGTGCTTGGTAACTCTCTACCGCTGCGTCCCTGCCTACTCCCGAGGCATCATCTGGGATAATGGGCAGTGGACCAATCCAAGAGTGACACGTCAGAAGCGAGGACTGTTTCCTTTATAAGGGCTGGGTTCCCCTCATTCGGGGTCTCCGCCATGTAAGCTTATGCTCTCCCTCTCAAGACGCATAAAGCTTTACTGCAGAAGAATCCTAAGTGTCCCGCGTCATTCTTGCGGGCGAGACGGTAGCGCGGGACACTTGATGGTTCTCACTCTTCCCCTGAGAGACCCCATTTTTTGTTTTAGTCTTAGTTTTTGGGAGGTTTAGGACGGTAGCTAAGGCGATACAATGAACTTCTACAATTTTCACTGAACACCAAAATTCATCCCTTCTAAAATTCATCCCGCTTAAGGCCATATGTTGTTGAAGTAGAAAAGCTTTCCTATAAGTGATAATGAACCGTCTACCCAGATAAGCTGAACAAGCACCGGGTGCCCAGGCCTTGCTTTCCTCTCAACTCTAACTAACCTGCAGCTCCAGGGTTGTGGTAATGGCACAACCAGAGAACTAAAGGCAGCCTGGCAGCCCGTCCCTCTTAGGTCACCATCATTACCAAGCTCCAATACCACAGCTTTCCCTGCAGGAGGCTGGGCATTCTCCCCAGAACACAACCACAGCCCACGCAAGGGAGGCCATGAAGGTTGCGTGTGCTATTTTTAAACTTCCAAAGATCACACTGTCCCACTGATAATGGGAGCGCCTAAGTGCCCCAGCGTTGTGACCTCAGTCAGCACGCCAACTAAACGCAAAAGATAATCATCTTGCTTCTAATAGTAGCCCCTTGAAAAGGAGCCCCACTCGATACCCTGTTGCATTAAATAGCACCGCTTTTGAATAGGCCAGGCACCATCTCTTTATGAAGAGAATCTCTCTGTGAATCACATCTCCCTGTGGTGACACATTCATGTATTCAACTGGATGCTCGGCTGGTTTTTTTTTTTTTTTGTGCAAGCTGAAGCTGGAAATATTTTACTAAATATAAATATTGCTCTATGATTCTAGGGAGTCCTGTTGCCTTCTTCCTCCCCTTTATTCATTTCTTTCCGACTACCCTTCAGGCCTATTTCTTCTCTGACTTGTCTAATCTTCACTATTTATTGGATTCACAGATTGGGACCCCTGGCTATAAGTTTCAGAAAATAGAGACCAGCATTGATTAGGTATTTATCAGGTGCCAGGCACGAAGGGCGGGAGCTGCTTTCACATGCCTGATATTGCTGCATTTTTAAATGGATTGTGTCAAAAGGATGGAAGTTGTGGTCAATTAATTACTTGTTAGTCTTATCAGTTGGCTAAGAAGATGAAGCCAGGAGACAAGGCAACGTCAGATCCTAGTTTAGTCCTCATGAGAGTTGTGTGAACATAAAAGATTAAGTTTTTAAAAAAAATACAGGTTTACCTTAGCTCAAATGTCCTTTGGAATTAGGTGAAAAAGGCATTTGATTGCCTTAAGAGCAAGGGCCAGGAAGATCACTAAGTAAATAAAATACCTTACAAAGGGGCAGAGTTCAAATTCCCAGTATGGGAGCTGGCTGTAATTCCAGGGCTCCAAAAGCAGAAACTGAGGATTCCAGAACCTTGCAGGCTAGCTAGACTAGCCCTTATTGGTGAGTCTTAGGTTAGAGTTGAGAGACCCTGACTTGGTGAATAAGGTGGAAGCTGATTGTGGAAGAAAAGAAATACAAAATCCAGTCCATTGATCACCCTGGAGAACATGTCAGACTTCTTCAAGTAGATCTTAGATGTCCACAACAAGGAAACAAGAGCCTCTGGGATGCTCCCAAGTTAGGGCCTTTGCCATGGGCTGTGCACTGGCTCCATCGCCGTCGACAGTCATGCCCCCAGTGCACCAGCTGAACAGGCTTTCTCCCTGAATCAAGAGTCAGGACAGTTGGGTGTGGTGGCTCAGTTACAATCTCAGCACTCTGGAGATGGAGGCAGAAGGGTCTCCAGTTCCAAACCAGACTGTCTCCAAAGAAGACATCTGAGAACATTTTTCCAAATTTGCTTGCAAAGCACAATTGTTAAACAGGTCAATGCCCCGTAATCCCAGGAATAGCCAGAATTTTGTTGTTGTTTGCCAGGGGGCAGGGGAGGGAATTGAAGGGTGGGTGTTGCAGCAGCTTACTCTATAGCCCAGGCTGGCCTGGAGCTCTATATATCCAAGGCTAGCCTTAAATTCACATGACACCTCCTGCCTTAGCCTCTAGAGTACTGAGATTACATGAAGGAACATCCAAGACCAGCTTGACACTGAAGATTTAAATAGAAGCTGCTAGTTTTTTAAAGTTAGGGAACCAGCAGACATGATCAGTGCAGACAATTTTGCAACATTTCGACTCATAAAATCAACGAGACCAGTAGTTCAGTTTCACAACCCCAGTTTAAAAACCATAACTGAGTAACTGGTTCAGGCTTAAAATCTTAAGTTGAAATGGCACTAAGTGCTTACACACTATACAGAATATTCCAGAGTACTGAAGGTCCAACACATTTGTATGTTTATTAGTTATGAAAATTACTTCAATACTTAAAAAAAAAAGCCAGATCATTTAAGTCCTTAAAAGTGACTGTAACATGTTAAATGTATATAGTTAAAATATGTAAAAGGGTTCAATTAACTAAATTTATGAATTGGAATCCATGTAAGCCAAAGACTCCTTGAAAATGATTGTTGGTCCACATGCCTGTAATCCCCACAGTTTGGAGGCAGAGGCAGGAGGATCATGATTTAGAGCAGTGACTCTCAACCTGTGGGTCGTCACCCCTCCCGGAGTCGAATCTGGGGGTAGAACGACCCTTTTGCCCGGGTTGCCTATCAGATATCCTCATATCCGATATTTATATTATAATTCCTAACAGTAGCAAAATGAAAGACAAGAAGTAGCAGTGGAGATAATTTTGTGGTGGGGGGTGGTCGTCACAACATGAGGAACTGGATTAAGGAGTCACAGTGTTAGGAAGGTTGAGGACCACTGAGATGGAGGCTAGCCTGAGCTAAGTAGGAAAGCCCCTTCTCAAAATGGCAGAAAAATAAAACTCTAAATTGTCCTTAAAAACTGGATGTCTGAATTTGCTTCACTCTCTCTGCCTCCTACTCGGAGGTCAAGATGTAGGCTCTCAGCTGCCCCTGCCACCACGCCTTTGCTCCGCCACCATGGACTCACCCTCTGAAATCACAAGCCCAAACTAAGCTCTTTCTTTTACAAGTTGCCTTGGTCATGGTGTCATAGCACAGCAATAGAAAAGTAACTAAGGCAGCATGCTAGCGCTTAACGCTCCTTTGCAACCACCCAACACATAAAGACCACACAATATGGTGACTTACACCATGGTTGTTGAGAAACAGAAGACCAAAAAGATGAGGTTCCTCTACTTGGGCCTTTGTGAGGTTTCATGAATGCTTTTCTGGAACTCAGTGTAGCAGCTGCAAGTGACATCACATTTTCTGCCACATTGCGATGCTCACAATGAATCTCTCCAGACAGGGCCAAGTCACCGTGTGGGGCCTATAAAGGAGGACTGGAAGGAGGACCTCAATCAGACCATACTAGGAGGTATGTTCCCAGTAGTCTGGGGCACGTGACCACTCCAGACACTATCAGAGAGCAATGTCTACCTTTCTTATAAAAAAGGACACCAATGGGCTTAAGTGGCTGTGTCTCCGGCCAAGGCTGGGGTGAAACAAATGACAGCTTCACTGAGTTAGGCAGCTGATGTTATCAACTGATCTGTTGGATCAAAGGTGAGCTTCCTTCCCAGCAGTCTGCACTCCCGGGTCCCCTTCCTGGGCCGAAGAGTTGACATCACACACAGTCGTGACCATCACGTTCCTTACAGGGCACACATTTCAGAATAGCCATCGGTCTTTTTCCTAAAGCGTAAGTAAGAAAGCTCCCCAAACTTGAGAGCCGCAGCCAGAGTAATCCTGACACACTGCTTAGAATTCTAGGGTGCTTGGTATTCCCTTCATTCCCCACAGACGACAACTTCACTTTCTGTAATAACTCAGAAGAGACCAAGAAAATGATGCAATTCCAAGCCCTCCCCTGCCAACTACCTGCAAATCTTTCCTTTCCTCCAGTCAGCCTCCCTTCCCCAGACTCCAGAAAGTCTCAGCAGCCCAAGGCTGGGTCCCCAGGGCCAGAGGGGAGGAGCTGGAGGGAGGGAGCCCAGCCGGTGGAAAAATGAAATCGCATCTCCCTTGCAGGGAGTAGGGCAATACCCAGGTGGTAAACATAACTTCCAATTACTGGCCTTAAACTAACATTAAATATAAAGTTGGCTTTCCTTTCCAGAAAGAGAGACTCCCCAGTTTCCTACAGCGCTTTGTTTCACCGCAGGCTTGCAGCCATGCTCAAAGGAACTAAATACCCCTGCTTGGCAGAATCAGATTAAAGCCCCTCCGCGTGTGAAACAGAGCCATTTTCCTAGGAATCACCTCAGACATTTATTAAAAATACAAATTCTGCAACCTTACCCCAGACCAACTGAAGTGTCTGTTTTCAAAAGGATTAGGCAACTCAGCTGGTACCACCAGATGAATTGGACATGTGGAGATTTGAATGGGAATGGGCTCAATATTTGAATTCTCCTACGGCCCTGTGGAACTATCTGGGAAGGAGTGGGAGGTATAGCCTTTTGGGGGTGGGGGTGGCCATGTTGGGGTGTGGCCTGGTTGGGGAGGGTATCGCTGGAGTAGGTTTTATAGGAAAGTATTCCTATAAAAAGGTCCTCTAGGGCAAGACCCCCTCCTGTGTGATTCAAGATAGCAGTTAAGTGGGCACAGTGGTACTGGGAAGGTTGAGGCAGGAACATCTGGAGTTCAAGGCTAGCATCAACTAGAGAGCAGATTCTAGGCCAGACTGAGCTGTAGGGATTCTGACTCACAAGACAAAGAAGGGCTCCGAAAATGGCTCAGTTGGTCGTATGTTTGTTGCGCAAGCATGAAAACTTTGATCTCCAGAACACACATTTTAATAATAAAATAAGAATGTTAGCCCGTGCTTGCAATTCCAGCATCAGGGGAGCTTCCTGGCTGGCCTAACCTAATCTGTGACTTCCAGGTCTCATAAAACAAGGTTGCTGAGTCCTGAGGCACAACACCCTAGGCTGGCTTCTGACTCCAGATGAACATACGACCTGTTCTTGTTTCATTCTGCTGCTGTGAGTAAATAAATAAATAGATAGATAGATAAATAAATAAATAAATAAATAAGAAAAAACAAAAGAAAAACCCTCTGGCCCAAAAGAAGCTCTCAGAGGAAAGAATTCATTTGGTTTACACTTTGTGGGCACCATCATTATTGAGAGAGAAGTCAGGGAGTCAGGGAAGGCACTCAGCCAGGAACCGGAAAGCAAGACTGCTTCCTAGTCCATGCAGTTCTCTAACCAGAAAGCTCACTCAGAGGCACAAGCTTAGATAGCTTTCTTATGCAACCCAGGACCCCCTAATTAGGGGTGGTGCTGCCCACAGTAGGCCGGGCCTTGCCACATCAGCTAATATGAAGACAAACCCCCACAGTCGTGTTCATAGACATGATTAAAAAAAACACAACTACTTAACTGAGATTTTTTTTTCTGCAGGGGATTCTGCCAAGCTGACAGCTAATGCTAACTGGGAAATGTACCCACACAAACATAGACCCACATGCACACACATGCATACACATGTGTATGTGCACACAGACAGACCCCAGTCATTTTCATCTGTAGGGACTCAGCCTCAGATAGTACTAGAGAAGAAAGGGGGAGGCTACTTGATAATCTCAAGTGCCCTCTTGGTCTTCCCCCATCCCCACTCCTGTCCTCCCCTCCCCTCCCTCTCTCTCCACCCACTCACCCCCACTTGGATAGAGAGGAACCAGAGCATCACATCCCCTAAAAGAAGCTCTCTATCCCTGAGTAGATGCCAAGTCCCCAACTGTATCTAAAACATGCTCCCAGGTTCTCGGTATCAACAGCAAAGCTTTGAGGACAGCAAGAGGGGGAGGAGAATCATTTATAGTGCCAAATGCCTCTACCCAGAGTCCACTGGACACCACACTTGTAAGAGTAAACTTCCTTTCAAAATACAAACACTTGGAGGCCCAGAGCCCACAAGGAAAAATATGTGTTTGCCAAACAGCATTGACCCTGCATAAACTTCCATGACTTAGCCTCAAAACTCACAAAATGTCACTCCCAGGAAGCTTTGGCAGTGCTTAGAAACTAACCTATGACTTCATGCGTGTTAGGCAACCACCATAGTACTCTATCACCAACCCAGGATGCTTTGGGTTGAAGTGGTTAGCAAGCCTGCTCAAATCCATGTTAGAGGGTGCCCAGACCTGAACTCTTGTTAGAAAGACTGTCTAAGAATTAAGACAAAGACTGAGATGGGAAGTCAACGAATATAATTTAGGAGAGACAGAAAAATACCCTCTCCCCCAGGCCAGAGTAGGAGGAAGATGTCCACATTAGAATCAGCCAGAATAATTGAGCAGTTGATGCTCTCGTGGAGGACCTAGATGAGAAAACCACAGCTTAGCAAGCTATGAAGTCCACAGGAACGGATGATAAAGATGCTTCTGTAACAGACATTAGGAACTGCTTCAGGTCCAAAGCATGACTCCTCGTGTCCACAAGGTAACTGGGAGCAGACGAGAAGCCTAGACTCTAGCCCTGGTTTGGTCTTGTGTGTTTCCTTCACTCCAAATCACCCATTCACTCCTGCACATAGGTGTGTGGTGTTGTCTTATTCCCCTTCAAGACTGAAGGGACAAAGAGAAATGAAGGCATCTTACCGTATCCCATTCCATGCTGCCAAAGATGCCTATAGGTCTCTCCTCAATATTCCAAACCCTAGATTCCACCTTGGGTTCTAGGAGCAGCAGAACCTCACAGGGTAGGCCTCTGCCAGATGAGAGCTATTACCCATGATGGTGAGGCTGCCGCGTGGAGCTATGAGTAGCCCCATTCCTGTTCCTCTTCCCAATCTATTTATTACATCTGCTTTCTCTGTCTCCCTCAACGCTTGTCCGTCAACTGGTCTTTAGGGGTGGGTGTCCAAGCTCAGTCTTTTAAGGTTTCTTCTGCCTAAAACTCAGGTTACTGGGATCCGTGGAAGTCAAGGCAAGAATCAAGCTCTTTGTCCCAGCCAATCAGCTCCCTGCTTACACAGCAACGTCAGAGTGTGAGGGCTGCACCATACCCCCAACTTGCACAGAAGTAACTGTTGTGGAATATTATTTTAAGATGTGTTACAGTTGTTTATGCTGTGGAACATTTGTTCAATGGCGCAAAGATGTATTGCATTCTTTTATGCTGTATTTCTTTAACTCTGTGAAGCTGTGTTACTTTGCCTGTCTAAAACATCTGATTGGTCTAAGAAAGAGCTGAATGACCAATAGCAAGGCAGGAGAAAAGATAGGCAGGGCTGACAGGCAGAGAGAATGAATGGGAGGAGAAATCTGGGAAGACAAGATCAAGGAGCAAGAGAAGGAGGAGGACTCCAGGGGTCAGCCACCCCACTACACAGCAAGCCATGGAGTAAGAGGTAAAGAAAGGTATATAGAATAAAGATAAAAGCCCAGAGTCAAAAGGTAGACTGGATAATTTAAGACAAACAGGCTAGAAACAAGTTAAGCTAAAGCTGGGTATTCATAAGAAAGAATAAACCTTCACGTATTTATTTGGGAGCTGGGTGGCAGCTTCCCCGCAAAGAGCCAAAAGAGTTCAAAAAGACAACCAACTACAAATAACTTTTTCCTTAATGAGAAAACTGTCCTTTCACTGTGATGTGGTTTATATTTATTAAAGCCAAATAATTAAGTAATGCAAAGCACCAGTGTAATTGCTCACCTGATAGTGGAGCAATAAGCCCAGGATGTATGAAGCCTTGGGGTAGGTCAAACAACTCTGGTAAGTGAAGCGTTCACATTACACGTGTAATTCCAAACCAAGCTGCACAGCTCAGGACTGAATGGGATTCACAGTGTTTTAAATTGACAGCACCCTCCTTCACACGCCTGGTCAAATTTTCTTTTCCTTGAGGTTCAAACGCTCCATTTACTGAATAGTTCCCTGCTCCCCACTCCAGTGCTGATCCCCAACAAAGAAAGGCTTTCTTCTAGCTCCTCCCATGTCCTTTCCCTCCAACCCCTCTCATGTCCCCCTCCCCATCCCTCTCAAAGTGATTGCCTCTTTTTTCTCTTTCTTTTTATCATGGTTGAACATATGTGCACCAATATTAAATAAAAGTGGCCGAGTCCATTTGTGCTGTTTGAAAGGTAGCTATGGTATATAAAATTCACCATAGGAATATTTAAGCAAACACACACACACACATGCATGCACGCACACATGCATGCGCACACACACCCCTCATGCCATCAGATATCACAAAAGGCCAAAAGTGAACTACCTTGGCTGTGGGTAAAATTAACCAAAGCCAATCGGGTAAAGCACAACTCAGGTTACTGATGTTCCTACACCCTCACTACCAAATTCTAGGGAAGCTTGGCCTCTGGTCTGATTCTGCAGCACATACTGTTACCCTAATAACTTTTACTGTCAAGTAAGCATAACGCATTACTACAAATTTCTCTGTATATAAAGAAACAGTCACGAGCTGACGCCTTGTAGCCCCAGACCCAGATCCACAAGTAGACATAGAACTATTTAGTAACTGGAAAGGAGAGGAAAAAAAAAAAAAAAGTCTGTTCAGTCCCTGGAGCCCGTGAGTTACACAGGCAAAACGCTCGCTGGAAGAAGGTATAACATATAATGTTTATGGGTCTTAGTGTTTGTGTGGGCACAGAAGCCTTGCCGAAAAACTGTGAAACCTAAGGAACTTGGCGGCACGATATATCATTTTAACAAAGGATGATAAATTGTGGAGAAGTGACCACACAAAGGGAAGGGCATTTGGGAGCCGAGGGTTGATAAAGTGTGGAAGATGATTAGGAGTATATGGAGGAAATGAAGAGACGATAAGGGTTGCCTCAGTGAGGTCTATTTATGTACGGTCATTTATGGGCTCCCTGGCTCCAGTGATAAGAGTTCCTGGTACACGGAGAGTGCCATTCTCATAGGAAATGTGTGCCCTGCTTTTAGACAGATGGGGGATGGCAAAGAGCTCTTTCTGGGTCTGTTATTGTCCGGTTGCCTCTAGCTCAAAATCATCAATATACCAAAGTGTGTGTACTTTAAGGTAGCGTTTTTTGAACCTCTTCAGAACGGAACCTCAAGGACCATTCCCATTGGTGTTCTAATGATAGAAGCCTCATTTTCTACTCCCCTAAGCTGCCATTACCCTACTTCTCTGAGGGGACGTCTCAACTGTCTGGCCCTTTACGGTGCACTTAGCTTATAAAATAAATGTATATGCTTGCCTTAGTTAGGGTTTCTATTGCTGCAATGAAACACCATGACCAAAAAGCATGCTGGGGAGGAAAGATTTTTTTGGCTTACACCTCCACATCAGACTTCACCACTGGAGGAAGTAAGGACAGGAACCTAGGGTCAGGAGCTGAAGCAGAGACCATGGAAGAGTCCTAAAGGGGCAGCCGTGGCCCTCCCATGGCGTTGGTAAGCAACAGATGTCTGAGGGACTTTAGGCACACTCCACCAGGAGGAAAACCAAGCCTTGAACTGAGAACTTAGTCAACTCCTCAGGGCCGGTGAGGTCCTGGGTCTTAGAAGGGAATCTACTACTGCCACTTTGCCAGACTGGCATAAATTCCTAACTACATTCGAAATTCATCCTTTTACCCACAGATAAGTTATAGCTACCACCTTTCATTCCCCCCACACACACACACACACAAAAGTTTCTCTTTATGGCAAATTGAAACCATCAAGAAACCCATAAGCAAATACAGTATGGAGATCAACGGATGGTGGGGAGCCCAGCCACAGTGGATACAGCTACAGCATCTATGGCTCAGGGAATACCACCAAATCAAAAAGGAGTAGAAAGATATGGCAAAGGGGACAATTTACTCCACAAACTAAAAAGCAGCCCTGACACAGAGATGGATTCGGTGGCTACATATTACACTCTGAAATGAATGGCTCAGGCAAAGTTTTTGACTGTGATTTGACTCTGATGTGAATATATATTACTGAGACAAGTTCTCTCTATGTAGCTTTGCCTAGCCCAGAACTCACTCTGTAGAACAAGTCAGTCTCAAACTTAGAGAGATCTGACTGGTCCGCCTCCTGAGTACAGAGATTAAAGGCAAAATCTTTTGCTAAGTAGAAACTAAATCCCTGGCACTGGAGAGGTCTGGCAGTGTGGAGGGGTCCATATTTGAACCTGAGACAAGCAGCAGGGCCACAGATCTCGAAGAAGAGAATGATGGACAGATTTGTAGGCATCAGTGGATGGACTATTTCAGGCTTCAAGGTGATAAAACTGAATGCAATCTCTTAACACAGATCCTTTTCAGATCAGAAAGAGAGGTCCAATCTAGTCAGCTAGACTAACTAAATTGGTGAGCTCTGGGTGTGAGTGAGAGACCCTGACTCAATTCACAAGGAAGAAGAAGACACAGCAGCAGTCACCTCCAGCCTGCACACACGAATGCTCCCACACATAAGCAACAAGAATGCACACAGACTTGTCTCACAATAGCTGGGCGGACATTTGGGCCGTAGCCAGAGGGATTCATAGTGACCTAAGACAGAATCCCTGTCTCAGGGAAAATAAAGCGAAGTGGCATAGATACAGTGGCAGTGCCCAGAATCCTAACACTTTCAAAGCAGAGGCTGAAGAATCGGGAGTTCAAGGCCAGCCTGGACAACAGCTGACTCTGCCTCAGATCAACCAACCAACCAACCAACACACAAACAGAAAAGGGTGGGACCTAACAGAAGGAAGAATAAATAAATGGTTGGTAGGTACCTTGGAAATGCAAGACACTATTTAAATGCAAAATGAACTGCAGATCAACAAGTTCCAGGAGAAGGGACTGACCCTGCAGGAATCATTAACCACAGTCTGTAAAACGGGCAGGAAAGTGGGCTTTGTTCAGCTTTGCCCTGAAGAACCAGGCAACCTTGCCTGAAATTACCCATTTTACCCCAGCTCAGAACCATTCAGCCGAAGCTAGTGCAACCACAGCCGGAAACCTTCCAGGCTCCTTTGAGAGTTCCACCTGTCTCTTGCATTAGGCTGTTTTCACTACCGAGGCTCCCTCTAAACAGTGACGATGATAGCATGGCGCCCATAAATCCAAAACCTTGCCAGTTAACTTGCCCAAGGTAGTGAAGTCCAAATTTTCTCACCGGAGTTTCTATAACTGGATACACTGAAATAAACTGACAGACAGACAACTGAGCATCATCTGGTGCTAGTACCCATGTGCAGATGGAGGCACACAAAAGACAAAACTCAAAGAGGGTGCAGGTGGTTGAGGACTAAATCCCCTCTTCAAAGGAGAGAAGTCGGGATTGTAAGACAGTAGGAAAGAATTGATTTTTAGTGGAGAGAAGCCCCGAAAATGAACCATGGCCTGGGACAGAGGTCCTCTGGGCTTTTGATTTCCAGTCCATAAGAAAAGGCCATTATATATCACCTTGGCTGATCTGGTCTTTAAAGAGATGAAGGACCTTCCTAGATTCTATCCTTTGGGTGTGGGGAGCTTCCTGACATGGCCACTCTTTGGGCTTTCTCAGATAGAAGCTCAAAGGGGTGTATTTAGGGGCCAATTCCTGAGTTGCAACACTAATATCAAATAAGTCAAAAGCAGAGGCAGACACTGAAGGGAGTCTGGCTCTCCTCAACTTCTGTGTGACAATGACAATCCTTCACAGTTGCCCCTCCTCCCTCAGTCACTAATCCACACCTCCGAGGCAGCCTATGCTGGGTTATTAGAATACTTGGAGCCAATTTAGACAAAAGGGGAGAAAAGGAGCCAACTTCCATTCTTCCCATAGTTCCTTCGGGGAGTCTGTATGCACTTCAAAGCTTCTTGACTAGGCTAGGGAAGGGGGTAACGTGGAAATTAAGTAAGGATTCTGTACACTAGGGCTTCATCTTTAGTTTTCAGTCCCTTGGAGAATGTATTGAAAAGAGGCTGGGGGGAGGAATGCTCCTAAAGTCTGTCAGACATGTACGTGATTATAGATGGAGTCTTCTAGTCGGCCAGAAACACAACCCCAGTGACTGCAAACTAATGACAAAATTCAGAATGGGTCTGAAGAGTCCTTTGGCCTATCCCCTGGGAACTTCTGAGGGTTTCTTGTCTCTATCATCAAAAGCCTGGCTAGCATTGAAGTTTGAAGATTACTTCTTTGGACAGGGACAGCTTTGATGTGTCTTTAGGAAGGGTTTCCCTCAATAAATTGGCAAGAGGCAGCCGCTTTGCACCCTGAGGATTCATAGGGTCAGGAATTTGGGAGCAAGTCCTGCAAGAGCCTCCGCTGTATTCAGTGTGTTGGGCCAAAAGATGACTCAGCAGGTAAAAAACACTTCAATGCCCAGAATCCACATGCTGGAGGGAAAGAATCAACTCAAACACGTTGTCCTCTAACCGCCACATATATCACACACTCACACATATCACACACTCACACATATCACACACTCACACATATCACACACTCACACATATCACACACTCACACATATATCACACACTCACACATATCACACACACATATCACACATCACACACACATATCACACATACATATCATACACTCATACATATCACACACTCACACATATCACACACTCACGCATATCACACACTCACACATATCACACACTCACGCATATCACACACTCACACATATCACACACTCACGCAAAAAAGTAAAAGTGGTCAGACGGGTGTAACAGTCTGCGAGTAATCCCAGCACCCAGAAGACAGAGACCAGGGACCTCCAGAGCAAGCTGGCTAACGAGACTAGCTGAACTGGTGAGCTCGGGCTTCATGGGAGAGACCCTGACTCAAGGTGGAAAGCAGAAGACAGCGCACATTAGCCTCTGGCCTCCACACACAAACACACCCCCACAGGCACACCACACACACAGAGAGACAAAGTCGGGGCCATTTCTTTGGGAGATGCTTGGAGAATACAGTCATCTGTTGACTACCTGGCAGGAGAATAATATAAAAGGATTGGGTGACCTAAGAACAGCTGGGGAGGTGAGGGCAGATGGCAGAGGGGTTCATGGCCCTGAGGGAGAGCACTGAAAACCTAGACAGGAGGACAGCCGGAAAGCCAAAGGTGAGGGGGGAGGGGAAAAGAAGAGTCAGCTGAATTCCCTGTGGCAGAACATGTACAGAGTACACACACCTGTTGATAGTGACAAAGAAACACAGAGGCCGGAGCCACCTTAGACCTCAAGATAACTGTGGAAGGCCCTTCTGTCCTCATCAACCCAGGTAATTGTAAGAGAAGCAGCAATGCATGCTGGGGCTCTCCTCTCTTACCCTGTGCCAGGTGCTTTCCCTATCACCTGATATGGAACTTCAGGCAATCCTGCTGGGGAAGTACTCCTATGTCCATTTTGCAAGCAAGCAAACTGACATTCAGAGAAGATCATAATGTAGCCTAAGACAGAGCCAGTCCAAGAAGCACCCACACAAAGAGGAATGTTGTCGAATATTATTTTAAGATGTGTTACATTTGTTTATGCTGTGGATCATTTGTTCAATGATACAAAGATGTGTTGCATTCTTTTATGTTGCATTTTTTTTTAACTCTGTGACGCTGAGTTACTTTGCCTGTCTAAAACACCTGATTGGTCTAATAAAGAGCTGAACAGTCAATAGGTAGGCAGGAGAAAGGATAGGCGGGGCTGGCAGGCAGAAAGAATAAATAGGAGGAGAAATCTGGGAAGAGACGACCAGGGAGCAGAAGAAGAAGAAGGGGAAGACATCAGGGGTCAGTCACCCAGCAGCACAGCAAGCCACAGAGTAAGAAGTAAAGAAAGGTATAGAGGATAGAGAAAAATAAAAAACCCAGAGGAAAAAGGTAGAAGGGATAATTTAAGAAAAGCTACCTGGAAACAAGCCAAGCTAAAGCTGGGAATTCATAGTAAGAGTAAGCCTCTATGTATTTATTTGGGAGCTGGGTGGTGCCCCCCCCAAAAAAAGAGTAAAGAGTTAAAAAAAAAAAACTATAGAGGAAACCAGCATGAAGGGAGGGCAGGACAGAAGGGATGGAAATGCCAGCCTCAATAAAGGCAGAAGGGGACAAGGCTATCTAGACACAAGGATATGAAGACAAAAATTTCTCAGCTTGCACACCTCAGCTGAGCACTCCCTGGACCCTAATCCTCAGCAGATTCGGGTTCTCAGCCACAGGAAGCTGGCAGGGAATTAACTCACCTTGAAATGAGATTTAATTGTTCTACAGAAACATTAGTGTGTGTTCCAGCCAAGAAGAAGAAAGGTTTATGATCAGACGACAGACCGAGGTAACGATGAACCTGGATCAACCAGGGAGTGAGGTGAGGGCCAAAGGGGGCCAGGCCAAGGAAGGGGAACAGTCTGTGGAGGAGTACAAAATGGACAAGAATTTCAGCTCTCTTTGTTCCAGGATGGGAAGAAAGAGACCGGGATCCAGCCCTCCACCAGACCACGAGAGCACGGAGCAGCAAAGAAGTCACCCTCCTGTGAGGATCTGTTCTGGGAATCTCACAGTGGGAGGCAGGAACACATTCCTCAAGACAAGTTGAAGCTCACCGAGGGCTGGGGAATGAGGGAGCTACATCCAAGATGACTCACAGAGACTGTTGGTGGCTCCATTTCTCCGTGTTTATATTCTAAGACAGTAAAGAAGAAAACCATCGCACATTTGTAATGAGTACACACTGTGGCAGAAATCATGCCGAGACAAGAGAAAAGGGGAAGGGAAAAGAAAAGAAGGAGAGGGAGGGAAAAAAGGCCAGGGGGACCAGGAAAAGGAAGGAGGAAGAAGAAGAGGAGAAGGAAAGAAAGAGGAAGAGGGGGAGGAGAGGGAAAAGGAGGGAGAAGAGGAGGAGGAGAGAAAAAGGAGGAGGGGGGAAAAGAAGGAGGAGAAGGGAGAAGAGTAGGAAGAAAAAAGGGGGAAGGAAGAGGAGGAGGAAGAGATTTGAGGCGCCAGAAGAATCCTAACTTCCCTGGTTCAATGTCCTTACAGATCATACATGGAAACCATGTAAGATAAAAGTCAACTGCAAAATAGCAGACTACAGGGGGGCATGGAGCCTCTTGGGCTGCCCTTCAGGAGTAAGAAGAGTTTTCTGAGATAGGCATGTTCCTAGCAGAGTCCTAAAGGACACTGAGTATGTAAAAGCTGAGTAGACCAATGTTTTCCAGAGTTATAGTTACTCAATGGGTTCTGACCAACATTCCTACTTAAAATGGCCTAGAATGGGGAGGAAAAGAGAGCACCACATATGTAGGCGCTCCTCAAGGCACATCTGCGTGAGGCCCATTTGCATCTGTGTATTTCTGTCAGGTGAGCACCAGGTTAGGATGAAGAACATGTTAGATCATAACTTCACTTATTTATTTTCTGTGCATAGACACTGAGGGCCTGCAGAGATGACTCAGCAGTTAAGATGTCCTGCTCTTTCTGAGGAACTGAGTTTGGTTCCCAGAACTCTTCAGGAGATTCACAGCTCCCTGTAGTTCCAGCTTTAAGAGACCGGGTACCCTCTTCTGGCATCTACGGGCACCCAAACTCGCAAACTCAATCACAGACACACACACACACACACAGACAAATTAAAAATAAATCTTAAAAATAAGTTTGGGAAAACACTAGTTATAGTATAAAATGAAAGAAAAAATAAAAAGCAAAAAATTGCAAATAGTATGTATCAATAAAATGTATCATTCAGGACTAGCTGGGTTATGACACAATGACAGCCAACAAATGTCACTTGCCTATGGCAAGGGTTGGCGTCTACAGAATGTTACACGTCAGTGGGCAATCAACTAGAGTTCCCTTGTTTCATATCCACTCTAGAAGATAGTGTATGCTAAGAATCATCTCCGTATGGAATATTAGTGGTCACATGAGAGCTAAAAAATGAATCATTTATGGCTATTAAACATCCTCCTGGAAGTGTCGTTAGCTCACAACTCAACTGCAACTGGTCAAAGCAAAGGGACTGCACATGACAGTAGTGAGACAAGGAAGGTAGAGCCCCTTGTTAATGATAGCTACACAGCCTGGTGGGGTGGAGCACGCCTGGCATCCAGGAGGCAAAAGCAGAAGGACCATGAGTTCTAGGCCAGCCTGCACTGCACAGTGAAACCCCGTCTCAAAACATGAAAATGAGCACATTCTTCCCCCAAGAGGTTAGAGGAGGGAGACAGAAGACGAGTTGCATCTTGGAAATTGCACTCCGATGTTTGGAGTCTACCCTGAGAGCAATGATGAGCCACTGAAAAGCAGTAAGGAAAGTGACCAGATGTCCCCTAGGTAAGGTTCCTCTGCCTGTAGCGTGACGTGAATGGAGAAGGGCTGAGAATGCAAACAAGGAACCTACGGTATTAATCAGCTTGGCCAGATCAAATGCCTTGCTAGAGGAGCAAAGGGCAGGCTGGACGGGGAGAGCTGGGTGGTAGAGGGTTGTGGGTTTGATCCCTGGCAATGCAAAACAGGCAGGCAGACAGCCCGTTCTTTTCTCCCTGGCAATAACAAACCTCAGAGCTACATGTTACCAAGTAAAGAGCAAGAAACACGACATTAAAAGGACTTACAAAGGATGTAGCTCAGTTGGAAGAGTGTTCTGGCAGGCAGGAAGCTGTAGGTTTGTTGCCTGGGCACCCCATAAACCCAGGTGTGGTTGTGCACTCCAGTAATCTCAGCACATGGAAGATGAGGCACCCTCTGCTGCCTGCAGAATCCAAGGCCAGCCTGGGCTACATGACAGTCGAAAAGCAGGAGAAGGGTTTATGTTGGCTCGTGCCTTAAGAAGAGGTTTCAGGACAGTCATGAGCTTCCTGTTCTGTTGCCTCTGGTGGCACATATGCATCAGGGCAGCCTGGAAGTGAAAAACAGAACCCTGGGAATGAGTGGAGGATCTAACATTGCCTTCAAAAGCATTCCCTGGTGACATACCTTCCTCCCACTAGGCCCTGCTTCCTAAGGATTCCAACGCTTCCCAACAGCCTTTGATGTGTGGGCCTTTGTGGCAACAGCAGCCTGCCTACCCCCCCCACAAGAGAAGACACAGAAAGAATGGTGGTCAGCTGGCCACACGTCAAAGGGGTTCTACTATGAAAGACCCCAACTCTGTCACCGTTTCCTCCTACTCCTTCCTGATAGCTCCCCTGTGGACCTGCTGTGGGTATGCGGCGCTCACTTCAGACCCCAGAGAAGACACAGTCATACAAGAGAGGCATCTGACAAAAACATGGCTCCTGCTCCTGCAGACAGAAAAGGGGAAAGAATGCCTAACCATGCATAAATGAGCATATTTTCTTATTTGATTTGAACATTCAAATTCATCTGTATGGAGCATGTGTTTCATTATACAGAAGGCTGGTTCTGTTCAAAACGAGGCTCTGGAATGCCCTAAGTAACTCTGCAAAAGGCGTTCCAGAGTGATGTTCCTGAACATAAGCCCATAAGAGGAACAATATATGCACATATATACATATATGTAAATATGCACATAAGTACAAGGTGACAATATCATAAATACAGAGGCAGAGGCATCAGCAAACACATTACACAGTGTTCAGATTTTGAAGCCAGAATTCTAGTTTGGCTTCAACTTTTGCGAGCAAGGAAAAGATTTTTTAAAAAAAATCACACACATGTATGTGCACAGAGCGAGCGAGCGAGAGAGAGAGAGAGAGAGAGAGAGAGAGAGAGAGAGAGAAAGTCCTGTAAACACGTTATTAGTGTCCATGGTAAGGTACAAATATATGACCAGGATGGATTCTTCCATTGGTCCCAAATGCCATTCCCCAAGGAAAAATGCCAATAGTTTCCACCTTCCAGATCTCTCTGCCTTGGAGAACCCGACAGTGTAGCGGGCTCTTCTCCCTACACAGAGCAGTTTTCTAGGCGTGAAGGAAGAACAGGAGCCACGTTTTTGTCAGAGCCCCTCTGTGATACAACAGGTGTTTACATATTCCCTCCTCTTCAGCTAAGAGCTTCAGGCAGACCGAGAGGAAAAACCATCTCTGGAAAGTGTCAGTCTACCCAGCAACACTGTACAGCCAGGACAAGGACCCCTCTGAGACATAGAGAGCTGTTGGGAAGGTAGATAGAATGAACCTGATTGACCATTATTTTTTAAAATAAATGGGGTCCAGTTTGCCTCTGCTGTAATCCAGGCATCACATTTATATGAGAACATAAAATACTACACAGCTGTACGTAAAACAATATGTGTGTTCCCAAATAATAGTGATAGCACTTGGCAGTAAGACTATATTTTGACCAAATAAAAGATGACCTAAATTTGACTCAGTGGGGTGGGATTTACGATGTGATTGCTTCTTGAAAATAATGGGCTAGAGATAGGGGGATTTTGCGAGGGAAGGGGATGGGAACAAGACAGGATGGAAAGTTACGTGCCTTTCACTGCATCTGGGGGCTTAGTTTGCACAAAGAAAAAGAAAAAAGGAGGGGCATTTAATTTTAAATGTCTAGTGCGTCCCTCCCAAATAAAACCCCTTTTTATATCAGGCATCCATATTGCAAAGCCTCACTCGTGCCAGCATCAAACACACAGAGAAGCAGCTTCTCAAATATAATGAGGAATGCATAAAACCATTGCAGGCTCCCCTGTCTCCAGTGACTGTTACGCATTCCTCCAGTCCCTTTTTCATTCATATGTATGATCATTTGACAAGGATGTATTGTAGGCTTAATGTGTAACAGGCTTTTGGATAGGATGGGAGACAGCTCCTGCCCTAAGAGAGCCCACAGCCCAGAAAACAGGCCACCTCCGTCCAGTGTGAGAAGGGTCAGGATAGGAAAAATTCTCAACACGAGGCACAAGTACCGCCGCTGAGACAACACAGGGTCCGTGAGACCCCTCTGGAACAGACGCTACAGGAACCAGAGAGGGCAAAGTTCATAAGGTTGAGTTCTAAGAAAGGAGACATAAGCTAGAGAGTTCTGGAAAGATCAAAGGGATGAGCGTGCAGCGTGAACAATGGTGGGCGGTGCTCCCGTGTGCGTAGCTCTTACACACATTGCGACATTTGAATGACATACATACTGTTCCCAGATGCTCTGCTCAGCACAGGCATTCGTTAGGATGTGGGTATCGCTTATGTAACAAAAACCTGAACTGCAAGTGTTGTAAGCAGAGTTTACTGTCTTCCCTAACAGCCCAGGCTTGAGCAACCCAGAGCTGCACAGAACTCAAGGTCCCACGCTTATACTGCCCTATGACTCTAGGCTATCACTCAGTCATCTAAAGGGAAGCCCCTCCATGTCGCAGTCCCAGCCAGAGGGATGGGAAAACCCAAAGGGGAAGACACGTCCTTTAACGGTGTTCACCAAGTTTTACAAGCTCCACATAGACCGCCGGCCACAGCTTTGCACACGACCACACCTGTCTACCTGAGAGCTAGAGAAACCTCTCCAATCAGGACAGTCTGGAGCACAGCTAAAGACTTGTCTGGCACAGAAAGGAGAAACGGTCACCAGGAGTAGAACATCTCTTTCCACAACATGTGTGCCCTCCTTTTGTTCTGACCCCCGCACGCTCTGAGTTCCTCACTGACCTACACCCACAACAGTGTTAAAGAATTTCCCAGAGCCCCATGACTTTAATCTCAGCACTTTGGGAGGCAGAGGCAGGTGGGTCTCTGTGAGTCTGAGGACAGCCTGATCTATATAACAAGTTCCAGGCTAGAGGAGAGCTTGTCTAAAAAGATAAAAAGAACTTTCCAGAAGACCCCTGGAGGCTCTGTATGCAAATACACACAACAAATTTAATGCAATAACTAACCAGAAGGGAGGGAGGGAAGGAGGGAGGGAGGAAGGGAGGGAAGGAGGAAAGGAGGGAAGAAAAAAGGGAGGGAAGGAGGGAGGAAGGGAGGGAGGAAGGGAGGGAGGAAGGGAGGGAAGGAGTTACTCTTCCACTGTGGTGCCCTCCCCATCATGGTGAACTGAATCTCTCCAAAACAAGGCACAAATAATCCCTTCCTCCCTTAAGTTGCTTCTTGTTGGGTCACAGCACCATAAAAAGGAACTAACCCACTCACTCTTTCTTCATTGCCTTGGAGGAAGAATCAACAGAAAGAATGCCTGTGTGTTTTTTCCCATTACTGTAACAAATCACCCAAAACCCCTGACTTAAAACGACACCGATATGTGTGATCTCACCATTTCTGTGGGCTGGGAAATCAGGCGCAGTAAAAGACTCATCTCCCTGCAAGGATCTCAGCAGAAGAAACTCCAGCGGGGCTGGAACACACTAGAGAGGTCCTACTCTAGGTTGGCTAGATGTGGACAGACCTCTTTACCTTGGGAGCATAGGACTGAGGTCCCAGCTTTCCTTCCATCTGTCACCCAGGAGTCAACAGTTAGATAAGCTGGGCAGGGAATGATATATCATACCCGTGGTGCCAGGACTTGGGAGGTAGAGGCAGGAGGATCAGGAGTTCAGCGACATAGAGGTGTGAGATCAGTCTAAGCTACATGAGATGCTGTCTCAAAATAGATAAAGCTAGAGGTGGTAGCTGGGCATAATGGCAAACAACTTTAATCCTAGCACTTGGGAGGCAGAGGCAGATGGATCTCTATGAGCGAGGCAGTCTACATATGAGTTCCAGGACAGCTAGTGCTACATAATGAAACCCTGTCTTGGCAGCGGGGGGGGGGGGGGGGGGGGCATCTAGAGGTTAGGTCTAGTCATTAAACTCCCATGTGTGGTGCCTAACATGAATGTCCCTCTCTGTCTCTACAATCTGCAAGACAAAATCTTACTTTTGAAAAGCTCATGCAGTTAGCTGAGTCCCTCTGTCATCCCATCTTGGGGCTGCCACATCTTAAGGATAGCTGACTTGAGGTCTAATTATGTTGTGGGGGAGGGTTCCTTTACAGGGGTGCTTAGATTCATGTTGTAGTAAGTACCTGGGACAGGATATGCATGCACCAATGACAGGAGTTATGGAAAACCCCTATGAATCCTGTCCCTAGCCCAAGAAGATCCACATTCCAAATGCAGAATCCATTCACCCCATCCTGGAGTTCCCGTGGGTTTCATCACATTAAAGTATGGCAGAGTTTCAGTAAGCAGAACAACTCCCTATCTTATGGCTTTTGGGGTTCAGCTAAGGCCTGTGTACATAGTCTAGTTGTCCACTCGCATTCTGTATGCCTGGCCTCCTTTCTCTAAAACAAGTATTGCTATTTTATTCTTTCTGTTTGGTTGGTTTTGGTTTTTTATCTGTTTGTTTGCTTGTTTGCTAACTTGCTCTTCAAGACAGGGTTTCCTCTGTGTAGCCCTGGCTGTCCTGGAGCTCTGTAGACCAGGTTGGCCTCAGGACCAGAGATCCTCCTGCCTCTGCCCCCTGACTGCTGGGATTAAGGGTGGACCCTGTCACCACCCAGCAATCTTTTATTCTAACAACTGCGCTCTCTCTCTCTCTCTCTCTCTCTCTCTCTCTCCTTTCTTCCATTTATGATGATCATGTTCTAAGCAATAGCCCTCCATATGCATCTGTTTAAACTGGCTGGTATAATTAGCTTTGCTCGCTGGGTTCTCTTCCTCCCTCTGGCACGGTCCCCATTTGCCAGAAAGACAATATGGTCTCATGGCAAGAGTAAAGAACCTTGGAGTCAGGTAAGGCAGATTCACATTTCCTCTCCAACAACTTCTAACTGAACATATTCAGTCTCTTAGGCTCCTAGTTTCCTCCTCTCTGTATGTGGGGGTATTCCTACCATGCTAGGTCATTAACGGATAGAATACTCATGAGAATTAAATAACATAAGAGCCATAGCACATCTTGATTAGGCATACAGACCTTCGACTATGATCTCAATACTTGGAAAGTCAAGGCAGGAAGAACAGGGGTTCAAGGTCAGCTTCAGCTACATAACCAGTTCAAGACCTGCCCAAGCTCCATGAGACAACCAACCAAGTAGATGGAAGCATGTTACCAGTGTGATATGGATGTCACATGTCCTTGCTCTCCCCATCTCCTACCCCACACCATCACCACTTTCCTGTCTCCCTCCTGAGGGGCCCTGGAGGCTGGAGAATGCAATGGTGAGCCACAAAGTCTCAGTAGAAGATACCAGCCTGGTCCTGGCATCTAACTCTATGCCATGGCAATGGCAACCAGACGTGAGTTCTAAGAAGTGGACTTTGAGACTAACCAATCATTTCCAGGTGGAGCTATTGGAGCCATAATCCTGTTCTCCCAGTGTCCTGAAGCTATTTGTCTTACTTTTCCCTGGAAATGCACATTGGGCTGTGTTCTCATCCACCATTACTGCTCTCTTCGCAGATTTATGCTCCCAAAAGACAGGATTTGATCTTGAAAGTGTTCCAAACACATCCTGTCTAGAGATGCTTAGGACTAACCGAGGATTAATGGCCAAGAGCAACTTAACTGAAGAATGGCGACGGCCCAGAAGGACCCAGTAAGGACTGCCTGGCACGAAGCAGCGCTTGCTGGTGAACTTCTCGAAGCGCTGAAATAAAAGGGTCAAGAGTCATCGACTTAAGTAATGCTCTCCTCGGCAAAACACTGCAGTCCAGTTCCACTGTCACGGTGAGCTATTATGTGTGTGTGACATTGGCTTACCATAAGGATTACACCAGTCATAAGACATTCCTTTATAATACCTAAAGCATGAGTCCAGCTTGGTGGTGTCTTTACAAACCTAATGTCCATCCACGAGAATGATTCGAAAAGCCTGTCTACTTCATTTAACATTTCTGGGTTCAAGTGATCATCAAAACATCAATACAGACAACCCCTCCAGAAAAACAATATTATGTGAACCAGGAACCGCCTATTCCCCCCACCCCTTGTGGCTGAAATGCCTTCTTCATCTTTGAGTTGCTAAGCAAGACTCTAAGGGCAAAAATGGAATACCCAACGAGCCCTAATGACCCAGACGTGGAATGCTACTCTTCTCTGAGTAGATTGTGCCAAAGCCAAGCCTCTTTAAGTAAAAAAGGCCATCTATGAGTCATTAGAGACAGAAGTGCCAAGAAAGCTACTGGATTAGTTCAGCATTATAGGCAGGAGACTTGCAACTGCCAACTGCTTTATAACCATTTTTATGAAGTATTACTCACAATTCTCCAAGGAGATAAATGAGGAAAATAAGCCTTTTACTTAAAGAGGCATTTGGCCACAGTCATCCTGGCAGCAGCAAGTTCATGTTCGGACCTCCAGGTCAACATTCCATCTCCTGGACCACTTTGCCTTACAGCAAGAATATCCTCCCATTAATGGAAACAAGGTGTGAGGTTATATTAAGAGCCCAAGTAAAACGGGTGAGTTAAGTCGGCTGAGACCAGAGGACAGAAAACCTGCTTCCAACTTTGGTCAGTTGATTATATCGATGGTAAAGTTAGGGTACAGTACAGTAACCCTAAAAGGGGCTGCTATGGGTTGGATCATAAATGCCCCCCATCACATGTACTAAAGGTTGATTCCCCAGAGTGGTGATGTTGGGAAATAGTGGACTCATCCTTAAGAGGAGTCTAGATGGGGTTTGGAGTGGTTTGAATGAGAATAGCCCCTATGATAGTTCATATATATATATATATATATATATATATATATATATATATATATCTCAGTATATTATTTGTGGTTTAATAAATAAAGCTGCCTACAGGTCAGTGCAAAGTAGTCACACTAGTCAGTTATACAGGCCAGGCAATAGTTGCACACACCTTGAATCCCAGCAGCCACACTAGTTAGCCATAGAGGCTGGACAGTTGTGGTGCACACCTTTAATCCAGCACTAGAGAGGAAATAGGAGCTCAGGGTCTCAGTGTCAGTTTGAGAATTCGTGGAGGCAGGATGGCCAATTTGGTTTGAGGTAGAGGTAAGAACCAGTAACTGGTTGCTTTGTTTCCCTGATCTTCAGGTTGAAACCCAATATCTGTCTCTGTGTTTTTATTAATCATACCACACATATATTTAAATGTTTGGTTCCCAGTGGATAGAACTGTTTAGAAAGGATTAGGAGGTGTGACTTTGTTGGAGAAGGTACATCACTAGGGGTAGGATTTGAGGTTTCAAAAGCCTCTTCACTCCCAGTTAGCATTCTCTCTCTCTCTCTCTCTCTCTCTCTCTCTCTCTCTCTCTCTCTCTCTCCTGTTGTAGATTAGATGTAACCTCTAAGCTACTGCCCCAGCACCATACTGTCTGCTTCTTACCACAATGGTAATAGACTAACCATAGAAACTGTAAGCCAGCCTCCAGTTAAAGATTTTCTTTTATAAGTTGCCTTTGTCATGGTGTCTTTGTATAGCAACAGAACAATGACTATGGCATAGGTCCTTAGGTCAGTGTTGAGATAATTTTCTTGGAAACTGTGTAAAGATTTGTCTGATTAACCTCAACTGCCTAAGGCACCTTCTGACTGGTTTAATAAAGAGCTGAGCTGCTGTGGAATAATCCCTTTGTACACTGTGAAGGTTTGTTGCTGTGATTGGTTTAATAAACAAGCTGACTGGTCAACAGCTGAACAGAATATGATTAGGTGGAAGAGTCAAACTGAGACTGCTGGGAAGGAGAAGGGTAGAGTCAGCAGTCACCAATCAGACAGAGAGAAAGAGAAGAACGTGCTATGCTGAGAAAGATACCGCCACATGGCAGAATGTAAATAGGGAATATGGCTTAATTAAAAATGTAAGAGCTAGTTAGTAATAAGTCTGAGCTATTGACAGAGCATTTACAATTAATATAAGCCTCTGAGCATTTATTTGAGAGGAGTTATGGAACACAGAAACTTATGTTTACAGTGAACAGCCAATAGCTAGACTGGGAGAATAGGAGGGCAGAGATAGGAATTCTGGGAAGGAATCAGAGAGGTGGGTTCACCAGTGAGACACAGAGGAAATCAGATGTACTGTATGAAAGAGGTAATGAGCCACATGGCAGAACATAGATTAATATAAATAGGTTAATTTAAGTTTTTTTTGTTTGGGGGGATTTTGTTTTGCTTTTTTGAAATAGGGTTTCTCTGTGTTTCTTTGGAACTTACTCTGTAGACCAGGCTGGCCTTGAATTCACAGAGACACACCTGCCTTTGCTTCCCTGAGTGCTGAGATTAAAGGCATATGCCACCATCACCCAGGTGTTAATTTAAGTTTTAAGAACTAGTTGGGAATGAGCCTGGATTATGTCAAGCCTTCACTCTTAATAAGAAGTCTCTGTGTCAATATTTGGGAGCTAGTGACCCAAAGGAAGTCCAACTACAGGTCACTGAGGAAAAGACCTTAATGGGATTGTGTGACTGTGGCCACTTACTCTTTGTTTTTTGTTTCATGGCCCTGAGATGACTTTTGCTCCTTCTTGGCTTCTGTCATACTGTGCTGCTTCACCACAGGCCTTAAGAAGCTGCCCAACCCATCTTGGAATATGAGCCCAAATAAACCTTTCCATTTCATAAGCTGATTATCTCGGGCACCTGTTACAGTGGTGAAATGCTGTGTTCTATGTACCTAATCCTTTCCCATCATTTTATATAAAGGATCTCTCTAGCACAAAGACCCTTGTATTTAACACAGTAGCTTCCATATGTGCAACAGCCCAGAGGTAGGTACTCCTAAGCTTGTACAAGACTCTGTCATCCTCAACATATGGCTTCTGTTGAGTTCAAGGTAGACTGACTCCAGTCTCATCATTCCTCACCAGCAGGAAGGAGCATTGAGCAGGGCCCAATGCCTGTAATCCTAGCTCTTGGGAGACTGGAGTCTAAGGTCATCCTTGGCTACGTAGCAACTTTGAGGCAAATCTCACTGTTTGAGTCTGTCTCTTAAAAAAAAAAATCAGTTATTCGGGCACAAGTCACATAGAGGGGTAGGAAATACAATCAGGTTGTACTGTCAAATGCCTCACAGAAAAGCAGTTTATATAGAAAAGGAAGGATATTGTTGCATAAAAGTAGTCATTACCTCATGACACACAACAGGCCATTATGCAGAATCCTCAGGCCCAAGGTACACCTTTCACGACCCAGTAAGAGAAAACTCACCAGAGCAATGTCAACCCTGACCTGGCCATGGATAAATCTGATATGGTGAAATGAAGGCAATACTAAGATGCAGACGAGCTGTATCCTGATTCCTGTCCTGTCACGTAAGTTAGGAGATCTGAAACATGATCATCAAGGTCTACATCAGCTTCCACGTGCACAAAAAGGAAAGTCTGGTGGCATCCCTTTTCAATCCCAGCACTTGGGAGACGGAGGTGGAAGGTTCGGGAGTTCAAAGTCATCCTCAACTATGTGGTGATTTTTGAAGCCAGACTAGACTACCTGAGACATTTTCTCAAAGCACGTAAGTAAAAATATAAATGAATAAACAGACACATACACAAAAATTAGACTGGATGAGAGATAAATGTACTTTGAGATCTTTTACTTGACGATGGGAAGATAAATAAAATGACATGATAAACTTGATGTGATAGACAGTATCCTCTCAAGTTATATAGATGTGATAGACAATATCCCTTCAAGTTATATAGGTGTCATAGACAGTATCCTCTCAAGTTGATGGATGATCAGAACTTACATCTTGGCAAGTTTTTAGTCTTAAATTAAATGCATATCATAAGCTCTATTTGTAGAAACCAATGCTTGATTTAGTGTAGTTAGTGTCCCTAAAGTTGTAGCCTTACAGAAATATCAGTTAGTCTTCTCCATTTGTATATAGTTGTTGATGTTGATGCTTTGCTATCTGTTTGTTTGCTTGATTGGGTTTTTGTGGTGTGTTTTTTGGGGAGTGGGATGTTTGAGATAGGACTCACTCTTTGACCCAGGCAGGTCGAGAACTTACTATGTAGTTCAGGCCGACCTCAAACTCAGAGAAATCTTATTTTTCTCAGTCTCCTAAGTATAGGTATGAGTGACCTTGTCTGATCCAATATGATTTTATTACATTTAATTATTCATGTGGAGTGGAGCATATGTGTAGGGGCCAGAGGACGACTTGCAAAAGTCGCTTCTCTCTTTCTACCGTGTAGGTTCCACTTATCAGATTTCTAGACAAGCATTTTTATCCTCTAAGTCATTTTGCCGCCCTGCAAACCCCTCCCAATATATTTCTTTTAAAACTCAATTTCTCTTATACAAATACTCAATGACTTTCAATAAAGAAATGGGAATGTGTGTAAAATTTCAGCGGATCATGATCCAATTTCATCTATAAGCCTAAGTTATCACAAACAACTTACCAAAGGTTAATACAAAAAACACCAAGTAATTCAGATTCTATTCATTGCGTGGTAAAGGCAAGCATGATTTCACGTAGAACTCCCTCTGCTCTGTTCATTTAAATGTCTCCCGTTTGTGAGAAGGATGTGGAAGCCTGATTTCTAGAAGCAGGAGCTACCTGGATCAGAAGGCCCTGCAGAGCCTGCTGAATGCTCTAAGACATATTTGAAGATGCTATCTTCAACTGCCAATCAATGCTAATTTTAATGGCTACTCTAGCTGATGAGGGAGCATGGGATCAACAAAGCTGTTGCTCTTGTACGAATAATAAACTGAACGAAGTCAGTGGCACATTCCTCTACTCAAGAGACAAAGGAAGGAAAAATCCCATGTCCAGACCAGCCTGGACTAGATAATAAACTCAAAGCCAGCCTGAGCTACATAAGGAGACCCTGTCTAAAAATCCAAGGTCTAGGGATGTTGCGCAGTGGCGTAGTGTTTACCCAGCTTGCACAAAGCTGCAGCGGGAGTAGGTGGCAAACTTGCTGCTGTTGTTTGATTTATTTTATTAGCATCTGTTGGTTGTACATATTAATGGTGTTCGGTGAGGTATTTCAACACATGCATATAACATGCAATCTGGCTGTTTACTGAACATAGTAACATATAATTAATGAAGATGATAAATTGCCTTCCACGATGATTACCTTTGAAGGCAAAACTATATAAATGTTCTTCTGTTTAATTTGGCTACTTTTTTAAAGCCTCATTGCTTTATAATTAGATAATAATTCCATACTGTGAAATGAGTACTTCCAAGAGCCAGTTATTTTGCTAAATGCTTTAAGATGGATTTATCACCTCAAATTCACAAAAGGGGTGCCTCAATCCCCCATGCTCTCCAGAGCCCCACTGTCCCATCTTATTTGAAAGAAGAGTCCGCATTCTCTGAGAAACTTCCGCGTACCCAACAGAAGCACTCACTTACAGGCTTACCTTCAATTACCAGTGGCTGATGAGAAGGAAGCAGAAGCTGTTGACAAAGCTTCCAGAAAAGACAGACAGACTGACAGCTAAAGGACTCATGGATGCTCCCTGCCCCACCCTGCCCCGACTCCACCCCGACTATGCAGCCTGTGGAGAAAATGCTGGGTGCTCAACTGGGATCTTGCAATTTATGGATAGAAATCACAAAGTAAAAGTGGTCAGACCTAGTGGTGAAGACCTGTAATCTCAGCTAAGGAAGACCACAGTGAGAGGATTGTAAGTTCAAGACCAGCCTGGGCTACAGAGTGAATTTAAACTCAGTTTGTAAAATTTGGTGAGACCCTCTCAAAATTAAGAGTAAAAGAAAAAGAGAAGGCAGGTGCATAGCTCAGCAGAAGAGTGCTTGCCTGGCATGCATGAGGCCATGGTTCAATCCTCAGGACTGCAGAAAGAAAGAGAAAAATAGAGTAAGGTAGTGGTGGTGCAGGTCTTTAATCATTTTATTTTCAGTATATAAAACTTATATTTTACTGTATGTGTGCACGTGTGTGTGTATACTTGTACACTTGTATACATGCACACAGATCAGAAGCAACTTCCAGGACTCAGTTCTTTCCCCTCTATCGTGTAGATCCTGGGAATCAAACTGACGTCATCAAGTTTGGTGGTATGCACCTTTATCTTCTGAGCCATCTCACCAAACCTGCAATTATTTTATACAAGGAAAGTAAATAAATAAACTCCTATGTGACTAAGCCATATTATTTGGGGTGTTTGTTCTGTGCTCTTAATCTTTTCTGGTATACTTTCTCACCACCTTATACATAAACAAGATGAGACTTACTCATCAAACAACAGAGTAATTTGCTCATTAAAACCCAACACTCTGCATGTAGAGAAACATAATTCAATCCAGAAGATCCAATTTCAGAAACCCCTACCTCGCAGAGCCTATGTACCTGTAAGTTTACTGATTAAGGATAAGAGGCACCCAGGGCATTGTGGTACATGCCTGTGATCTCAGCAAGATGGACGTTGAGGTAGCAGAATGGAGAGCGAGTCCAGTTTAGGCTACTTAGAAAGACATGTCTCAGAACAACAAGAAACAAAGGAAATAACAGAAACGCAGGAAATAACGGAAACTGAGGAAAAACCAAGCAGCTAGGCTTGCCTGTGGGGGATTTTCTTGATTGGATCCTTTGAGGTAAGAAGTTCCATCCTAAATCTTTTATCGTGGGAAAACCCACTGCAAACCTGGGCCACACTTTCTGGTAGCAGGGCCACAAATAAGGCACAGAAGAAGGAATCTTTGCATTTTGTTTGCTGGCCCTTGTTCTCGCTGGCAAGTCTATCTATCCTGTTGCTGAGGAAATCCTTCGCTGGTACTAGAACCTACTTCTTCAGGATTACAATGTAACTGGAGACAGGCAGCTCCCTACGGCTTCCCTGAGACTCTAGCACCAGATTGGAACTTCTGAGACATCCAGTTTTGTGGACTGAACAACTACCAGGTCCTTGGCCTTTCCTTCAGGAGACATCATTTGTTGAACTATTCAGACAAGCCACTCCAATAAATTCTGTGTATGTGGGGAGGAGTGTGGTGTGTGTGTGTGTGTGTGTGTGTGTATGTGTGTGTGTGTGTGTTCATTCTATCAATTCTGCTCCTTTAGAAAATGCTGACTTGCTGGGCAGTGTTAGCACATTCCTCTAATCCCAGCACTTGAGAGGCAGAGGCAGGGGGATATCTGAGTTTGAAACCAGCCTGGTCTACAGAGTGAGTTCCAGGACAGCCAGGGCTACACAGAGGAAACCCTGCGTCAAAAAAAAAAAAATTTAAAAAGAAAACCCTGACTAGCACATGTATACATACATATACATACATATACATACACATACATGCACATACATACATATACATACACATACATGCACATACATATACATGTCACACATAAAAGTAATTAAAAGCTTTTTAAAGGGAGAAGAAAATCACAGAAGTAAGACAGCAAATAGATAATAGACTCTCACAATCCGTTGAACTGAGTCTATGAGTTTCTGAGTAATTAAGCATATAACTTGTCTGCTACGTAAATTAATAAAGATGAATACCTAATGATGAAAGTCCTCTCCTCTCCTACATCAAATTCTTTTTCGGCCAGTGATCTTCTTAGGCCCCAAGACAAGTCCCTGCCTCACCCTACAAAAATATACAGGTCTGCATGTGTGACACCATCTTGTCAAACTGGCCTCCTGTATAGCTGGTTCATCCTCACATTTCTGGGCTGTGACTGATTGAGACAGGAAGCCCTCGGTCGATTATGGTGCCCTCCAAATGGTCCGCACCCGCCCTTGAATAGTGGTGCTCTGTGCACAGCAGAATACCTGGGGCACAGCTACTTCACTGGACACCACATTTTCCACGGCTTCCCAAGAACAAGCAAAGGCTCAGGGAAGGTTTCAGCGCCGGGCCAGAAGGAAATTCCACCCCGCCGCTGCATTTCATTTTGCTGATTAGCACAAACCCCAGGCAGTTTTGCTAAATTTAAGGCCTGTAATTCCACAAGGACTTTGTCCAGATTGCTCATGGGTCAGCCTGTCTTCCTGGAAGTAGCCAGGGCCACCACTGTGCCGTGCTGATCATCAGAGTCAGTTTGATTGCGGAACTGCTCAAAGGCCAGGACCCAGTGTAGACCTGCAAACAGGCTAGCCAGCAGCTAGATACTTGAGAAACTCAATGGGAGCCAGCGCAGTTACAGAGGAGGGGACAGAGTGAGACTCTCCTTGGGGAGTCTGAACCATGCTTCTAACCCTTTGTGCTGGGTGTGCAGGCTCCTCTCTTTCTCTAGACCCGTGGGTTGTGACCCCCATATCAGATGTCTATGTTGAGATTCATAACAGGAGCAAAATCACAGATCTAAAATAGCAATATTTTCATGGCTGGAGGTCCCCACCACCTGAGGAACTGTGTTAAAGGGTCACAGCCATTAGGAAGGTTGAGAACCAATGCTCTAGACACTCTCCCCTCCCCAAAGACTGCTCTGGAAGGTCATTTAATGACTCTCTCAGCCTGGTTTCAGAATGAGTTTGCAGAGTGGAACACTCCAGCGGGTGCTGGGGGTAAGGAGCAGAGAAAGGTCAAAGTCCACAGAGGTGCTGTGAGCTGGCCGAGCCTTTCAACTGAAACTCAGTTCTCCTGTCAGGCAACCCTCCCACGAAAGCTATCTTTCTTAAGGGTTCGGGATCCACTCTATTACCGGACTCCTGATTCCTTCTACCTCATGCAAAGTAATGGCTTCCTACAGTACCACCCTAATGTACTATACCCTCCTAAGGGTTTCCTTACCTACCATTTCCAAACCTGACAAACTCTCCTCAAAGGGCATGCCTTTCTTTTCCTGTCAGGGTCCCCAAAGACCTTCCAAACAGGGGTAAACTGATACATGGACGTCCAGAGCACTTAGAGATGAAGGTGAGGGGGTCTGTGGGAGTTCAGGTCAGTTCCTCCATTGGCTCACACATGACCCAGCAAGGAGCCCAACTTCTCTAGGTCAATCTTCCAGATAAAACACAGGACTCGGGGGCTGGAGAGACGGCTCAGCGCTAAGAGCACTGGCTGCTCTTCCAGAGGACCTGGCTTCAATTCCCAGCACCCACATGGCAGCTCACAACTGTCGGTAACTCCAAGATCTGACACGTTCACACAGACATACATTCAGGCAAAAGATGAATGCAAATGAAATAAAAATAATTAAAAATTAAAAACAAACAAACAAATTAAAAAAAAATCCACAGGACTCAGGTGACCTCTAGGACACCTGATTCTAGGTCCAGATTCAGGGTCATCCTATAGGTCTCCTGTCCCTTCCCTGCTTTTCTTCCCAGCTATGAAGAATTTCCTACGGGCTCATGTGTTTCAACACTGGGTCCCTGGCAAGTAACAACGATATGGAAGATTGTGGAACCTTTCAGGAGTAGAGCCTTCTGAAGAACGTGAAGAGGGGGTGGGGGATAGGGGTGGGGTTTCAGTCCCTTCTCTGCATTCTGACTGTAGTGACAGTAACCACCTTCATCATGCCCCTGTGGCCTACCTCCTCAACCATAGAGGACTGTACCAGGATAACTCAAAACAAGCAGCTCCTCCCTTTGGTCGTTTTTTGTCAAGGGTTCGATGAGAGCAATCAAAAACGTAAACAATATGCCTCCCTCTGAAATACATCTTCCTCTGAAATACATCTTTGACACACACAGATCCCACTCCTAGTCACACCACACACACCTCAACTGCTCCTTTATACCACCTGAAGAGCAATATAGGATAATCACACTTAGAAAGAAAACCAAAAAAACCATCGTTAGCCCACCCCACCCCAGGTCTTCATCCTGAAAGCACTACAAAGTCAGACCCCCACCAAATCCTTTCTTAAATTTCCATATGGCTTTAAAACTCTTTTGCAATGTGCTCACTGACATAAGTTACAACTTCATGTTGTAACAGTTCAGGTTAAAATGAGCTGTACATGGGTCGGTGGTCAACCAATTCCCAAACAATCTGCCCTTGACTTTCGTTAACATCTAATTAACACAAAACTGCAATAAAAGGCAGAACAACGTTGGAATCTGGTGTCCAGGAAAGAACTCAGCCAATTCGCGGCTGTCAAGCGCTTGTGCAGCATGAGCCGAGGACAAAGCTGAAGTTCTAACCCTTCTCTCATTTCCAATTATGTAAACCACGAAATCAGCTGTTGCCAAAAGCGCGCAGAGATGTAATCCCCAATTTTCCAATTCAAACCTGGATGTAGACTTAAATGGCACGGATAAAGCTATGAGCAATCGCAGAGGGTGGAAATGGTCACAGACTCGACAGAAAGCCCACGCAGCAGCCTCCCAACCCCGCAGCCTCCCCCCACCTCCCACCCCACCCCACCTCTCCTCACCCCCACCCCTACCTCCAGGACACGGTGGCTTTGCTTCCTTTTCTCATTGCTGTAACCAAAGCAGCTTAAGGAAGGGAGGGTTTATTTTGGCTCATGGTTTGAGGGTGCAGCCGATTTTAGCAAGGAAGGCCTGGCAGTAAAGAACTATTGCCAAGGTCATGGCAGCATATTGACTTGAATAAGAAAGGAATATTTTGCCTCCATTCACAAGCTTTTGCCTCTGTCTCTCTGTTTTGGACCAAAGCCAAGTCACCACTTTCTTTGTCTTATGTGTTTGTGTCCCCTTCGCTCCCAGGGCACAATAGTGAGAGAGGATGAATGAGGTCAGCAGTCTTAGAGAAGAGATGGAGATGAGGGGTGTTTACACAGACCCTGCCAAGAAGAGAGGAGGGAGCAGAAAGCAAAGGAGGGCAATCTCCATGAGTTCAAGGCCATCCTAGTCCATACAGTGAGTTCCAGAACAGTCAGGGCTAAAGAGAGAAGCCCTGTATCAAAAAACAAACGAAGAGGAGAAGGGAAGAGTGAGGGGAAGGCACAGAAGAGTGCCCCTGTGTGCAGAGCTCGCATGTGCACAGACCCCCTCACACACACACACCATAATAAAATGTAGGTCTTTATTTTTTTAAAACATGCACAAAAAATAATCAGTAACTAAACTTTTCTACTAGTCCCGGTTTGATCAGTTTTAAACAGCTGAAATGTCAGGGAAGAGTTAATATATTACGGTCCCCCTCTCATAATTTAGAGGTTTGTTATAGATGCACCATCAGGTGATTCTGCTCCTAGACAGGGAAGCCCTCTTTGTATACTTGCTTTCAACATGAGAAGAATCCAAATGGTTTTTCCTTCAAAGTCAGTTCATTAGAGGCATCCTGCTATCATTTGTCCATTGTTTCGTTTCTGCAAGCTTGTTTATTTCCATGACAGGTTAGTTAGTTGTCTTGGGAGCCTTTGGCTTCTGTCAATTTTCTCATCCTCTCTCCTCATCTGCATTCAAGGTCACCCATTTCTACACACCTGTTTCAGGGCCCCAGAAACTTATTACTGCTGCGGTCAAGCCAGGGAAGCAATCCTCTCCCAATGAGACAATTTCCTTTGGATCACCGGCACCTCTTGTTAGGATAAAAATAACTGTGCCCTCCACAGCTCAGCCTGGCTATTAAGGGTTGCCATTATTTTGGCTCAGCACCCCAGGGCAATGACAGAATTTATTCTCCATTGTTTCTGCCAACCTTTCCGGGGGTTCTTTTTAACCTAGCAATTAATCCACGCGAAGGTTCTGAAGTAGTGACCAGAAACGGTGTACTGAAGCACCTTATTTGGGTTCTGGAGAAAGATGACAGACAAAATTTGGACTTTTGTTTTCTTTCTTTTTTCATTTTTAATTCCTCCTTTGCATTCAGAAAGTAGGATATGTGTGTGTGTTCATTCTGTGGTTTTCATGACCACAAATGTGCAGCTGAAAGAATTAAGGAACTGGAATGTAAGACTGCAGGGGTCCCCTCTCCATCTTCTATCCTAGCCTGGGTCCCAAGCCCCGAGATCTCCACACTTTCCAGCCCATCAAGACGGCCTCAGGTCTTTGATGTGATAATCTGGGGCTAAGCATTGGTTGGAGCTGGCTCAGAAGCTACCGTATACACAACTACAAACTTCAAAGCCCAGTGTAAAGGGTCCTGGGCTCCCATGGCACAATAAGTTTGCTTTTTTACACCACCAAAGAGAAAAATCTGGACAAATTGGAGCAGGATCTTAAGCAGTCGAGGGGGACTCTCCCTACTCAGAAATAAGAAACTAATCAATGCTATCAACATGGATTCTCTCGGTCCTTAGGACTGTAATAATTTCCAGATGACGGCATGCATGTGATTAGGGTCTTCTGGCAGCTCATTCCTCTCTCAGGGCCCTGGAAGGGAGAGCAAGAGATTCGGTGGCTGGAGTCCAAGATATAAACTAGCTAGCAGGTAACACTTGACCCTGAACTATGCTGCGCGCAATTCTGGCAAGGAAAAAAGCTCTCATAGGCTAAGACTTCAAATGATGCAACTATAACCCATTAGCAACATGCATGACTTGCAGGATTCTCCTGGCTTCTTGGGGTATGAGTTGTGGTACCTCTCACCACAATGGCCTTTAGAGTTTGGAAGGTTGAAAGCCTCCCATCACAAGCCTGTAATTGTGATGAGGACGGGAGACAGAAATGGACTAGGCAACTTAGGGATAGACGCCTCCATTCATGTTCTTGCCAAGGAGCAGAAAATATCTCTGAATCTGTCCTGGAAATAGATCAGCGATGCAGGGATCTGGGCGTTGGGGTGGGGCGGTTCCTGGTCTGGTTTCCTGAATTCTCTTACCCTAAATGAGTTCCTTGTGGGGGGGTGGGGGGTGGAGGGGATGTTGTACATGAAGGTATAAACAAAACTCGAGTCCAGGCACTCATCCATTCTGGTGGACAAATTTGGATTAGTTCTCTAGATTTTCGTGGTAAAAATGGATTATACCTATTCCCCAACTTAAGACCAACTCCTAGATCATTTTAGAGTCTCCTGAGGAGAGAGAAATGTTACTGCTAAGGATGGACCCGCTCATAATCAGTTTTGAGCACCACTTCTCAGTCCCTAGTAACACCAAGAAAGAAAACATCAACGTTGCAATTCCCTGGCCCTTCTGGTCAAAAGGATGGAATATCTTTGGCCCTGTGTGTAGACATGGCATTCTGCTCTCCTCCCAAGATTAGAACATCGTCTCCTCCCTTAAGACTTAATCCAGGAGACTGGAGAGGTGGCCCAGCAGTTGTAAGTGCCTGCTGCTCTTCCAGAGGGTCCTAGTTGGGTTCCCAGCACTCGCATTGGATGTCTCACAACATCCTGTAACCCCACCTCCACGGGAGTCGATGCCTTCTTTTGGTCTCCATAAGTACCCACACAGACGCCATATACATAAATAAAAAATAATAATTAAAAAAAAACTTTTTAAAAATAAATTCAAGCTGGGCAGTGGTGGCACACGACTTTAATCCCAGCACTTGTGAGGCAGAGGCAGGTGGATTTCAGTGAGTTAAGGCCAGCCTGGTCTACAGAGAAAGTTCCAGTACAACCAGGACTGTTACACAGAGAAACACTGTCTCAAAAAACATATATATATATGTGTATATATATCTCCAGTTGGGCCTGTCCATCACCTGAGCAAGAGACCACCCTCATGAAGGCTGATTTGTCTAAACTCCTGTTAAAGAGATGGGAGGAATAATTATCCCCTATATGAGATAACCTGTCCCTGAGCACTGGCTTATTATTTCCTTCTTTGCCACGTGCCCCAGGTAACTTTTTCTTTTCCTTCTTTCTATCTCTTTTTCTTTCTGATACTGACCAAATCCTGGGCATGCTTTCCGCAACACTCGGGGCTTTCTCAGTCTACCTCTGGACGCTACCTGTACTCCATTCCTTCATGTGGTTACCTGCTGACCTCAGTCACTGAGCCTGCCTGCTCTCACGGACGCCATTGCGAAAGGCATGGCTTTCTCACTTCCTCCTCTTCATCTCCTTTCTCCTGGCAGCTGCCAAAATTTGCAGTTTGCCTGTCCTGTTGTATTTCTCTCTCTCTCTCTCTCTCTCTCTCTCTCTCTCTCTAGTGAGTGTGTGTGTGTGTGTGTCTACCTCTCTCTCTCTCTCTGTCTCTCTTTGTCTCTCTGTTTCTCTCCCCCCCCACCCCCTTCTGGAATCCACAACTGCCCACAGGTCATCTCTTTTACCTTCGCCATTTTGAAAGTCACCATTTGCTTCCCAAAGGTATGGAACCTGTGGACGTGAGGACCGGAAGGAGAGAGAGCCTGTCCCATCAGGCAGACTCCTCCAGCCAACCCTGACCCAGTGTTTTCCTGTCCACCCTTAGTTGCGTGGCCCCAGGCTGCCACCTGGCCTCTGAGGCTCGGTCCAGGCTTCCTCTGTTATCTCTAGAAATCCCTCCTCTGCTTCACCTCTCCCCACCCAGCACTGCCCACTCTGACTCCTAGACCCAAGTGAAGAGACTCCCATCACATTTCACCCACAAAGTGGCCTGTCCGTGTATTCTGCCAAACTAAAGGCTACTTTCCTTCACAGAGCAATTCTGGCACTCTGTAGAGGGGAGGGGTGTGAGCAACTGTGGCTCCCTGTGGTTCAGAATAGCACTTTTACTTCTACTGTCAAGCTTTCTCAAACTTTTCACCCACAGCTTGTATTATTGTTTTTCTTAATTAAGTGTTCACATAATTGTAGAGCAGTGGTGTGACTTTCGCCTCAGGGAACATTTGGCAATGTCTAGAGATACTTTGTATTGCCATAACTGGATGGGGAAAGAGGTTGTAGCCTGAGTTGAGGAGAGGCCAGGTAGGTTACTAAACAAGCTGCAGGGTTCAGACGGCCTCATGCAGCAGAGGCTGATCAGAACTTAAGTGCTAAGAGTACCAAGGGTGAGACAACCCCCTACATCAGCCGCTGGGCATCAGGAATAGTAACTTAGGCCAAGGGTCTGTAATCACAGCACTCAGGAGGCAGAGGCAGGCAGATCTCTGCGAGTTTGAGGCCAGCCTGGTCTACAGAGTGAGTTCCAGGACAGCCAGGGATACAACCTCTTTGGGTGCAGGAATGAGACAAACAGGAAACAAGCTCAGCTGCTCCTCCGGTTCTCGGATCTTCCGGGTTTTCACCCCCATATCTGACTCCTGGTTCTCATTGATTAAGATTAATTAGATTAACGCTTCCATTGTTTGTTTCTTTCTTTTATTAAAGCTTCATCTTTACATATCAGAAGAGAGGAGCCCATCACAGATGGCGTGTCTTACAAAAGGTTTAAAGTAGAACTTACACTAATTTTATATAATCTCTGGGTCGGGAAAGAAAAAGATCACTTCCTAATTCATTTTATAATACCATCATGACCCCAATGGACAAGACCACATTAAGAGGAGCTTCCTGCCTAGGGCAGTGAGGAGCCACAGGCCAGCCTTGTCCATACCAGCAACCAGAAGACTTGTTCCCTTCCCCCTTAGCGACCTCCGCTTAGGTAAGGGTAAAGCCACATCCTGGACTCCGCCGCAGAAACTTCGAGATGAATCAGCCTGAAGCAAATGAATGAGTTCATCAAGTGCTTACACAGAGTCGTGTGGGAAAAGAGACAAGGTGAGGGTTTCTGAGGGACTGCCGCTTCGCTGTCACACTCAGAGGGCTGGGTATGATGCCATGGGTTTATCAATTACATTGCTCAAGTTTGAAGGATCAATCAAAGTTTAAAAGTTGAGTAAAGTTTAAAGATTAAGTTTAAAAAAAATAAGCTGTTTTCCTTATTTCTCTTTTTAAAAAAAAGGTCGCTTTTGTAAATGAAATTAGCAGGTGGCTTTACCTTGGGCATTGTTGGGTACTAGAGATGAAAGCAGGCTTAACTGCAGTTTAAACCGAGGCCACAATCGTGTTGACCTTCAGTAAGCACCACGCATTGTTCTTCAAATCCCCCTGTGAGCTGTCTTCTGAGAGAACCCTCTGTGGGCAATCTTGGTTTTATCAGCCGCACTGAAGTTTCCTGTCTCACATCAGCAGGAAACAAACTAGATCCCACGGCGAGCAACTTCATTCCTACCCCAAGTCCCCTTGATTTCTTTTCTGTCTTTCTGTCCTGCCTTGTGACCACGGACCACTTTCCTCGGTGATATAGACGGAAAAAAAAAATCTTAACAATGTATTAGCAAATGGCCAGGCAATGGTGGCATACACCTGTATTTTGGCGTTTAGAAGCTGATGCTGGAGGGTTGTGAATTTGAAAGAAGCCTGAGCAACACAATGAGACTTTGTCCCCAAAAGGAAAAAAAAAAGGATAAGGAGACTAAAACCATTCAATATTTAAAAAAAAAAATTGACAGACTTCAACATCTATTTATGAGTTTTTTAAAAACTCAGAAAAATAGGAATAGAGAGAAAAAAATCTCCAACTTGGAAAAAAATGTATAGTGAACCATATAACAAACACAGCACTTAATGGTAAAAACTTTTCCCCTTAGATCAAGAACATGGCTGCACTACCTACTCCTGTCCCCTCCCCTTTTTGCAGTGCTGGGGACCTCAGGGCCTTGAGAGCACCTGCCCATCGCATTCAACATAGCTTTTTCCTGGTGCTAAATGTAATAGCAGACTCTATGTAAGCCAGGCAGGTGCTCTCCTGCTGAGCGGTTCCCCAGCACAACACAAAAGTAGAAGAGGTTGATTTGATGCGTCTGTTTGTGCGTGCCTCACTGTGCTGCGCAGGCTGGACTGGAATTCATGCTCATGTTTCCTCAACCCCCTGAGTAGCTGGGGGTATAGGCATGCACCACCATGCCAGGCTTCACAACCAGCTCCCTGGCAGAAGATTAGCCCTTCTGAAAAACGATGCTGACGGGATAGATCTCCAGAGGCAAGCAGACTGACCCACAAGCTGTCTCACATCTTACATAAAAATTTGCAATGGACTGTGAGTTTAAACAAAACATAAGTTATAGAAAATAACATAGGGAATATTTTCAGGATCTAAGGTCACATAAAGAATTCTCAGACTTGGCAACAAAGGCAGAATCCATAAAAGAAAAGAAATTAGACTAAATGTAAACGTTTGCCCTGTGAAATTGATGTTAAAATGAAGACGAGATTCAAGGTAGGAAAAGATGTTTAAAAACCACATATTTGGCAAAGGACTAGTCAAATAGCATGTATGTATGCATGTATATATAGCCAAACAGCTAGTTTATGTTGTATATATTATATGTGTATAATATGTAATAATATATAACATGCAATATATAATCTATATTAACATATATATGTGGAATACTACCCAACAATGAAAAATAACAAAAACTACCTTGGTGGATCATCAGAAAACTATGCTATATAACTAAAACTAGTCCCTAAAAAAGCACACTATGTGAGACCATTTCTATAATATTCTTGAAATCACAAAATGGAAGCAGGGGAAGATTAGTGGCTGCTAAGGGTTCAAGACAAGAGAAGGACGGAAGAGAATAGGAATAACTACTAAAGGGCAGCATTAAGGGCTAGAGATATAATTCAGTTGTGGAGTGCTTCCCTGGCATGCATGAGGCCTTGTGTGCCAATCTTAATGACACATAAATGAAGTGTGATGAGACAGACCGGCAACCCCACCCAGCTCTGGAGACATGGGGGAGGTTAAGGTCAGCCCTGGCTGTGAGATCAGCCTGGGCTATATATTTGAGACCCTGACTCAAAAATAAGTGGCAACTTGAGAAATTTGTGTACTAATAGATGTTTTCCCTATTGGTCATTTCAGTACTCTGGTTGTGATAGTGTGCTATGGTTCACTGGGGGGGGGGGGAGGACAGGCAAATGGTCTGTATATTTTATAAATGTATATGAGTCTACCACCCTTAACAATAAAAAACTTAATAGATGTGTGTAGGTGGGTAGCGCTGGGAATCAAATACTGTATCCTAACATGCTAGCTACGAACGCACTCTACCATGGAGTTATACTCCTAAGCCTGTATATATTTAAGTAGATAGATAGATACATAGATAGATACATAGATAGATACATAGATACATAGATAGATACATAGATAGATACATAGATACATAGATAGATACATAGATACATAGATACATAGATAGACAATGAAAGTTAGGAAGCTCCTTCTTCTCTGAAGAAGGCATCTATAAAATAAAAATAAAATCAGGCTTTGAATTTTTCTGAACTGCGGTCTGATGAGAAGGTACCAGCTGTCCTAAGAAGTAGGAACACTAATCCGTGTGAAATGAACTGTGGAAAGGGAGAGGAGTATGGACACGGACTGGGGTCATAGCAGTGATATGAGCAAACAGAAAAGCCGGGAGTTACCATGGAACCTGTAAGGGGCTGGAGACAGGAAGCATTTTCCCAGTGCTTTCCAGACCAGAGTGGAAGATGCCAGCCAACACAAACATCCAGCCGACTGGGCAAACATATCCCTTGCTGATGGAGGACGTTCCGAGGGGCGGTCACCACGCCACAGAAATAAGCCCTCCAGGAGATCCAATTTCCTTTGCTCTGCTCCATATTCATCAAGTCATTTCTGATCTTAATTTGATTTCTGATGGCTTCCTCACTGGAAAAGAAGGAGCTGTTGAGCCCGGTCCACTAAATGATTAGGTGTTTCTTTCGCTTACCACCCTCCCATGGTTTTGTGGAATTGGATATTTTATTCTAAATTATGTTCTCTCACAGGCATAATAGTATTTTCCGTCCAACAAGAATATAGTCCTGCTGGGCATGGAGGCACACACCTGTAATTCCACCTACTCTTGTGACTCAGGCGGGAGGATTGAGAGTTCAAGGCTCACACGGACTACATAATAAGACTCTGTTTCAAAACAAAGAAAAAAATAGACTATAATTCTTCCTTGCAAACAAAGGAAATAAATTAACAACTTTTTTTTTTTTTTTACAAGATCTTAGGTATCCCAGTATCCCAGGCTGGCTTTGAATTGGCTATATGTAGCAGTAGCAATATAAATGGTTGAAGATAAACCTGAAATTCTGGCCCTCCAACCTCCTTCTCTTCCCAAGTCCTGGGATTGTAATCACAACAGAAAAGTAACTTAGATAGTTTTGTTTGTTCAGACAGTTGTATGTAGCCCAAAATTTGCTATGTAACCAAGTTGACTTAGGAATTCTACTCCCCCTGCCTCCATCTCTGATTGCTGGGATTATAAGCATGTGCCACTATTTCTGGTTTATGTGGTATGGGATTTGAACCCATGGCTTTGGGCATGCTAAGAAAGCCCTCTCTACAAGGTAGCCTTTGTTTAGTTTTTGTTTTTGTTTTTGTTTTTTATTTCTAAAGTATTAAGGACAAAACACAAAGTCTTGTACATGTCAGGCAAACAACCTGCCACTAAGCTGTGTCCCCAGCTCTCTTCCTCCTTCTTCTCCTCTTTTTTATATTCTTTGTTCGTTTTTTCAAGACAGGGTTTCTCATGTAGCTCTGGATGTCCCAGAACTCACTCTGTAGACAAGGCTGGCCTGAAACTCCGAGATCCGCCTGCCTCTGTTTCCTCTGAGCTTGTCTGGATGATGGAATTAAGGATGTGAGCCACCACTACCTGGCTCTTCTCTCTATTCTTAAGACAGGATCGCTTTAATATGTCTAGCTGGCCTTGAACTGTTGACCAAGTTTTCTGTCCCACCAGGTCCCACATTCATTTATTCCCAAATAAACACACAGAGGCCTACACTAATAATAAACTGATTGACCTATTAGCTCAGGCATTTTATTAACTCTTATAACATATATTAGCCCATAAGTCTTGTCTGTGTTAGCCACATGGCTTGGTACCTTTTTTAGCAAGGCAGTCACATCTTGCTTGCTCTGTGTCTGGCTTCCCCTGTGTCTGGGTGACAACTGCAAACTGACCTTTCCTCTTCCCAGAATTCTCCTGTTCTCGTCACCCCACCTCTACTTCCTGCCTGATCACCCACCTATACTTCCCATGTAAGAAAGAGTTAATAAGAAACCTGAGCTAATAGACCAACCAGTTTAAAATTAATGTAGACCTCTCTGTATTTCCTGGGGTTGAACAGCTGCAGGGATAGGACAGAACAGAAACCTCTGTCAACAAATGGTACCCAACATATGGACAACTGCATTCACAGAAAACCTGAGAGAGCTTGGGAAATAATTCTAGACACAAAATAACAGCATTAAGTATAGCTTCTTGGTAGCAGCGATTTCTCAGGTTTGCTCTCTTTGCTAGAGGCAAGCACATATGATATAAGAGAGGCTTCCTGACTCAGCTTTAGCTGTGAAACTTTGCAGCTCTTTTAAGAGGCCCTGCCATCAAACACTTAAATGGTGTTTATGAATAGCCAACAGCATGCTTCTTGGTGGTGGCAGGGACCTTGCAACACAATAGAGTTGTGGTAATAAACATGGCTCTAAAGAATGGGCTGGATCCAGCCATCAAAGCCACGGCTTTAATCCTACCAAATCACTTAGCAAATTAAAGACTCATGTGGCCAGAAAAAGAGATATACAGTAAAGATAGATTCAGATAGGTTCAGAAGAAAACCTCTAAATGCTTTACAATGTGTTTAAAAATATATGTAGGCTTGGGAAAGAAAAAAAAGGATAAAGTCCTTAAAATAAAAAAGAAAGAGAGTAGTTGGGTATGGTGGCACACACCTTTAATCCCAAAACTTGGTAGGAAGAGGCAGGCAGATCTCTGTGAATTCAAGGACAACCTGGTCTACAGAGTGAGTTCTAGGACAGCCAAAGATACACAGAGAAATCCGGTCTCAAAAAGCCAAAAATTAAAAATAAAAATAAAAGAAATAGAGTTTAAAATAAAGCCACATAAAGATGGAAAATACACAGAGTCTGGATACTGTATATTATTGTGTTGTCTTTGAATTGTATGACTGATGAGGAAGGAGCAGGTGAGAGTTGGGTGTGGTGGAGGAGCCCCTCAGCCCTTACAAGAGGGTTAGGCACCCTAACTTTAGAGGAGAGATAGCATGTAAGTGCCATGACCTTTTTTACCCAGTTTCCCCCGTATGCCTCCTTGATTCCCCAGCACAGTAAATGAATAAAATCCATCCTCGTGTGTTAAATCAGCATGAATTATATAGCTTTGGAAGTAAGAACAAGCAGGGGGGCCTACATCTTTATTTCCAAATATGTGTGTCTTGAAGGAGCCTTAAAGAGATTTTAGGAACCAAGGGGAAATGTTAGCTTTCCCTCCTTCCCCCACCCTTCAGTTATTTGGAAGCAGGGTCTCACTCTGCAGTCTAGGCTGGTCTCAAACTCACTAGGGTACATCATCATGTAACAATATGACACAACATGGCTCTGGACTTGAGGCAATCCTTCTGTCTCAGCCTTCTGAGAAATGGAATTACAGCATGAGCCATCCTGCCTGGCTTTAAGTATTGGCATTTTTAATCTTATTTATCATATTTTATGCATTCCCTCAGAGACTGCAAGCAGGCATTGGATCCCCTGGCACTGGAGTAACAGGTGGTTGTGAGCGTGGTTGTGGGTGCTGGGAATCAAACCCGGGTCCTCTGGGAGAGCAGTCGGTGCTCTTAGCCACTGAACTATCTCTCTAACAACCTGAAAATGTTGGTATTTTTCATGATTTTGAGATGCACTTGTTCTTTGAGTAAGTAACCTTAAACATTCTAGCAAATACTTTTTAAACTTAATACATTTTGCAGATGTAAAAGGGCTTCCAGTACATGTACTGCTTTCTGAATCTGCACTGAAAAAAACATAGAATGTTCTGTGCAGGCTGATTCTCGCCACTCTAGAAAAATGGCACCATTTCTAACAGATTAAGGAAGAATCTTACTAGGCACGAGGACACACACTTTAATCCCAGCACTTGGGACACAGAAGCAGGTGAGTCTCTGAGTTCAAGGCCAGCCATTCTGCATAGTGAAGAATGGAATTTCGGGATCTTTCCCTCTCACCCCCACTCCCGAGAATCGAATCCAGGGCCTCTATCATGTTAGGCAAGCATACCGTCAATTACGCCACATTCTCAACCCTTATGGCTTCATTTAGCCTTAGCCACTTAAAAACACAATACACTGGAAAAGTAGTAGTCAGTGTATGAATTTTAAGGACACAATTCAGTCTTTAATACACTAAAGTAAAGTAAACTATTGATTGCTGAGTATGCAGCTAGTGATAGGTAGAGTTTGGAGTTTGCAGAAGTTCCCTAAAGCCAATCTCCAGCATCCAAATTGTAATAGCAAGCCAAGATTGATGGTATGTGCCTAAAGAGGCATAGGCCAAAGGATCAGGAGTTCAAGGCTATTTTCTGCAACGTAGAGAGAAGCTGGCTAGGACTATAAAAGAATCTGTCTCAAATATACCACGGCTCAGCTATAAGCCTGGGAATTCAAGTTTGATCCCTGGAATCTACATGGTAAGAGAGAACTGATTTCCTCAAGTTGTCCTTGGGTTTGTGGCATGCACATGTGTGTGCACTTGCTTGTATACACACACACACACACACACATAGACACACACTTAACTCTAGTGGCAACAATTATTTCTTCCCCCTCCTTGAAGCAGGGTCTCTCTGGCTGGCCTAGAACTCAGGCTGGCTTTAAACTCACAGAGATCCACCTGTCTCTGCCTCCTCAGTGGTGGGATTACAACTGTACGCACCACACTCCACTCAGTGAGGATCATTTTCATTAGCTTTTGTTTCTGATAAACACCCACCCCATTCATTTATACTGCCTCAATGCCCGTTAAATAAAATGTATGGAAAGTTGGGTCTGAGTGCCTGCCTTGGGCTCTCCAGATCAGGACAATATGAACACTCACACTGAAAGGACAGATCACCAAGTTCAGCTCAGCTGTCTGTCCTTCCACGAAACCAGGATGGAGACAAGAGCAAAGTCCCCTGAGCCCATGTCAGCCTCTCGTTGGGCATGGCCCCGCTGCTTTAATCTCCTCAAAGGAAGCAACGGAAACAGCCAGTCTACGCTCTGTTGAGTTTCTCCTTCCTTCAGTCCTGTAGTTCTTTGGTTTGGTTGATCTGGTTTGGTTTTTTGAGATAGGGTCTCCTGTGGTCCAGACTGACCTCAAACTCCATAAATAGTCCAAGATAACCTTGAATGCCTGATTCTCCTACCTTTATCTCCCCAGTGCAGGCGTTACAGTCACGGGCCACCAAACTCTGCCTTCTTCTGTCATTATCTATGAAACCAACTCCCTAGATCCCGCACTCCAGCTTATGGAATGAAGCGCCACCCAACATTAAATTTGCGAGAGTATTATCCTTTGACATGTCTCAAAGTCAAATTTCACTCATTCTAAGCTGTGAGCTAAGAGAGGCAGTTCTTTTTAAACTCCATACAGGACCTGGCACATAACAGGAATGCCATAAATCTTGCCACAGGACTGAGTAGGTCCAACTGGGTGTGGCAGTATACATCCACCTGTAACCCCAGCAACTGGGAGACTGAAGCAGAAGGATCATAAGTTCAAGGCCAGCCTGGGCTACGTAGTGAGACCCTTGAAAGGAAAAAAAGGGGGGGGGGACGAGCTAAGGATACAGAGTTAAATGGTAGAGATTTTGCCTGTCATGTGTGAGACCATAGATTCAATCCCCAGGATCAAAAAGGAAAGATGGGCAAGAAGGGGTGGGGGGGAGATGACTCTATTTCCTGCAGCTAGAAGGCTGGAAGGAGGAAGTCAGCAAGCAGGGGCTAAGGGAATGGCAGCTGGCTGCAAGGTCCCTTTGGTGTCTCCAGGACCTCCGTTTCTGAGGTGACCGCAGAAGTGCCATGACACCCCACGCTAATCCTCTAAGCACCACATGTTTGGTGAATGCTGAACTGGGATAAAGTTCAGCCCAGCTGCCCTATGGCTCTCTTGGCCATGCTTCCAAATGTTGCCAGGGCCCAAGTTAAAAAAACAAAGGTCTGCCAGCACTCACAAACACTGCCTGAGTACGGCCATCACAGGTCATTCAATATTTATAAATCACACACTAGGTGTCAGATCCTTGGCACCCCAGTCAGAAGAGCAGGTTAGACAGTATTGCCCTTCAGCATAAACATGGGGGTTGGGAGTTTCTGTGTTTTTATGTTGTTGATGTTTTATATTTGCATTTTGGCCATTTTACATCATTTTCTCCAATAATTTTGACTTTTGTAACACTGGGTTTTGCAAAAATAAAATCAGGATTTGCTAGCCAAGATGGTCATGGGTCTGGGGTACTTTTTGGAAGGTAAGGCCTTTGTTTTTTGGATAATCTGCAACTTTAAAATGTTGTATGGAATAAAGCCTAGATTCTTGGGTTACTACCAGAAGATTATTTATAAACATTGTGTGAAAAGCATCCAAGCTACTGACAAACATGAGTAAAATGAATGAGAGGGCAAAGTCTCTCTATGTGAAAGTAAAAAAATGCAGTGCTGTTGAACAGACAAGAGCTTCCCTGTATTTTTTTTAAAAAAAAAAAAAAAGTTTCGCTGATTCTTTAAAATGTCCATACAGTGTATTTTGAACATATCCCCACACTCTGCCAGTTCTGATCCTGAACTCCCCCATATCCATCCTCACTTGCCTACCCCTCAACTTCACGTCCTCTTTTGGATTTTTGTTTAGCCAGGTTTCACTTGGTAGCCCTGCCTAACCTGGACCTCATTAGGTAGACGAGGCTGACTTTGAATTCACTGCGAACCCCCTGCCTTTGCTTCCCAAGTTCTATGATTAACGCTATCCACTTCGCCTGCCCTGAGCCCCACAGGCCCAGGGTTCGACATGGTAGGCTGGAAAAGGCCTGGGTTAGAAACCCAACTAGTCATGAGGCTTGTGGTGACAAACTATAAGATCAGTATGACTGCCCTGGGAGTAACAGTCTGCTTCTGGTGAGTGGCCATCAGGCAACTGACAGCCAGCAGAGAGAGATTAGGTACTCAATTGACAACCCCATGTGGTGACCAGGCCTCCTGCCAGGGTCATCCTCTCTGGTAACTAAATCATTCAAGGCATGCTTGTGCCCAAGGCAATAAAGGCAGTCTGAACTCCTAGACAAGTAAGAGAGGCACGTTGCTGCAACCCAGCACTCAGGGGGACAAGGAAGGAGGATGCTGTGCTTTTGAGACCATCTTGGGGGCTACACGGCAAACTCCAGACCAGCCTGGGCTGGGGCTGAGAGCTAAGGTTTTTGTTTTGTGAAGGTCCCAGTCAATTGACCTGTTTATCCCAACCACTACCCTTTACATGAGACTGCACTGGCCACGGCAGGAGTTTTACTACTTGATTGTTCTATTGCTGAAAAGTTTTCCCTCTAGGTACTAGCGAAGGAATCCAGGGCCTCACACACGCTAAGCTAAGTACATGCTAAGCAGACACTACTAGCCACCTGTGTGAGTTAGGATTTCTTTCGCTGTGATGAAACACCATGACCAAAAACAAGTTGGGGAGGAAAGGGTTTATTTAGCCCACTCTTCTACCACTGAAGGAAGTCAGGACAGGAACCGGAACCCAAGCAGAGCAGGAAGCTGAGGACTGGAACTGATGCAGATGCCTTGAAGGGGTGCTGCTTACTGGCTGCCTCCTCATGGCCTGCTCAACCTGCTTCCTTATAGAACCCAGGATCACCTTCCCAGGGGTGGCACCACCCACAGTGGGCTGTGCCCTCCCCCATCAATCACTCCTTAAGAAAATGCCCCACAGGCTTGCCTGCAGCCCAATCTTATGGAGACATTTTCTCAACTGAAGGCCCCTCCTCTCTGATGACTCTAGCTTACGTCAAGTGGACATAAAACTAGTCAGCACACACCTCAGTTCAGTAAAGAGATAAAGCACAGAGTGACAGGTCTCATGTCGAGCTAAACTGATAGTGTGCATGATTCTTTTCCTTAGAAAGAAGAGAGATTTCAGGGGGTCTGTAACATGACGGGCCAGCTTGTTGGGGTTTCTGTCCCTCCCAGTACCCCACGGTCGGCAAATCCCAAAGAGAAAATCACACACAGGACTCCATAGGATTATAAACTGATTGGCCCATTAGGTCAGGCTACTTATTAGCTCTTATAACTTATGTTACCCCATTATCCTTATCTATGTTAGCACATGGCTCCGTACCTTTCTTAGCTGGGCAAGTTACATGCTGCCTCTTCAGTGGTCTGTGCAGGAGTGGCTGAGGAACCTCCTTGCTTCCCAGAATTCTCCTGTTCTCATTGCATCACCTCTACTTCCTGTCTGGTTTTCCCACCTATACTGCCTGCCTGGCCAATCAGCGTTTTATTAAAATATGATTGACAGAATATAGACAATTCTCCCGCATCAGGGGTCAAGGCAGCTGATGCCAAGATTGACAACCAGAGTTCAAGCTCTTCGAGCCCACAGGGTAGAAAGGCAGAATCTACTCTGACAAGTTGTCTTTTGACCTCCACTTGCATGCTGCGGCACACATACACACTCTCTCCCTCCCCACTTCTCTTTCTCTCTTTCACACACACACACACACACACACACACACACATGCACATATGCACTAATTGAAAATAAGCAAGCAAATGTAACAAAAAATAAAAGCAGAAACCCCCTATGGTTCCATTTAATACAGTGACAAGATAATAAGAAAGCAGTACATTCTATGTGCCAGGCAAGGTCCTAGTCTCTCACACAGTCACTTGCTACATCTATACCACAATGCACAAGGTACATACGATGATCCCACCTGTCTATATAAAGGGCTGAGCGTTGCGGAATATTCTTTTACATTGTGTGAGGATGTGTCACTGTAATTGGTTTAGTAAAGAGCTGAATGGCCAGTAACTAGGCAGGAAGAGGTTAGGTGGAACTTCTGGGGATGGAGGTCTCAGGGAAGAAGAAAGGCAGGTTGGGTTGCCAGCCAGATGCAGAGGAAGCAAGACATACAGGAGGAGAGGTAAAAGCAACGAGTCACGTGACAGCGCGTAGATTAATAGAAATGGGTTAATTTACGTTGTAAGAGCTAGTTAGAAACAGGCTGAGCTTTCATAAATAATAAGTCTCTGCGTTATGATTTGGGGGCTGGCAGTCCAAAAATGCCTGATACAACTGAGTAACTATGACCAGTATAGATCAGGGATTCAAATGGATTCCACCTTGTCCCAGAATCTTTGCTCCGTCCCCTGACTGCTTCTGAAGGAAGCAGACACGGAACTCAAGAAAAACACAAAGAATCCAAAGGCTCAAAATGGGCTTCCAGAAGGACACCTGTGCCCTCTGATGCCCTACAGAGCAAGCCAAGGCAGCCATATTCTCTGTGTCAAGCCCACCGGGACATTTGATTCCAGCTCCACAATGATTACTTCCTGCAAACAGGAGCCTTGGCCCTGAGGGGTCACAGGCCACACAACTCCTTGGAAATCAGGTTCATATTATGAACATCTGTGGCATAAATGCGTAAATGAAGAGAAAAGGAATGAATGAACAAAACCCAAAGAAAAACTTATCAATTTATATAGACAAAGAGAAGTTCCAGTTGGAGGCCAGAGAAATGGCTCAGTGCGTAAGAGAGGTTGCTATACAAGCGTTTACGGCATGAGGCCCCTTGTTCTGATCCCAGCATTCATGAGGAAAGCCAGGTTAGGGCCAGTGAGATGGCTGAGGGGTTTGCTGCCAGTCTGAGAACCTGAGTCCAGTCCCTGAGATCCACATGGGAGAGAAAAAGCTGGCTCCAGGCAGTGTCCTCTAAGCTCCATGGGCACAACAGAACCTGGACACACACCGTAAGAGATGAATAAATGCTCTTGTAACTTCAGTCCTGTGATTGGCAGAGGCAGGAGGATGGCTGGGACTTGCTGCCCACCAGCCTAGTTTCAGATTCAGTGAAAACTCAAAGGAATGAGATAAAGAACTGGACACCCAAAGTTCTCTGGCCTCTGCACACACATGCACAAGTGTACATATGTATGCCATACTCACATGCATACAATACACATGTACATATATACCACAGAGACACACACAAACGCCATATATACATGTACACATAATCACACACGTATGTACACATGCAAAGGCATACACTCGTGCACATACATATGTATACATGCAAAGGCATACACTCATGCACACACATATATACATGTGCACACACATAAAAGAAAAGAACCCTGCAGTTAGTGGTCAGGCAATATGCACCCTTGGTCACTGCTGGATGTGGAATTTGGAGATTGTCGTTATTTCCCTCTGTCACCCTTTTCAATATGGCTTATCAGCCCCGAAAGCCACAGCCATTACGACATTACATCATGACGGGCATATTACAATTTTCTAGATTACATCTTATCTGACATTAGTTACATTTTAGGGTGCTTGCTTCCTGGCACTTTAATTTCATAAGTAGACTATCTCCGGATCACAGAGAGGATGATCCAGCAAGTTCCACCCACTCCCCCAGCCTCATTTCCAGAAGCTAACATTTCCTTCACGGCCCGAGATTCCAGGGCATATTATCTGCTGGCTCCATGGCTTTCCATCCATTAGCTGTAATAAGCAATAATAGTGTTCTTTTCTTCAGGTATTTTATTTTCTACTTTGGGTGCTTGGCATAAGAGGAGCTATAAGCAGGGTCTGTGTCCAACTGTCATCTTGATGGCAAGGTGATCTTTGCAAGAGATGGGTCATCAAGCCCTGAGGAATTCTTCTTGTTATCGTCTTTAGTTTTAAGATCAGGAATCACAGGTCACATAGAGGAATATTAAAGATACAACTGTGTAATGTTGCCATAAAATATTCAAGGTTAACAAGTGTAGAAAGGAAAGATCATGCTTTTATAAAACGTAACTGACTCTTATCCCATTCCCTACCCGTGAAAGGAGAGGAAGGAGAAGAGAAAGAAAGAAAGAAAGAAAGAAAGAAAGAAAGAAAGAAAGAAAGAAAGAAAGAAAGAAAGAGGAAAGGAGAGGAGGGAGGGAGGGAAGGAAGGAAGGAAAGAATTAAGGAAGGAAGGAAGGAAGGAAGGAAGGAAGGAAGGAAGGAAGGAAGGAAGGAAGGAAGACCAGACAAAACCAGGTCCACAGAAGGCAGATAGGTCCTGTGGGACAATGGTCTGTACCCTGTCACTTATATTTTAAATAAATGTTGATTGGCAAGTAGCCAGACAGGAAGTATAGGTGGGGTGACCAAGCAGGAAGTAGAGGTGGGTCAACGAGAATTCAGGGAAGAGGAAAGTTCTTTCTGTAGTTTTGACCCAGCCACAGAAGAAGAAAGATGTGACTGCCTTGCCAAATAAGGTACTGGGCCACATGGCTAACATAGACAAGAATAATGGGCTAATATAAGTTATAAGAGCTAATAAGAAGTCTGAGCTTCTAGGCCAATCAGTTTATAACTAATGCAGACCTCTGTGTGATTTCTTTGGGACTTAATGACTGTGGGAACCGAGCAGGACAAAAACTTCTGACAACAGATAGACACTGTAAATTGACATCTAATGACTTCCTAGCATCATGGGAGATGAGAAGAAAGGGACTTACCTTCAGTTCCACAGAAGCCCCACTGCTGTATCTGTCAGCTTCCATTACTGTAACAAATCTCTGAGACGAAGCTACTTAATAAGAGGAAAGGTTTAATTGGGTTCACAGTTTTGGAATGTTAGTGTAGGACAGGATCTGCGGCTTTGGACCTATGGTGAGATGGTACATAGAGAGGGCAATTTATGGCAGAATAAACTTTACCTCATGGCCAGGGTCTAAAAGAGAGGCAAAGGGGGAAAGAGAAGGGATGCCTTTGAATACATGCACGGAAACTAGAAGGCCTTCTATTAGGTGTCATCTCCCCTCAAAGCTCCATTGTAATCCTAGCACTGGGGAGGTGGCAGCAGGAGGGCCAGGAGCTGGTCAGCACTAGTTATATAGTGAACTCAGAGTGAGCCAAGGCTATGTAAGACTGGGAGACAGTACTGCTAGAGATGATTGGAACTGGCAGCATGGAGGGAGGCAGTTAGAGGGGGCGGGGTGGAAGTGACGCAGAAACCTAGTGTCGTGGAAACTCCCTGGAATCTACAAGAATGGCCTTAGTAAAGTTTCCTGCTAGTGGGAGATTCGGAGCCTTAACTGGCCATCTACTATAGCCAGACAAGGCTCCCAACAGTGGGACTGGGACATCTCCCCGGACACAAAACTTTCAGCCTACAATCTGTGCTGCCTGCAAGATGTGCCAGGATGACGGTGGCACAGAACTTAAGGGAGCAGCAAAGTAATGACTAATCCAACTTGTGGTGGCACAGAACTTGTGCGAGTGGCCAACCAATGCAATGATTGGTCCAACTTCAGGCCCACACCCTGAGAGGGAGTCCATGTCTGACACTGCCTGGAGGGTCAGGAACCAGAGGCAGAATATCCAGGAGACTCAGGATAGAACCAAACATGACTGGTGGGGGGGGGGGGAGGTCAATGAAATGATCCTAACGATACTGTTATACTCATAGCCCAGTTGTCATCAGAAAGGTGTTATCCAGCAGCTGATGAGGAGCAGAGGCAGAGACCCACAGTGAAACACTAGGCAAAGCCAGGGTAACCCCAGAGAAGAAGAGGAAGGATTGTAGGAGCCCGAGGAGTCAAAAACACCAGGAGAACACAGCCCACAGAATCAACCAAGAAGTGTTCATAGGTGTTCACAGAGACTGAAGTAAGAAACACAGGTCCTGTGTGGGTCCGAGCTAGGTCCTCTGTGCACAGACCATGGCTGTGTAGCTTGGTGTTCTTGTGGGACTCGTAAAGATTTGTCACTCATATTGATTTAATAAAATGCTGATTGGCCAGTAGCCAGGCAGAAAGTATAGGCAGGGCAACCAGACTAGGAGAATTCTGGGAAGAGGAAAGGTTCAGTCTGCAGTCGCCACCCAGATGCAGAAGAAGCAAAATGAAAATGCTGCATTGAGAAAAGGTACCAAGTCACGTAGCTAAACATAGATAAAAATTATGGGTTAATTTAAGTTGTAAAAGCAAGTTGATAATAAACCTGAGCTAATAGGTCATTATATTTCTAATTAATATAAGCCTCTGTGTGTTTCTTTGAGACTGAATGGCTGTAGGACCAGGCAGAACAGCAACTTCCATCTCCAGGATCCTCTGACTCCTTTGCCTGCTCTCGGAACCTTTTTATTCTTTCTGGGTTGCCTCATCCAGCCTTAATATGAGGGTTTGTGACTAGTGTTATTGTTTCTTGTTATGCCATATTTGATGGATATCCCTGGGAGGCCTGCTCTTTTTTTTTTTTTTTCAAGGGAAACCGAGGAGCAGTGGACCTGGAAGAGAGGGTAGGTCAGTTGTCTGCAGGGACCTTCACTGAAGTTACATTCCAGTTGTTTTTAAGGGAAGAGGAAGATTTGTTAGTTCCCACAACCTGAAAAAGTCAAACATTTCTCATGGATATTTTAGAAAATGGAGCTGCGAAATCTGCCCGAGCAGAAAATTTGTACTTTATGTGCTAAAGATATTAAATATACATTCTATGTGTTACCTATGGGGAATAAAGGAGTGCTGGTTAGGCTAGGTCATTTCATGCCTCTGAGTTTCAGTGGCTGAATTTGGATAAGTGGATTGAATACTAAAAATTACAAAGCATGGCAAGATAAAAGTAGCAACAACAAGACTGGATTGTTTTAAGTTACTCCAAATGTACACCGTCCAAGGAGTCACTCATTCAGGCTGTGCAGGGATGCCTGGGAGGACAGAGCACAGAATGCAACCATGACAATAGATGATCCTGTGGCATTAACAGTCCAGCTAAACAGAGGAGAGTGTCGATCTGTGAAGTATTGCATGCACTCAACATGCATCCCCATTGCCTGTGTCCCTGCATTCACAGCAGAGGGACGAGAAGACTGGAAGTCATGTTTCTCAGACCCTTACAGTAGGATTATGAATGGGTTGAGGCTCTGCCACAGAGTGGCCCAAGGGTGATCATGGGAAGGAAAAAGGAAGTCGGGGGCATCTTCTCTGAAAGGGACAGTGGGCAAGTGCACATATGGGCAGGGTGGGTGGCGTGTAGGGTGGCGTGTAGTATATCAGGGGTGGAGTGTGGAGTGTTTCCTACCAGAGCTACGCTCCGTGTGTATTTGGGGGCAGGGTACTCCCTATCCTTCTGACTACCACTTCACTGACTGTGAGGCGTGAATAGAAACAGCAACAGAGGTAGACACTCTTCCAATTCAATTCCATGAATAATTTGTACACAAAGGTCCAGGCTAGGAGTATGGTTCAGTGATAGAGCATCTGCTTAGCAAATGCAAGGCCCTGTGCTTGATTCTCAGTGACAAGGTGGGGAGGGGAAAGCTTGCTAAAAATTCAGTGCACCCAGGTATGATAATGTACACCTGTAATTCTATCGCTCGGGAAACAGAGACATGGAGATTATATTTGATTTCAAGGCCAGCCTGGGCTACCTGGCAAGTTCCAGGACAGTCAGAGCTACACAGAGAAACCAAGTCTTAAATAAAAAATAAATAACAAAAACAAACATCCAGTTGATTCAGGTGTGATGATGCACACCTGTAACCCTAGCACTCAGGAGACAGAGGCATGAAGACCATACATGCGTTCAAGGCCAACCTGGACTATTTAGCAAGATCTTGTCTTAAGGAAAAAAATGTGGGGGAGGAGGAAGAGGAAAAAGAAGATAAAGAAGAAAATAAGGAGGAGGAGGCAATCTCCTCACACCTACAATCCCAGCACTCAGGAGGCTGAAGTAGAAGGTTCAAATGAATTACAGGACAGCCTCCGCTGCAGAGTGAAATCCAATATTAATAAAAAGTAAAATAAAACACAGAACAAAAGTTCAATTGCCATTCCTCTTTGTCCTCACAACTATAAAAGCATCTAACTTTCTGCATTGAAGTTCTTGCTCCTAGAACCCCCCAGAACGGCTCCTATTCTCCACATCAAGCTCCGATGAGTATACGGGTTTCTTCTGATGCTCAAACAGTCTAAAGTTACGACGATGAAGAAGAGACCTGAGCGCGGATGAATCCTTTGAAGGGAGAGTTGAATGGAGGAAAAGGAAAAAAGGTAGCTTGGATACAATGTCACAACGTATATTACAAGAGCGTGCGATGGTTGAAGAGGAACAAAAAACATTGCATAAAGTCCCTTTGAAACATGTCATGTCAGAGTTATTCCCGTCTCACTTCTCTTCTTGCCATCTAGGGAGAGTTCCTTGGGCTGGGATTTGATTTCCTTAACATCCCTCTAATGCATACTAATCCTCTTTATTTGCGGAGAGAACAGGTGTGGAGTCTTTGATTAGCCAATGATACTTAGCTATACATAAAGAGCTATTTCCTTCCCCGAATATTTATTGGTAGAGTTTGAGTGGCAACCAGTAGAAAACTTCCATTTGTTAACAAGAGGGAGGGTCCTTTACGTTCTACTTTTTATTTTGAAAGATTTCCAGATATATACGAATAGATCTCAATAAACATCCCGTCCTCCCCAGAGAGCCAGCCGTTGCCCAAGGTCTTTACACTTACAATTTTCTTCTTGTTCAACAACTACAAAGTAAATCACAGGCATGGCAATGACATCACTGCTGAAAATCCTTCGCGTAATTTCAGAGAACAATAATGACCTTCTACACACCCACAAGCACATATTAAACAATTAACAACCCTCATGGGCTGTCTAGCTCATCTTCCAACAGGGGAGTATTCTTGTTGGGTAAATTTGCTTTAAAAATGCAAGATGGCTGAAAGGAATAAACTGGAAGATACTAGCAAGCAATAATACTGGCGAGATGAAGGCATGGGAAAGAGCGATGAGGTTAGGGTATATAGCTGGAGCTGAAAACTAATATTCGGAAATAATGGAACATGCTGTCTAGACTGTCTAGGAAAAGGAAATAGAACAAGATAGACATTAGTACCGGGGGAGAAAATTAAGTAGACCAAAAAAAAAAAAATAGAAGTCATTCCTAGGTCAAAAACTAAGTATGGATGGTTGGGAGAATAGCTCGGTTGGCAAGGTGCTTACATAGCATCCACGAGCCCTGGGTTCCATCACCAGCACCCTGGAAGCCAGGTAACCCAGCACCTGAGAAGCTAAAGGCAGGAAGACTGAAAGGTTGAGGCCAGTCAGACCTATGTTGTTAGTTTGAAGCCTGCCGAGGGTTTTTACAAAGGAAGCTCTTGTCTCAGAGAAAAACTATGTATAGTAAGAAGAGATGGCTTGGTAAAGAATGAATGTAATTAGAGGCTGTCCCTAGAGCCACGAAAAGGGCATCCCTCATTCTCTCTGCTAGCGCAGCTAATGTTGCAAGCTCTGACCAAGCTCTGACCAAGGCTACTTGGTTTAAACTCTGCTCAAGTCACTGTGAGTGGAAGAAACTTGATCTGCTTAAGATCCCTTTGCTTCACTTAACTCCTGCTCTGTCAAACACAGAGAAACAATAGGTCCCATCCAAATATTGCAGTAAGGATTAAATGGATTAAAATACTCTAGGGCTTGCAAGAAGACTCAGTAGGTAAAGATGCCTGCTCTGCAAGTCTGGCAAACGGAGTTAGACTCCCAAACTCTATTAAAGATGGAAGGAGAGAACCAGCTCCACAAACTTGTTCTCTGACCTTACACACCCACCATAGCACAATCCCTCACACATACACATCACACATACACACTAATTAATTTATTAATTGGAAACATTCTATCCCTCCATAACAAATATGTAAGAAACGTTTTTAAAATTTCAGTGAAGCTGAGTTCAGTACTGTACAACTGTAATCCCAGCAACTTGAAGGTTTGGCATGAGTTCAAGGTCAGCTCCAACTGCTGGTCAACGCATTCAGTGTTGCCAGAAGTGAGCTTGTGCTGGGCACACTTCTATAGTTGAGGCACTTGGGAAACACAGACAGGGGGATTGCTTGAGGCCAGGAATTCAGAGCCAGCCTGAGCGACATACTAAGATACCACATTAGGAGAGAATACAGTCTGATTGTCACCATAACTAGCCAGAAAGGGTCCACCCCCCATCCCCCATTTCTTTCCTAACCCTGCATATCAGGTGAGAAGAAGGGGTCAGAGTGGAGGAGGAAGTTATGTGGTAGTGGGCAGAAGGAAGAGGTGGGGCAGGAAAACAGAGACTAGGATGAATGATAAACCAAGACCATAGATCATTAATGGTCTCCCCTTCCCCCAAACATGACGCAGCTCCCACATGAGCGTGGAAGCAGGCCCAGGACTAGAGATAATTGCCATATAACCAATTGCGTTTTATGGGGTATTGATTTATCACTTGGTTTTACTATAGATGTCAAGTGCTAAGAACAAGCCCCAGCGTGTCAACAGCACTCAATAAATGTCTGCTGTCATTTTTACTGTCACCTCCTTCTTCTCCATTCCCACTAACTACCCCACCTACTTCAGGTCTGTGGTACCGCTTGACTGGCCAACATTAGGGAATTCGAAGGACCCACCAGAAAACCCATACGCGTATGTTAAGTTCCTGAGTGCCTACATCACACACCTCAGCCACTCTGTAGAGGGCCCTCATTTGAAAACTGAACTGTTTGGCTCCGTGGTTCTCTGCCATGCTAACCAAAGCTTGATTGAACTATTGTCGGCATCTAATATAAAGACAATGCCTCCCAGGTCACTCACTGGAATCGCCTGCACAGCATGGGGGCTCTGTGCCTGTCTGTGATTGGCTAGCCATTTATATCCTACAAATTAGAGAACTGGGGTATAAGATACAGAAAAGACCAGCTGGCATAGAGAAAACAGGCAAAGCAACACGGAGGCAAGCAAAACCCAGAACTCGTGAGTCAGAGAGATATGAGTAAATAAAGTCAGCCCCGTTCATGCTCAGCTCGATTCCTAAGTGAACCTCAGAGCGGCCTGGAACACTAACTAAGGAACTTAACACTTTGGCCATACACTTGTCTCTACTCCTTCTCATAACTTAATCTTGGACACTGTCCAAAGACCGTGTGGCCCTCTCGGTTCGAGGTCTTACCTTTGAGTCTCACATGATCAAAGGCCTCACCCCCAAATACTGTTTTAATGAGGTCCAAGCCTTCAACACACAAGTTTGGGGGAATACAGTCTATCTTGATTGGGGTTTTTATTGCTGTAACAAAACACCGTGACCGAAAAGCAAGCGGGGGAGAAAAGGGGCTTTTCAGCTTACACTTCCACATTGTTGTTCATCACCGCGGGAAGTTAGGACAGGAACTCAAACAGGGCAAGACCCCAAGGGTAGAAGCTGTGCAGAGGCCATGGAAGGGTGGTGCTTGCTGCCTACTGGCTTTCTCCCCATGGCTTGCTCAGCTGGCTTTCTTATAGAACCCAGGACCACCAGCCCAGGGATGGCACCACCCACCATGGGCTGGATCCTCCTGCATTGATCAATCACTAATTGAGAAAATGCCTTAAAACTGGATCTCATAATGGCATTTCCTCAACTGCGGGTCCTTCCTCTCTGATGACTCTCGCTTGTGTCAAGTTGACACACAGACCAGCCAGGACACAGCTTGCCATAGCGGAGAAGGAATGGTGTCCTGAGAGGCAAGAGCCTGCTACATCTGAAGAAACAGGGAAACAGAGAGTTCTCCCAGGAGGCAGACAGTCTGTGACCCTCAAGCCCCAAACCACTGCGTCCCACTTCCTCCAGCGAGGTCTCACTTCCCAAAGGGGTTCCACAACCTCCAAAAACAGTGCCACCACCTAGAACCAAGTGACCACAACCATGGGGCAGTGGGAGACATTGCAAACCCAGAGCACAGCACCTTTATGTCTTACATCACCCTAGTTTTGAAATCAAAGAAATAATCTGATTATATATTTTTCTAAACCCTCATTTTTTTATGATCAGGGCTGAGGATTGAAGTTGGAACTTTGCACATGCCAGACAACTGAACCACATTGCTGACCACCAAATTTGAATTCATCCTACCAGAATGGGAGAGGACCACATGGTGATCTAACCTCAATTTGGAAGAAAAAAATAGGTAGAATAAAAGTTAGGATCCTCCAGGGCAGGGCATGATGGTGCACACCGTTAAAGGCAAAAGATAGAGCAATGCTTCTGCCAATGAGGTCCTGCTTCCGGTACCCCAGTAGCACCCTGAGGTACCCCAGATCTTCACAAGTCCCTGCTCCTGCTCAAGAAGAGTTTCTACAGCCGGAGAAACGGCTCAGCGGGTAAAAGCAATACCCACAAAAGCCCAGTGACCCAAATCCAATCTTCAGAAGCCATGAAAAAGCCAGACTGGTGGCCATGTCTGTAGTCCCAGCTTTCCTACAAGAGATGGGAGACAGACAGAAGAGTCCCTCAATGCTTGCCTGGAATACACAGTGCAGCAGCAAATGACAAGAGAGAGTCCCCCAAAACAAGGTGGGGAGCAAGGACCAAGACCCCAACTTGTCCTCTGACATATGCACCCTGGGAAGTATGCCACCTTCACACACAAGCAAGGACACACACATACATCACAGATGTGCACACACACACCCAAAAACAAATAGTTTTTTAAAGAGAGCATTTTCTGCTTCTCAATGCCCAAGCTGTCCTTTGATAGGTTCCCCACCTGGACTGTGAGCTTTGTGAACACGGTGGCCATGACCGACCAGGCCACATATGATGTTATTAAGCAATGCATGAGGGCTGGGGGCATAGCTCAGAGGTTGAGCACTTGTCTATCCTGTTCAAAGCCCTGGGTTCAATCTCCAGAGAGAGAGAGAGAGAGAGAGAGAGAGAGCAGGCTTAACTGCCTCAGAATCTTCAGATGTGGTAAACAAGCAGCATGTTCGGAGAACTTGCTGGACTGGGAGTCAGAATCCTGTATGATAATTTTGGCCCTGCCACTTAACAACAACTCTTTTGGTCTCTCTTTGCTCCTGGAGAGAACATAGCATTACAATGTAACATGACGTAACAGTAAGCAGTCTGGATGTGTTAGAAAGACACTTATTACTTGAACCACGCTCTCTGTGTCTTGAAAACTTTTGTCTGATAGAGACTGGAGGTATTAGCTCATCTTTCCGTGAGCTGGCCAAGTGCTTCAGCCACCACCACACCAGGTAAATGCCATCCCCTGAAAGCAAGACAGTCAGAGCCCCGTCCAGTCGTCTTCCATCCTCTCTCCGTTGATGGACGGTTCTGTTAGACCTCTGTTAAACAGAGCTTGAGGATTCCCATGACGACCCGGGGGAGCCAGGGCCCTCTGGGTATCACGGTTGAAAACACTGCACTTGATGACTGATAGGCTCGAAGATTCAATTATTCTGATAACAAATGTCTGCAAGTCCCTACAGATATATGACCTAAAGGAGCGAGGTTTTAGGCATGGGAAGAAGTTAAAAAGAGAGGCAGGCTGCTCTGAGTTCTGAGCAGCCTGCAGATTAAATCATATTTTCAAATACATCCATCACCTCAGCCCTGTCGTATCTGCAGCCCAGTAAACTCCTCTCTCGGTTCCATCAGATAATCGACTAGTGACATTTATGGAAGCCGGAGAAGGTGTATGTCCATAATTTGAGCAGTAAGAAGGTTGAGGCAGGAGGAACATGAATTTCAGCCCAGTCTGGGTTACATAGTGAGAGCCTGTCTCAAAAAAGCCTAAAGGGAGAGAGAGAGGTATAGAGGAAGGGGGGAGGAGGGAGGGAGGGAGGGAAAGAGGAAAGGAGTACTGCTGCACACCAAGTGCATCTCGTCTCTTCTGTCCCGGTTACTATTTATCCCCACACCACACCAGCAGGTTCAGCGTCTTCCTAGGTCACAGCTGGCTGTCCTCACGCTGTGATGTCACACGACAGAAAGGTCAGGGAACCTCCAGAGTCTCTCTTATAACGCCACTCTCGTAACGACATGCTGGTAGAACAGATTACCTTGGACGGAGTGTTTTATAAATAATAGAAATATATTGCTCAGAATTCTAGAGACCAGGAAGGCCAAGACCAAACCACCAATGGATCTGTTGCCTAGGGAAGGCTTTCTGCCCCACTGATGGCAACTTTCTGCTGTTTTCTGCTGTAGATGGAACAAACATATCTCACACTTCTTCATTGGAGGATGGTGGTCACACCTCGATTTCAAAATTTCATCCATATTATATTAATCATTTGAATGACATAAGTATACTACTTTTGGGGGATTTTTGGGGGGATTGGGTGTTTTTTTGTTTGTTTGTTTGGTTTTGGTTTTTTGAGACAGGGTTTCTCTGTAGCTTTAGAGCCTGTCCTGAAACTAGCTCTTGAAGACCAGGCTGGTCTCGAACTCACAAAGATCCACCTGCCTCTGCCTCCCAAGTGCTGGGATTAAAGGCGTGCGCCACCACCACCCAGCTAGGTATACTACTTTTTTAAACTAGAAGAGGCAGAGGATGTGTCTGAGTGATGGTGTGTGTGACTATTAACACTATTTACTGCAAGGTCTTAAGTTCAATCCCTAGCACCACAAAAAGAGAAGAGTTAAAATGAAACCATGGGTACAGTCCTTGAGTGGTATGCATAAAGCCACCGGGTACAATCGCCAGCCCACAGAAAAGCAGGTGTGAAGTACACATCTATTATCTCAGCAACTGACAGGAAGAGGCAGGGGGATCAGAAAGTCAAGGTCAGCATTGGCTGTAAAACAAATTGGAGGCCAGCCTGGGCTATAGGAAACTCTCTAAATAAATAATAGTAACAAAGGGTCCTAAGAAAATATGAAGAAATGGAAGAAGATGATTAAACATTATTTATATTTAACTAACAGTTGCTTAATAGCTGCATGTGCACAAGTGTGCACAAGTGTGCACACGTGTGTGTGTATGTGTGTGTGGTAGTGGTAGTGCTGAGGATATAACCCAGGGCTTTGCACATGCTAGGCAAGAGGCTCTGACATTAAGCTAAGCCGGCTGAGACTTAGACTCCTTACGACCTGTGTCACAGTCCAGGGAAAACAAGGGAAGCTGTGAGTGTCGTGAAGCGGTAGGGGATGTGTCTATAGGGGCAAGGCCTTGGATTCCAGCCCCAGCACTGAGAGAGAAGAAAAAGAACTCAGTGCCTGCCCTGGTCAAGCTTGCCTTGAAATGTTGGAGGAGCTTCTGGGTGCCTACAAAGGTTTGTGGGGGGCTCACAGTGAACAGTCCCCAGGGAAGGCAGGATGTGGCTTCCAAGCGGCGTCTGCAATGGGTCCTGAAAGAGGAATAGGGTGTAGCCAAAAAGAGCCTGGGAAGCACAGTTCAGGTGAAGAACAAAAAGGAAAGGAAAGAGCCAACGCTTACAGCTAAGGACGGACCCACAGCCTTCCTGATGCTAGGTAAGAATTCTACCTCGGAGCCTTATCCCCAGCCTGGGACAGAGCTCAGCCCTGGAAGAGGTGGGTAAGCTCAGAACAGTAAGCAGATCGTTTTTGTGTAGATCACATTAGTCTCTGCTCAAAATTTTTCATCGCCTGAGACTAGAACCCTGACTCTTGTAATCTCACCCCTGTACCACCCAGATAAAAACACTTCCTCCAGAAATAAAGCCTGTACCACAGCTGACAGCCGTCCTGTCCCCTGTCTGCCCTTTCTGAGCGTGGGCAGCCACACTGGACGAATTTTCCCCATTCCCCTTGGTCTCCAGAATGCGAAATGATCTTGGAATTTGCAAAAAATCTACAAACCACCTGCCAGACTTCCATAAATCCACTTTTATTATTAACATGCGAAGGCAAGTTTTTCAGACTGAAAACTCAACTCTCTCATTCTGAGAGGCATCTGGGGACCGTGACATAAAGCTCCTAACGATGGCAATTGTGGACTGCAGGTTGAAAACAGGCCGAAAGGAGCCAGCGAGGAAACAGAAGAGTATCCGTCTAATACCCCTCATCCACAATTCTGAAATTCAAGACGCTCCCCAAACTACAAGGTATTGCATAACTCACTGGGTGTCGAGGCTTGGCCTGACCTGAACTGACAGACGCCTTTTACAGACTTTATCTCATTCCCTGGCCTGGCTAGCCCTTGGCTGAAGAAATAGTAAGACACTTGCACAACACTGCAAGAGACCCCTAATAGGGATGGTAGGTCACGTTCTGAAACCCATGTGGCCCCAGGGATTTTAGATGCAAGGCTGCCATGGGCTACAAGTTGCTGCAATCTTACTGCAGGTGTTTTTAGCTCTGTTTATTTTCGTTTACTTTTTAGCCTTTTGGATCGGTAGGGTCTCTCTATAAAGCTCAGGCTGACCTTAAATGGATTATATAGCCCAAGATGACCTCGAAACTTCAATCCCCCTGCCTCAGCCTCCTGGGTGCTAGGATTACAGCCGTGCATTACAGTCACGTGGCCTCGTTCAGCTCTGCAGGTGTTTTTAATGAGGGTATTCCCTGAGGCTGTATTTACTCTTAGCTTGAGCTCATTTGAGAGTTTAACCTGGTTATAATCACTGAAAGCTCTTTGTCAGAAATAACCAGACACAGACAACTGAAACAAGAAAAGTCAGCCAGAAACAAAAGGTTGAATCTTGACCTAATTTGTCCCTTTCCCGGGCTATCTTCCCTCTTCGACCCATCTGAAGTGAAGACTCAAAGGATTTGGAATCTCCACCTACTAGAGTGGCCTTGCATGCTCCTCCTACATCTGGGGCCTACAGAACTGTTGAGTGGTTGAGGGTGATGATGGCTGCCAATAATCCAGGACACAGGAGGGTGAGGCTGTAAGTTCAAAGCCAGGCTGGTCTACGTAGGCACTGCCTCGAAAAATGAAAAGAGGTTGGCAAAATGGCTCAGTGGGTAAAGGCACCTGCTGCCAAGCCTGGTGACATAAGTTTGATGCCTGGCACCTGCATGGTGGAAAGAGAGAAGCAGCTCCATCACGCTGTTTTTTATCTCCACATCTGGACTGAGGAACCGGGGCCCCCACACAAACATACATATGCTCTCCACCTTCGTTTATGAAGGCAATCACTGAATTATTTTAATCAGAGGGCTCTAGTATTTCAGATGAATTCTGCTATTAAAATGATGCTATGGTTATAAAGTACTTACCCGGCGTGCACAAAGGTCTGGGCACAGTCTCCATGCTGGAAAAGGAGCCTAAATATAAAATTGAACTATGATCATCTATTCTCACTCTTGAGGGAAAAGCAAAATCAGCAATAACATCTTACCCAGGCTGAGTTTATAATAAATCAGGCTTTTCTTAGAACGCTGGGGTCCGATGGGATCTGATTTAAAAATCGGTTAAGTAGTTCATTTCGTGTTTAAGAATGAGGTCTTCATGCCGTTTCACAAGAAGCACCTGTGTGCAAGGCCAGACGCTCAGGGCTGAGAGCACGCAGCTAAGTCAGGGGGAGTCCCTAACTCCTGCGGTGAAGAGAGGTAGAAGCGCTAACAAGAGCAGTACGGCCATGAAAAACCAATCACTGATCCCTAGGTGGAGGTCTCCGGTAGACACCAGAAGCACAGAGCTGTTCTGTCTTTGTGGAAACAGGATAGATTCAGAAACATTTTTATGGAGAAAATGGCACCAGCAGCAAATGACAGAAAACATGAGCAGGGGCCACTTAGATGGCTGAGCAGGCTTGCCCCCACGCCTAAGGATCTGACTTAGGTCAAGAACCAACTCCCTCGGTTGTCCTCTGACCACATATACTCTGTGGCACCAACACACACGTTAGCAAAGACTAAAAGGAAGCGTGAATAGGAGCTAGCCTGGTTACTCATGCTTGTAATCCCAGCACTCAGGAGGCTGAGGCAGAAGTCTGAGGCTTGTCTGGGCTATAGAGTGAGTTCTAGGACAGCTTGAACTACATAGCAAAACACTATCTTAAAGAAAAGAGAAATAGGAAGTATGAATGCGGATATTCCCCCTGTTTCCCTATTTCTGAAGTTCACTGTGAGCCGGGCGTGATGACGTACATCTACAAACCCAACAATTTAGGGAGTTGGAAGGATCCGGTATTCAAGGCCAATCTTGGCTATATAGAGAATTTGAAGTCAGTTTGTGCTACCTGAGACCCTATTTTGCTGCTTTTTGTTTTGTTTTGCTTGGTTTCCTTTTGTTTTTGAGGCAGGGTCTCTGTAGTCCAGGCTAGCTTTGAACTCATAGAGATCTGTCTGCCACTACCTCTCAAGTGCTTGGCTTAAAGGCATGTACCACCATGTACACAGACCCTGTGCTGTGAGGAAGCCAGACATAGGGCAAGCAAGATGTGACTGCCTCACGGAAAAAGGTACCAAGCCATGTGGCTAACACAGACAAATATTATGGGCTAAAATAGGTTATAAGAGTTAATAAGAAGCCTGAGCTACTATACCAATCAGTTTATAATTAATGTAGGCCTCTGTGTGTTTATTTGGGACTAAACAGATGTGAGATCTAGTGGGACAGAAAACCTCTGTCAGCAACCCTGTTTTAAAAGAGTCAAAATAATAATAATAATAAATAAAAATAATGATCGCTATGGTGAAAATAGTTCCTGGATTTACCCATATTTAGTGCTTCCGAACAAAACTCACTCTGGCTTTCGCTTTCAAATCTAAGGTTTCCTAAGGAAAGATTCCATTATCCCAGCAGCTTGAGTTACAGCCAGACTGTAACAGAGTGTACAGAGGAAGATTAATTAAGGCCATTGGGTCGAAAAGGACAAATGAATATGACATAGCAACATGACAAATGTGTGTGAGTCCAACCCTAATTAGCAATAAAAAAAATAATACTTATCTCTGAAATGCACAAAGCACATATTTCCAGTGACAACTCATTCAACTTAATCATCACCTAAACAAGCAGGTCAAAGAATGCATAGGTCAAACTGATGCTTTGATCCCCTGTCTCCAAGGGGTCTTCTCTTGCCAGTCCACATCCAAAGGACATGATGGTCTGGGCCTGGGGGCAGGGGTAATGTGCCAATAGGCAAATGGCCCCAGGGACACCTCTCCATTCATGAAACTATAAATGTGCAAAGGAGTTGGAAGCGAGCTAGTATTCTCACCTGGAATTGCCTGGGATGGGGAATGTTATATGATCTGAGGGAGGAGTTCCTGGTCCTCCTGCCTCAGCCTCCCAAGTGCTGGGATTATAGACCTGGAAGAGTACACACAGCTAGAATGGCTTCCCTGCCCCCATTCAAGCCTGAGAACTACAGAGAGAAGCCCAGGCCTTTCGCTTGTTAGGCAAGCACTCTAGCACTGAGCAGAAGCCCCGACCCCTGGAACATTGTATTTCGATGATACCTCTTTCTTCCTTCCAGAGACCAAAGGCCGTGCCTAGAGAGGGCTGAACTACACAAGCCTGCTACTCTGCAAAGAGGTGATAGAGCCTCTGCCCTCGGTCTACCCAATCGCATGTGTACTGATCAGCTCACGCGGGGATTCCTCTGTGCCTGAACACAGTGGCGCACCTGGGACTTCTACCTCAGTAGGTGTTCACTCGCCTCGTGGCCCTGAGGAGAGTAACAGCTTCCCCCACCTCCTCCCCAATTTGAATCTGTTTTCCTTTTCTTTTTCTTTTCCTAGTTAGTTGGTCAGTTTCGCTTGGATTTGGTTTGTTTGTTTGTTTGTTTGTTTGTGGGGGCCCACAGAAGTGGGTCCGCTCCACCTTGACTGAGGGTCAGAGAGTTTAAACCTACTCTTGCTCTCTCAAGGTTATTGACAGGAGCTCTGATTTGAGGTGTGACTACAAACAAGATATCTTGATCTAGGGTGTGGTTACTTGGTGTTTTGGGTACCAAGATGGCCAACAGAGGTGGATCTGCTCCACTTTGACCAAAGATCAGAGAATTCAAACCTATTCCTACTCCTCCAAGGAGATGACAGGAGGGTTGACCCAAGGAGTATCCTGATGCCTACAGGATGCTAGGTCTAAGGTATGGTCGTTATATGTCCTGTCTAAACGACAGAATACTTAACTAAGGATACAGTTGCTTGATGCTTCAAGTACTGAGGCAGATAATCACTCTGTTTGTTCTCTATATCACATTAAAGCAGACTTTGCCTTCTACCCTGCCTTTTAGATTGGGGTATATAAGCATATGGAAAAGAAACACGGGCAAAGTCAGTATCCACTAGATTACCTTCCCGGTTCTATTCTGCGTCTCTTCTGCCTAAAATTCCTAATCCATACGCCCCCTAGCCTGGAACATACAAATCCCATTGAGGCTGAACTCTGACATTTTTAAATATACCAGTTCTCAAGTTTCCCAGTCAGGCCTTTGACTCACTATGAAGCTGAAATGGCAATGAACTACCAACGATCCTCCTGTTTCCATTCCCTCCATGCTGGGATTATGGATGTGCACCATAGGAAAAATGAATATTTTCTGTTTTGTTTTCCTTCATAGCATTACTTAACTAATTATATAAATATATTCCATACTTCATCCTCTACTATTATGAAAGTTCCCAGTGACGATAACTTTGAGATTTGTTTTCTGTTTGAAATTATTTTGAGATAGGGTTTCTCACTGTGTAGCCCAGACCAGCCTCCAACCCCTCGGGTTCACGTCGGCACCACCTCCCACTCCACCAGGTGCAGGCGTGAGCCACCACACTCAGCAAGGCTTCTGCTTGCTTTGTCAACCCAGTGTGCAGAGCAATGCCTGGGCGAGTGGTAAGCACTCGATACGCACTTGAAATATGAGTGGGTGAGTGAGCTGAATGAGTAACCGAAGAACAAAACACTTGTGGGTTCCCTGAGATTTGTTTGCAGGGGTGCCGTGGAGCCAGTTAAAGGAGAGTCAGGGCCAGCCCACTCGCTGTTGAAGACTGAACACCCACCGTCTTTCTCAAGAAGGTGTCAGGGAAGATCCATTTCTCATCGAATAGAGAGGGAGTGACCCAAGGCTTGTGCTTCAGGTAAATGTGAGCGAAGCTCATACCCAGCTGGGTGTCTCATACATGCCTGCAATCCTAGCACTAAAGCAGAGGATTCCCATGAGTTCCAGGCCTGGATTGACTAAATGTAAACTCTGAGGAGAAAGAGAATGAGAGAAAGGAGATTGGAGAGACTTGGAGGAATGCCCTATAGCTCTAGGAGAGCGAGGGTGTGGAAGGTGGGGTGGCTCAACCAGCCTTCTGAGGATGACATTTCATGTCTACCCACAGACACTTCAGGCTGTTGGGAAGTTTGCTGTTGTTATTCAGTCCCAGTCACCCGCATCTGCCTCTGATTATTCCTCTCTCTCTCTCTCTCTCTCTCTCTCTCTCTCTCTCTCCATTCCCCTCTTCTGTTGCCATCTCTAGATCACCACATAGTGTTTCAGGAAAGGCTGTGAGGAATAGCTACCAATTAAGGGGCAGTCAGATTTTGTGGATTCCACAACCAATATCAATTCCCCATCCCTGTCCTGTGGTCCCATCTCATAGCTGTTGGGTACCAACCTCAAGAGTAAAGTGCATGCAGTAGGGCAAGCCAATCTGCCTAACCTTCCTCGGAAGGAGATTGATTCAGCTTTTATAGGGGTGGGGATGGGGCTGTGCATGGTCATGAGTGAGAGTACATGTGTGCACGTGCATATGTGTGAGTGTGTGTGTGTGTGTGTGTGCATGTAAGACCAGAGGGCAACATTGGGTACCTTTCTCAGTCACATCCCACCTTCTATTTTTAATTTTTGATGTTTTGTTTCTGTTTAGCTTTTGAGACAGGATCTCTCTCTCTCTCTCTCTCTCTCTCTCTCTCTCTCTCTCTCTGTAGCCCAAGCTGTCCTTGAACTCACCATATAGACCAGACTAGCCTTAAATTTACAGAGCCCCATCTGCTTCTGCTTCCCAAGTCCTGAGATTAAAGGCGTGCACCGCCACTCCCAGCCCACCTAATATTTGAAGACAGGATCTCTCACTAGGACCTGGAGCTCACAGATTTAGCTAAACTGGCTGGACAGCGCATCCCAAGGACCCTCCTATCTCTGCTCTGGGTTTACCGGTTCTGTCACCACACCCAGCTTTTATGTGTGTGAACATGTATGCGTAGCACAGACCCAAACTCGGGTCCTCACGCTTGCATAGCAAGTACTTTACCAACTGAGCCATCTCTCGTCCCCTGTGGAGCACTAAGATGCCATCAGAACCTGTGGGAAAGGAGTTCCTGGCTCTCTGAGGGACACCTTTATGAGCTGGTAGGAGCAGGGAAGGCCACAACACAATGACCTTGTGACTCCAAGGTGAGCTGAGCCTGGGATGAGCAGAGGTACAGACATCAGCGAGATCATCAAGTAAACGGACTCCTGAGCAGTGTTCCTAAGCCATAAGAAGCCTTCCTGTAGAAGCAAGCCAATAGATTGGATTTATTATTTAAATCGCCGTGAGATGCTGAAATTGAAAACAGCCTGGCTGACACACAACTGCTGGTTGTTTTCACTAGTGCAAGGTGAATTGGAAGAGTTTATCATAATCAGTGAACCCGGGGGAAGATACATGTTTCATTTCCCAGACTTTATTGTGGATAAACTATTTTAATTGTATTGCTTATTTACAATGAAAGTCTGTACACTTGCATGTTTTGAAATCAGAAAGAGATCTGGAGACCAGCAATTGAAATGCTCCACTCAAAAACTGACCGTCAGGTTCTCAGATCAAATATTTCCTCGGTGTTCACTGGTTCTTATTAAATATCTTTAGAAGAATGACTATATAAAGAAGTCGAGTTGGGCAGTGGTGGCACACACCTTTAATCCTAGCACTCGAGAGGTAGAGGCAGACGGGTCTCTGTGAGTTCCAGGCCAGTCTGTTCTCCAGAGCTAGTTCCAGGACAGTCAGGGCTACACAGTGAAACCCTGTGTCTTGGGGGGGAAATAAAAGAAGTTGAAAATGTCCAAGGATTAAGCATTTTATTTAGTGTGTGTATGTGTGTGTGAGAGAGATAGAGAGAGCACATGTATGTGTGTAGGTACATGTAGAGTCAGGGGTCTGGTGTCTCTACCATGTAGAACAAACGAAACTGTGGGACTGAGGTAGTCAGGCATGGTGCGAACGCCTTTAGCTGAGCCATCTTGCTAACTCTTCAAACAGTTTTTATAACCACTTTTTTTTTTATCCTGTCCCTCTATATGACTCCCACTGCTCTGGTTTGTGCCCAGCAATCACATGTTGTCACTCCATGAGCCCCTACACCATATTTCTCAGGTCAAGTCTCACCCCGACTCTGAATACATCTACTGCCCTACTTCCCAGAGCCACCTTCCCAGAGAGGTCTCTTCCTCCAATCCCACCCCCGCCCCCAAGGCAGAGCTCCTCTCATCCTTGCTCCTAGCTGAACAGAATGAATCCAGGTCCCCTTGGGCAGCATTCAGTATGACCATTGTAAGCCTCGTTGCTCCACCACGTTCCTTAGAGCTGCTAGGTCACGGTCATGCTAGATGTCACCCCCTCGAGAGCACTACGATGCTTTCCTCTTAGTTCAGAATCCCTTCCCTTGTCTCCCTGCCTCTGAAAGACCCACTCGCTTCTTATATTGGTCCCTGAATCTTCCCCACTGGGATCAAGGCCTCCCTCCTCAGAGTTTTCGTTAGTTGGCCCTCTACCAGTGATCGCAGGCTAATTTGGACGGGGCTTAGCACACGCTCAGACCTTTGAGATGAAGCTGGCTTAGCTTCAGATCTCAGCTGAGGCTGCCAGCTGGGTGAATTCGGCAAGTTGTTCCATGGTCCTGAATTGGGTTCACAAGGATCGATAAGGAAACGTAGGTAGAAGCTCTCCATGCTAACGGTGCACACTTGCTATGGCTCAGATATGACCCCCTAAGGTTCATGTCCTGAAAACTCCATCCTCGCATTCAGGTGTCAACCGTGTTTGGAGGTGGGGCCTTTAGGCTATTCCGGTTAGATGAGGTCATAGGGGTGGGACCCCATGATGGGATTCACTGCTATAAAGCAGAGGAAAGAGCACCATTCCCCGGAGGTAAAGTGTCAGCGTATAACACAGAATAGGCCTCCTAGGTGTTGATTCGGCTCTCCAGGTCACCTGAGTTTTCGGCATGTTCTGAAAGACAGTAATCTAACCTAAGATCTTGCCCGGTGCCTGTGGCCAACTTTACCCAAGTTTCTCCTCCACCCAGAACCAGGAAGGGGATGGTGGTGGTTAGGCAGCTGTAGGAAAGCCAGCGTTAAGACTCCTAATTACTAGTTTAAATAACAGAGTACAGCGGGCTCTGGTAACATGATATATTTTATTGGGCTTGTTCATACACATGACAAACAGAAGCTACAGTTTATGCACCTAGAAGTTACTTATCGGAGGCCCTGTGATCTGGAATTATCGTAGGGAATGGGGTTGGGGGGACTGGTAGCTCTCAAATGTCCTACCCCCGCGAGGCAGTGACAGGTCCAGCAAAGATGTCTCAATACTGTCTCCATCAGATCACCTAACTCATGGGGATTTTTTGTTACTAATGCATACTAAACTTGTGTTTCCCGGGGTAATTTATGAGCCTGACCTTTGATGAGTTCGGGTGTCCTCTAATAAAACTGTCACCGAATGATTCACGAGGAGAAAGACAGACTTGAAACTTAGGATATTCAGAAAGGCTCTCCAAACAGGAAGGCGGCGTTGCTTCACCACTGCCCACTCACCCCAAGCCTCTGGGTTTCTAAGCTCTTTTGTATCTTTGAACATTTCTGTGTTAGATCTTGGCAGCAGAAGGCCTGGCCTCAATGGGAGAGCCTGAGAGTTCAAGGGCACAGCCTGGCCCAAACAGAAACAAAGAGAGCTAAGGTTACTGGGGTTCGTTGGCTCTCTACAGCAAAGGAGGTGTTTGTAGTCAGCTTCAGAGGACAGACGAAACCCCTAACACCCTAGAGTATTAATTGCCTAGGGCAGTCGCCCCAAAGTACCAAAACGCAGCATGATGCGAGAGAGTCTAAACCATGCCCTTTGATTTTCTGTTTTCCTTTCTGTCTTCTTTTTCCTTTAGCACTAGAGTTTGAACACAGGACCTTGCACTAAGCTCTACGCCAACCCCATGCCTTTCTCTTAACAACTGATGTTGCCACCACTCCTTCGTGGCCTTTGAAAGAGGATCACATTACCCACCCTGGCCTCCGTGGTCACTTAGCTTTCTGCCTGTGCTCCCATATTTTCTTCCCCTGCTTTTGTCTCTCTCCAAGTCTTTCTCTTGAAAAGACACCAATCACATCAGGTTAAGGGTGCACCCTAGTCTATCCAATATGATTCCATTTTAACTAATAACAACAACTACCTTGCCCAACCCCCACCACCACCACCACCACCACCAAAAGACACATGCTATGTCAACCTCTAGTGTCAGGAGATTGCTATATCTGCTTGGGCTGTCATCACAACAGCGCAGGTCAGGCATTCTTACCTAAAGTATTTGAGACCAGGCTAGAGAGACACAGACGGCTCAGCAGACGGGAGCATTTATTTATCTACTGCTCTATCAGACGGGCAGAGTTTAGATTCCAGCACTCACATTGGGGAGAGGTTCACGAGTATCTGTAGCTCTAGTGCCAAGAGATTCAAGGGCCCCCTGGGACTCCCATGGTCACCTGCACACACATACACGCACAAACACATAGACCAACACACAACACACAAAGTTTTATAAAATAAATAATCTTTCAAATATTTGGGGGCTGTAAGATCATTGTCTGCTCTTACAGAGGACTCAGGTTAAATTCCAAAAAACACATGGTGGCTAAGAACCATCTGTAACTCTAGTATCAGAGGATCCAACACCCACTTCCGGTCTCTGAGGATACCAGGCAAGCACCTAGCACACATACTGACAAACATGAAAGTAAGACATTCATACACATAAAATAAAAAAATAATAAAATGAAATAAAACATTTGGGACCACAAGTATTTTAAAGTTCTTCTTTCTTCAAATTTTGAAACGTAATTTTTTTTTCATTCCTTGTCTTGTATTTCTTTTATTTAGTTAAGATCTCACCATGTAGTGCTGGCTGGCCTAGAACTTGCTATGTAGACCAGGCTAGCCTCAGAGTAGACCTCACAGAGATCTGTCTACTCTGTCCCTTGAGTATTGGGATTAAAGCCATTTGCTCCCAAGTAAGCCTTGGAATATTTAGATAGATACAATGAAATATCTTGAAGAGGAGACCTATGTCTAAACATAAAATTCATTCATGTTTAGCATACAACTTACAACACAGCCTCAGTATAATTATATATATATATATGTGTGTGTGTGTGTGTATGTATATATGTATATGTATGTATTTATTTATATAGACTAATACATGAAACAAGTGTCGCAGTGTGGAACTATCATGTAGTACTTTAAAAGCTGCAGATTTTGGATCATTTCAGATTTGAGATTTTTGGGTTACTGGTGCTCAATCTGTATCAGAATAGGTGACTTAAGTTATAGAAATTTAATTTTTCATGGTTCTGGAGGTTAGGCGCCCAAGACCAAGGTGGCAGAACCTTCTGACTCAGGTGAGGGAACTCCCTCTGAACAATTGGAAGCCACCAGCTCACAGTGTCCTCATGTATCAGAGACATGTATCTGCTTATTGAGTGCCAATCCCAGCAGGAAGGCCCTACATTCATGACTTCCATGTCTTAGTGATGTTTTCTGTTGTTGTGAAGAGACACCATGACCACAGCAGCTCTTACAAGGAAATAATCTGTTATCATCATGGTCGGAAGCATAGTAAAATGCAAACAGACACAGCGCCGGAGGAGCTGAGGGTCCTTACATCTTGACCCACAGACAACAGGAAGTGGTCTGAGACGTTGGGCGTGGTTTGAACATATATGAGACCTCAAAGCCCACCTCCACAAGTGACACACTTCCTCCAAGAAGGTTGCACCCATTCCAACAAGGCCACACCTCCTAATAGTGCCATTTCCTTTGGGGGCCATTTTCTTTCAAACCTCCACATCTCACCTAAACCTACTTATTCCCCTTGAGGCCCCATCTCCAAATACCATCGCTTTGAGGGTATAGTAGTTAGTTTTAAATGTTAATTTAAATGTTAATCTGACACACCCTAGAATCACCTGAAGAGAATCTCAGGAAGGAATCATCTGGATACAGTTGGTCTATGGACATGTGGGGGGGGGATCTTAATTGAGATAATGAATGTGGGCAAGATGCGTTCATTGGGCTTGGGTCCTAGAATATATAAGAGAGATGTCTTAAGGTTTCTATTGCTGCGATGAAACACCATGACAAAAAAGCAAGTAGGGGAGGAAAGGGTTTATTCGGGCAGTCTTCAGGACAGGAACTCAAGCAGGGCAGGATCCTGGAGGCAGAGCTGTTGCAGAGGTCATGGAGGGGTGCTGCTTACTAACTTGCTCCCCGTGGCTTGCTCAGCTGCTTTCTTATAGAGTCCAGGACCACTAACCCAAGGATGCCACCACCAACAATGCCCTCCCTGACCAATCACTAATTATGAAAATGCCTTATAGCGATAACATACGGAGGCATTTTCTCAACTGAGGCTCCCTCCTTTCAGATGACTCTAGTTTGTGTCAAATTGACATAAAGCCAGCCAGGACAGGAGGAGAAAGCAAGCTGAACAGCAAGCGTGTACACATATATTTCTCTCTTTGCTCTTGACCACAGACGTCATGTGACCAGCTGCTTCAAGTGGTTGTCGGTTTCACTTATCTGAAATGACAAATGTAACCTAGAATTGAAACCAAATAAATACTTTCTCTATCTAAGGTGTTTTTGTCAAGATATTTTATCACAGGCCAGGTGGTGGTGGCACTGGCCTTTAATCCCAGCACTTGGGAGGCAGAGGCAGGCGGATCTCTCTGAGTTCGAGGCCAGTCTGGTCTACAGAGTGAGTTCCAGGACAGGCTCCAAAACTACACAGAGAAACCCTGTCTCGAGGGGGGGGGTGTATTTTATCACACCAATAGAAAGGGAAGTAGGACAAAGGGTTAGATCTTCAACATGAATCATAGATGGGGTGTGACACACGCATTCAATGCAACAGACCTCATTAGGTGACACACAGCTGCTGAACCACCCTTGTGGGCCCCCACCCCTGTGCGGTGAGCAGGAACCGAGTTCGAGTTCTACAGTTGACCCCTGTAATGCGCAGACATTCCTGGCCACTGACGTCAGACCACCCCCAGCTCTCTCCTTTAATAACCAACCCTGTGCTACTAGAATCTGCAGGCCAGACTTCCCGCACAACCTTTGCACAGGGGAGGGGACAAATCAAGGTCACTTCCCCCCTCCCTCAGAAAACTGGGTTGGGAGAAATCTCCGGGGAATGCTAGCCAGCTCCAGCAGTGGCCCCGGGAGCTGGCACGGTCCCCTGATTGGAAATAACCCCGAGGGAAGGACAACCTGGCTGGGACCCAGGTTGACAGATTCCCTCCAGGGCTCCCACAGACCGGTTTAACAGGAACTGCCCTTTGCCCCCCTTACCTTGTTCACGTTAGCACAGCCTGTTGAGGAGACATCTTGTGTTTCACCTTTAATGGCAGTTCCTGTCCTTGGTCTCAGCACCCAAGCCACACACTGCAGGGCTACAGGCCCCTCTGCTCTCTAGCCCCCCACTGCCCTTCCTGACCCTACCCCGGGGGTTTAAGTAGGCACCATCCGTTGTTTGGGAACACTGTGCCCCATCACTATTAATAATGCATGCAGAGAGCCCATCTCCGAGGAGCGCAGAGTGCTTTCCAGGCTTTATCTAATTAGCCCTCACCACATCCCGGTGAGGTTCAACAGATGCAGGGCTCCAGCGAAGCCATCAGGGGAAAACGCTGGCTCGCTGAAACAGAGCTGCTAAGGGGCACAGGCCTCCTCCATGCTCGCTGCCGAAGCAGAAAGCACAGGGCCTTTGCCCAAGAGGGGCAGGTGATGCCCACATACAAGAAAGAGCAACTGCACCCAGGCCCAACAACAGCATGGACACAGCGAGCGCAGGCAATGCCACGAGCTGGCCCCAAACATCAGTGCTTCCGAGATCCTCAAACGAGTGTTGGGGTGTCTGTGATGTTCTTCCGCCAGTCCCAGTTCCCAGTCAGGGAGTATAAACTGGAGTGCGGGACCAGTAAGATGCCTCAGCCCTCGTGGGCACTTGCTGCCAAGCCTGATGATCTGAGTTCCATCCCTGGCCCTGACGCAGTGGGAGGAGAAAACCAACTCCTGCCAGACGTCCCCTGACTCAACACCAGCACTGTGAGACACAGGCATGTGCGCGCGCGCAAACACACACACACACACACACACACACACACACGCGCGCGCGCGCACAGAGAAGCACAAGCACACACATACACATCAATAAATGAAATAAATGTAAAAAGAAAAATTTAATAAAAGAAAATAAATGAGGTGATTCGACTTCACTGGCTGTGTTTCTCTCGGCAATGATGAACTTGAGTTTTCTATCGCTGTTTTTCAGGCACGGGGAGGTAGGCTGTCACACTCTTCAGGGTCGCACTTTGCTTCCCAGGCTGGTGTCCAACTCACAATCCTGCCACGTTCTCTAGAGTGCTGGCATAGTTGCTGATGGGCACCTACGCCCGCTACTGCAATTCCTCCTGAAGACTCATCTGTCTTTTCATTAAGAAGATGGGGCTGGAGGCTGGCGCATCAGAAGAGCTCTTGCCTCGCTATTCAGATTCCGGCCAGCCCTGAAAGTAATAAAGAATCGTAGCGGTAGTCATAGCTGACATGGTAGCCTACGCCTTTAATCCAGCTGAGAGACTGAGAGAGGAGATTCTCAAGGGCCAGGCCAGCCTGGACTACATAGTAAAACCTGTATCCACAAAGTGTAGCTTAGTGGTAATATAATGTGATCTTCCTGTGCTGTAGTGCTGGGAACCGACCGGGCTCTGTGCATGAGGGACTGGTGTTTCACCAGCGAACTGGACCAACTGTGAACTTTTTGTACATGCAACAGGGGTGGGGTGGTCTGGGATATGGCAAATTCACCTTCCTGGAAGTCCAGTGACCTGGATTCTCCTCGAGGTTTTACTACTGAGACAGTCAATCCTGGGTTTCAATCTGACTAGGCAACAGGCTGCCCAGATTAAACATTATCTCTGGGTGTGTCTGAGAGGGCAGTTCTGGGTAAGATTAGCAGTTGAATACTTGGACTGGGTTTAAAAAAAGAAAGGAAAAAAGGGCTGTCCTCCCCAACACGATGGGCTTCACTCGACCAGCGGAGGCCTGAGCAGAGCAGAAGTCAGAAAGGGGGCCATCCGCTCTTGCTTCCAGTCTCCTGCTGGAGCTGAACTGGTTCATCTTGTGTCAGGTCCTTGGACTGGGCACTGCGCCATCACCAGCTCCTCCTCCGGCTCTCTGGCCTTGGGATTCTTGCTGTGTCAGACGACTTCACTGCTCACTAACTCAGCTCCGCTCTCCTTCCAGGCTGCAGCTTAACATTTCAGTCCCTCGGAGTCTGGCAAGGCCTTTTGACTTGCTTTCACCAAGGAACAGTGGGCGGGGTGATGTCTGCCACTGGCAGGTAGAAACATTTAACTGTTGCTGGAGGTCGCTCCAGCTTTCTTCCCCTCTGTGGTCACAGTGAAAGCATACGCTGAGACAGGCCTGCATCTGCGAGGTGTCGGGAGGGACTGCCGTGACCCTAAGTGCCCTGTTGGCCTGTATCAGACGTGTACAAGGCTGGGTTCACTAGTGGAGAGTGTGCTTAGCATGCATGAGGCCCCAGGTTCAGTCCTCGATACCAAAAAAACAAAAAAAACCAGGAGGAACAAGAAATACCTTTTGTTTCTTTCGCTTTTTTCTAATTTTTAAATTTTATGTTGATTTACTTACTGTGAGTAGGTTATATGTCTGCCCTCATGGGAAGGTCAGAGGTCAATTTGAAGGAATCAGTTCTCTCTTTTCACTATGAGGATTCTGGAGCTCAAATTCAGGTCCTCAGGGTTGTCAACAGGTGCTTTTACCTGGTGGCCCATCTCCCCAGTGCCTTCTTTTCATTTTCTGACACAAATCTCAGTATGTAGCCCAGGATGACTTGAAATTATTTCTCTCCGCTCTCCCCCGACTCTGTGTGTGTGTGTATGTGTGTATGTATGTATGCATGTCTGTGTGTGTCTATGCATGACTGTGTGTGCCTGTGTTCACCTGTCTGAGTTCAGTCAGGCAGGTTGAGGTTACAGGATAACTATGGGACAGGTCCTTGCCTTCCATCTTGTTTGAGACAATGTCTTGCCGCTGCTCAGGCCAAGGCAGCTAGCTATTCTCCAAGCATCCGGGGAATTCTCCAGTTTCTGTCTCAGAGCTCCTGGCCTTACATAGGTTCTGAGGATTCGAACTCAGGTCTTCACATTTTCGAGTTCAGATCCTCACATTTGTAAGGACAGCAGTTTGGGGTGTATGTGTGTTTGTTTTTCCAGTATCTCCCTGTGTAACCCAAGCTGGCCTCAAACTCATGATTCCCCGGCCTCAGCCTCAGAGGTACTGGGATCACAGGCACAGCAAACAGGAATGTCACAGGTTGACTTTGTTGACAACTGTGGCTTAGCCATGACTGATACGCTACCCAGGATACCCCGTCCTGTTTCCGCTCTGCCACAGTGATCAGGTATAAGCCAATGGTACGTGTGAACGTGAAGCTGTAACTGTTCTCCCCCACAGTGAGACAGAACTACTTATTGATATTATCGGACTGTCTTGGAAAGGAAGGAACTTTGCCTGAGGTCAAAGGTAAGCCAGAGCAAGAGCAGTATCTGCACACTGTAGACATAGGCAAGGCAGCCCCGGATCTCAGAAACAGAAAGTAAAGGTCCCGAATTTTCTAAGCCAGTCGGACAATTTCGTTACTTGTTTTTCACTTTGCAGTTTGTGTTTTAGGAGCGTAGACTGGCAATGCTCACAAAGGCAGAGCTCTTGAGTTCGATTCCCCAGCACGGCACACATTTTAGCTGATAGTTGTTGCATAGACACTAAGACAAAGACCTGCATATATTCCCATGAGCAATGTATTATCTCCCAGGGACACAAAATATTCCCAAGAAAGGCAAGAGAATTGAATATTGGAGTCAGAAAGGATTTAAAGAAACACCTGATCTGTCTGTCACCTTTGATAGCTGAGGGACCAAGACAGGGAAAAGGAACTTCATTTACACAGGACAATCTGCATTCCCAGCTTCCTCCTGACTTCTGATCTGGTCACCAGTGGGCTGTGCCCCGTCAGAGTCCATTAAAAGGAGATAAGGAACCTGGAGTCCCTGACGGCGTGGCCGGCACAATGTCGATAACCGGCGGTGGCTGAGTGCTTTTTATCAGCCACTCGCAAAGGTAGTATTCAAGTGTTGGGTGGAGACAATGAACAACTGACACTCCCCTTATCGGTTACACTGAGAAAACTCTCCAGCGCAGAGAAGGAGTCAAGTCGGGACCTTGAGTCTGACCCGGTGACAGGCCGCTGCTGTTTGTAGAGGAGGCTTGACTCAGAGTCTTTTGCGGTAGCTCGCGACGCTCAGCCTGCGCTTCGCAAGCTTTCTCAGCATCCAGCAGGATTCTCAGAAGAGACGAGCAGCAGTGTGGCGGAGCATCACAGCAACACGGGGCGTGGGGAAAGGAGGCAAAAAGAACAGTGGCTCCAGGGACCTCAGCCACACTATGCATTAGAGGCCGGCCCGGGCTGCAAACAAATCAGCCTGTCCCAAAATAAATCAAAGGAGGAGAAGGAAGAAAAGGAGGAGAAGCTGGGGGGGGGGGGGGGGTTTCTACTGAAATTCGAGGGCAGTATCCGCCTCTAGCCATCATCTTGGAGAAGGAACAGGACAGGCACCCAGGTCTCCTGTAGTTCAGGGGGGCTTGAGACGCTTGGTACACCTGTAGAGAAGTGGTAACTGGCATTGAAACAGCTATATTACAGTGACTCCCTGTCAACCACAGGACTCAGGCGGCCACTCAGGCTGTGACTTGCTGACTCCCTTGCCCCAGTCCCAGTCTGATAACCAGCAGCAAGGGTAAAGCTTCCATCTGCTGAGAGCACACAGGACAGAACATATAAGGAGAAGCAAGGCCATCGAACCAAAGCCCAGGCTATCAAAAGTAATGGGATCAACTATGATGTTAATTAAATTTTAAAAGGGAACCCTGGGCCAGCAATATAGCTCAGTGGGTAAAGGCACTTGCCACCAAACCTAATGACCTGAGTTCCATCACCAGATACCACATGGTAGGAAAGAAACAACTACCACAAGTTGTCTTCCAACCTCTGCACACTCATGGGTGTTCCTACACACACTCACAGACACACACAGATACACACACAAAGGAAAACAAACAAAAAAGTCCAAACAAATAAATAATTCTTGAAAGGTACTGTCGGGGCTTGAGAATTAGATTTTCAGATAAACGGCTTGCCCTGAAAGCGTCAGGAAATGAGTTCAGATCTCCAGAACCCACATAAATCTAGACACAGTAATCCTAACAATACTATGGCAAGTTGTGGATGAAGACAGGAGAACGGTAGGCGCTCCCAAGCCAGCCAGCCTGGTGTACACAGCAGCAGGCAAGAGACCTTGTCTCAACAAAGTGCAAGGTGAGAACCAAGGTTGTCTTAGGACCACATGATCACCAGGGTGTACACACACACACACACGTACACACACACACGTACACACAAAGAATATAAATAGATAAATTATAAAAGACAACCTTAGAATTGTTGGTCATGGTGACGCCAACTGTAGGTCCCAGCACCCAGGAGGCAGAGGCAGGTAAATTTCTGAGTTCCAGGCCAGCCTGATCTATATAGAGTGCTCCAAGAAAGCCAGAATTACACAGAAAGGCATTTTCTCTCTCTCTCTCTCATGCACACACACATGCACACACGCACACACACACCAAAGAAGGTAACTGTGGTAGTTGAACAAGAATGGCCCCTATAGACTCATTAATGTGAATGTTTAATCACCAGGAGTGGAACTATGGGAGAAGAATTAGGAGGTGTGGCCTTGTTGAAGGAGATGTTGATGGGAATAGGCGTTGGAGTTTCAAAAGTCCATGCCAAAGCCAATCTCCTCTCTCTCTCTCTCTCTCTCTCTCTCTCTCTCTCTCTCTCTCTCTCTCTCTCTCTTTCCTGCAGATCATGATGTAGGTCTCACCTACTTCTCCAGCACCACACCTGCCCCCACTGTTCCCCTGCTTCCTGCCATGACAATAATAGACTAACCCTCTGAAGCTGTAAGCAAGCCCTCAATTAAATGCTTTCTTTTTCTCTAAGTTGCCTTGGTCATGGTGTCTCTTCACAGCAAAAGAACAATTACTAAGACAGCAACCCTAGAGAATGTTTCTCTTGATTGTTTTGGGTTCTAGTGTCTTTGTCTTTTTGAGAATTGTGTGTGTGTGTGTGTGTGTGTGTGTGTGTGTGTGTGTGTGTGTGTGTGTTGAGGGGGTACCCTAGAAGGTCAAAAGTTTCCATTCCCCAGAGTTAGAGTTAAAAAGTCAGTTGTGAGCCACCCAATATAAATGCCGGACATTGAACTCCTGTCCTGGAAGACCAGCAAGCTCTTTCAACTACCAAGCCAAACCTCCAGCCCCAATGCTTGTAGATTTATAAGATAACAAAAATAAACAACCCAACTCTGTCCCAGATACAAAATTAGCACAAAGCAAACAACAAAAGCTGATGTCTTTCTCTGCCCATCTTCATAGTGTGACCCTCACTTGAAAATTATTTGGTACACACATATTCAAATGCACCATGTAAACTGCTCAGATTTCTGTGCAGTTTTAAAAGCTGAGAGATGTTCCCCTACTTCCCAGCTGTGTGCGTCTACATTTGTTTCTTGGTCTCCCTATTTATAAACTGGAGATAATGTAACTCCTGTCCTGGTATATACATCTCACACTGGTTTTCTCTCAAAGGATTAAATAAAATCATGCAAAAAAAAAAAAAAGCCCAAAGGCCTTCATAATTCTTTTTGTTTGTCTGTGTTTTGTCTTCAGAGAGGGTTCACCACCAGTTTGATATGTAATTAAGGATACCCTTGAACCCCTGCTCATTCTACCTCTACTCCCCGAGTCCTGGGACTACACACACACACATACACACACACACACACCATCACACGTGGTTTATAATGCCGGTGCTAGGGATCGAATCCAGGGTTTCACATGTGCTAAGCAAGAACTCTGCCAACCAAGCCACATCCTCAGTCCTTGCTTTGGTTTTGGTTTCCTGTTGTTTTCTTTTTAATGTGGTGCTGGGGGTGGAAGCCAGGTCCCTGTGCTTGCACGGTAGATCCTCTCCATAGAGTCACAGTCTCGGGTCGGTCATAATTAGATCAATGATTTGCTTGTATTTTCTGTTTCTCTCTCTCTCTCTCCCTCTCTCTCTCTCTCTCTCTGTGTGTGTGTGTGTGTGTGTGTGTGTCTGTGCCTCTCTCTCTCTCTCTCTCTCTCTCCCTCCCTCCCTCCCTCCCTCCCTCTACCTTCCTCCCTCAGAAATGGGTAAGGGGTGTATTTTGAGGCAGAATCTTACTCTATAGCCATGGCTGGCCTGGTATCCAGTATGTAACAAAGACTGGCCTTATACTTAGAGCCACTGGATGGCTAGGACTGCAGCCGGGTACCACTGTACCTAGCTCCAATGCTTCCCTTAAATTGGTAAAAAGAAGCTGACAACTTTCCAAATGAAGCCCGGATCTCTTGGGTCCATTTCCTCAGAGACCCCAGCTGCCTGCCTTTTTTCACACCATCTTTTCAGAGATGAGTTTCCGGGATTTAGCTGATCTCCGCTTTGTTCAAGCAAATCATTTTTCCAATCTGTGTTCAGGAGCAGCTGCGGCAACTGCAAAATGACTTACTCTTCCTCACACTTTGCCTTGGCAACAGGAAGAAAATTAGACAAACTGCAAAGGTGCGCTCCACATTTCATCCCACATTAAAAAAAAAAAGCCACACACACACACACACACAGAGCAAATGCAGCAATCCCTCTGGATGGTTCCAAATGTCAACTAGGCCAGAGCATGGGCCATGAGAGGGAAGCTGCAAAGCTAGAGAATTGGTGACTGTGCCGGGACAGCTTTGGAGTCGCCCGGCAGCCAGGCAGGAGAATCCAGTCATTCACGATCAAGGTGACCACGGCCTGCTGCCACCCACATCCACAAGACATACAGCATTCTCCCGTTCTTCCTCCCTCCCTTCCTCCTCCCTTCCTCCTTCTTTCCTTTATCCCTCTCTCTCTCTCCCTCCCTTCCTTCCTATTTTTCCTAAGATGTAAGACTACAATCACTTAAGGCAGCCACAGACACACCAGACTGGCCTCGAACTCCCAGACACCATCCTGTCCCAGACTCACAAGTTGCTAGGATTCTCTGTATCAACTCAAAGCTAAAGCAAAGCACTCAGTGGCCTCCCTCTAAATGCATTTAGACTTAGTACTGTTTAAAAGCTTACGTACAAGATTCAGGGTCCTTAATGTGGAGAAGTTCCCCAGGATGCAGCCTCTGCCAATCTCTCCTTCTGGTCCATCATCCTGCTTGAGCAGTGTGTTGTGATCGCACTTAATGTGACAGGCGTGCGCCTGCTAACAGTCAGCTGTGCATCTGCACTAGGGGGCTAGCTGTCTGAACTCACCCAGGTGAAAATCTACATGCCAAGACACAAGCAGGCTCAGATGGGCACATGGGCATAAGCAGTGAAGGAGGAGTAAGCTTGGGAGGGTGCCAACGTTCTACTGTTTGCTACTGTGCTAGGGATAAAACCCGGGGTCTTATGCATGTGAGACAAACATTCTACCTCTCAGTCACATCCACAGTGCCCAATGCCAATTGTACAATACTTCATCGGTGTTGTTTTGGTTTGGGTTGAGTTCTTTATTACATTTATTTATTTATTCTTGCAGATGTGTGCATGCTAGGATATACCTGTTTACAGGCCACAGAATAGCTTTCATCTTTCACCATTGGGTCCTGGGGATCAAACTCAGGTAGTCAGACTTGGTGGCAAAAGCCTTTACCTGCTAAGTCATCTCACTGGCCCTATTTTTTTGAGACAAGATCTCACTAGGTAGTAAATGCTAGCCTTCAACTCAAGACCCTCCTGTCTCATCCTTCCAAGGGTTAGCATTACAGCACATGCTACCCTGCCCTCCCTGGACCCCTTTCTCAATCTGTCTTTGCACCGTGTCATTATCCCTACCTGTGAACCTGGACCATGGACATGTTAGAGGAGATCTCTACCACTGAGTTACCACACCAGATCTTTTCTTGCATTTCATTTTGAGACAGAGGCTCGCTAAATTGCCCAGCATGGCCTTCAACTTCTGCTCCTCCTCTTCCTCCTGATCTTCCCATGCGCTTAGATGAGAAGCAAGCACCATCTGGCCTGGCTTCCTGAATTCTCTATGAGCAGATGATTTGCTATCTGGGGCTACCTCTCCAAGGTTAGCCAGTTCCTGAAAATGGTGAACAACTGCCTGTAAGTGTGTCCAACCCATCCACAGGCCATACCCAACCACCTCTATTTTTGTTCTGTCATAGTCAATTCAAAACCAGTTACCAAGCAACTAGAAACAGTCTCCTTCTGCCCCCCTCAACCTCCCACCCCCACCCCACTTCTGTTCCCAAGCCCAGTGAAATTATTCAAACCTGCCAATTCTGAGCCCGCGTATTAATCACTTTTCTTACTGCTATGCCAAAAAGCAACTTGAGGGAAGAAGGGTTAATTTGGCTCACAGTTGGAGGGTGCAGCCACTGGGGCGTGGCTCCCTGATGTCATGTGACATTTGAAGTCAAGAAGCAGAGAGGGATGAAGACTGGCATTCAGTTCACTTTCCTTTATTCGGTTTGGGATTCCAGCATGTGGGATGGCTCCACCCACATCCAGGGTGGGTCTTCTCTTCAACATGCCCAGACAGACGTGTATCATCTAGGCAATCACAAATTCGGTAATATCGGCAATGGCAATTACTCATCAGAGCCCGCTTCCGCTGTCCTGGCCATTCTTTCCTAGGAACCACAATAGAGGCTCTTGCCTCCACCTCCTGATTGGCACACATACTTATAATCCCTCTGTGGTCCCTCATGGTGCAGCCTCTCCTCTCGAGAGCGGTAAGAAACATGCTTCGGAGAGAACAGAAAGGCTTTGCTCAGCCAAATCTCAAACTGAAAATGTAAATGGCATTCACAATAGCCCAAAGGTAGAAAAAAAAAAAAAACCCAAGAGTCCATCAAGCAATGTCTAGACAAACAAAACGTGCTCTGTCCTCACAACGAAGAATCGTTCAGCCTTACAAAGAAGACCCTGTTGTACGCTGTAACACGAAGGAACCTTGAGGACAGTAAGCTAAATGAAATAGGACAGACGAAAGGAACGAGTACTGTGTGATTTGATTAATATGAAGAACCTAGAGCCATCAAATTCATAGAGAAAGGAGAATGGTGGTAGCCGGGGGATGGGATGACTGAGAATGGAGAGATTATAAATAAGGACATTTTTGGTTTGGTTAGGTTTGGTTTGGATTGGTTTGGTTTGGGGAGGTTTTTCTGTTTGCTTGTTTTTTGAGACAGAGGGTCTCTGTCTAGCTCTGACCATCCTGGAATTTGCTCTGTAGTCGAGGAAGGCTATGAACTCACAGAGATCCACCTGCCTTTGCCTCCCAAATCCTGGGTGGATACACCACCCCTGACAAGAACAGCATGTCTGTTTTACAGGATGAAAAATTTCTAGAAATGAGTGGTAATCATTGTGCAATACTGTAAATATGTGTGAAGACACTAAATTATACCCTTCGAAATGATTCCAAGCCAAGCATGTTGGTGCATGTCTATAATCTTAGCATTCAGGAGGCCAAAAGATAGCTGCAAGTTCAAGGCCAGCCTGTTCTACAAAGTGAGTTCCAGGACAGCCAGGACCACACAGTCAAACAGTCTCAATGAAGTAAATAAATCCACTACCCACCATCCTTTCTTTCAGTGTTCCCTTGCTGTCACAGAAGCACAAGCTGTCATTCCTAGCCCCATCTCCCACCACCCCAGGCTCCCTCTGTTAGTTAGATCATGCCTCCAGTGCCTTCTACCTTTTGCTTACATGCTCACAACCTAAGCCAGAATTCAACAACAGGTACCCATTTGGCCCCAGTCAAACCGCTATTATACCTGCTGGCCCTGCCTCCTTTACCCACTGCGCCTGCTCTCACCTCCAAGGACACTTTTCACTCTGCACTGGATCTCCTAGCCACCTTTCAGAGGCCACCCCCACCCCTGCAGCGGTCCCTCTATGGTATCTTTAAGGTTCTCCCACCAGCCCTACCACCCCACCCCTGCAGCGGTCTGGTCCCTCCATAGCATCTTTACTCAATGCTCTCCCACTGTCTCCCCTCTGCACTGGTCCTTTATTCTTTCATTACATCATCTACTTGTGTTAGTAATTAGATTCTGAGGAGTGAAGACGCTCTAAAGAATGTTAAGAGATTATTTGTTCAAATCCCTTAATTTGTAGTGAGGAAAGCAGTCCTGAGTGACTACTTGCCCGGGTGCTCAGCCATCATTACTGGTGGAGAAGAAAATAGAATCCATGTCTTAATTTATACTCTCCTCTCTCTCTCTCTCTCTCTCTCTCTCTCTCTCTCTCTCTCTCTCAACTAGGTTTCCCTGTGTAGCTCTGGCTGTCCTGGAACTCGCTCTGGAGACCAAGCAGGCCTCAAACTCAAGAGATCTGCCTGTCTCGGCCTCCTGAGTGCTGGGATTAAAGGCATGGGCTGCTGCCACCCAGCTCCCTAGTTCAAGGCCAGCCTGGACTACAATGAGACCCTGTCTTTTTAAAAGGCAAACCAAAACAAACAGAGATAGAAAATATGCCTGGGGCTGGGGGAGTGGGGGGGTTGCAACATCAGAAGCAAATTCTAGCTTTTTTTTCCCCTTGAACATAACTGTGTTTTTGCAACAATGGTGCTTGCTCTAATTTTATCTCAATTTTGCAGGCAGATTGTTCCCAGGGTTGACTTGGTTCATCTAGTTCCTAGTCCATTAATCCATTGCTCTCGCTGCCTCAGCTGTGTGGGCATTTCTTCAGATGGAACATACACAAGCCGCTTCCTCCCCCACAGTGCGCGTGAGAAAACAGAAAAGAAAGCAAACACGGTGGTCCTGCAGAAGCTTCCTCTCTCCTTGTAGATGCTGGCCGCTTTGCAGGTTCAACAGCAGTCGCATTACTTAGGACCCAACAGACTCTCCTCCGCCGACAAGTTCATCTTTCTGGGAGACTATTCCTTTCTTGGCTTAATGGATCCTGTCAGAGGCAGGAAATGGCTTTTGCCATCATAGCTCCCTCCTCCTCCACCCCCCCCAAAAAAACCCAAAAACCCATAAGAGTAATGGCTATGGTGATGGTGGTATTGTGCCGGCCCAGGCAGCATTGGGATTTGATGACGAGGAAGAGGAAAAATATGGAAAGTTCGAAACATTTAATAACTTACAGGAGAAACTCAGATACATAATTACAAGAGTTACTTGCAAATTTTAATTAAAACTTGGGTGGAAACAAACACCCAGAAACGAGTGTCATTCATCAACGTAAAACACCAACTAAGGTAAACACTGCCACAAACTCAGGGTAGGGGAACACGGGAGGAGAGGGAAAAGTGGAGTGATCACTCTAGATATCAGGCAAATCAAATTACCCTGAAGGCCCTGCCAGACACCCACATTAATCACTGGTTATCCCAGCTACACACCTGTATGGAGGAGACCCTGGCTCCTCAAAAACAGAAACCAAAAACCATCCAGCTGGCAAGTGCTCTGTGGAGGGAGACAATCCACACTTGGACAATCCGGAAGTGTCTAAGTGGCACTCACAGCTCCCCCCACTGTAGGCCATATTACAGCAGGAGGAACTGGTGGTTCCAGGAAGAGAAGTGTGCGTGCGTGCATGCGCGTGCGCGTGCGCGTGCGCGTGCGTGTGCGCGTGTGTGTGTGTGTGTGTGTGTGTGTGTGCGTGTGGTCTTTTTCCCTGGAGTCCTCGGGGTGGAAGAACCACCCTAGAGACTAATTGTTTGCTCTGTGTGTGTGTGTGTGTGTGTCTGCGTGCAGTGCGTGTGTGTGTGTGTGTGTGTGTGTGTGTGTGTGTGTGTCTGTCTTTTTTCCTGGAGCCCTGGGGGTGGAAAAATAACCCTAGACACCAATTCCCCTGGAGGAAAGAGGCTTCCAGGTAACCCCCAGACACTGTGACCCTTCCAGGTAACCCCCAGACACTGTGACCTGGGTAGGGAAGCAGGCTGAACCACCAGCCCCGTGGCATGGCTGTTTTCCTTCTCTCCTGTGTTTAGAGGGAGGGAGCTAGGGTGACATGGGGACAAAGAGCCTCTGACTTTGTTTCTTGTGTGGCCCGGGCTCTGTACACACACCCACAAGATGTCCCTAGGGCTGGTCACACACAGGAGGCTGGGAAGCAGCTTGGCCATAAGGCTGGGAGCTATTTGCACTTGGTGAGCACTTTCAAGTGGGAACCATCTGAGTGTGTACTGTGTGGATGCCAGAGTGCATTTAGAGGGAACCCGTGATTTATTATTGGGGCCTCCACACACCCTCACTCAAAAAGGGAGGAACCTTTCCCTCGAGCTCTTTATCATTAAAACCTTAAAGCAGGGGAATCTATTGGGTCTCTTAAGCCAGCCTGGAAGGGAGTCACAGCTAATCAAGCAGCCGGCTCCTCTCCTCCAGCCCGGCTCTGAGTACAACAACATGCAGAAGCCGGCAAAACGGACTGCAGGCCACTCTGATGTTAAACAGGGGAGAGGATGGGGGGGGGGGCGCTCTCAAACAATGTAAAAACTGTGTCTCAGTTTAACTCTCCCGTGTCTTTCCTGCAAAGCAAACCTGAGGTGCACACAGCTGGACTGTCCTCCGGGGGAAGTTAAATAACGAATAATTCATTTCAGACCCAGTGCTTCCCAGCAAAATGGAATGGCCAGTCTCCTCTTTCGAATTACTGCTCTGATTAATCAAGACACTGCGAATAAGATAGGTAGGTAGGTAGATAGATAGATAGATAGATAGATAGATAGATAGATAGATAGATAGATCTTTTAAGCAGTTACTGGAAGTGATGCTCCAAGAATTCTTAATGGCTGGAGAAATGACACTTAAAAAAAGTCTTTAATCCCAGCACTCAGGAGACAAAGGCAGGTGGATCTCTGTGAGTTCGAGGCCAGCCCATCTAAAACATGAGTTCCAGGACAGCCAGAACTGTAACACAGAGAAGCCTTGTCTTGAAAAATGAAAATAAGAAAGAGAGAGATGGAAAGGAAGAAGGAGAGAGGAGGGGGAGAGAAAGACAGACAGATGCTTGTTGGTCTTGCAGAGGACCAGAGTTAGTTTCCATATGGTGGTTCACAAGCACTCCTAACTCCAGTTCCTCAGGATCCCACACTCTCTTCTGACATCCAAAGACACACACACATGGTACACACAGACACTCACAGGAAAAACACTCATACTCAGAAAATAAACAAACTACTTTTTTAAAGAAGAGCTCGGCACTCACTAGTTCTCTTTCCCTGCAACTACCAGGTGAGATACAAGTTCTTTCCCCACCTTGACTATAGAGGACTTGATGCAGGTTAAGGGGCAGGCATAAAGAATCCTGGCCTGCAGAGGTCTTGGTTCTACATTTGGGTCTCTGAGATCCCAGCTCTCTCTGTGGAAAAATAGCTTTCTTGCTTCCATTTTCGTGAACAAAGATGACAAATCTTCCTTCCCTTGGAAAAACAATGCTGTATATAAGCAAACACTCCAGACACTTGACACTAATTCTTTGAATGTTTTCAAGTTGGTCAGGTCGCTGGAAATGAAGTTTTCCTGATTTATGTTCTAGGTTTCCATCGCCTGCAAAGCAGGCAAAGCTAAGGAAATGTTCTGAGGACCAGTTCCCGAGCAAGCGGTAACTGCAGTCTTTAGTCTCTGAGTAGCTGAGGAAGAGGAGTCTGGCACCCCAAGACTGATGCTTGTTGCAGTGTAGAAATGGGGCCAAGGTCCAGGAGCTGAAAGCCAGAGAGGAGAGCCAACGTAGTTGAGGGTTGGTAGGTGACTGAAACCCACCCAAGAAGAAAGGGATTACAAAGGCTTTGTTTTGTTTCGTTTTGTTTTGGTTTTTTTGTTTGGTTTGGTTTTTAAAGACAGGGTCTCTCTCTGTAGCTTTGGAGCCTGTCTTGGAACTCGTTCTGTAGACCAGGCGGTCTCAAACTCACAGAGATCCACCTGCCTCTGCCTCCCAAATGCTGGGATGAAAGGCATGCACAACCACCACCCAGTACAAAGGTTTTTAACTACCATAGAATGAAGACACTGCTATGAATCAAGAAATAAAAACAGCCAGCCAATGTAATGACACATTTTAACCCCAGGATTTAGAAAGCTGAAATGAGGTAACAGTTAGAGGTTCCAGGTCAACTTGGGCTACAGATTCTGTCTTTAAAAAAATAAATAAATAAATAAAAATAAAAGTACAAAATATATTAAAACACACACACGGGACGTTAATGATATCCACATCTATAATCCCAGCACTCAGCAAGCAGAGGCAGAAAAATTGAAGTTCAAGGCCATCTTTGGCTACATATTGAACTCAAGGCCAGCCTAGGCCATGTGAGACAATGTCTGGAAAGAAAAAAGGGGTACTGAAAAGGTGACTTAATGCTCATGCTGAGGACCTAATTTTAGTTCCTAACACCGATGTCGGACAGCTCACAATCCCCAAAACTCCAGATCCAAGGGATTCAACACCTTCATCCGAGCTCCTGAACTCACACATGTGTATAATCACACACAGAGACACAGATATACAATTTAAAATAAATATATTTAAGAATATTTAAGTAAATAAATAAAACCAGGTGTTGTGGTTTATGCTCGTAATCCCAATGAACAGGAGGCTGAGGCAGGAGGATCACCAAGAGCATCACATAGAAGGATCCTAAAACAAATAAAAAAAATAAAAGAATAAAATGAAACAAAATTTTGACCAGGCAGTGGTGGCACACACCTTTAATCCCAGCACTTAGGAAACAGGTGCAAGTAGACCTCTGTGAGTTCAAGGCCAGCCTGGTCTACAGAACAGGTCCCAGGACTATGTAGAAAAAGAAACTTGGTCTTGAAAAATAAAAAAATAAATAAAAAATAAATTTAAAATAACTGGTATGGTGAGGCACACTTATAATCCCAACTGGAGGCAGCATGATCACAAGATTCAAAATCAGCTTCAATTACTTAGCAAGTTTGAGACCAGCTTGGGCTACCTGCCTCAAATAAACAGAATGAATGCACACACCCTCAAATAAACCGAATGAATGCACACACATATACACTTAATTTTAATGAATAATTAATTTTAGGTAAGGTGTTTTGTTTTATTTTGAGACAGAGTCTCACTATATAGCTTTGGCTGGTCTAGAACTCACTATGTAGACCAAGCTGGCCTCAAACTTAGAAATCTGGCTGCACCTGCTTCCTAAGTGCTGGTATTAAAGGTATATGCCACTGTGCCTCGTTATAAATAATTTTTTAAGAAAATAAAAAACTAAATAAATATTTTTAAAAAGGGGGGGGGGCTGGAGAGATGGCTTAGCGGTTAAGAGCATTGCCTGCTCTTCCAAAGGTCCTGAGTTCAATTCCCAGCTACCACATGGTGGCTCACAACCATCTGTAATGAGGTCTGGTGCCCTCTTCTGGCCTGCAGACATACGTGGAGACAGACTATTGTATACATAATAAATAAATATTTTAAAAAAAAGAAAATAAAAAACATGTCAGGTATTGGTGGCACTGACCTTTTATTACAGCTCTTAGATGGCAGCGGCAAGAAGATCACTATGAGTTCAAGGCCAACCTGGTCTACAGAGTGAGTTCCAGGACAACCAGGATAACACCAGGCTGGCCTTGAACTCAGAGACCCTCCTGTCTCTGCCTCCCGAGTGCTGGGATTAGAAGCATATGCCATCACTGCTCAGCTTTTTAATTTTTAAAAAGATAATGTTTAACAGCATCCATGATCACAGCATCAACAGCTACCATAACTAGGCTTTTGACCAGACCTCACCGAGACCAAAGCTCCATTTGTATATTTTATTTCCTGCTGTCATTTATTTTCATAACCAATTTACATACAGCAATTGTGAGCCACCCAGAGGGTGTGGGTGCAGAGATCTGAATGTCAGTCCTTATGAGCGGATATCGAGTGCTCTTAACCACTGAGCTAGCTCTCCAGCCCCAGATACAGCATGGGAAGACTAGCTCCTGAGCTCAGACTGGAGACATGGCTCAGCCAGTAAGGACCAGGCTCACAACCAAACAAACAAGAATAGCACGCAGAACATTGTCCAACGCTGGACAATTTCAAGGAAGTTTTTCAATAGCTTATGATCTGTGGATGAGCGGTTATGAATATTACTGGTAAAAAGCAATTTCTCCATCTGTCTTCCTCTTTCTATTTCTGTCTCTGTTTCCTCCCCCTCTCCCCACCCTTCATAGTATTCCTATAGACATCGAAACGGGATTGGAAATCCAAGATATTAATTGAAACTTTTCTTCTATTTAATACCAAGTAGTAGGAGGGAAAGAGAAAGGAGAAAAATAAATATCTCTGACCTCTCCCCCGAACAAGAGTTTACCCTTTGGGGCCAGGCCTATAAACCCAGCACTATTATAGAAGGTAAAGGCAGGAAAATTGAGAGTTCAAGGCCAGTGTCGGCTACATATCAACTTTGAAGCCAACCTGGGCCACATAAGGCACAGTCTCAAAACAAAGAAAAACAAAAAGCAGAAGAAGGGCAAGGGGAAAAATACTATGCACTTTGGAATTGAATCAAAAACATTTACCCTGCGGGGAAGCTAGTGAGTGCCTGTTTCTGCTAATGCTATAGGCAGAATTTCCCAGTCAATGTGCTGAGATCATGGGTCATAGGAAGGATACTGATTCTTCAAGTCTCGAGATAGCCAGAGTCAGGGTGACCAGTGACCCTAGATCTGTTGTCATCAGAGAAAAAGATTAGGAAGTTCTTGTCTCAAATAGAGAAACTGGAGCGGAGCAATAGGTTCAGTGGTTAAGAGCACTTACTGGCTACCCTACCAGAGGACCCAAGTTCAATTCCCAGTACCCACATGGCAACTCAAAACTGTAATTCCAGTTCCACTCTGACCCCCTCAACTAGCCTCCAAGGTCAGAAGGCAGGCAAGTAGTACACAGACATGGATGCAGGCAAAACACCAAAACACAGAAAATTTTAAATTGTTAAAAGTTCAAACAAAAGGAAAGAGTAAACCTTTAGAGTAGGAACAACTTAACGAAAGTCCCCTTTGAAACAATTCCTGAATGACCCTTCAAGGGGTCGCATATCAGGTATTCTGCATATTGCATTATGATAACAGTAGCAAAATTACAGTTATGAAGTAGCCATGAAAATAACCTTATGGTTGGGGGGGGGGGGTGGTCACCACAACGTGAAGATCTCTATTAAAAGATGGCAACATGAAGAAGTTGAGAACCGCTGCTGGAGAGGATGACCTTGAACTTCTGATCCTCCTGCCTCCTTCTCTAGAGTACTGAGATTGTAGGCTTGTGCCCCCACACTTGGTCTATGATGTGCTGGAGATCACATTTAGGGTTTCCTGTATGTTAGCTGAGAGCTCTACCTAAGGAGTTACATCTCAGTCCTGAACCCAGTACTTTTGACATGCATTTATTTTATTTTAGTTTAGTTTAGTTGGGGATTGAATCCCAGTCTTAAACATGCTAGGTATCCTTCTGCCGCTGTACTGTATCTTCAGTCCTTGGTTTTATTTGCTTTGATTTTGCTCCTCCGTTTTATTTTATATGACAGATTCTTGCTGTGTGCCACTGGATCTTGAAATCCCTATGTAGTAGACCCACTTTGTGATCCTCCTGCCTCAGCACCCAGAGGACCAAGTTATACACCATTCCCAGCTTTACTGTCTTTTTTAATTCTACACATTAAAATGAAATTGATGCCATTCGTGCGAGTGTCTGAGCTATCTGCACACATGCCAATGAATAATTTGCTTCATTATGGATATGGCTCCATCAGAGTCGACTGCTAGATAAACACACAGCCACGGTTTGGGGCTAGGAGCCTAACTGGGCCACAGTCCACCAGGCTCTGAGTTAAGATGGAGTCACACAAAAGTTCTGGTTTACCAGACTGTAAAATAAAGTAAAAGAGTAGCTCAAGGCGGGAGGAAACCAGTCCCATATAGCTCACACCACTGACATGACATGGAAGCTCCTGTCTCAGCCCTTTTACAGAAAGGAGAAGCTGAAGGACCCTGAGGCTCACTGATGGGTTATTTTTCTGAGGTTGGTCTCCCTGGCCTACAAGGAACATGGCTTTGAAATGACCAATCTCTCTGGGTGTTGTTTCTCCGTTCTCCAACCCTTCTCTGACTGTGCACCAAGCTCTCGCTCCTCTCATTGGAACTTTCGTTCTTTCTCATGAAATGAAGGCGTGCCCGATACTAGGATAAAAATAAAGCCAGTTAAGATCTCTAAGCTAAATGGTTATTCTGTCCTCTGTAACAGCACAACGAAGTAGAAACCCAGGAATGAATGCGCTGACCCACTCGTAGGAACACATAGCCTTTAAACCTGGGAGATTAGGTGACTCACACCTAATAACTCTAGCACTTGGGAGGCTGAGACATGAGGACCAACATGAGTTTGAGAACAGCTTGGGAGAGAAAGAGTAAGACTCCAGCTCAAAAATAAAACACGTGAAACTTTTAGACTGTGAAAGGCCTGACAGTTTAGATGTGGTACCTAAGATACACATGACGAAAGGAAAGAGCCAACTCCTACAAGCTGTCCTCTGGCCTCCCCACATCCGCTGTGGCACCCATACACAGCTCACATGTACACATACACACATACAAAAATACAGAAATAAAACTACCTTTTTAAAAATATTAGAGAGGCCGGGCGGTGGTGGTGGTGCATGCCTTTAATCCCAGCACTCGGGAGACAGATGCAGGCGGATCTCTGTGAGCTCAAAGACAGCCGGGTCTGCAAGAGCTAGTTCCAGGACAGGCTCCAGAGCTACAGGAAAACCCTGTCTCGAAAGAAAAAAAAAATTAGAGAGAATGGGTCTAGGAATATGCCTATCATATATTCCTTCTCTACTAGGTCTCTATTATCTTCCATTAGGATGCTCCTCAGCAGGTATGGTGGCTGTACTGTTTTGAATGAGACTAGCCCCCATAGGCTCATGTATTTGAATGCTTGGTCACCAGTTGGTGGACCGGTTTTCGGAAGGATTAGCCTTGCTGGAGGAGCTGTGTCGCTGGGACGGGTTTTGAGGTTTCAAAAGCCCATGCCAGGCCCAGTCTCCTTCTCTCTGACTCCAACTTGCCAATAAGATAGACGCTCTCGGCTACTGCTTTAGCACCGTGTCCACCTGCCTGCTATCCTGCTCCCTGCTATGATGACCATGAAACAAACCAGAAGCACGCTCCCAATTAAATACTTTCTGTTCTAAGTTTCCTTAGTCATGTTGTCTCTTCAGAGCAATATAAGAGTAACTAAGATGCTGGCAATCACCTGTAATCCCAGTCCTTGTGAGGTAGAGGCAGGAAGAAGGATCAGGAGCTTAAGATCATTGTAAAATCTTAATAACAAGTATGAAACAACCCCAGATTACCTTATACTACCTCAAAAAAGGAAGAGAAAGAGAGAAACATGGAGAGTGGGGAGGAAGGCAGAGAGGGAGGGAGGAAGGAAGCAAGGAAGACAAACAGCTAATCTCTCAAGGCCAAATTTAAACTCTACATCTTCCAAAGAATTTGTCTGAATTCGTCCCACCACCATTATCATAGCATTTTTTTCCTCTCACACCACACAGTTTGTTTCCAAGATTTGTGCTTTTGGATTTCATCTCCCCGTCACATAAGAACTATTTAAAGATCAGAGTCGGCCCTGCATCTCGACACAGAATCTAAAGACCAGCAAAGTACACGCTCATCCATTGAGCATCTTGGTGCATCTTCAGCTCTAGGGAACTGTAGATTCACAGTGTGTGCCAGAGAACGGCGTCCAATGACAAACAAGAGAGACATACTCCTTGCCTTTGGGAAACTTGTATTTTTATGGGTGCAAAGGCAAGAAAACAGCCAGTAACAGGATGGGGTTAATGATCCTACAGGAAAAGAATACATAATGCAAGAGTATGCGGAGTAAATATCTGGGGTGACCGATGACTAGCCCGTGGAGGAAAGTTCATGGGCTTCTATTAAATATAAATGACTTGAATTACAGATTACTAAATACACAAACAGTGATGAATATAGTCCAACAAGCATAAATGAAGGAATCCAAAGTTTTTCTTGTCTACTTTTGATGTGAGTTTTTTATTTTGAGTTTGGGTTTTTTCACCGTTGAGGAAAGGGTCCCAAATTTGCTATGCAATTGTAAATGACCTTGAACTGCTAATCCTCTTAGCCACATCTCCTAAGTGCTGGGATGACAGGCCAGTATCATCATGCCCACTTACATGAACCTGAGGATGGAACACAGGACTGCATACATGCTGGGCAAGCGTGTTACCAGCTCAGCTATATGCCTCGCCTTTGTTGTTTTTTGAGACATTGTCTCATGTAGCCCACACTGGTCTCAAATAAGTAGCCAAAAATGATTTTGAACTCCTAATCTTCCTGTTTCTGCCTCAAAAATGCTAGGGTTATAGGCATTTGCCACCTCGCCTGGCTTCTGTGTGCTTCTTAAAAATTAAGATTTTTAGCATGATAGAGCATTATGCTAACCTAGTAACTCCGGAGCTTAAGACAGGAAGAGTATGGATTTAAAGGCCAGCCATGAAAACATAGCAAGACCCTGTACCAAAATATATAGATATTGGATGTGGTGGCGTTTATTTGTAATCTCAACACTTGGATAATGGATACAATTAGGATCAGGTCAGATGTTCAAGATCATCCTCTCGTATATATCAAACATATCTCAAATAAACACATTTAACTGATTCATTTTTATTGGGGAGGGGATGCGTGTGTGTCCTTGGTAAGCATGTGGAGGTCAGAGAAAATTTACAGGAAAACTAGTTCTCTCCTTCTACCACATGGGTCTTAAGGATCAACCTCAGGATGCCAGGTTTACAACCTCAGGATGCCAGGCTTACAACCTCAGGATGCCAGGCTTACAACCTCAGGATGCCAGGCTTGGTAGTGTCAAGTACCTTTACTCACTGAACCATCTCACCAACCCAAATTTAATGGATTCTTGGCATGGAATAATTGCATGTTTTATGGGATACACTGTGACGTGTTAGGCCACGTATGCAGTGTGAAATGTTCAGATCATTGTGTTTGGTGTGACCACTTTCTCCACACTGCAGGCAGGTACGCATACGGGGTTTCTGATTTTTTTCCGACATGTTTGAATCGTACCAGGAATATTTGCTTTAAAGTGAGGGTAAGATGTTTCAGAAGGCGAGAGGCAGGGGTCTCCATCAGGAACAGGCACTAGTGCACCAGTGTGTTGGGCTGGAAGCGCTCCAGATACGGCAGCGTGAGCGTTTTTGTTGGTGTGTAAAACGTGGTGATTAAGGAGGAGGGAGGCTGGGAGGGAAAGAGTTGAAAAGAGATTACAAATTGTGAAGAGAAATAACAGCATTTATTTCTAAATGATGCCTCTTTATCTTCCCACCCCAGGCCTATTTGTTGACAAGCCATTGTATCAAAATTTGTTGGTCAAGGAAAGAGAGGCCTCTTGTTCACGCCGTACGTTAGGCCTTGATCTTGTCTCTGCTGGAATTCGAGAGGCTCCCCCATAAGCAATCAGCCTCCTAATGGGCAAGAGGCACCTCTGGGAATGAGAATTTGACAAGGCTTGTCAAAACTGTCAGGCAGTAAGTAGCGCGGAGTCTTTGTCATTCCCTCGTCCCTACCACAGGAGGGGGACAAGTCCGTGAGCCATGCCAACCCCTCGAGGACAAGGACGAAAACCACCAGAAACGCTGCTCAGATATGAGCAGGCACACACATGAATCCACCATAATTCTTTTAAATGTTGGACGAATAAAACTGTGTCTTCCGTGCACAGTATACCCAGGCGCAGAGGGAGGAGGCAGCAGGAACTGAGTCTCCCTGTCCCTGTCTCTCTCCACTTCGTGACCAGACAGAAGTGATTAAATTGCCGGATGAATCAAGCAAGTTGTACTCACCCCTCCGGAGATAAGAATTTATCTATGGACAGTTTTTTCCCCTGAGGCTGCCATTTGATTTCCTCAGCGCTGCAGTGCAGAAACTCACAGGGATAAAAGCTGCATCATGGGTGCAGCCACACCCTGAAAAGAAAAGGTGTCATTTGATAGAGTGCCCGCTTAGTATGGATGAAGCACTGGGTTCGATCCCCAGCACAGAATAAGCCCAGACATGGTGGCACATGCCTACAATCCTAGCATTCAGGAAGCGA